>NW_028262358.1:0-600000 GCF_047370975.1 Nipponia nippon | reverse complement strand
CAATATACTTCTTCGAATGTTCACAAGCAAAACGCAGCAGATTTCTCTGCCGGTCTGCGAAGGGCACCATGAGCAAGGGCTGAAGAGGGAAACGTGTGGATTCTGAGGTTTGTACCGACTGGCCGGTAGCTCGTAGGTGTTCACGGCGTTCCTAACAGGGTGCTTATAGCAGCCCGACGTTGGCCACGTTTCCAGATTAACTGGCCACTCATCTCTCGCTTACCTGCGGTCCGCCGGCTTTGGTGGCATTGCTCCTGAAACACATCCAGTTTGGTCAGGCTGAGAGCGATCAGAGTGTTTCTGTTGTTCTCCGTAAAAATAAAACAAGTGTATTAAAAGTGCAGTTTTGTTAGCACAATCGTGCCCTACCCAAAGGCCCTCCAGGAGGTCTGCGATGGAAGTCTGCCTTCAATTCAACTTGCAATAGCAAGCATCGCGTCAGAGTGGCATAGGATTTTTGGTTATAACTGACTCGTAAGCCTACCTTTCATAGGAAGGTGTGAACTCAAGCTCCCGCTCTCTTCAAGTAAGATATACAGAGGTCCCAAACACCTATCGCTCCGTGTTTTATGTTTTCTGTCGTATTAGACAAAGAACCTCTGACTTGTGTTTAGTGAGAGGCTCTCTTTAAAGTCTGACAGAAGCAAAATTGATGTATTCAAGTTACTACTAAGTACTTCATTCAATCTTATGGGGTTTTCTGGTGGTGGGGTTTTTTTTCCCCCCCCCCACTTATACACCAGACAAATTAAAGGGGTGTTTGTTCTTTGTATTTTCAAAGTAAGTTTTGATGATTTTGCTGTTGCACCCTTATTAACTTGGAAGGGATTTCTGTAGCTAAAACCTGCATTGTATCTTTTGGAAGCTTGCTTCTGAATGCTCGCTTGCATTCTGGATTTCCTAGGGTTATTTTTGTTTGGCTTTTGTCACAAATGGGTGAAAACTTTTTTTTTTTTTTAATCTGAATGGACTTTAAATTTAATTCAGGCGGTGCAATCCTCACACGGACGAAACGCGCATCGGCTTCAGCCTGAGTTTCGCCTGACTAAGGGTTGTCGCCTTGGCCCACTTGCTACATCGCTGGCAAGAATAAAGATGACTTTTGTGTTTGAGCAGAGCAAGGCGCCCGGCCCCGAGCCCTGGCTGCGGCACCGGGGAGGCCAGCGGGCGCAGGGGAGCAGCAGCAGTGCGGTTTCGAGGAGCGGGCTAAAATCTCCGCAACCTGGGCCACACAGGACCCGACAGCACCGGGGTCGATCCCCTCTGCGTCGGGCTTTGTGCGCGCTCGCCATCTCATTAGCATGCTGGCTCGCCGCCGCCGCTGCGGCGCGCTGGCTTTGCTAGCTCTGCTAGCTCTGCTAGCTTACCAGCTGTTCCTGCTGCTCGCGACAATGTCCAGCGTGTTCGGATCACCGGGTTCCTGCGCTCGCCGCCGCGCGCAGACAGCCTTTCCGCTGGGGATGCCCACGTGGCCGCCCGTCAGCAGCGGCACCGCATAAAGTAGCAGGCCCTCGCATGGCATATGGTGTCTGGATTCATACAAGATGCAAAACTATTCTGCCGCTAATGCACAATGACTCATAGCATTGCTAATTTTTCTAACAAAAGCCCACTTCCACACCCACACTTTTAACCCCTCAGGCTAAAAAGCCTCTTCTTTAGTTTCAAAGCCTTGGAAATGTAAGGAGGTGGCTTCTGGATCAATATATGAAACCCTATATTTATTTAAAGCATATGCAAGTTCTAACACTTATTGTAAATTTCAGTAAAACACAGTTTTCAAATCACGGTTCTAACATACGGTAATTTTTTTTGTTCCAAAGTAGATTCATTGTCAACTGTTGGGAGTTTTAAATTTTTTTTTTGTAGTGTTATGTATTACAAAAATAGTCAGAAGTCAGCATAGATAATAAAAAGTTATTTTCATTTGAGAGAGAAGCAAAGCAATGTAGCTAGTAGATCTACCATGATCGTCTATTACAGCACGAGTTACCAAGCCGCTTATTGTAAGAAGCTTGTAATATCTGGCTATCTTTCCTATATACTAGCTCTTTGGGGAGAAAGATCATACGCTTTCCAACTAGAGGGAGCTGCTGGTATCGCTGCTGCTGATTCTTAACCTTCCAGTCTAATTCCTTTGTGCAGAACGTACAGCGATCGTTTCTACGTTTTAATAAAATTAAGTTAAATTACCCCGAGTAATTTAGATTAAAAGGACGCGTCTTAATTTTTACAGTGTAATCATCAAATTAAACTGCAAAATTCAGAGAAAACGAAAGCACATCCTGGTTGCATGGCAGAGGGGTGCTCTGCGTGAATGTGGAATTATACAGGTCATGAAAAGACTCGTTAGAAGAGGGAGTGAAAAGCTGAGGCTCGCGGACTGTTGCGACGAGACAAAAAGCGTAAGGGAGGTATGAGCGGTAGGGAGCGGAGCGGGCGGCGCGGCAGGGAGCTCCCCGCTCCCTCCGTCGCAACAAAGGAACAAAGGGACCTGCGGCGAAAGATGGAGGTGGCCCAGCTCGGCCCTTCGGGCTCCCCGCGAGCAACTTGTTACAGGGAGCCCCTGCGGCGGTGCTTCGTCGAGGTTACTGCTCCTGCGGGGAATGGTTCTGAGGAGAAGTCCTGGCTTCGGAAAGTCTTTGCTAGGGGATAGTTCGAGAGCGTTTGTGGGCCTGCTGTGGGGCTCTCAACGGGTCCAGCGCAGCGTGCCACGGCCAAAGCCCGGGTGCTGACCTCAGAAACTGTGGTTTCGGTCCAGCAAGGCAGTTCCCGCGTCCCCGAAACCCCGCGTCCGCCTCTCCGCGGCTGGCGGGAAGGCGCGAAGGCTGCAGAAGACCAGCTAGATGTGCACGTGGGCCTTTCATGTGCGCGCCCCCAGCGATCCGGGCGTTAATACAAATGTGTCATCGCCAATATAGGTTTTCATCGTTTGTCAAACTTTTCTTCTTTTTCTTTTAGAGAAAACCTGACTTCGGTATATGTTTTTCATGAACCATACATGCTGTAATCGCTTCATTCAAAAGTTACAAAATCATTTTCTAAGCAGGAAAAATGTTTTTAGGATTAGCTTTGAATTTTCTTAGTTGCTTTGTTTCTGTCTCGGTAAAAATGAGCTTCTGAGTTCAGTGTTGACCATGCTTAGAGGAGGTGAGACGAGATTACCTCCTGAGATCCCTCCATCCTGACCGATTCTGTGCGTCTGATACTAAGAGGCCTATTATATACAAGCTACCTTAATGGGTAGAAGCAGAATCTTGTATCGTTCTTTAAGGAGGAGAGGCTTTCTCTCTACGTGCACTTGAAAAACTTTTAAAGCCATCCGGTTACTGGGGACTTTTTTATACATTGGGGACATAAACGTGGAGACAGCAAGAGAGAGGAATAGGAGAAAGCTACTCTTTCGTAGTGGGTTTATTGACTGGCTATTTAATTTGTGTTTTTTCTTTCCTCGGTATCATACTTTTGTGTGTATTCCACAGTAAGATTAACTGTCAGGGTTCTAGTGTATAAACAGGAGCAGATGGCTTTTAATGATTTCTTAGATCTAATGCTAAGTAACAATCTAGTACATGTACAGCATGTTCTGTTAAAACATCTCCGTTCATTCGCTGGTTTTTGGTACTTTCTCTGAATTGGCCTGGGCCAGGTTTTTTTGAGAACCTGTAGCAGTAACTTCTGCTGAACAGCTAGACTTCTTGCAGGGGGTTAGGATTATCAGTCTCATTCGTTTTCACCTGTGTAACAATGTGGGTGATCTTTTAAAACTGTGTTCGTCCACAGTTTGTTGGCTTCCTTAAATAAAATAGGCATTCTCCTGTCCAGCTTTCAGCTAGGCAGAGCAGCGTTGTTCGAGTAGCAGTTATTTCACTTAGAAATCTTAGTGTTATCGCTGTAACAAACACACTTGGGGTTAGCTCAGTTTTTCATTACTGCAAAGTCTTGATACCAAAAATGCAGCGTCAGGTAAATGAAGTCATTGAAACTTGGAAAATAACCTCAAGCTAGCATGTGTTTTTCTTGTTCCTGAAAGATCTCACCTTAACTTGTGCCATACCGGTGACAGTAATCGACTTTCTGGTATTGAAGGTTGGCTTCTGGAGTTTTGAAGGGCTGTGTCTGCCAGACTAGCACCATCAAGGCGACAGAAGGGTAGTGGTTCAGAGGAGATGATAAGAGCATAGAGCCGTTACTTTGGGGAGCGAGCACTGAAGCTGATGTTCAGAGGCTCCACATATCATAAGTGAACTCCTGCCCTTACCATTAATTTCTGTCTCCATCTTACCACCTTCCTCTCCCCGCTGCCAGCATCTAGTACGGTGGGAAGTTCGAGGCTCTGAAAACTCCATTTCCCACAGGCGGTTCGCATGGTAAGAAATGGAAGTGGCTGGGGTTGTTTTTCTGTCCTTAATTTTCAAACAAAACTCCGTGTTATGTAGAGGTTTGGAGTTGTAGGAATAGCAGTTACACCCACGTGTATCAGTCTGAATAACCTCAACTACAGTTTTCCACACAGCCGCATTTTCTACTTGTACCGGTTTTAAACAGCCCCTGTACCTGATGCTTGACATCTCCATCTCACTGGGAAGATAAAAAGAAACATCGGTGTCTTTATTCTCAGCAACGTATTTAACGTGTGACAAAGGGCTGCCGGTCTCTTCATTTCCGTGCTGGTTATTTTTCAGATCGTTGCCTTGTTTGCTCTGCTGTTGCTAACCCTTTGGGTGCTGCAGTGCCCCGCGCTCTCCCATGGCTCATCAATCCTCCAGGAGGTCGGAGCGGGACAGCGCGACCCTCACGGTTAAATCACTGAGCGTGTTTATGGGGTTGGCAGTAGAGAAGAATCGTTCCAATCCAGAAGAACTGTTTTAATTCAGAAACGTTTTCGTTATAGGCTTTCACAGAGCCTGTTGGTTTTTGTGCTCCCGTGTTTTATGACTTGTTGCCGTGATAATTCAGCTCATCTTACAGGTTTCTCTAATTGTGATTGATGTGTAATCATTCATTTTATTGAACCTCATTAAGGTCTGCGAACCTCTGTACCAACTTACAGTAATTAGAGCCCAGATAGCCATTCCATCTGTTCACAAGCACTGTTTAATTAATGAACTTTTAACGTGTTCTTTGCCTTGTAAAAGCCCTTAGTATTCTCAAGTTGTTGAATAGGATTTGCACGCCAGCATTTCCGTTTTTTTTAAATACCACAGCAACATGCATTTTGGAATCCCAAAAGTCAACACCCGAAGTACTGGGATCTCAGAAAGCAAAGCGGAGAGATTTTACTTTTAGTTTCCATTTTTCACGTCCATTACGATAGCTGTAACGCCGGTGTTTACAAATAAAAGGCTCACAGGGACTTTCGTGTTCTTTTTAATGCCCCAAACAACAATTTTTAATCTTCCTTGTATCCCTGAAGAAAATATACAGAGAGCAGTAAACAAAATGTTTCATTTTTCATTTTAGCAGTTATTGGAAGAACATCAGAAATAATGGTGCATGCAGACACACGTTTTCCTCCCCTTGTATTTCATCATCTTGTTACATTTAGAGCATCAGGACTGAGACAGCTTTGTTATTTTTTTGTAGTAGTCAGTACAATGAGACTCTGGGATGGAGTGGAATGCACCAATGCTGCTGGAGTAATCATAGCGACTCTTGTAATAATGGTCCAGAATTGCCAGAAAAGAGTAGGGCGGGAGTTTCTGAACACTTCGAGTGTTTCTGGTGCTTCACCTCTGTGCGTTTGGCTGGGCAGTAATGTGCTGAGTCAATGACTTATGCAGAATGAATAAATATTTGTGTTTTTTAAAAATGAAAGTAAGTTTCTGTTCCCTGATCAGACAGAAGAGGCAGTATTTCAAAAGTGTCAGGATTTTTAAGAAAAACAGTCTTAGAAGACTTCTGTATATTAAGAATGCGTAGTCAAATAGTCGTGCTGAATGTGAATGTCAGGTTACTATCCTGACCGACTTTGGAGCTAGAGAGATGAGTAAAGGAAAAAAGGACGCTTTTTCCTAGGGCATTTTTGCATTCACGATCTCTTGCCGTTCTTATATACGGCACAGTATCGTAGTACTGCAGTTGTGCTTTACCTAATTTGGATCGATCCGTGTTTACCTTCAATATTCAGGACAAGAATTAAGTCATACTCCTCAACTCCCTCAAAATCCTTTTCAGCATCCAGAGGCAGACCGTCTGGCTGGCCCAGTCGTTCCTTCCTCCCCCAGGATGCGTTTCAGCCGGTGCTTTGAGTAGGGCTGTGTCCTGGAGAAGCAAAATATGGAGTGAAATAACACTCTTGAGTATGGGGCTGAACCCACCCTGTTCAGAAAAGTGAACCACATTGCCTGCCTTCTAAATTTCAGCCATTAATTGTGAAATGAGTATAAAGAGCCCCTGGTTTTTGTTGTACCTCCAGCGTGCTGTTTTGTAGCATCGTGGGTGCCTAAGGTAAGGCACAGGCAAACTTTTCCATGCTGTGGCAGTTCTCGGCCATGTGAATCTTTTGTCACGGGTTTTCCTCATGCCCCTGTCCTCTTTTGGACCAATTCTAACATGAACATCGAGTGTTTTCATTGCCCTAAAAGAGAGATTTCCAAAACAGTTCTTTTTAATTCCTTTTCCAGTATTTCCATACGCTAACTCATCCTCTCACCGCTGACCGCACACTTTTAAAAGTCCATTTAGGCAAATCTCAATGTGGTCCGCTGCTCCTTTTTGTAACTCAAGTAGTTTAACTTTCAGGTCGCTGACATATCTGCAAGAAAACTGTGTTTTTCTCAAGCTTTTTGGGAGCTGCACGTGTTTTGTGGGGGAATGTACCAGTTTGTGCGAAGTATCAGGTGTGTGAGGCTCAACTTTGGTGCCTCCGCTTTCTCCATTGGTGATGTTCTGCAAGTCAAAGACTCTGATCTTATTTGAGTTCTTCTGAGATGTCGTTCCGCTGGCTGTGATTCAGTTATAACCAAATGAATTAGGCTTTTTTAGGAACAAATTCATTCAGCATGTGCATTTAATAAGGCTTGTTTATAAAATGATGCCATTCCTTTACAAGCTGATAGTTACGAGGATGCAGTTTTGCTTACATGAAAAAACCTCCGGGATGTCGTTTCTGTGCCGTCCCTTTCCTGCTCTCCACAAGCATTTGGACTCAACAGTTTAACACGTTGTCAGCAGAAAATAGCTCTGCAGACAATCTTGGTGAAATTTTAGCAGCAAACAGAGCATCCTGATGAAGGAATGAGAGGAGAAACCTCTTGCCCTTCGCTCGTTTGCCCTTTCCCTCTTGTTCCTCCGCAGGCAGGTGCAGGTCCATCGGGATGCGTGGCCATGGGTAACTATCTCGCAGCAATCCTCCAAAGCTGCTGTACCATCTTCTAGGTGTGTATCCACCGAAGAAACGCACCTAGAGACTTCTGGTTACCTGTACTCTCCTTTTAGCTGCTTCTTTAAAGGAACAGAATAAAAGTAAGTTTTGCCTAAGTGGAAAAGGGGTAATCAAAGTTGTCCTGTCTACGGTGCAAGAAGTAATGATGTGATGGAGAGGGTATAGAGAGCTGTATCGCTGAGGCGTTCTTGCAGCGTCGGGCAGTATCGCGCTGTTAGTGTGTGCTCTTGTTTTCTGGAAGTGCTTCTCTGTACGCTCTGCTGAGCAGAGAGCTGTCTAGATCAAACGGAGTGGCTCCTGAGCGTTCGCTTCTCTGGGCTGACTGTCACGAGTCTTCCGCAATGCGAGAAGATGTACGTGCAGAAATCTCTGCACTTACTACAGCAGAATGAGCAGAATGATTAGTGTAATACATGTTGTATATGTATTTTAGCAATATTTTCTTTTAAACCTGTAAGCACAGGTCCCATTTCACCCTTAGGCAGCTAAATAGAAGTGCTAATTAAGTGAATTACACTTAAGGCTGTTCTACGATAGGTATCCGATTTTAAATAATAGATGTTTACGTGAAGATTTTAATATCGCCTGTATTTTGTTTACTGCTAATTTCTTAATTTTTTTTTTTATTTTAAGATTAAAATATTTAGAGCAGTTTTTCTGTACGCTGCCTGTCAAATGTGGTTTACGTTGTTTAGGTTTATTAAGAGAGCTAAGAAGGATGCCGTTCTATCAGTTGTTAAATATTATTGCGTGTTAATCCGTATTTTAAAAGTTCAAAGACTGCACTAGCACGTCTTTCTCTGTTCTTTTTGCTGTTGGTAAAGATGTCCTCGTATCAAGCAGTCACATTTGTGTGAGAAATAGAATTCAGTTCAATCCATGCATAGATTGTCAGAAAGATTAAAGTGTGCATCATGCAATTTTTCTTCTTTCAGAAAGGGGCCTTTGATGTGCTAATGTTCGCTTTCTCTCTTTTCATTCAGAAGTGCTGGTCATTGTTTTGAGCTGCAGAACAGTATCTGCTTCATATAGGCAGATTCTAATACCCTGGTAGCCCAACCTTGCTCAAGGTAGCATAATATAAATATGCAATAACATTAATGGCATTATACGCTGGGATCAGATAACAGTGTGCCTGCGCAGATAAATACCACGGCAAAGCCAAGGCATTTATTTGAAAATAGATGTCGCTAAAAAGCCAAATATTTCATTTCAAATAATGCACGGACATGTGTCAGCGTTACTGCTGTTATACCACGTCATATAATTCAGTTTTAAAATAGAAAGAAAGCTTGGTGGTGCAGTAAGCACTGCAGCCTGTTAAAATCGCTCTTGAAGACAAGGCTGTAATGTATTTCCAAAGTTAATTAGCAAGTGAAATTATTTGGATGGCCTCATCTTGTGTTGCAGTGGATATTTTCCAGCAAATGGATGAAATTTTGCAGGCTGCTGACAGGGCCAGCTCGCAGCTCACGTAGCGGGGGACTGATGCGGGTCACGACACAGTCGTAGTAACAAATTTGCATGGAGAAGGGCTGCTTATAGCTGCTCTTACTTTTGCCAAAGACACCGATTTTCCTGTCGTTACTGACTGTGGAGAAGCAGTTCACTGGATTCCTCGTGAAGATAAACATGGAAAGCGTTAGTCTGTGACTGTGCAGGAGTTATTTCAGTGTTGGTTGTGTTCTGTAGACGACAGAATAGTTGACAACTGAGCGATAAAAACCTTCCTTTTTAAAACTGGGTGAAATTTGGTGGTCAAGTTTTGAGAGAGTGAGTTAAATAACTGTAACCTAGCCTCTGGTGATGGATATTGTAGGAAAGTGTCATCTAGTATGCTGAACGGCTTTCTGCTCAAAATGAACAAAATGTGCCTGTTGTGTTTCTCAAGCAGTGGAAAACTATAGCTTTCAAAAAGTTGTCATTAGAAAAACCGTAAGTTGCAAATTAAACAGTAAGAAAGACATGTTCAAAACTGTTTCTCATATCGTTTCTTATTTTAACTAAAAATTAAATTTTAATTAAAACACGTTAGTTCAGAAAGCTTATAGCTGGACAGGTATTCCATTGATAAACTTAAGACTTAAAAAAAAAAATTGGAAGAAAACTTGAATAAAGAAAAGTCTTACAGAAGCCTGCACTTGGAATATTTTCTCGTGAGGTACGATGGCAGCAGCACGCAGCGTTACTGCTGTGTCGCTTCTTCCCTCGGTAGCGTCCCTATAAATTCTCCTTCTCTGTTGGCTTCCACCAACTTTGCTTCATTAAAAATTCATCTTCTGCTCTCCCCCTTCCTCTTTGGGATCCCCGTGATCTCCTTTTATATCTGAAATGACTCAGCAGTTAAGGACTTCAAAGAACTTCAGAAATTTAGCTTAAGGGGCACTCTCGTCAAGATCTAGTGTTAACACTAAGAAAATGCTGCGTTTCAGTGGAAGCCAAGAACAAGAAGCAAACTCACCGGGTTTTTGCTCAGTCGGTTTCTGTGATGAGGGCCACGCAACCCGGACACCTTTCGTGTCCTGAAGCCGGCTGAACAGCCCGACTCCCGGGCATCCCGCAGAGGCTCGGGCACCAGGTACTTAGCTCCTCGGCACACGCGTTTTCTTAGGATCCTTCTTCCCATCTGTGAAGCCGGAGACGGTGCTTGGCGGCACGTGCCGGGGAAGGGGCAGCCCGTTAGGTGACTTGCGGCCATCTTCAACACGGTAGACAAAGGAGCGTTTCTGTGCTGCCTGGAGAATGAGATGTGTCAAAAAGACGTGGCAGGAAGCAGATGGAGAGAAGGGGCCGCGCAGAGCAGGACAGCTCTGCGCCTTCACTGGGGCTGCTACGCGGCTTTTTTGATGGCCTTGGAGAAGGGGACCAGAGCTGCCCGGTTGTCACCAGCTGTCGTCCAGCTCTCCTGCCTGGCGTTGGCTCGCGGGGAGCGTGAGCAGAAGTTACTTCTGATGCTGGTGTAGGATTTCCGCTCCGCATCATAGCTTTCTCTACGGCAGCACTAGCTCGCTCGTTTGCCTTCTCAAATCAGATTAATTTTCCGTTTTAACAAAGTGCTGCCATTCTGTGAATTGGCCGTAATCTCATCGCGGTGGAAGTGTGTGCTCCATAACCCAGACACCTTGGTGATGGGCAGGAGCGCGAAGCCCTTGCCGGTGCCCCGCTGCTCGTGCGGCAGAATCGCTCGCTGGCGCTTCCCTGGTGTATTTGTGCGGCCCCGATCTTCTGAGCCCCTGGGGTCTTCACCGCGGGGACGGGTCCTTCCACCTCTTTTCCCCCGTGAGGTGCAGCTTGCACAGCCAACTCCAGCCTGTCTCTAGGGCTGCAGCATGCTTTAATAGCTTTTAACTTGAAAACAGAGGCTAAAGGCCCTGACCTGGACAGGACTCCAGTGGCACTTCATCTGTTCTTTCTGACCACCTTGCTGGTTTTTCAAAGCCCTTCACATTGTTTCTATAATCTAATTTCTTCCTATTTGCAGAAGCAGTTTTTCTTTGGTACTCTCTTGGGGCTGTTTTCAGCACTTCTGTTCTTGCTCCTCTGTGTGTTATATTACCGGTATACAACAGTCTGTTTTCTGATTGCATCTTATTCTCACATTTTTTTAAAGTTAGTTTAAAACTGGCTAGCCCTAGGCATTACAGCAGTGGTTGCCAGCTCGGCTGCGTAGCCAGCCAAGCAGCCCTTCGGCATCCTCCCTAGTACTCTCTCTCTCCGTTTTCACCATCGTTTCTCTTGTGCTTGAATTCAGAACTTGGTTGTTTAAACAGTGCATCATACAGCTCAGGCGTTAACTCACCTCTTGCCCCGTAATTACAGGTGATGATAAGACTCTATGGCCAACTTCAGTGACTTAAAACCTATGGGGAAATTTTTTTAGAAGCAATGGAACGTTTAGAAGAAGTTAGCAGCAGTGAAACTACTGCATTAACTTGCCGTTTTGTGAAGGAGTCGCTTACATTTTCAGTTTTGCTTCCTCCCCTCCCCACTCACCCCCCACCCCTGCTTTATAAGTAAAAAAAAAAAAAAAAAAACAGATTTCGTAAACACGCACCAGAATTTTAATTTACTCCTTTGGGGAAACAGAGAGACATCACAGCATGCACACCGGCTGAGCAGTGCAAGGAAAGGGGAATCCATTCCCCCCACTGAGAGGTCACTTCCAGGGAAAAAAAAAATGTTATTTTAAATGCTAACTTAATCATCTGCTTTTGGGGATGAAATTTTCCCGAAACGGCTGCGTGCCCATGGCAGTGCTGCGTGAGCAGAGCGCGGTGGGGACGTACTGCCGTACCTGTTGCAGGCTGTGTGCCTGAAAGAGTATTTTAATTTAATGGATTTTAAGCAACATTATTCAAAGATCAACAAAAGGCATACTGTGTTATATGAATAAAAGATTTCCTCTGGATACTTGTTAACCCTACAACGCCTAGCTAATGTAATTGAAGTGCAACCACCTGGCAGGGAGATTTCAGAGTCAGCTGCCAGGAGGGCCCCGGCCGCAGTACCAGGTGTTGTGCCGTGCCTGCCTGATTGTTGCGGGGGAATAAACAGCATGATTGCGCCGGCGGCTGGGGCGAGGAGCGGGGACGGCTGCCAGCCAGGGACCCCGCTCCCGCGCCGCCCCGCTGGGCTCAGGTACAGCGGGAGCGAGGGGGGCAGCGCCCAAGCACCGGCTGAAATTAAGCCCCCACAAAGCTCTCGTGGCCTCGCGGTTCACAAAACCAGGCCTGAGAAGATGTTGTTCGATGTGTTGCCTCTATTTCTCAGAGCCCCGTGCCCACGAGATCCCTTGCTCAGTCCCTGGATCTGCTCCGCTTTCAGTATCTACAACAGTTATGAATATGTCAGATTATAATTTTAAACCTCCCCCTCTTTTTTTTTAAATTTTATTTAAAGCTGGGACACTCCCACTGATTTCTCGGCGGTCTTTTTCTAATTTGCTCTTCCTTCCTATCCTCTAATGTAGAGCAATTTCCCAGCCTGTATCACTGCAGCAACAAGTACATTTAGTGTTGAGCATCTTGCAAATGGTGTCACTCGTAATGGATGTGATAATAAGCCCCACGGTTACCTATCCCTGATTGTAATGAATGTAAATTATCAAGTATAATAGACCTGAAACTGAGCCATTTACTGTTAGTCCCAGAAATAATGAAAAGATCTGTAATAAACTAGAAGGGGCAAAATTATTTTGTCTAATTATATTTTGTTCTGCTTGGAGCTGCCTGATCCTTACACTCTTATCAAACCGACAGTGATGGTTTATTAACCTTGAGTAGATGAAAAAATATGATTATAAATTCATCTGAAAAGATTTTCCCTTGACTAAAGCGTGAGAATTTGAAGGAGAGATTACTAGTCCCTCGGTTATATCCAAGGCACAAAGGTGACCTTTGTACGGGTGCGAGGGGAGGCGAAATCCCATACCGGTAAATTCCAGGAATCCCGTATGTCCGTGTGCCGCTCAGCAGCGGCTCAGCGCGGCCGGTCTCACGCACACACAAAGCCCTTTGGCCGTGGGACAGCGTGCGCTCTTAGAAATCGGTGTCGTTGCACTCGTTTGGGGGCCGGAATCATACGTGATTAAAGGTAGTTCAGGGTTTTTTTTCTAGACTGTGTGTTAAGATCCTTTATGGTATATCCTCTTTCAAAAATAAATAATAAATATTTGTAAATATAACTGCTTCGCAGTTTGTAAAATCTTGTATTTTCAGAGAAATTAAGCTTTCCAAGGTTTTACGTTTGGAAAACATTTCATTTTGAAGAGCTGGAAATCTCACTATTGAATATCAAGAAATCAAATATATTTGCGCGAGTGATACACTGAGCATTATATTCTTATAAGCAATGGAGTAGTTCGTTCCTTACCTCTCATCAGGCTTTGACAGTACTTTTTACTCCTTCATTTGAGGCATAGATTCTCCCATCAGCAAGATGTGTGTGCGTGTGATGCAGGTCAGTTTAGCAGACGGCTTGCTGCTCTCATTGTGGGCAGAAAGATTGATTCAAAACTAACTGAATTACAGTTTTTGTTTCAATTTATTTAAAATCAAGAAAGGTGTTTCCTTTTGTTCACGTTCGTGTAGATAACGGCGGTCTCCTGACTTGTCCTTAGCGTATATGCACCATTTAAATAACACTTGTAGCGTCTTGCTCAGAAACTTGAAATGCAGACTTTTACCAGGAAATCTGTAGATGCATATAATCGCAGCTGATTTATGAGTCTGCAACTGCCAGCCCCCCGTCCCTGCCCCTGAAAGTTATATATGCAAATATGCAATTAAGTGTGGGCTCTTCCCTGTTTAACACAGATTTTCTGGGTAATTTTATCATCATCTCATCTCGCCGTTCTGCAGGGCTGCACGTTTAGCTATCCGGTAAATTAGTAAGCAACTTAGAGCGTTGTGGCAAGAGCGCGTTACACATTAATCGCGCCCAGGCGTGCGTTGGTTTCGCTGCAAGGAGCGTTGCGGTTTCACAAAACCACAGTCAGTAGTGCAGGCAATTTCGACGCTGCTTAGAGAAAAGGCCAGCCAGTTTACGGGGGAAGGCTCTGTGCTTCTGACAGGCGCTTTGGGTCAGGATTGCTTGAAGACGTCCTCTCGTTCCGCACGGTCTGGCGGGGCTCTGGGGAGCGGGGTGCCATCCTCGGCACCCCGCGCCGGCAGGGACCCCCTCTGCCGCCCGGCCGCCCGCAAGGGTTGGTGCGCTCTGCCTCAAGTGATGCGCTGGTGCGTAGCTAGGTGAACCAGATTCCTCCCTTCAGTTACGGCAACTATTTTGCAAGTGTTTTCCTGCCTTTGCGCTGCTTGTCGTCTTTAAGCTGTCAGTAATTATCCCTTTTTCAACTTCCAAAGCGTCCAGATTTCTGAAGTGAATGTGTAGGGAAGTATTTTGATAATTTCTGCTTGCTTTCTCTTATCATTTAAATGTAATGTTGAGACAAAAGTTGACTTCTGATTCACTGTAGCAAAATTACCTTGCAAGTTACTTAATTGTCTTGTAAGTCTGATGAACAGTTCTCAAGCATTTTGAATTATGAATCTGTCATTATCTCCCTCTTCCCCTGTCTCTGGTTGTGTAATTTTCAAAGCTGAGAATGACTTAGGTTGTGGCTGGTACATTCAGTTTTTGAATGGCTTTGAGTACGCCGTTACGCTGGGAGATTCTTAACTCCACATTCACTTTGATACTGGTGTGATGGAGCTTGAAGCTAGGGACTCTGAGGCAACGCAGTGACCTGTACCCTTCCTCAGGGTGTGCTGTCCAGCGGAGCGGGCTGCGGAGCAGAGCTGATGGGGCACTTGAATTTTTTAAGAGGCAGTGTACCAGTTTGGGGACATTTCTGACTTTAGGTGAATATGCTCGCATTTGGAGAATGTGATGGCAATAAGCGTAGTAACGTTAAAATACGCTGAGAAGGGTATATGTGCGCAAGTGTTTAAATAGAGACACGTGTGCCTGTAAGTCTATAGGTATACATTTGTGTGTTTGTGGATTTTCATATGTGCAATGACCAAAGTATAACAACACATTTTAGAAAACTTTTATAAGCCTCTTTCTTATGCTCTTATGGGCTATCATGTTTTTGTTATAAAATTTTAAGAGAGAAGTGACTACCAACAACATTTTGTCATCAACTGATATCATTAAAAAAGAAACTCTCAGACCTTGCAGGCAAATCTGCGCCTTTCCTAAAAGTCTGAGTAAAAGACAGGCGGATCTGGTCTGGCCCGCTGGGTGTGCCCCCGCTAGCAGCTCCGCTGCTTTTACGGTGGGAGGACTGCCGCCCGGACTGTGCCGGGCACCGGCGGCGCTCGCGGCAGAGCATCCCGCCAGGAGGCCTCCCGGCCGCCCCGGCTCCGCCACCTCGGGGTCCGGAGGTTCGCGGGACCCCTCTGAGCCCCAGCTGGACAGGCGGTGCGGATCCTGGCCCAGTGGCTAGCTGTGCTCCTGACATGGGTTCCGGCTTAATAAGCAGGCAGCTGCATTCTGTATCGGCTTTATTTTTGAGTGCCCTGAGGGTAAAGGTATAGGACATTACGGCAATCTAATCGTGAGGTACAGGGGCATAACCCAATGAAACAAGGTCCAGAGGAAGGAGGAAAGATTCTCTCCTTCCCTCCTGCGTAGGCTGGAAAAGCAATCGCTGCGGCTGCGTAAACCTCCAGGAACAGCCCGGCATTTAACGGGAAGGCGCAAGGCTTTCACTTACTTAACCATGCTGCCGCCTTTATTTTCTGGCTACGGCTCCAAGTGAATATACCGCTGTCTGCTGCGCGTGTTTGAGGCCAAATCGTATTATCTGACTTGTCCAGGGGAAGTTGCAGCCATATAGGAGAGCCATGTGATAAACAGCTCTTCTAATTCCTGCCTGCCTGCCTCACTTATCTCCATCAAGACTATTAATATTTCCAGCATGTAAGCAGTTTCCAACAGCTGTCAAATGCAAACAATAAGCTACCAGAAAAACTGTTTCTGCTTCTCCCCGAACTTGATTCCCCAGTTAATGTGTGTCTGTGGCCCAAAGCTAAAGATGCTGAAGTCCAAGACTAACCAAAGGTTTGGATATTTTGCAGTCTGCTACTGCTACCAAAAATGGATCCTTTACTTTATGGGAGAGAGAATTTCTAGCTTTGCAAAAATGAAATTAGTTCTACTTAAGCTTTTAAAACTACAGAATTCCTATTCATAAAAAAAATCCTAATTAAAGTCACTTTTATGTTTCTAAAACATATCAGTTAGCAGAAGTGTTTTAAAAATACATCACTTACGTTTTTAAAAATTATTAAAACAGCACAGACAGGAAATCTGTTAAGGGAAAAAAAAAAATTGAGACCCGAGTTATTCTCTGGTTCCTTAACCACAAAATCATCCTGTGTAACTTCTAAATACATTTTTTCAGCCTCTCTGTACCTACATCCTCTGTAAAATGAAGGTAATAATGCTCCTCATCTGTATGATTTCCTCTCTTCTTAAGTGTAAAATCTTTGGACATAGCTATCCTGCTTTGGAAACTGAAAAAAAAAAAATTAATAGCATGGGTGCAAGGTGCTCCATACAAAATAAGTGAAGTGCCAGAGCATTCCTCAGCACGTTTAATTTATTTGTGTGGATATAGCATATTTGTTTCTCACTCAGCACGTTCTGGTCCTTTAGTTTCCATCATGTCATCCAGCCTACCAGTGAGGGTCTCGCACTTGGAACACGGTGAATAACACCCGCGTGGCTCGGCCATCTGTAAGTGGTGAATTAATCACAGACACTGGTGGACAATGTCTTTATGTTGCACATTCAGATAAGCTATATTGTGTGATAGCACACACCAGGTCTGACTTTAATTAAATATTCGGTCCACACGTGCCGCAAAAATTAGCGAGTTAACAATTTTCTTCTTAACCTGGCCCGCGCGGTGCAGCCTGCAGGCTCCGAGGGAGCACCCACGCTAAGCAGAAGGCGGATGCACAAGATGCACGAACCCCGCTAGCAATGGGCTGTGGCTCTGGGGTCTGTAGCTCGAAAACAGCACTGCCGTCTCCTAAACAGGCTCTTCTCCCAAGGGTTCGGTCTCTCGGTCGCTTTTTTTCTCTGAAGAATGAGAATTACAGATGCCGACCACCCAATGCAAACAGGCCAGGTTTTTTTCTCCACGAAGTTTTGGGGAGGCTTTTAATGCAGTACAGCATCTGTCTTCAGAAGCTGTCATTTCTGCAACGACTTGAACGATACCTCTGAAGGGATTGCGTGCTGGGGAGGGACGTCGAGTCACAGTCTTGCATCTGGCTTTGTATTAGCCGGTCTTTATTGCTGTTATTACAGGGCTGAGGTTTTCAAAAGTTCTCAAGGCTTGCCTGATAAAAGCTGTCAGGACTTTTACCATCCCTCCCAAAGGGTGGTATGGGCAACTTTTAACGGTTCTGAAAATCCTACTGCTGCTGTTCACAAACAAAACATTATTAGAATCCTGGTTTAGTGGAAAAATACCCCAGCTTTCGAAAGAAGCCTCCCCTTCCCTGTAACACCCGTGTGCTGTAACAAAGAGGATAATAAAAGGGGATAGCATTGCTGGTGTGTGGCTAACAATAGTAGACCACGGATAGCATGTTATCCCTCGGTGTTCAAGCAGCCAATTTGAAGGAACTGGAAGGCATACGTAAATGACAAATAATTGAACCTTTGTACCTTTGCCCTTTTTCTAAGATGTCCAAAAGTAACGGCTCATTAGTGGAATTACTGAAATAGGTGCATTTTGTTAGTGTTTGAATAAAACTGAGACTGCGACAAAGCACGGGGGAAGGATTGCTCGGTAACATGTGACCTTTCCTCCAGTTATTTATCCCTTGATGATCACCCTGTTTGTGGAACAAGCCAGATAATTGCAGAACATGAGCATCGGCAGCTGTACATACACTGATAAAATGGGACGGCTACGGTGTTATAATGATCTCTCTGAAAATACGACCTGGGGATTTGTCTTCTGCAGTCGTCGGGCAGCTTTCCTTCTAGACCTGTGCGGCGAAGGCTCTGCCCGACGGCAGCGCCCTTCCATAAGCTCCCGCTCAGCGCCTAGGCAAAGGCAAGAGGTGGCCGGGCGCTGCTCCTAATGAGGTGGTTCTGAAGGTCCATCTCTGCCTGCAGCCTGCGCTGCCTCGGGGAGACCGGCAGATCTTCTCGACCCTCTGCTCTCTGGGCCTCTCCCACCCACCTTTAATTTTGCAGTCTCCAGGTTATTTCCCTGGGTGAGTAAGTACTTTGCTGGAGGAGGCGGCCAGGAGATAACTCCCCCCAACCCCTCAGGAGAGAGGACCTCTACATCTCTCTGCTTGGGGCACTGGGAAGGTGACTTTGTTAGACCTGAGCAGCTTCTGTCCCGTTAGGGTATCTCTCAGGATCGGAGAGGGAGCTGCATGGATACTTGTAGAGAAAATAGATATTGGGGGAATCGTGCCCCACTAATTTGCTGGCCAAAAACTTGTGTAACTGAAGTCACGATAGTTCTTGCAACACAGAACTCTTTCAGAAGTAGCTTCTTGGTGGTTAAATCTTTGTGTGCCCTGCGGAATGATTTACCATTAGGGCTTCTGCTGCGCTAACTGATAATAGGCAATTATGCCATCATTTTAATCAATTGAAATATTTTAATCGAAGCCTTATCAGTATGGCGAAGCATGGAGTACAGCTGCTAAGCGGACCTTGGATGCGCAGAGGGCTGACTGTACAACGCAAAACCTACAAAGCCATTTTTCCAGGCACACGTGTGTTTGGTAGTTTTGCCACTGGTTTGTGCGCCGCTGTAGTGTTTCGTTTCTGCTCTATTAGGAACCATCCCAAGGAGAACGAGGCCAATAAAGGAGATGAGGTGCATTTCTAACTTCTTTTTTTCTACAGAGCAGGTATCTGTACAAACGAGAATACCTGATAGGAGATCATCACAGGTACTCTACGTTAGAATAAAGAAAACTTCAGATAGGGGTAAACATGAGTGCCGTTAAAGTACAGAATTGTATTCTATCAGGAAAGTAACCCATTGTTACTCCACTCCTCCTACAAAATGACGGGTCTGTAATGGTACGATGTGTCTGCTCCCAGGGGCTTCCCGCAAGGAGGAGGAGTAGTAAATTAAGATGAAAGCTTGTTTTCTGCCTTATTCATAATAAATGCAAAATTCTTCCCTGAAGCACTTGGCATGACTAATGTGCCACATATTCTTGATATCCCAGAGCGGCAGGCGAGTGCTTCTGCCAGGCTGGTGGTTTGCAGCACACCTTGGGCAACGTGCTACCTAACAAGCAACCGGAGCCAAGAGCAGGCGCCAGAGCGGGCTCTGCGCGGCAGAGCGTGAGCCGGAGCTTTCGCCTCGGGGCACCTTCAGTATGATTTTGCCATTATGTTACTTGATTTCCACGGAGATGGTCTGAAACCGTGTGAAACGTGTTTTTGTTGTTGTTTTGTTTCACTTTCCTCTTTAAAGCAATTAATGGCGACCGTCTGTGAGGGAACAAATGTATTGCACAGTGCCTGTTGGAAAACGCTGTGGCAGTCTGCCGTGTTACTTGAAGCAATTACCGGTTATTTTTTATTCTGTGTTATGGCGGTATCTGAAGCCCCATCTCCGTCAGTCAGGACTGAGATTCTTTTGTAACAAAGACCCAGGCCCCGCTCGGGGGGAGGGAGGTGGCAGAGCTCCAGACGCGGTGCCGAGGCACTGGGCAAACGCTCCACAAATGAGAAATCCGTTTGAAAACCCCTCCGTACCTGTGGGTTTCAGCGAGAGTCACGTCTCTTGTCCACCAGGGTGTTCTGGGCTCTAGCCATCCCCCGTGACTGAAGCCCCCCCTTGAGTCCCCCCGATGCAGTAGTAAAAGAGGGCTGCCTCTCTGTGCAATTCTGCGCTGAGGGGTGGCGGAGCAGAGGAAAATCGTGCTGCGGAGAGGTTGAGCTCTTGGGTTTGGCAGCAGAGGATCATCTGCCCGTTCTGGATAAGGAGGAGGAACAGCAGCCCTGGCACTCGCCAGCCCGGCTCCACCGAGGGAGAGCACCGAGCCCTGCCCGCCCCGGCTGCACCGCAGACAGATGGCCTTCTTGGGGCTGACCACCGGGCAAGGCAGCCAGTCTCACTCCCCTCTCGCACAAAACCGGTGGGTTGAGTTGGACGGTGATACAGTCAGCCTCGTCTAATACGCGTCTTACGTGGTACATTGACCAATTTAAGACGTGCATCACTCTGAAAAGTTTTAATCTCAGATGCTTTGATTTAAAAAAAGCACATAAATCTGCAGTTGTTGACAGGTATAGTTTAATTGCACCTGCTCCGTGAAGGATATATGTTACTAAAATTCCCCCAAAAGTTTTCAGTTAAATTTATGCAGTAGTGACGGTCACTAGACCATAAATGATGGCAAGCCCAATCAAGCATATTGAGTTTCACACTGAAATTGCCTATCACAGCATTTTAAAAGCACAGTAACTCTGTCCTGTTCAGAGCTTAAGGAGGACAATTAGGTGCATAAAGGTCATCTACCGATATATTTACGTTAACCTCAATTTTATGGTCCCTGCTTTATTCTACTTTGGTAAGTCCCAAACATTTATGCTCTTTGTTTTCAAAACCGCTATCATGGTGTCAGGAGCAAGCCCTTTTTGTGGAACCATCTTTGGTTCTTATGGTACAAATTAGGAGGATACTGAAATACGTGGAATGGTCAGAAATGACTTATCAGTAGTAGTTCTTTGGTACTGAATTCTTGAAAGGGCAATCAGTAAAACAAAAGTTCACCACAGCCCTGTATTTCCTCTGCCTTCGAGCCTGCCAAGCCTGCCCGAGGGATCAGCTATTTGCAGAACAGGTTTTCCTTCTCCTGTCCACATGCTCCCTGCGTGATCACCCGTACGAGCACCGGTGAGGCTGGAAAGCTCTAGCGTAGATTTGGGAAACCTGCTTTCTTGCATTGAACAATAAGTGCAAAGATTTTCTTCAGGTCTCCCTGGTGGGTGGAAGAAGGAATTGGCATGTGGACATGTGGACAGCCTTGATGTCTGATGGGCTGGAAAGAGCTGTCTACCTCTATACTTTCAGCTTCTCCACTGGCCAGATGCCCCGAAAGCCCTTCTCAGGGTGGGAGTCACATCACAGATGGGAATTGCAATAGGTTCATGCCAATAGTCTGCATTAGCTTCCTTGGCAGTCCCTCTGGAGCCGGAGGAACAGTCACTTTAGTGTGTGCTCTCCGTGGGCCCGAGAAGTTGGGTTCCAGTCCCGGGACTTGAGCCCCTTGGCACGGGCACGCGACAAACAAGGAGCCGTGGAGAGCAGCCAGTCAATTCTCTCTTTGCCTGTTCACAAACCCACAAATAATTCTGTCTTCTGTTTGTATGAAGAGAGTGCTGTGTCAACAAAATACACAGTTGTTTCCATATATTGGTGAGCGTATATAAACGTTCCCAAAATGTTTTTATTTTCTAAAACTAGTGTGGGGAAGGAATTGCTGGCCATTACCATCAGCAGTGATGGGTGGCTGATATTTTTGCTTGAGGTCAGCACAGAGTTAAGGGTAATAAGCAAAAGTTCTGAATTTTCAGGATCCGTTTGAATAATCGTCTTCTGTATTCCCCCTGTTTCTAAATATGTAGTTATTTATGGCTTAACGTTGTGTGGATGTGCAGAGAAGGAAACATTGGCCAGATCTTGACCCCAGGATGGCTCAGTTCACCTGCAGAACCCAGACAATGAGGACTTTGAAGGCTTTTTAAAGTCTTTTTGTTTTAAAGCGTGTGTCTGAAACTGGCTTTGCGTTGTAGAGGTTAAACGTGGAAGCGATGCTGTAGGCAGAGCCGTGCGCTGGCTGGTACCTGCGTCTCTGGTCCTACCTTTTGGCTTCTTTTGGATTCTCCATCTGGAAGGAGACGTGCATGTGTTGCACCACGGAACTTCACAGATCATCTGGCTGCTTGCAGTCAGATGGCATGGTTTATGGCAAATAGTTAATCTTAGCGTTTTAGTGGTTTTTTTCAAACACCTTACGTTGTATGGTTGAACTATTGAAAGAATTGATAAACTGATAAAACAGTTATAAAAGCTCATAATATTCAAATACTGAGATTTGATTGCTGCATTCAAATGGGAGCTAAATTCCTGCTCTCCCACAGTTATATATATTCATGGTCAATAATTCACGCCTTGGCTTGGCTCTCTACGTCATTTAATATATGAAATAAATAAAAACGTTTGTGCCTATCGAAACCAGTTTGCTCTGGAGTTTTGCCTTGGTAGAAGCGAAATGTAAAATAATGCAGTCGTTGAAGAGGTGGGTCAAATTGCCATACATATTAAAAGAGGCTGCTTTTGATCAGCTCCTTTGAATGTCTAGTATAACTCCATTTATCTGAAGATCTCAGGGGACGCCCAAAACCTTCAGATAAATGGGGGCTTAGTTAATCAGGGAAGCCAGCTGTCCAGCTTCTTCACCGGGGTAGGGTTCAAGATCATAACCCATCCTCTCTGCAGCCAGGCCGTCTTCAGAAAACGATTTGCATGCTCCGCTTCAGCAGTCTAGCCTTGAGGCTTCTGTAGAAAAGCCAGCCAGGCACTTCAAGCTTTCTCCTGGCCCCGCTCGACCCGGAGCTCAGCAACGAGCTGGGAATGGGAGTTTGCTGATATGTGTGTTGCATTTTTAAAAAAGTAGTGGTTTAAATGGCGCTCTGCGCATATCGGCTTGATCTAAATAATGCAACGAGGCTTAGTGTTCGTGGGCATCTTCGTGTGAGACAGGCCATGCTGAAAGCTCACAGGAGAGAGATGACACAAATTTCATATTAAAAAGATTCAGCTTAACGTTCTAACGTGTGTAAGTAAGTAAAATCGCATCACTGGTTCTTAAGGATGAAGGCACAGCACGTTTACAAGGGCTGCAGTTTTGACAGCTCAAGCATTGCACTAGTGATTATCTGGATGAAAGCGTTCTTACGTGGTGATAAATACGAAGCTTCTTGAGGCTGCAATTGACAATTACTGTTTCAGACTGCTCCCGTACAAACGGACTTGAAATGCTGAGTCTTCCCCTCCGCCCCCCCATCCAGGTCGTGTTCTTGCTCTGGGGGTATGTTGTGTTCTCCCGCACCCCCCAAATGCATTGCCTGGGACGCCGGGCTGTCTGACAGGTGACTAACGCGGTGATGCCCGCAGAAGAGTCTGACATAAACACAATTAAGTAGCAAAACGGTGGGTTTGTTTGCATACAAGAAGCGCAATTTGAATAAGTTACAGAACAAAGATTTTGTGCGAGAGATCAGATGGTGTTCGTGATGTCATGCTGCTTTCTTGACCTATATTTACAGGCTGGAGGTATTTTTCAGAGGGTTCTTTACAGCTTGTTTGTTATGTTCCTAATGCCTCCATTAAAATTCCTAAAGTTCGGTAAAACTTCAGTTGACTTTTTTTTTTTTTTTTTTAATGAATCCAAACTGTTTTCCCTAACGTGTGTATGTATTCAAACAGAGGTAGCAGAGAGTTTAGTTTAATTTTCCTGCAGTGACTTAATGCTTTTTAGATTAGGCTGTGAGTGAAGATGAGCAGGAGCATCTCGCTCGCTGCCCGTATGGCAGGAGCCGCTGAGCTGCCTGGTGCTCCTGCTCCTGCTGCTTAGGGAGAGGCGTTCGGAGTGCCGGAGCTGAGAAGGGTGGCGGTGAGGTGGAGCCGGCTTCTGCAGCGGATTTCTCGCCGAGTCTGTGGTATCTGCACCTACTGCTTTCAGCTTTTTAACGTGCAAGAGCGGCACTGAATTGGGATCTTCCTCGTACACCTCAAGCTGCTGATCGATCTGCGCAGCTCTCTGGACCGTGGCTTAAACTCGGCTCAGTATGTTATTTTTCAGATGCCTCTCCTGTAGCTCCCCAGCTGTTTGGCCGAGTGGTTTTTTCCAGTCTTTTGTGCGGTTAGGGGCATCTTCCATCTCATAAATAAGGATTTTACGAGATGTAAAGCTAACCTGGTCAAAATCTCCTCACTCTCTTTTTCCGTGCAATATTTAGCGAAATCGGTACAAACTGCTGGTGTGTTAGCAGTTGTTCTGCGCATTGTATGCTTATGTGTTAGATGTGCAAGGTCTTTCATTAAACAGCAGGATATTATTAGGCATAGCATGAAAAGCCTTTATAGTCTCCCTGCCTTGTTTAAAGCGGGCCCACAAGCGGACCGCAGCCTAAAAGGCTGCGCAATGAATCGAGCGCTGATGGCCGGTCCGCAGGCTCAGGTGGCCGTCAGCCGCAAGTTTAGCCGAGCCCTTTCAGTAATTTGTCACGCCTGGGTCTGTTCCCGCTGCGCCAGCACGTGCCAGCTCCGTGTCGGAGGGGCTGTTCGCCAGACGGCCGCGCAGCCCCCGCGCCCCGCTGTTCACGGGGCCAGCGCTCGCCCGTCCGCGCGCTCCGCACGGCCCTGGCAACAGCCGAGTGCGCCGCGGAATATGCATCTTCATAATGAGAAGTGAATGGCATCCGTCAGTCCCTTTAGAATAGGGCCCAGGCGTGTGCCTCCTCTCCTAGGAAGTTTGGCAGCCTATTCATTAACAAGAGTCACCAGGAGTTCAGCCCATAATAGGGAGGCAGCCCCAAACGCAGGCGGGCTAATGCTTGCGCTATCAGGAATGCGTTCTCCTGGGCTTAGGGAGAGGAGAGAGAAAAACTAAGCAAATAACGCTGTCAGCAGGTGCAAACTCTGAAATGCTATGTATTGATTTTCTTTCTTCGGGCTTCCACGGGAAGTTTGTAAGAAGATTTATCACGTATCAATCGTCCTCTGCTAGCATTAAAAGCAAAATTCTTTTTTTTTTTCGTTTTTACCACCGCGCCTATAGGAACTTGCATACAATTAAGACGCGCTCTGCTTATTCCCCTTGAGGCAGAACACCAGACCATTGTGGCCTATTTTTAAGTACCGCTTTACTCTGATTTTTTTTTTTTTTTTAAATACTGTTTCAGAGTGTTTTCATTAATGTAATGAAAGTCACAAATGGCACTTCAATATTAATTAGTAATGCTTTTCAGTTTTAAATACCCTCACCTGCATTACGTTGTCACTGGTGTTATTCTCGCTGCTCCTAATTTCTAAATTTAAATTGGCCTTTTCCTCCCGCATAACAGTCGTGCAGAGCTAGAACGCCTTTCCCCCTAACAGCAACACAATGGGGATCTGAAAACTTTTGTTTTAAATGAGGAAACGGAGAATGAGATGTCATACCGGCTCCTGCGAGCGTTAATTCATAAAGTCATACGTGAGGTTCTTCAGCCCATTGTAGATTTGTTTCAGACGTTATCCTGTTATTGGAAGTGTATGATTCACCTTCTGAGAAAACAGAAGCTGCACACAAAAGGAAAAGATTTGCTTTCTCCGCTGTGAAAAGCTGCCGCAAGCAGGGGTCCTATTAAGACAGCTGGAAAGTTGCTTCAGCTTGTTACGCTTGTAAGTTTTATTGGTGACTGGTTTTTGATTACACATTTGAATGCTGTGTGTTCCAGGTTGCCGAGTTTTAATTAAAAGGCAATAGTCTTGATTTTAGATTGCTTTGTTGTCTGCATTATGCAGACTATAATGCATGCAGGTTGTGGGGTGGTTTTTCCAATGCGCATCGTTTATTTAGGATACGTAAGATTACACTTTCTAGCACCTGCCCTAAATATAAACTTCACGCTTCCAGGAATTGTGTTCATTATGGTTAATTTCTTTTAAGAAGTACAGTCATCAAATAAATACGGGGGGGGGTTCCTTCTCTGTCCCGTAGCTTGCTTCTCCAATCTAATGATTTTTCTAGTCTGACAGGGTCATGTAATAGGAATATTGTGTACCAGGAACTTTCCGTAGTGCCACAGCTTGTCTGTTAAAGTTGGGGTTTGGTTTAAAAAAGCCTGCAGCCTGGGCGGCTGGCTTCTGCCCTCGGTAACTTTAGCAATCTGTCAGATCTACCGAGCCTCTGCTTTTCCTTCATGAAGCTAAAAGGTATTACCCTTAATTTCAAGCCATTAAGTGTGTTCACTCCTCGGTGCTCGCGTTCGGAACTGTTAAGCAGCACTGGGCAATTTTGGTCCCCTCTTTTCTATGCCCGTGTACAGCCTGGTTAGTGTTGCTGTGGATCTGAAGCGCTGGTGTTCGTGGACGTTGTGTAACAGCGTTTAATTCTGCGCACACATTTCCTTAACCTGGTCGTTGCAGTTATGAAGAAAGAGCTCTGTATCTCGAAGCAATAATCCAGAACCATAAAGAAGTAATGACATTTGAGGATTTTGCCGCTCAGGTCTTTTCTCCCTCTCCCAGCTACTCCCTCGGTGGAACTGGTGAGTCTCTGCACGTTATTCTTCTCTTTAGCACTAAGAACCACTTGAGCAGCAGATGTACACCTGTTTTTTGTAGATAAATGCTTGCAAATTTAAGACGACCATTCTTCCCCTGAATCAACTAATGAATATCAAAAGGAATGATGACATTCATTTTAATTTGTTTTGCATCAGAGCTATTCACTCTGCTCCTTTCTTCAGCTATCCTGTTAACCCCCGAATCTAGCAAGGTTAATGAACTTTCTCTCAGTAATGTGCTCTGGTTCATTCAGGAGTGTGGGTTTCTTGCTGAGCTGGGAATATGTTGTTCAAAAGCTATGCCTGAATCGGTGCTTACTTATCGAAAAATAGTTCCTCACAGTAGAAGCCGTTGCTACTAATGCTAAATGGGGATTATGCTGCTGAGATACCGGGGTCAGGGATTAATGCAAAAGAAACATAAGAACGGTGTTCTGTTAGAAAATCATAGCAGCGTGCAGTATGCTAACGTCTCCCTTAAATATAGATGAGCAAATTTCAGGCTTCCTTCCAACACCTGGCCTGGAACCTGTTTGGGTTTTTTTTAATACATGTATGGATATACAGACGTGCGTGCGCGTGTATATGTATATACACACGCATTAACGCTGACGGTCATTCAGCAGCCCCACTGAAAGATGAAAAGGTAATGCTGACCTCTGCGAATGTATTCCTTATGTGCCCTATCCAGATTTTAAGTTAGCATGCAGTAAGTTGTGAACGGCTGCTCTGCTGTTTGAATTGAGTTTAAGTAAACCTCGCCTGAAAGGAAGCTTTGGCTCTGAAATGCAGATTTCTGGTACCCTCAAGACGTGTTTTTCTAGCCTCCAAAAAGTATATGGTCACCGTGTGTTGGACTCTCTAACAAAGATTCCTTAATCCCTTTTTTACACTCATAGGGGGAAACTGGCGCTTTCTAATTATTCCCTGCTACTCTTTCAGATTGTTTGATAGATTATTTCAAGCCTATATACATGTTGCAGGACATCTGCTCTATTTCTCTTTAGCCTGACTTGTTAGCAAATATCTTCCATCTAAACTGAAAAATTGGAGGAAGAAATTAAATTTACTAAAATAAATCACTTACAAATAAAATCAGCCGTGCAGCATTGTTTAACGTTCCTGGCTCCAACCCTCGAGCTTTCAGAGCTTTGTTGGGAGATAAGAGGTGTATGCATGTCCTTGCGTTGGTCGCCAGTAGCAGCAGGCAGAAGGCTTTGGAGATAAGCAAGCTGGCAGCAGTAAAGGGGAGCCGGTGCTATTTACATAATCGCGCCTCCGCTTCCTGGAGAGGCGTCAAGAAACACAGGGATGGCCTCTATTGATCTTTGTTGAACTGGAATACTAAACAACATTAGAAAAGCTTATAACTTAAAGCTTTGATTAATGTTTTCTACATTAAAAAGTAGAACAGCTGTGAATTAAATTCTTTTATACACTCTGCCAAAAGTCGGAGACAAAAAAAATTATCCGTTTCAATAGAAATGTAGATTTCATGCCCGGTGTTGTTAGCACTTTGAATCATTTATCTGTTGACGTATCAGCAAATAAAAATGTAGATATATTGATGTATTTTACACGTTTTGCTCTATGCATAATTGTACTTAGTTTTCACGTTCTTCTTACAGCGCACAGCGATCTTGCTATATACAAATTTAGCTTGACAAGCAAGGACAGATTCATTTGATAATACCGTAGTCATACTTTCTAAAGTCTGTGATATATTTTGTATGCCAAAAATATTTAAAATGTTTCCTAATATCTACTTAAGTTTTTCAGAACACTGTTAAATCATTAGTACCTGGATGCGGTTTTATGATTCCATGGGTTTGGGTTTGGTTTTTTTTTTAAGCGTAACACCTGCCCCAGTTAGGTCCTGATTTTCGGCCTTCTGAATGTCAGAATTTATTTCATGCTCACAAAGAAACTGGAGGCCGGTCGTGACTTCTGGCATCAAAATCTTTGCTTCAGAGAGTCTCCTCACGTTACCTACTGATTTACTCGCATATTTAGTCAAATATTACCAAGAGCTGTGTCAGTCGTTGCCATTAGGATGCATTTTCCATCAAATGCCACCCTGGCAATCAGCAAGGAGGCTGCATGTAACCTCGCAGCTCCGCTGCTGTTGGCAGCCGCCGCTCGGGTGAGCCCCGTCCCGCGAGCCGGGGGCCGCGTGCGGAGCCGCGTACGGATCACCAGCGTCTGCCTCAGCCTTGCCTCCTTCCGCGTTTATCACGGTTTAGGTTGGCGGGGTACTACAGATGTACCGGCAGTGTCCGGAGATAAAGAACGAACCAGCTCGGGTGCAATTTGACTAAGTTTGCAGCCATCTATTCATCCCTGCTAATGATTTGAAAGGGATGAAAAACTATTCTGGAGCTGCCAGTTCCCCCGTCGGCGTGGGCACAGCCGGGGGCAAGCAGGACGGTCTCGGGCTGGGAACGGCGGCAGCTCTGTGTTTTCCAGCGTGCAGCCTGTCCCCCCGTGCCGCGGGCTGTTAGACCTCCTCCGAGCTTAGATTCACCTGTCCTACGCCTGCAAAATCGGCTGTCTGCCGCTTAAGAAAATATGGATGGCGTTTTTCTTCATGGAAAAGGGGAATTTCAATTCTGAAACAGAAAAAATGAATCACAGAGCAATAAATGTGTGGAGCTGACACAGGTCTGTGTTTCCCCTTCTCGAGTAACAAACCAGCTGATGCTACTAACCCTGCCTAGCTTAAACTTTTCAGGTAGATTTAAGATTAATTCTCCTCTGATCTTATTCTTAACACCACCTAATTGTAATCCTGTCACCGCTGCGTGTACATGTGCACAACAGAAAGGGTCAATGAGTAAGTACGCTTTTTATTAAAATTGGTTTTAGTAATTACCAGAGTATAAGAAGCAAATCAAGACCATCAAATGAATCGAATACGTAGCTGTTAACGACACACGTTATTGGTGCATTATTAACTATGATCCATTTATTTGAACTAAGTGTTTTTATGGTTTCTGATACTGCCTCTAGGGACGCTTCCCCCAGATTCAGACGGGGTGTGGGTTCCTTGAGGTACGCCCCGGCTTAGTCTCCCGTATCACACGTGGTCTTGCAGGTGCTACCTTTTGTGCACGAAAATCGTCCCGTTGACCTCTTTTGCTGTTTTCGGAAGTAGAGCCTTACGCTCCCTATACGGATCATGGATAGCCCCGTGTATCTTAAACGTTGGAAATGCAGCCTGGTAGGCAGAACGGACGTCCCTGAACTCATTTAGGGGATGTGCAGATTAGGAACAAAAGATGAGAATACGGTCCTTTGTTGTTAAACCGGTACATTACATGCTGTATTTTAATTAGGCTGGGTATGAGAGTCAGCCCAGGAAATCCTCAGTAATCCAACATTATTGAATTATTCTTATCCTTTCCCTCTGCAGATTTCTCTCGCTTTAGAGGATGGGGTTTTAAGCTGCTATCTTTTTTTGTTCTCGCTCCCTCAGCCAAAAGGAAAAACGGTTATTCAACAAAATACTTATGTGTTCTTTAAAAAAAAAAGATAAAAATGAAACGGGCACAAACAGATGCAAAAGCGTTCCAACTTTAATTACCTCTGCCGACTAAAAAGCGTTTGTTGTTTTCATTTAAGATCAGAAGCCAGAATTGTGTTAACCCTTAGAAAATGGAAGTAGTCGGGTACTCTAGAAAGGGAAAGAGAGACCTTCTCGACCAGAGAAAGATTTCTGTTTGAGGGTTTTATACTTCCAAGGGTAGATTTCTACTTTCAAGAGAACCTACAAACCTGCTTTTCAGCAGCGTAGCCTTGCAGTGAGTGCTTCAAAGGGTTAATTGAAATGGGCACACTTGACTGCTGAGAGGACTGATCTAATCACTGCCATATCCAAGTGCATCTGTTCACCATGAGGTCATTCTTGTGCATGCTAATGATTTGGAAAATAAAGCATAATGCTTGACGTTATCAGAAAGGATATAGTGTAAATCTTTGCTTTTTTAGTTGCTAATAGCTATTGTGGAATGAAACGGCAGGCAAAAGCATCTTGGATTATTGCTTTCCGTTTTAATTTTTTTAAAGCATCGTTTTCAGTGGAGTGTCAGGAAAACTGTGCTGGAAAACTCTGACATGTGGTATCTGTTGATAAATGGATTCTTTAATGAATATTATAGCACTGCCCAGGAGCAACACTTGAGTTGAGGAACTATAGACGTTTTCAGCATTCCCTGGTTTTAAAGCCTTGGAGGAAGCTGTGCCTGCTTATTTACATAAAACTGAGATTTTGCAGCCTTTTTGTTGAAAAGGTGACACATGCTTTCCTTTTGTCTCCAGACTTTTACATGCATAAATTTCTTGTAGAAACTACTTGCACGTACAACAAACAAGATTGAGTTTATTTTAAAACACTTTTTCCTAGGTGCTGAGCTTTATCTTTCCCACTTTAAAGGAAAAGGAATATTTCAAATGGCCGTGTAATTCTAAAGTATATTTTTGACAGCAACAAAACACGGCACAGAGTAACTGTTGTCTTAAACAGACTTATATTCTTTTTAATGCTAACTGAGCAATGGTTCCTTCTGGTTTTGTTTGGTTTGCTTTTTCTGAGATTTTTTAACTTCTTTGTCTGTGCACTTTCCTTGAAAATCTGTAGGACATTTTGTCAGTTCTCTGCACTAGGTGGACTAAAAGCCTCTCCAGGTTCTGTACAATATTTTTGCATATTTTTAGGGAAGCGGTATGGAGCTGAATATGAAAAAAAATACACATCTGAAAATTAGTAGCTGTGCCATGACATTACAGCATACGCAGCACGTGCCAAATGTTGGGTTTGATCAGTTATGACAGTGTTGCCTGAAACTGAGAAATTAGTTTCTAGTAACTGGGTCTTAGAAAATTCCAGGCTACCCTGGCAGCTAGGAGCCCGCTGCTGGGCTGTTTCCAGTGCGAGAAGAGGTGGCGCTGAAACCATCTGGCAGTTGCCACCGGCCGGACCGGGACGCTGCTGTGGAGCTACGGGCGGCGCTCTGAGGTGGGCTTGAACCTCCGTGCCGAACCCTTCCTCTTCCAGTACAGGCGTTGCCCTTACACGGGGACGGAAGCACAAGAAGTTAAGTCATTAGCACAGAGCTCGTTACGAGGTCTGGGTGAACGTAATTCTCAGTAGGCGAGAAGGAAAACGTGCAATCGTAGGAGCCAGGTGTTGCAACTGCAGAGGTTGTCCAGGCAGCAAACAAAGAGGAAAAGCTTAGGGAGGTGGAGCAGAGGAGTGGGAAGAGTTACCAAAGGAGGCAGGACTCGAGGTGTTTGGGTGTTTTTTCCCTTCCCTTTGAAGAGTACTCAGGAGGAGGCGCAGGGACCTCCTCTAATCCAGGTAGCCCTTACGGCCGATCTTCAGCAAACCAGAGCATCTTCTGTGCTGGGTTAGGGCCTGTCCCAGCTGGCTGCTCCGGCTGCCTTCGGAGGGATCCTGAAGCTGCACAAGCGGATTCAGGAGGTGCTCCTTACCCCTGTGGTCTTGGTTATCAGCGATCTGCGTGTGGCTCTCCTGCCCCTCTTCCACAGAGCCTTTCTCGCCATCACGGGAGCGTGCAGTGCCCGGCAGCTGAACGCTGCGCTGGGGCGGCTTTCAGCGCCGTGCCGGCGCCCGCGTGTAGCTCCTAACTTGTACTCGTCACCAGAAATGGCAGTTTCGTAACCAGCTCCATCACCGCCAGCCTCAAAACCCTTGGCTGAGAAATACAGAGGTCTCCCGTCACCGTGTCCCTTCCATGGTAGCTACCCGCCCATCTGGGACTTGCTGAGGCTCTGTCTGCATCTCAGCATCGCGAAGAGGCAGAGCCTGGTGGTGGCTGGTCCTTCCCTGCTTGGTGAAATTCTCTCTTGGCCCAGGGTAGCTGCTTGACAGCAGAGAATGAAAAGGTGCCAAATGAAATTTTCAATTGAATCAAGCGTAATTACCTGATTTAATGAAGGAGGAAAGTCAGGATGCTCTGCAGAAACCCCAAATTTACCCTTTCTCCCCAGAGATGCCTTTCAACGAGACACGGAATAAATCCTTTTCATATTTTCCATTACCTCCTCCCTTCCTTCGCACTCAGGGAAACCTGCGCGAGCGTATTCAAATAACATGACACAGCAGCTCTGATCCACTTTCTGGATCTTGTAATGGCAAAACTGAGAAATCACAATGATTTCTATGATGATACATGGATGCTATAAACAAAATGATAATTTTGCTGAATGATGCAGCAGTGACCGAGTGGAAGTGCATCCCTCCTCCCACAGGAGCACTTGTTACGGTTGCAAAGACAACACCACAGATCAGAAACAGCATTTTTCCTCTTTCGGACTCAGGCAGCGAGTGAAAATCTTTTCCAGGCTGTGGTGTCTTCCTTAATTCATTGATCTACTCATGCATGTAGCAGTCTGAAGAGCTTAAACACCTTGCTGGTAGTTACATACAAAGGAGTAAAAAGGGAGCTCCTGCACCCTCAGCCCGCCATGGGACTGCTCCCGTGCCTTGGTGAGACCCCTGATGTTCTTAAAAAGTCGAAGGCTGTGCATGTTGACAGTATGCTAGCTTGCAGTTTTTCATGAAAGAGAAATACTTTCTTGAATTAGTAGAATTCTTAGCATCCCCGTAAGGGTTAGAAATGGTCTATTATTAAACGGGGCAAAGTCAGAGAAAATACCATGAATTGTTAGGTGGCACCAGCTCTGTAGCCCCTGCAGCTCCCCTGACTTGAACAGGCTGATGTACATGTCCACCGGGATGGCCAGGCCTGCCTCAGAAGTGTACGGATCCGAGCAGAACGGTAAGGAAGCTGCATCATTACTTTGCAGCTCCCTGCAAAGCAGTTGCAGACTGCTTTGGGTGCCGGGGCGGTTCTTCCCTTCGCCCACCGCCTGTGAGGGCGTACAGCCTGGGCCTGGCACCTGGGGCTTGTAGGTGCCGGGGCTGCCGCCGCCTCAAGCCCGGCGTAACCTCGGGATCTACAGCAGAGAGAGGGTGTGAGAGCAACATCGGGGCTCTCAGCCTGGGCCCTTTCTTTCTTCCATTTAATTGATTGTCTCAGAGGGAGCTCTCCCAGCTACGATCTCCGGGAGAGGAGATGGCAAGGGAGGGCTTCCTCCCTAGCAATCAGTGCTGGGATGGGAAAAAATATGAGCTTGACGGGCCGCTCTCTTCTGCCGGGTGACAGCTCCAGCTGCTCGAGCTGTCAGCTCGCGAGAAGGCTCCAGGCAATGTGGCCCCTTTGCATTTTTCTCTGCGCTGACGCACGTCAACCCTGCAGCCGCGGCGGTGGAGAGCGCCCGTTGCGGTGCCGTCCTGCCTGCCGCGGGCTGCCGGCGCCCGGGCGGGAGGCTTTGGGCGGTGGTTCGCGGCTGCGCTCGGTGTTACGTGCGACGGAGGCGTAACCGCTCACGCTGGCTGTGGTCCCTCTGGCTGGCGGACCGGTGCACAACTCATGAGCGGCTGCCCCAAGGCACGGCTAAGTGGAACTTTGATGTGTACATCTAGGGTTTGTTTCCAAATCTCTGGCACAATCAAGGCTGCGTACGGGATGGTGTCAAGCGCTCATCACCTGTGCTGGGAGCTGCGAGTGCTTTTTTAGGGTTGTTTCTGCCCTTGGTTAACCTGTAGTTTCAGATTCTTCTTACTGCTTCAGTTACAGCTTTTCAAGGTACTACTTTTTTTATTTCTCATAACCAAACGACAGCGGAGCAAACCTCCTCCATGTTTCGGCTGCTGCAGCGCCTCACTTAGGGCCGGGTCTGGCCAGGGGAAGCAGGTACGTCCCTGCCTTCGTCCCGCTCCGGGCAGGGGCTCCGCCGCTGCTGCAGGCTTGGGATGGCTCCGGCGTCCTCCCTTCTTCTGCAGCCTTTTCCTGGGTTTGGGGGAAGAGGGGCCGTGTAAATTCAGCTGATAGAAAGGATCTCCAAAGATAGCGGAGAAGTGACGATTTGTGCCGTTGCCCAGCTGCCAGCCTTCAGTGGCTTCCAGCCAGAACACCCGCCTGTTCTTCCAGGGGATCCCCCTGCCGCTGCTGAGGTCGAACCCCATGGCCTCCGGGGTTTGCTCAAAGACGTAAGATAAATGAAAGATCTCAATGCAGCTTTAAAACAGCTGTCACTCGTAGCAAAATATGATATATTTTAACAGCTCATCCCAAACACAACAAGTCACCAAAGGGCCGCGTGGTGTGAATGCAGTTCCAGTCCTTTGATCTCCTGCATCCTTAATGCAGTTGGTTGTTGCATCTGCATTTCAGACCACTGAACGTGTGTGCTTTTGCATGAACACGGCCACTGCTTTTATTTAGTGATAATTTCTTCAAAATACACTCCCCGGAACGTGCAGGCTCAGGGTGCTGCTCGTATTGTATTTTCAGCCTGTCCTTGTGAGTGGAAAGCAGAGCACGTCAAAATGCTAAGCGGATTTACTGGTACGATTCTCTCCGGAATTTTATTACCTTCACATTTACTGGGAAAGAAAACGGAGATTTCCACAGACCTGCCATGGCTGATAGGTTAACTGGGGGGATAGGTCATGGCCTGCCTGAAAACTTCATGGGTCTTCTCAAGTGTAAAGCTTCAAATCCTTAATGATCACGCGCGATGTTGTAATCTGTTTTTACATACTTGGGTTACACATTAAGACCCACCTCTCTTCTCTTTTTCTCATACGACGGAAATGTTGACTAAGTAAGAGCAGCAGCCTTGTGCTTAGTTTGTCAAATCAGTTCCTCCCAGGTGGGAAGGGCGGCAAGGCCGAAGGAGAACGCCATCGCGGTCTGCGGGGCGCGCGCAGCCCCGCTCGAGCAGGGGTTTGTTAGGGTTTGCTTGCCCCTCGCTAAAAGCGGGTGGGGCTGGAGCAGTGCCCGGCTTAATTCTGCAGAGGTCACCTCCAAAAAAAGGCACCTGATTTCAGGATTCTGCAGCAGCCCCGTAAGCACGTGCCTGAACGTGGTTAAGGGCTCCCAGGGGTTTGCTGCTGGCGCGTGGCGATGGCGGCGAGGGAAGGGCAGGCACGGGAGAAACGGCAGGAGCCGGCCACCTGGCTTTATCCAGTCACTTCTGTGGCAGATTTCCACAGCAGCGGGTCGCTGTCTTTTTCATGAAATTTTCAGTAGCATTATAATACACAAATCATACCCTTTTATATGTTGCAGTTCTTAAAAGCAAACTCAGCAGCTTTGCAGCACATCAGCGAGGATCCCGTATCTTGTAAAGCTGCGTGAGGTGCCTGCGGTACTCACTGAGTGCTCTCGCTGAACGTATTGGCAACTTGAAAAGCTGGTTTTCAAGCCCAGAACCGCCGCGGCCTTCTGGCGGGTTGGTTGGTTTGGTTTGGGGGAAGGAAAAGCCTCTGACGTCCCTGCACCCGTGAGGGAGCTGAGAGAGCCGGTGCTGTTAGTTTGGCTTTGCTGCGCGGGGTGTCCCCGAGGAGGGTTCAGCCGGTTTGGGTGAGGAGCTGGGCCCCCGGGCGCTCGGCTGCACGACGGCAGCGCACGACGGCAGCGCTGGGGGCTCTTGCCCTGGCAGAGGTCCTGCCCGTTTTCTCCACAGAAGTCCAAGATGTTTCACTGTCATCGGTGCCCATATTGCTGTGCTTGTGTGTACGCTGGAGTGGGGAGGGGGAGTTGTTTGCTGTCAGGACTGTTCATCTGCTTCACAAGGCGAAGAGAAATTGCTAAAAGATCTTTTTTTCCTCGAGCACGTGCCCTGGTGGTGTACAAGAAACCAGATTTTTTCCATTCAGTAATTTAAAATAAGCTCTTGATCTCTAGCTTTCCAAAAGATAACTCTTCATTTAAAGTGTATTTTTATCTGTATTACTAACTGAATTTTTAACCCCCCTCCTGCAAGGAACGTGCTTTAAAAGCTTAAGCCCTCATCACCATAAAGCGTTTGTACCTGGGAGAGCCCGCAGAGGCATCTGATCCCCCATTGCCCTGCCTCGTTGGGGCAGCGTGCGACGGCTCCTGCCGCGGTGCCGCGCACACGAGCGCCTCCCCACTCGTGGGAGCGCTGTGGCCCGACGGCCTGTCTGTGGTTCACTGTCTGGGCTTTTTACCCTGCCTGCAGGGTAACAGTGGTTTAGGTCTCTGTGAAGCCTCAAATTTTACCCCGTTTCAAATTGTATGGCCGCTAACAGTGCTGGGAGCGTGGCTGAAGTCAGAGGCTGCTGAAGTCCCACGGTAGCGTGTCGGCAAGCTTGGCAGAAGTTGAAGGGAGATGATTATTCGTTCCAATTTTTGCCAGCATTTCCTCCCTCTGTTTTTCCAGTCCGACAGGGGCAAGGAAAAAGCCCGTGGGTTCCCATTTCTCTCCAGGTCCCCGAGGGTACCGAGGTGCACTTTCTGAGTTGCCCTTGCAACCGGTGCCCACCGCGAGCCGAGTTCACCGAGACGCCCGCGCCGGTTACCGCTGTGCTGGCACCCGCGAGCAGCCGGCCCGGCCTTCACGCGAGCGCGACGGGTGTGCTGTTCCTGTATTTATATGATTTTGTGTTCTCTCCCTTTAGATTAGAATATGTAATGGTCTCGTTACGGTAATTGCCACAGGTAAGAGCGATGCTTCCCGCAGGCCCCGCTGCTGCTGGCATTGTGCTCCATCACTAACAGCTCTCCTCCTCCTCCTCTTCCTCCTCCTGTGCTCAGCGCGTGGCCGCGGCGGCTCTGGGGCTCTCTGGGTCTGTCTCTGCCTGTCCCTGTCGCCACCGCCCCATCTCCTCCCTCTGCCCGCACACCGAGCCCCGTGGGGTGCCCGCTGCCCGCCCGCCCAGGCGGCTGCTGCTCCCGCAGGCTGCTGCCGGGCCCAGCTGACGCCGGCACCTGCTGTGGCCAGCAGCGGTGTGGTCCCGGCTGGGCCCGTTTGCGTGGGCGTTTGTGGCCGGGGCACCACGGGACGGGATCGGGGAGGGGGCAGCCACCGGCAATATGCTGGGTGCAACCCCTGGCCCACCGCTGGCGAGCGCCCACGGGAGCTGCGTGGCATCACCCCCGCGGCGCTGCTCCCCCGGAACCCGCGCGACTTGCCGGAAGGAGCCGTTGGTGGGGCTTCTCCCCCTTTTTGCAAAGGTCGCTTGTTTGGCTGAGTTGCAAATTTTGAGCGCTCCGCTGCTCCACCTGTGAGTCACAAACTAGCATTTTTTTTATTTACTACACCATTGCAGAGCTGCTGCTTGGTTTTTACCACTTAGAATTTCGCATTCCCTGTGCACCCTCTGAAACAAGCGCAGCAAGACGGGGGAAAAAACCCTCCTCTGTATCACTGCAAAAAGGGCTGACGCTCACGAGCATCTTGCCATCGACACAAGTACGATGCTGGTTTTCCCGGGCACGAGCCGGCGGGTGTGCGCAGCCCCGCTTCTCTCCCGCGCACAGCTGAGCGAGCGGAGCCTCGCTGGAACAAAGTTGCAGGCTCCCCTTGCAAGACGGCCAAGTAATTAGAGTTCGTGCCAGACAGCTTGCAAGTGGAATTATAATATTTGTATGAAAGCCTTTATCTTTTGTGGTTATTACTTGCTCACTCTGCAGCTGCCGTCTCCCTATCAATCAAGGCAGTTTCGGGGCAGCTTCAGGTTGGTTGCGTGGCTGAGGCCTCGCCAGAAGAGGGTTCGGACTGGAGGAACGTCGGGCTCCCCAGGCGGGCGGGCGCTGCGGGTGCTGCAGGAGCCGGGGTGCCTCGCCCGCACCCCCGCCCGCCGCAGCCGCCCTGCTTTCGTATGCGCAGGCGACGCATTGTTCGGCGCTTGCATGAATATTGCTTGAGCTTGTCCATTTGGTGAAAACTGTATTATTTTGACCATCTGCCATTCTGCTTAACTGCAGGAATGTAAAGTACGGCACCTCCCTCGCAGCCCTTCCCTCCCCCGTGCTTCTCTCCCCTGCCATCAGCACCGCAGGTTTTGTTTTTAATCCAAAACTGACAGCTCCGCATTTTTCGCAGAAAATGCCTTTACACGCTAAGTCCCATTTTTCACCTTTTTTTAATGCGATATTTTCCCTTCAGTCAATTGTCTCAAAGTACAAATCTGGTAAGTAAAGGTTGTCTTTGAAATGCAAACGCCGGCTTGCAAACTGGCTGAGGGGTTTCAAAGGAGCAAGAGGCTCCTTGGGTTCAGCTGCAACTGGACCTCAGCATTGTGCCCTTCCCGGCCGTGAGCTGACTTGACCACCACCGCCGTCAGCGAGAGCCGAGGACGGCCTTTAACCCTTGTGGTGAGGAAACAACGCGATGCTGCCCGTGCCCAGCAAGCTCCCTGGAGTTTCCGAGCGTTATTCCTGAGAAGTTAACAGGATCGGTGCGAGCGCAGAGTGGGGCTGCTGCAGTTCCTAGTGATGGGGTGAGGCAGGTCGTAGTGTTGGGCGTGAGGTTTAAAATACCCCGAATCACTCGAGCCACGTGTGGCAAATGCCGCCGAGTCAGCTTGGGTCCTGTTCCTCGGAAGGCAGACGGGGCCCGGGCGCTTCCCTGCCCGCAGAGCCCCGCGGCTGCGACCCTGCCCGCGGGAGCCCGTCCGCCCTGCTTCCCGACGGGCGTCACGAGGGCCGGCTCGCCCCGCTCCCGAGCGAGGGTGGCCCTGCTCGGCGCTGCCCGGCGGGCAGCTCCACCACCGGCAGCTGCAGCCGAGGCACCGCCTGCGTTTGCTGCCTCTCTGCCCCTTTGAGAGTCACCCGGGCTAATTAACACTGCCTTCAGCTTACAGATAGCCCTGGAACGGTCGATCGCATAAACTAACAGCAAAGAAAGGCGCAGCCTGAAAACAGAGCTTATTGTTGAACTGGAAATAGGTCTGGGCTGCCAGACACAGCCGTCAGTCCGGAGCTCAGAGGTGGTCACACGGCTGCCGAGACTGGCCCCGACCTCCGGCGGGGGCTTGGGGCCTTCCTCCACGCTCCCACCGGCTCGCAAGCACCTGGGCGCCAGGCTGTTCCTCCATCCCGCCTCTGATAAACACCTCTGCCTTGAGACTTAGAGAGAGAACTGTAACGTGGTTTAAAAATACTGTACCCCGGGGAGCTGGTGAAATGACATTCGCAGCGGGAAGCGCCCTGGGACGGGGCAGAGCCCGCAGCAAGAGCAGGGCTGGGTTGCAGCATGCGTTTGTGCTCCTCCGAGCACCGCTGCGGCCGCGCGGGGGAGGCCGGGCTTGCGCGCGCACCCACCCAGTTTATTCATTTACTTCGTAGCTTAATAGCTGCATCCTCATCTGTTCTCATTCAGCCAGCCTGTTTAGCCCTGGCTTCTAGTCGTAATCGCCTGCGGGGAGTAATTGAGGTGTAACTTAACGTTGTTGAACAACAAAGCGTAAACGCATGGAGGCACCGCTACAGCCACCCAGGTTCCCCAGCCCACAGATGAAGTTGTGAGCGGTGGCCGTGAGCGCACCCGCGCTGCTGGGTGCTTACTGTCCTGTCTAAGCAGGGGAACTAATTAGAAAAACTTGGGACTCCTGTTTTTTTTATCGGAGGCCAAGACCCCTGCCAGGTAGAGTTTCATGAAAGCATTCACGCTATGGAAACTTGTTTCCAGCTCTTTGTAGTAGATCAAATAGAGAAGAGCTGTTTAGTGGCGCACAGCAAAACCCAATTTTATATAACATACACTTGAAACGTTTTTTGAGCTCCATTACGCAGGTTTTGTGGGAGCTTCGAGCGAGCGGGATGAGCGCGAGTGCGCCTCGCAGCGCCGGGCTGCGGGCGGCTGCTGGAGCGTCGGTGCCCAACGCGGCCGTGCCGGGGCGGCGCTGCCTGGGCACTGCCCACTGCTCGCGGCCCGGCCGCTCCGCGCTTTTTCTGGAAGCTGGCAAAGCGAAATTGCTTATTTCTCCAGGAAAGCCCGGTACGGCGGTTCCTCAGCTGCCCGGGCCAAATTTCTACCATAAATGTCACGTTCACCTGAGCGATAGCCACGATTAATTTGGTAGAGGAGGCGGAGAGGGGCTGCATTTTGCCAAGCAGTTACGCTGATGCCAAGACAGGCAGGTTCCTTCCTTACCTTGCTGCTTCTCTGCCCGTTCTGTGTTGCAGGCTGCCTCCCCACAAGTGCAAGCGCTGACCTCACTGTCGCCATCGGGATAGAGCTGGCAGAGCAGACCTCGCCCACGTTGCCGCGTGCCTCGAAGAGCAGAGTCTCTGGGAAGCTTCGCCGCTCCGCCAGCGCTCTCAGCAAGTCGTCCAACTGAGGTGCCGCGGAGCAGAACTCCGGCCGAGGGAACCCCAGAGACCTTACAACAGACAAATTATTTACTGCGCCTGTAGAACTTGCCGTTTTGGATGAGCACGTGTTGAAGGGGACGGGAAGGGGTTTGCTCTGTAAACTTGCAGTTCTCAGGCGTTCAGACAGACGTGGCCGATGATCAGATACCACCTGCGTTATCATCATGCATTTCCCTCAATCGTTTCCGTCACAGAGCGAAGGAAGGCGACGGGAGCTCTCACCGCTGGCACGGCATCGGGCTGACGGCAGCGCGCGCTTCTCCCCGAGCGCCTGCGCACAAGTACTGGTGTGGCAGCAAGAGGCTACGAGCCAGGCCTGAAGCCAGTTATTTAATGTACCTTTAGAGCATTGCTTTTAGCCGTTCTGGTCAACACTTAACTGGGTATTAGGGAATTTTGTCAAACTAGAGGTTTTGATAGGATTAGCCACGTAACAAATGCTCCCCTCCTCTGGAGCGTGGGCGAGTGATGGAGGTGCTTTCCAGTCTGTGGTCAGCCTCCGCTCCCCTGCTGTTGTCTGTGGTCACCCGGTGCCGGTTGTGTGCCCGTAGCGAGGAATTAGTAATCGTCAGGGAGGTCCTTTACCGAAATTCCGGGGGGCACCGCCAGCTTCACAAAGGGGCAGCACCTGCATTAAAAGCTGTTCAATCCTGGTCTCTTGTTCAAGGTCGTACGTCGCTCCCTATCGTGTAAAACCTGGAAGCCGAAGATGCTGCGGCCGCGCTGGGGCGTGCCGGGCCCCGCAGAGCAGAGGAGCAGGCTCCCCTCCGCAGTGCCCACCGGTGCCCGCCTGCGGTCGAGGTGCGATCGCTGGGGTGGCAGCAGCTGGGTTCGACCGTTCACCTTCCCTTCGCTGCGTTTATGTTAGCCAGAAGGCCTCTTTCTCAGCACCGGCCCCGGCCTCAGGACCGCTGTGTCACTTGCAATAGTGCATGCGACGGCTGCGTGCGTGAGCTACTCACTAGAAAAATAAAAATAACCAAATTCCTTTTTGAAGAGCAAATGCTGCACATTTGCCACGACTGCTTCTCGGCACGGGCTCAATAACGAGACGGTAGGCCTCTGGGGTAACCACCTCACCTTGTCACAACGTCAGGGCAACAGCCTGCAGCCTGAAGCATCCCTACCTAGAATAAAATAAATCTGAAGGCTTTTGAGGACGCGCAGCAGCCCCCCGGCACTGGGTGTAGCGAGCAAATCCTGTGTTTTCAGTAGGGGATGTACTGCAGCCTGCGTGTATCACAGGTTTCTGGGGTGGTAACTTTTCATAGCTAAAACCCCTGTATTCTAAAAACATCTGCGAGGCACCCTGCAGCCCCTCGGTGCGGACGAGGCTGGCCGGCCGGCCTGAGGCAGAAATCCGTCACTGCCCCGCCGTGACGGGACCTGCGGGACGCGCCGCGCCGTGCCGCAGCACGCCAGCCTCCACCGGGCCGTGGCGCGGGACCCGGCAGCGGCCGGCGCTGGGGCTGGGCACCCCGTTCGGCCGGGCCTTCCCTGGCCCGCGTGGGCGAGGAGGCGGCTGTAAAGCAAATAATGTTGTGTTCGCTCCATTTTTGTGATGTTTTGAGGGTCGGTGCCTGCCCCTTCCCAGCCCGCCTCGGGTCTGGGCGCGGTGGCGCTTTCTGTTCCCTTTTTTTTGGTTTGCTACTTGGCAGGCGAACGCACCCGCTGACCTTCATGTGCTTTGGTTTAAGCGAAGGAGATTCGGGCTTCGGTGAAGCAAAATGCACCACTGGGCCACCACTTTTATTTTTGCACTTCTACGTAGGTGTTGCCGTGAGCGTCTGCCTGCCTGCGCGTCAGCGTCCAGCCCCGTGACGCCGCCAGCGCGCGATGCTGGGCTGCAAGCGCTGCCAGCTCCGGAGCTGCTGGCGCGGAGCAGGGCCCCGGCCGGGACGCCGGCTGTGGGCGAGGCAGCCGTCCTGCTGGGAAGGAGCCTCCGTTGCTAAGGGCTTTGACTGCCATTTTGATTTTCTGCCTCGCATTTTGGCTCTGCTTTCTACTGATTCTGTGTCGGTAAAGGAAATGAGAAAATACAACGGGTGTTAATGTATTTTGTTTTCAGGCCTGGGCAGGCGAGGCTGTCTTGTTCTCAGTTATCCAATAAACGGTCTGAAATAATTTCAAAGGCATTCTTCTGAATAAAAGGAGACTTTTCGCATTAAGCAATACGCCTCTCATTCAGGGAAGAATTAAAACACCGATGAAAACAGTATTTTCCTGATGTCAAAAACCGAAAGAAAGATATTCATTTGTAAAAGCTGAGCTGTGGTTCTGTGCTACAAACGGGCTAACAAAGCTGTGCTCTTCCCCCTCACCAACTCAGTAAATCTCGGCTCCGCACAGAGCCCCTGAAGGAGCCCGGTAAGGCAGGTCCCCGCGGCGCCCGGTGCCGGGGCGGGGCAGGCTTTGGAGGCTGCGCCGGGGCGGCGGGGACGTTTGTGTTGGCGCTGGTGTACGCGACGCGGTAGCGCGGTGTCGCCGGCGCGGATTTTGCCTTCCCGCTGCGCCGAGGAGCGCAGCCGCAGACGCGGCTGCCGGGTGCGACACCGGCAACGGCATTTCCACGCTCAAGTTCTCCTTGGCAAAACTCAAGCGTTGACGCCACGCTGCGACTGAAACGAAGGCACCCTGCAAATTCTCACCTCGCCTTCCCCCACCTGTGTCCTTAATTTGGGGGACGGCCGCACCCCGACACGCTGCTGCCGGCGCGGGCTGGAAGGACGGAAGGGACGGGTTGGTTGGGCTGAATTCTGCCAAGCTGCCACTGCAAATTGCTTTTTTGTGTCTAAGGAACAGCTCCAGTGCAGAATAAGAGGCTTTTTAACCTCTTCTAAAGAATAAAAGTTAGTTGCAGAATTGTGTTCTTATTAAAGCCTCTTTACTTTTCTCACCCTGCCCAGGGGCAGGCCGCCTGGAAGGGACGCAGTGAGAGATGGGTGAGGCTTGCAGGTGTTTCAGCCACGCGTCCCAGCAAGCTACGCACCCGTCCTGCTGCCCAAGACCCAGCTCCCCTTTCCCCTCCCTTGGCTTTATTTTGGGGTGGGTTTGTTGTCCTGTGCCCCGCCACAAAGAGCCCTTTGCTGTTGAATGCCGGCAGCGCTGCTGTTGGAGGGGCTTCTGCGGCTCGTGCTGCGGAGCCTTCGCTACAGCACTTGGGCAGCAAGAGCACGTGCATTTGCTTGGCATTTTCAAAGCAGCGGCCCCTCCGCCGAGCGCTCCCGCAGCAGCGCTCCCGGCACCCTCCCCCTGCCCGGCGGCCGCCCCGGCATTGGCTGCAGCTGCAGCTGCGGCTGCGGGGGGCTTGCAGCAGTTTGCTAGTAACAATCACAGATCCTTACGAAGCCCCGAAGACGTTACTTACGCACTACTCATTGCAAGAAATGCACGACGGCGAGGCTCCCCGTTCTAAGCCGTGTAATGCCTTATTGCTGCGCGATTTGTGGGAATGGTAAAACCAACACGTTTCTAATGGTGATCTGCTACTCTGTGGAGCCGTTACTTAAGAAAATGAAGGGGTCTGTGCTCTCAGTCGTAACTCTGTCAGGGGCGCTTGTGCATTATGACCCCCCCAAGCCAGCGGGAACGCGAGGGGATTACCTGGCAGTGGGAAAAGACGCTTGGACGTGTCTGTTCCTTTGCTGGAAAGAGACGACAAAGTTCTCGCTGCAGTTGCTCTCAGGTGCGTTAGTCAGAGACGGAGAATTAATCCGAACGGCTCCAGATAAAGCCCTGAATTTCTCCATTTGTAGGAATGACGTGACACACTGAACGGCGTTAGGCACCCGGCTTCCACCCAGCTTCCGCGAGGAGGATCCCTGTCCCAGCCCAGCGCTGGCCACGCTCCTGTTGCGGGGGTGAGGGTGGCCCTGGGGCTGGCCTGGCCACTGGCCCCAGCCTGGCGCGGGCGGCCCCGGGCCCCGACCTGGCCAGGGCTTCAGCCGCACCTTAACCCCCATCTTTCCTACCGAGAAAGGAGGCGCCGCGGCCGAGGGGTGCGCGGTGCTGGTGCACCACGGCTGCGTCGGGAGCCGGAGAATTCACAGGGTCTTAATTGTCCCGTCCCATTTAATTTGCATCGGGACCGGCGCTGCAGAGCGCCCACGCGCCCCGGGGACGGGTATTTACACAAGCAGGTGCACCCCCGGCAGCCGGCGGGCGCAGGGCAGAGGCGGCGCTCCCGCCAGGCCTCCCTCGCACCTCGCTCCCTCCGGCCCGCGCTCAGCAGCGGCGCAGCCAGGAGGTGCCCAGCCCCACCCTGCCCCGCGCCCGCACCCCGCACCGGGGTCCCCGCGCCCGAGCGGCCGCGGGTGGGTGCGCCAGGGCTGCCGTGGGCGCAGGCGGGCCGGGGGGCGCGCGGGGGGCGCGCGGGCAGAGGCCGGCCTGGCGTGGAGCGGGGGCAAGCGCGCGCGTGGCCGCGGGCTGCAGTCACCCCCAGCGCCAGTGACCGGACCAGCTGCCGGCAGCAGGCAGGAAACACCTGCAGACAGACAGACGTTAAAAACATAAAGTAAAATAAAATAAATTAAAATAATTAAAAAATTAATTTATACTTATCTATATGAATGCTTAACCTTTTTATATGTATTATCTTATCGCTATAGCTATTAATGTTATATACTTAAATAAACATTATATATTATGTACATTATGTTATATTTATTATATGTTATAGGATACCTATCTATCTACTATTTTATATTATGTATACCTAGATATGTTTATTAGATGTAGTATATATTATATGTAGCAAATATACACGAAACGATGGGTATATAATATTATAATAAGCATAATATAATCTATGATCTATAATCTGTGTATTATATAATATATTTAATGTGATATACTTTATATAATATACAGTATATTATATCATACGGTACACTTAGTATATACTTAATACACAGTATATTATACTGTATATAATATATATTACGATATATTGCATATTATTCAACGTTAATATTCCTTTGATAACATTAATTACATATTTATTAATGTTATCAAAACACGGGTTATAGGTTATGGATATACTGTATGTGACATACACATTATAGATGTATATACACGTATGCACACATACCTAGTACATACTTTAGATACATGTACGCATTACTATATAAATTATAACATTATTGTATGAACTATAATATTGTCTCCATAATATATATGCAGTATACTTTTATTAAAAAATTTATAGAAGAAAAATTCCAGTTACATAAATCATCTCAGCAACGTATGAATAATACGCATACCAGATCACATAATGTCTGCGTAAGCCATGGTACTACGCTGCAGTGCATAACGCATATGTAATGCGCATCACAGAATACTCAGTGCGCTACGTGCAATACGGTATGTAATACTATAGATAGATTACGCATAACATGTAGGTATAACACGTATGTATAACGTTATGTGTGCGTACATCTGGGCACCTGTACGTATACCTATATAGCTATGCATACACGTACGTACACAGCGGCGCATTACATAACGCACTCCATCATATACAAAGCAAATAAAAAATTCTGTAAGACAATATTATTGCATTATCTAAATATTGATAATGTAATTAGAATGCTATGTAACGCATATACAATATTATGTACTGTATAGAATGTATTCTAATATGCATTATATAGTAGGCGCCATAGAATTTATAATATACATACTATATAATATCATATATTTATAATACAATATACACCGATATGATATATTACGTGTAATATATTAGACACTGTACTGCATACTAGGAAGCATACTGATATGGATAAAAGGAATACAATGCTTGTATTTATTTTATGTAGCATTATACTCCATTAGGCATAATAAATTCCGTATTTCTCGTGCGCGCGTGTGCGCGCGTAATTCAGACGGAGTTTGCCAGGTCGCAGCCTCGGTGGCCGCGCCATGCGGGCGGCGGGTGTTCCCTCCGGTGGGGCAGCGCCTTCCCCCGCCGGCCGCCAGCCAGCAAAGGAAGCGGGGCCTGGGCCCTCACCCTGCTGGGCACCACGGCCGCTCTGCGCCCCTCGCCCCCGCCGGCCCGCAGCCGGCCCGCAGCCATCCCGGGGGCCCGCTGCGGCGCAGGCAGAGCCTTGGCTCTGCTCTACATCGCTTGCTCTAAGCCAGCTTCCCCCTCACGTGCGAAAAGGGTTAAGAAATTCGGGGTGTCTAAAACGGCCACGGTCGCCAGGCCACGGGCGAGGCATGCGGGGCGCAGGACACAAGGCGGGGAGCCGGCCGGGCTTCGTGCTCCCTCGGCTTCCGAGCTGCAAGGGGGGTTTATTAGTACTTAAAAATAGTGATTCTTTTCCAAAACTAACAGGTGATTCAACTCGAGCCGGCAGACGGCTGTTAAAAACAACGTCCGAGTTACCGTAACGGGAGGATGCACTCCGAGAAGTGTCGCCGTGCTGGCTGCCCTTGCCGCTGCAGAGCCGCCTCTCCCCGTGCCGGCGACGTCGCCCCGCCGTGCCACCGCCTGCCGCGGCCGCGTCGCTGCCCGACGTCAGTCTCTCCCTGCCTGTGCTGATGGCAACGGCAAAATCAGAAGCTGGGTCAGAATATTACCGGGGTGTCTGTGCCTTCGCTAGATGCTACGTATCTTCTCAGTCCCGCGCTTAGATGAAATAAGACTATTTTTAAAAAAAAAGCCTGCCGGTGCCCTGCCCTGGGGCCTGCATCTGCAGGCCAGCCCTGCGAAACGGAAGGCCGTGTCCATCTTTCTGATTAACATATCAAATGTTTCCACGAGGCAGACCTTTGTTACACGGATTGTAAACTAAATTTAATTAAAACCATTTAGAGCCGTAATGAGGCTTTTTATCTGCATGGAAGGATTTGAGATGTTTGAATGCAATGTGCAAAACGCAGGCAGCCTGAGCACCCTGGTCCTTCGCCGAGGGGAGACGCTGGGTGCCCCAGGTGACTCCTGAACCACGCAGCAGCAGTAGCCCCGCTGGCCCAAAACGCCGCCGGGACCCAGCACCCTTGTAGGTGGGCGACAAGACAGGAGGCGCATCAGAACCGCTACCCCGCGGCACCCAGCATCACCCCACGGCACTCAGCATCACCCCACGGCATCCAGCAGCACCCCACGGCACCCAGCATCACCCCATGGCACTCAGCATCACCCCACGGCACCCCACGGCACCCCACGGCACCCAGCATCACCCCACGGCATCCAGCATCACCCCACGGCACCCCGCAGCACCCAGCATCACCCCACGGCACTCAGCATCACCCCACGGCATCCAGCATCACCCCACGGCACCCCGTGGCACCCAGCATCACCCCACGGCACCCTGCGTCACCCCATGCCCTGCTGGGACAGACGGGCAGGAACGCCTGCGGCTCCATGAGCGGTTTTCCCCGCTGCCACCTCATTCAGAAGCAACGCGGGTTTTACACGGGTTTGCGCGGGGAAGAGGGCTGAAATCCAAAGCCAAGCCCTGTCCCAGGCCCCTTTCGGGGCTCGCCCTGGCGCCTGGACATCCCCTCCCAGCCCAGAGCCACCCCAGAAGACGCTGGGTGAGGCCAGGCAGCCTCCTGCCGCAGAGCCGCACCGCCGGCCCCCAAAACCTTCGGCTGTGCCCAGCTGTGTTTCCCCGCGAGCCCTCCGAGCGAGGCAGCCGACGGATGCACCGCCTGCACTGACGGCTGCGAGTGACTGCGTTGCTGATACCAAAACTGCTAAAAAACAACAGGCGAGAAGCGGCACCACAGAGACCGCTCCTCTGCTAGCGGCGGCGCTGAGGCCGCTGCCAGGAAATGCTCTTCCCAGCTCCGCGCCAGCTCCGCGCCCAGGGTTCCGTGCCGGTGTTCGAGCTGCGTTTTTCAGGACCCTGAAGGTTCCTGTAATTAATGTCCCTGGTTCCTTTCAGTTTGCACACAATCCGTTTCAGACCATGTGTTCAGCTCTTTGTGCGCTTGGAGAGGAGGAAGGCTCCAGCGGTTTGCGAACCGGGCAAACACCCCAGCCCACGTGCACAGAGAGCAAGCGACCTCCGTACCTGTGCGCCAGCTGCCTCCAAGAACGGGAAATCGCGTCACATTTGGGGTCGGATCAGCATTTTCCGAGGTGCCCGAACCTGTTCCTGCTGGATGCACGGAGAGTCATCAGCAAATTGATTTGTTAGCTGACAGCAGGAGGCTTTGTTTGCACAGTGCTGGCCGGCCCGCGCTGCCGGATGGCGAGAACATGGCACCGAAAAGGCAACACCTGCATTCCCAGGAGCTGCTGCGCATGGCGCTGGTCAAGCCCCGGGTTCAGCTGCGCCGCTCAGCTCTCGGCGTGTCCACTAAGCTAAAAGCGGGCTTGAGGGTCCCAGGGACACGGAGGCGGGGAGCCGGGCAGGGGCCCAGGCAGTGGGACAGCGCAGGGGAGGAGCAGCTCCGTGCCGGGGCAAGTTGGTGAGGGGTGGGGACGATCCCTCCCCGAAATATTGCCCGAAGGAGGCGATGCCCCTCACCGCCAGAGTCTCGAGTCACAAAGAGGCGATGCGGTCGCTCCCCGCAGCACCCCTCGGGCAGCTGGTGCCTCACGCTCACAGCGACGCCCCAGCGCTCGGCAGCGGTGCAGCCCAGGAAAGGAGGGGTGCCGGCCCAACGGGCCACCAGCTCGCTCTGCCGAGGCTGCTGTGGCCCAGCGACACCAAAAGCACTTCCCCGCTTTTACAGGGTGTTTGTGAACAGAGCCCAGTTGACAAAGTTCTCCAGTTTCACCTCTCCTTCCTCCTCCCCAAAATACGAGCCTCACTAGCCACACTTTCCACTGCAGGGTATGCTCCTGTCAGCAGAAGATGCAGACCTGAGGGTGCTGATGGCTACCCCGATGGTTCCCTACAAACCTGGGCAATTCTTCTGACCCCAACAGGTTTCACCTGGCTCCCACCGCACCAGGCACGAATTTACGTGATTGTTGGGAAATCGATACCAATAGGAAGCTGTTGTTTTGCAGCCTGTCAGTGCCGCAGGCTCGGAGCAAAGATTTCAGCTGGGGCACCGCTGTGAAGATGCGGATGGAGCCTCTGGGCCTCTCCGAAGGACGCGCTGGGCGTCCGGCCGGCGGCAGGGTGGGCAGCCGAGAGGGCCGCCCCACGCGCTGGCAAACTCCCTCGGGGAGCTCCCGCTTTGGGTGAGCGGGGAGCCCGGCCCACGGACGGCTGCGGCACACCGGGCTGTGACAGCCCAGGACCTGGGGCTTTCCAAGGCCAGGGAAGCCGGGAAAGGCAAAACCGCCCTTCTGGCCAAGCATGTTTTGCTGCCTGTATCTCTGAGGCTGTCGGGGCCACGTTCTCTTTCTCAGTGTATCAATTTACAGCTAAAACCACAGCTTCGCCTAGACCTGAAGTCAGTCCCGGTGTAACGAAGTTGGTTTCCTAGGAATCAAGGCAGCAGGAGCGTACTAGCTTTGCTGCTTTTTAGTCTGACTGAACAACAACAGCAACAACAATCTTTCTCTAGAAAGATTTTCTTTCTCTAGAAGCTTTGCTACACCAAAAAACACCCAGACATGTCCTGGGAAGCTTCCCTGTAGGAAGCTCCAGGTCACCCACCTTTCCTTTGCCGCCCCTCAGACAAGAGCCTTTAGGTGAGCAAACGCGGCAGGAACAGGTTGGAAACCTCCAGCCAGCAAAAGCCTCAAAGGCGTTATCGTCCCTGAGCTGGAGTGCATCAAAACACCGGAGCCGAGACCCCTCAGCCCAGCCTCGGCCCCTAAGGCACCAGCAGGTGACGAGGTGTTTGCATTCGGGGCGGCCGCGCAGACCTGCGTGCCACGGGGCTGGCTCTGCTGCCGCGCAGACCTGCGTGCCACGGGGCTGGCTCTGCTGCCGCTCAGACCTGCGTGCCACGGGGCTGGCTCCGCGGCTTCTCCTGCTGGCGAAGGGAGAGATGCTGTGGCTGTGCTGCGACACCTGTGAGAGGGGCTTCACTGACCCAGCATACAGCTTCCCTACTTACGCTGACACTGTAACAATTCTTGCTAAAAAAATTAAGAAACTTACTTTTTAGCCAAACCCATGCAATTCCCACGTAGAAACACGAGCCCCGCCAGGGCTGACGACCCCAAACCGCTGCTCCCCGAAAGGCGCCCAGGACCAGGCACGCCCGGCGCAGAGCCCCGCTGCGGGCGACGGGACGCAGCCGCCTCTCCCCTCGCGGGGGAACCGGGGCGCTTGGCGCCTTCTCCTGCCCCTGCCCCAGCCCTGGGAGGTGTTTCACGCATTGGTGCCTGCCCCTGTTGCGGAGGGGAGCCCTAGCACGCCTCGTTTGCCAAAAACCTGTCGTTATTGAAGGCTGCTGCAGAAATCCCACCCCAGGGCAGAGTGAGGCCAGGCAGGATCAGGCTCTAGCCTTGACGGCAGGCACGGAAGAGCTCAGCCTTCCTTGCAAGCAGCCTCCGCAGCTCACAGCGGAAGCAGGATGCAGCTTTTCCAGAGAGCCCCTGAACCCCCACCCCAGAGCGCCGAGCAGAAGGGAAAGGCACCCAAGCAAAGAGCACGTCCGCTCCCGGCAAGGATTTCTCTGCTTTCCCTTCTCCTTCAAAGGTGCCCCCTCCCCGTGCTCTCCCTGCAACGCTGCCGGGGAAGGGCCCTGGGAGCTCCTCCAGGGCTCCCCGACAGCCAGAGGCAGAGCACAGGGACGCCGGTGCCTGGTGACGCTCGGGGCAGCGGCCCCGGCGCGCAGCAGGGCGCCCTTCCCCCGGCACCGGGCACACCGCACCCTGCTCTTCTCCCCCCCTTAATTCCTTTTTAATTAATCTCATCAAAAGGTGCGGGGCGCCCTGCCAGCTGCAGCCTGCAGCCCGCAGCCCGGCCCCGCGCTCCCCCGAGCCCCCAGGGCCAGCCCGGCAGGGAGAAGCAGGAGGCAGCAGGGGCACGCTTGAATTTGAAAATATTTTATTTGAATAGTAAATAATTATACAGTTGAAACAGTTCTATCGAAGCACTCTATAAATAGCTAACAGTTAAGAAAATAATGTGTGTAGAAAAAGAGATTGCATCTAAAAGTAAGAGCTGTCAGTTGCACAGGATAAAATGGTTAAGGTCGTGTGTTATTCTAGGTATAAAAGTTAAAACCTTTTTAGCAGATCCCTTTAGAAAAAAAAAAGATCTTCTAAAACGCACAGTGAAATGGCAGGCGGGGGAGACAAAAAAAGCGCATTAGAATATCTGCGATCAAATAATATCGATCTTCATAATTAATATAAATAAATAACGAATAAATAACATAATTATGCAAACCAACATATACAGATAGTCAACTCAGGAGCTACCTTAGTAAGGGCGAAACGGACGAGAACAGAAAGTTGGCATGTCACAGTTAAGGCAGTTTCTACAGCATTTTCTGGAGACCATCAACAGCAGAGTCAAGGCATTTGTGGCTATACTAAAGGAACTTCTCACTTCTCCTCAAGCGGTTTGATCTGTTCACATTTATAAAAACCGAAACGAACGAACGAAAAACCAAAAAAAAAACCCCAAAACAAAAAGAAAAGGCGGCGAGAGGGAGGCGCCGGGAAGGTGAGTGTAAAGCCAGATTCCAGCAGTTCGCAAGCCGTATTAAAGCTAAGGGTGGGGCGAGCCCGAGGCGCAGCCGGCGGGACGCCCCCGGCCCGGGAGGGGAAGGCACGGCCCGGCCCGGCCCGGCCCGGCCCGGCGGCTCTAGCAGGCGGGGCGCAGCGGCACCTGCAGCAGGATGACCTGCCGGTTCTCCGAGGGGTGGCACTTGTTGATGTGCCGGGTGAGGCCGGGCGAGCTGTAGAAGGTGGCCGGGCAGTACTTGCAGGGGAAGACCTGGGCGGCGTGCAGCAGGCGGAGGTGCCGCTCCTGGCTGCTCTTGCTGGGGAAGGTCTCCCCGCAGACGGGGCAGAGGCGGCACTCGGCGGGCGGCGGGGCGGGCGGCTCCTCGGCGGCGGGCTCCGGGGCCGCGGCGGGGCCGGGCCCCGGGGGCGGCGGCGGGGCCGGGGCGGGGGGCGGGTGGGCCAGCAGGTGCTTGCGCAGGTAGGCCTGCCGGCGGAACCGCTTGGCGCAGCGGGGGCACTCGAAGAGCCCCTCCTCGGAGCCCGCCTCCGAGCCGCCGCCGGGGCTCGGCGTGTCCCGCTCGCTGCCGCTGCCGCCGCCGCCGCCCGCCTCCTTCGGCGGCTCCTCCGCCGGCGCCCTGCCCGCCTCGGGGCCGCCCTTGGCGGCGGGCGGGCGCGGCTTGTGCCAGCGGCGGTGGGAGGCGAGGTTGGCGGGGCAGGAGAAGACCTTGTCGCACTCGGGGCAGCGGTACTCCACCCGCACGATGCGGGAGCAGCGGTGCTGCGCCAGCGCGAAGGGGTCCCCGTACTCCTCCTTGCAGAGCTGGCAGATGAACTCGCCCAGCGGCCGGGCGCAGCCGCCCCGCGCCTTGGCCGGCGCCTCCACCGGGCCCTCCTTGATGCGCAGCCCCAGCACGGGCGACGTGGTCACCTCGTCCTCGAAGGTCAGCTTACGGATCGCCTTCGCCTTCTTGCCCGACGGGGCCTTCTGCCGCCCGGGCTCGGCGCCGCCCGGCGGGCGCTTGGCGGGCGGCGGGCGGCCGGCGGCGGGCGGCGCGGCCGGGGCGGGCGGCGCGGGGGCTCCGCCGGGGCCGGGGCCGGCGGCGGGCGGCTCGGCGGGGCCGGCGGCGGCCCAGAGCTTGAGCTCGGCCGGGGCGAAGAGGAGCGGGTCCATGGTGGCGGGCACGGCCGGGGCGGGGAAGGACTCGGCCGAGACGGGCGAGCCCAGGCTGAAGCCGCGCTCCAGGTACTTGTCCCTGCTGACGGGCCGCGTCGGGCTGTACAGCGCCTGCACGGCGGCATCGGGCGTCCCGAAGGGCACCGGCGGCGGCGAGTCCCGCGGCGGGGGCGGCGGCGGGGCGGCGGCGGCGGCGGGGAGCGGCGGGCCGGCGCCGGCGGCCTCTCGGCAGCAGCGCGCCCGGTAGGAGACGGGGGCGGGCCGCCGGCTGCGCTTCACCAGGAAGCCCCGCGGCATCTTCGCGCCGCCTCCGCGCCGGCGGCGGCCGCGGCCCAGGCTGCCGGCTCTGCCCGCGGCGCGGCCGCCGCCGCCTTTAAGCGGACCGGGGCCATTGTTCGGGCCGGCGGCGGCGGCGCGGGCCAATCAGCGGCGGCGGCGGGCGGCGGCGGCGGGCGGGGCGGGCGCACCTGAGCCCCCGCCCGCGCGGCCCCCGCGGCGGCACGCGCCCGGCCCCGCCCCCGCACGCCCCGCGCCCCGCGCCGCCCGGCGCGGCACGCGCGGGCCTTTGTGTGCCGCCCCGCGGCCGCCGGCGGAGCGGCGGGGGGGGGGGGGGGGCCGGGCCTCTGTCCGCCTCGGCGCCAGGCGCTGCACGGCGGGTCCGGCACGGCGCGGCACGGCGCGGCCCCGCGCTGCCCAGGGCCGCCGCAGCCCCCCGGCCCGGCCGTCACCTGTTACGCCGAGCGGCCGCGCCTCCCGCCGCCCGGGCCGGCACGGCCGCGGAACGGCCCGCGGGGCTCCGTCGGAAACGCGAGGCGCCGTCGGAAACGCGAGGCGCTCGGTGCAGGGCGCAGCGGCTGAGGGGCGCGGACAGCCCCGCTCCCCGCGAAAGCCACCGCGCGCCCGCTCCGAGCGGGCGGGACCCGGCGCGGATGCGGCCGCGACCCGGCGCGGATGCGGCCGCGCCGCCGCTCGGGGGGGCCGGTGCCCGCCGCCGGGTGCGCGGCGCCGCGGGTCCCGGCAGGTGCAGGCGCTGCGGGGCGGGCGCCGGGCGGCCCCGCTCCCCCTTAACCCTTTGTCTGCGGCCCCGGCGCCGCGCGGGAGCGCGCGCGGGGAGCCCGGCGCGTGGCAGGTGGCGGCGCGGCGGGGGAGGGGAGCGGGGCCGCCCCCCTCCGCGCGCAGCCGGTCCCGTTGTGGGGGGCGGCGGGGCACGCGGGCGGCACGCGAGCGAGCGGCGGCCCCCCCCCCCCGCGGCCCCCCCGCTCGCCGCCTTTGTGCGCCTCATTAGCATAAAGCTGCGCGAGCCGGCGGGCGGCACAAAGGGGCGGGGGGGCACCCGGCAGCGCCGCTCCCCGGGCCCCCCTCAGCGGGGCGGGGGGGGGGGGGGGGGGGGGGGCGCGGGGCCGGCCTCGCCCGCGCTGCCTCCCCCCGCGTCCCCCCCCGCCCGGTGGGACCGCCGTGCCGTGGGGCGGGGCGGCCCGCTGTGCATTAGCATACAGCTGCGGGCCCGCCGGGCACGCGCCACCGCCCCCCCGCGGGGCTGCACACCGAGAGCCGCTTCCCCGCCCCCATCCCCCCGCCCCGGCGCTGCGCACCGAGAGACGCAACCCCCCCGCCCCGAGCTGCGCACCGAGCCCCGCTTTGCCCCGTCGGGGCTGCGCACCGCCCCCCCCCCCCCCCCCCCCGCCGCGGCCCTAGGGGTGCGGCGGGGCGCGGCCCGGCGCTGCCCGCTCACCTGCCGTCGGCGAGGGTCCGGCGCCGGGGGCGCTGGCCGGGGCGTACGCGGGCAGGTGGGCGCGGTGGCGGCGCAGGTAGCGCAGGACGGGCTCCCGCAGCGGCGGCGGGCAGGGGCTCCGCTCCGCGGCGTCCTCCGGGGGCGGCTCGGCGGCGGGGGGCGGCGCGGGCACCTGCAAGGCAGAGCCGTCAGCCGCCGGCGGGCGGGGAGCCGGCACCGGGGGCTACCCGCGGCCGGGGCTCCGGGGCAGCGCCCCCGCCGCCCCGGGAAGGCAGGGCCCGGCTCCGCGGGCTGCCGCCTGCCCGGCGCGGCCGGTGGCTAGCGTGGCTCGCCCGTCCGACCCCCGGGCGAGCCGCGCGTGTCTGCCTGCGGGGCCGCGGGGGCCGCGACCGCGTGCAACCGGGGCCGCGTCCCCGCGTGCAAGAACCCCGGGAGCGGCCGAGCCGCGGCGGGTCTGCCCCGCTGCCCGCCGGCCTCCCGCGCACCCCCAGCTGCCGCCCGGCCCCGGGCCTCGCTGCCCACCACCGGGCCTCGCTGCCCACCGAGCATCTCGCGGGGCGCACGCGTGCCCTCCGCTTGCCGTAACACTTCAACAGCTGATGTAGGTGCGCACTCCCAGCCCCGCCATCTGCATGTTTGCATAGCCGGAGCTCTGCATGTTGAAATAAACACATGTTCGCGATTCTGCGAAAGGGTAAACATTCCCCGCGCCGTCGCTGGGCTGTCAGCGACAGGCGAGAGCATCCCCGCAAGAGTCGTGCCTACAGCAAGCGTGGCGGTGGGGTGACAAGTTCAACACGTGGGCTAAAAACCTAGTCCCCGTCCCAGCTGTACCTGCCTTTTCTGTGCATATATTGCTTACTGCTAGTGCACGTTTCCGTGAATATTATCCCTAAACGCACAAGACTGACTTCCAGTTTCTGTGGAAACGGTAACCAGGAATGTCTGACTCCTGTGCGTTTACGCTCACAGTTCTTAGACACCCCCTTCGAAGGTGTATCGCAGTTCGTTACGAGTCTGTCTGCGTGCTGAAGTGAGCTGGAGGAGGAGGAGTAAAGACGCTTCTATATGGAAGCAGAGACAGCAGCTCTCCTGCTCCATATACAGCTACAGGCAGTCCCGAGGCACGGACGATACAGCCTGCGAGTGCGCGGTACCTGCTCTGTGTCTAGAAGGAACACCCAGGGGAGACGTATAAATGTGACGTTTAGTCAATATAGTTAAAAATCACCGTGAAGAAAATCCACATAAAAATACAGAAAGTAAAGAGAAACGTGCGTTCAGAGGCAGATACCGTCACCTGTGCTCACGTAAGCAGTTCTGGCTCATAGAGGTGCTTGCAGTCCGTCCAGCGAGACTGTTTTTGTGTGTCAGGACTACCGCAACAAGAAAAGGGTAAGGCAAGCGAGTCTTCAATTTGTAGGACACCGATTCCCCTTTCTCCCAAGTGGTTCACACTTGCAGCATGCGAAACGTGGGTGAATGATGGCAAGAAAAACACTTCCCCTCAGGCCTCCCATTCTGCACAGAATTTCATTTTGTGTTCTTTTCTAGACGTCTTCCAAGAGAATCTGAACCAAACTGCACGCAGGCACTTTCTGTATCGTGACGATGGGAGGCAAACTGCATCGAGCCCTTCGGGGGGGGGGGCAGGGGCCGAGCGCGCGTGGCCACAGCTGTGCCAGGCGACAGCACGCCGGTTTGGGCCACGGGAGCGGGGGGGCTACCCTCTACGCGATGTCCCTTCCTTTTGTCCCCCTGCCTCCACGTACAGTTGATTCTGTTTGTTTCCTGCACCGTTAAAAACTCTGTGAGCGAGTACTTAAACACTACTGCCGTCGCACGGGCTTCCCTTGCCTTGAACAAAAGCAAAAGCAGCACGAGGAGAGGCAGGGTAGATGGGTCCCCAGCAGCGGGCTGGGAGTACCGAGATCCAGGCTGCACATTATGTTTGAGGTCAGCCAGAAATGCACCAGGGAGCGGGGGAGGCAGTTCTCGGGGTCGTCGGAAATCTGCAGTTAGCAGTTCTTGTCGCGGAGTGCAGCGGGCTTTGGATTTTGAGCAGGCAAAAGTTACAGGCTGCTGAGACTTGCTACCTCCGTCTACGGTACCGAGGCCAAAGCTGTACGCAGCATTAGCAAACATTTTAATTTCATCCTTACTCAGGAAATCCACTTATCACAGAAAAAGCCAGTTGCTTTCCCTTTTTGGCTACAAAAGCCATTCTCTGTGGGTAGATGTTGAAAAATCTACTTCTCATAGGCTCAGCTGAGAAGGTTTAGGATGGCCTGTAGCGTATTCGTATTAGGAAACTAACAAAAAAAGGGGATAACTGAACAAAATAAGCCTCCAGACTCTGCTGGGCAGCTGTACTGAACTGCACGTATAATGCAAAAACGCTGTGAAGGAAAAGAAAGCAACCAGAAGCGCTACTGGCAAATTTGAAAATACGCCTCTGTAACAAAGCTGAACACTGCTGAACTTGGTGAACCCCCGCTGTGAGGTATAGGATCTGCTCAGGTCTCCCAGAGGAAATAGCTAAACAGAAACGCAAGGCTTTAAGAGAAAGATGGGAGAAGAAACCAAAGTGAACAACACTAACAAATTACCTAAATAATAAAATGCGCTCGCCAGTCATTTTTCTTACCTGTTCCGACATCAGGATTTGGCGCAGCTCCTTCTTGAGATCAATAAACCGATCGTGATAGATGGCCATGGACCAAGGTTCCCTGAAGTAGCTGGTTAAAAAAGAAGAAATTTAGTTATCTTGTGAACCTCTCATTAACCACTAATAAAGTATTTACCTGCTTTTTTGCCTTTATAAATTACAGTTCTGGACCCATCACGATCGTTTGTTCATAAAATGCCTCCCGTAACAGCATGGTCAATCAATTCTTTTAATGGATGTTCCTGATGTACAGCCAGCTTCAGTAATTACATTTAAAGTGGCTTAATTCAGAGCTGTGGCAAGACCCAGTGAAGAATCCTGATTTTATCAGAATTTAAAAGCCTGAAGACCTGTAAAGAACGGTGTCTCCATTATCTGTCCTCATTTGAGAAAAGCAGATTGCAGGATTAACTGAACTGCTGCATAAACAAATTAAATTTGTGTAGACAATGACACAAATGTTGTTCATCATTAAGGTTTCTGGATTAATAAAGGCCAGAAAAACAGGCCACCACCGCGTTGCAATATGTTCTTTGCACTAGTACGCCGAGGCTAAATTGAACCTATTCTAGGAGGAAGCTCTTGTAACTTTTTCTTTCAGTGACAGCATTCTTCTGTGAAAAAGGAGTAAAAGGATGGAGAGGACACGACTCGATGGAGAACCTCAAGGCTGTAAATATAACTGGAGGCAGCTAGATAACGAAGCTGTGATTTATTTTTCTCTTCTCTACAAGGAAAAATAATTTTTACAGCTTCAGTGAGATGCTCTGCGTGTAATTCTCGTTAACGCGAACCGGAGCCAGGAGGTGCACCGCCTCCATCCCAGTAATGACTGAACAGATGTCAGCAGGGTCGCCCGGGAAGTTTTAAGACGAGTGCGTTTGCCTGGCTGCGACCAGCGTTCTCGGCTTTGCAACGGCAGCAGCACGCTCGGCGCTGCCGTCAGCAGTACGCGTACGCTGTTGCTCGGCTCAGTTGCATCGTCTTTAAATGAACATCTGGGTAAAGCAACCTAAAAGGCGCTACACAAGTTTAATAATTCTGACCTAGCTGCCTACAGAAAACTAATGTGCAGTTTCTGTTTTGCAGAAGATTTTTTTTTTTGGTGAACATCAAATGGCAGGATTTCCCCCCTCCCACTCTTGGAACCTCAGCTCTCACCGACGCCCTGCACAATTAATGACACTTTGCGCACCTGGCAGAACGTTGCTGGGTTTTTTACACGCTCATCCCACCCTAAGCTCTCTTCCCCTTCCCACCGTGCCCCTTCCTCTGTGTTTCTCTTTGTATCGCAGGCTGGCTGGGGCTGCCTCTCCTGGATGTGCACAGTGCCCAGCACAGCGGGGCTCTCTCCGATAGATGTTTTCACAGTATAAATATTTATCGACACTATCACAAATACCGTGTTCTTGCTATGGTAAGTGCTGCCCAGCCTGGGAGTCTCTGGTAGCACTTTACCGCGACTGGCACTACCTATTCATTCGGATACGAAACATTAGAAAAGATGGTCTGAGCTTTAAGTATCCTTACTTAAGTAATTATATACCTATGCTGTAGGCAGAGAGCTAGAGAAGAACAGGCTATTCCCCCAATATTTAAAACCCCTTCAATTTCAGAAGAAAAACCCCACCCAACACAAACCTTTAACTCAACCTTGATACTAGATAGCAGAGCAGGGAAAAGGGGGTGTTACACAAGAATACATTAGGGTAATTAAAGACTATTTTTACTGATATGCCCTGCGAAAAGCCATCTTCCGCTGGCCAAGCATTTTGTTTTCAAGCTGGCATCTTAATTTTAATTCTAACCCTGATAAGGTGATTTCATCTCTTGATTGAGGCACCTCTTCCAAGTGTCTTACCTTGGTTAAGTTGTTCACCTACCTGACCGAGATGTTGCATTAAACGATGCGTATAAAATGTTTCAGGGATACTACCTATTACTGCTGCTGTTACCAGCTCAGTCCATAACTGCGTTTCTAACTGTTCCTGTCAGTATTCACAGAGTTGGAGCTCAAAACCTGACATGTGTCACCCAGTTTGCAGTATTTAATGCAAATAAAATGCCCTTTTTTGGGAAACGAAGACTGTCTTGTCTGTATTTTCTAGCTAGGCTGCCAAGAGGAGCTACCAGTAAACAACACGTGCTCCCGGATTCCCTTTACTTCCCTTCACCTGAAGAGATGTAACCACCAGAGGCAATTTAAAGGTACGCTTCACAGAAACAATTCACTTTCTTTGCCGGCTCTGCCTTTTTCTCTCTTTACCTTTTCAGTTCAAATCACCTTCCTAAAGGGGCACCCGGTGTTTTTGAGAAAGCAGATCTACATATGGCTGCCGAAGGGAAGTTCAATAATGGAAAAGAAGCATTTGAAGCCAAACCAACAAGTTGACTTTCTGAGGCTCATTCTGAATTTTATTACCACTTCAGCAGCGGTCCCTCAGGGCAAGCTGTAGAAGGCTTGAAAGTATAATGCTCTTCAGTATACAAGATGAAGCTGGCATGCTACCAACAGAGGCTCAAAGGCTCCTCAGCTATCCCGAGAGCGGCATCTGCCACATGTGTTTGCACCACTTAGTCTTTCATAACCTGCCAGAGCGATCAGGCTAAATATGTACACGATGACAAGGTTTGCCAGGAGCATAACGGGTTTTCAAACTTGGTCACTTCCTAACGGGGATCCCCTGCTGGCAGACTTTTATATCGGCAGAAGCTATCATGGGAAGGCATTTGTAACGAGAGGGGATGAAACCGTCTCCTTTGGAAGACAATAAGCGACACCCTTTTTGTTGCTAGGAAGCTGGTCTCGCCTTTCATTGACAAACAATATTTAAAGTCTCTTCTGCCTCATTTGTGGTGCGTAGCCTACGTTAGATGAAAGGGAAGAAGGAGGAAAATATTTAGTGGCGTCCTGTACAAAAGACAGGGAATCTCTCCCTTTCCAAGAGGTACAGCATTAAATAAAATGGACAACGTTGGCCACTGCCAGCGAGCAAAAATGGAGCGCGCGTGCGCACGGCTTTCCATCTGAGAGCCATCTGTATTTGTTCTCCGTTTCATTTGCAACTACACACCACTTTCGCAGGACGAGGCTTCTGCCCCTGCGAAAGCTGGTTCTGAAGCTGCCGTCCGTCTGCGGTGCGTCCTGGCGCTCCAAAGCAGAGGCAGCGAGGACGCGATGCTGCCGTCTGGCAGCGGTTCTGCCGTCCGGGTCAGGTCTGACGGCACGAGAGGTGCCACTGACAGCAAGACGTTAAAGCCAGAAAATCTTAAAAATGCAACAAAAAACCTTCAGAATAACGCACTCGGTTCGTACAACAACAAAACAAAAAGCAAGGTATAAAGTTAAAAAAAATCAATAATTGAAGTTTTTATAAATAATTTGAAATCCCATGACAAGAAAGTAATGGCGGACAGGCGAAGACCAGCTCTGTAGCGTGAGCTTACCTACTCTGGCAGACCTCATCTTTCATCATTCGCAAGCTTGGCATGACTGCACTACTCATACAGATCAGTTTTATCACACTGCTGCAATGTTCTGCAAACTTCTGCAAGTTGGGCTTCCCCTCATGAAAATGAAGCAAAGCCAGGCCCAAGTAATTTCCACTCATATTATGAAAGATGGGCTTCTGAGGACCATTGTTCATTTTGTCTTTATGCATTTCATATGGGGTGCTTCGCTTGGAAAATCTCAGCTGAAATCCTGCCCCTCCCCCAGAAAAATCACTGGTGGAAAGAGAAACTGAAAGCAGTGATATGGATGTATCCAACATGGCAAAAAAACCCAGAAGCCAATTTTTAAAAAAGGTTTGATTTTCTCATTCCTCTTAATGTGAAAGTAAATCTCATTATTACAGCCTGAAAAATAGTGGTTTTCTTCTTAATACGAGGATTGTAATACGTTTTTAATTACTTCCATTCCTTTTCTTGCTGCTTCCATGAGCCTGCGGACAGCAGGGATAGCGGCCGCGGCCGGGCCTGCGGGCACACCTTATGGAGTCACCCCTCCCTGCAGGTGAGCCTACCAAATTGCCGGAGCCCGTGCGGGCGCCCTAGGGCGGCATCCCCTGACGGGAAGGCCCGAAGCAGCAGGCCCCGGCTGCTGCCCCGCCGCCGCCGCTCTGCTGCGAGGCCGCGACAAGGGATGCAATGCAATTTTAATTTCCAGGGCATTCTGACATTGCTTCCCAAACACAGTTTGCAGATTAGCAAAAGTCTTTTCTCCAACACAAGTGCACATAAGAAGAAATGTCCCATCTTGCCAGGAAAAAAAGAGAAGACGCGTTGCTTTGGGGACAATATATGGCTGTTCTTAAGACTCTGAATTACAAAGATATTGTGATTCTGGTAAAAGATATAGAGTATTCCCAGATATACCTTGCATAGCTGGACCAGGAATCATAAAGGTTAAATTTAAAGACAATATAAATAAAACCACTGAGCATTTCCTACTAAATATCATCTGCCCGATAATTTTGCAAGACAGCTTGTTTACGTAGGTAAAAAGCAAGACTAATTTGTGTAAATCCCATAAAGCACCACCTGAAAGCATTGTTCTTAGTCACAAAGAACATAAAACGTTCCCCGGTTTGCAGTTTCTTAAAATTCACTTACAACTGCTGAGCAATCCAGCAAATGTTGAACCAAGAGCACGGTTGTAGCAAGAAAGCTATTTAACTCCTGGTTCTATGGTTCTACTCACGAACACCTCTTTGTCCATGCGTTTTAGTCGCTCCTGGTAAATCCAGTAATCTAGGACTCTGTTACTGCCCCGACCCAGCAATTAGTGAAATCAATAGTCTTACGGACAATGAATCTGTGATTTACTTCATCAGGCAGATTTACAAAATAACGATCGTGTTCGCTAATTTATAGGTTGACATTTCTTTTCTACTTTTTGGTAAGTAAATCACAGAAAGGAAGCCTGTGCTTTTTTACCACTTCTACCAGAACTATGACCAAACCCGCAATGTCTTGTCTTTGGAAGACAACTGGTTTAAAACTGGTGGGTTGCAAACCCCTTTTTTCCTGTAGCTGCAATAGCAAAACATAGCGCAGTGCCACTACTTTGCAAATGCCGGTTATCCATCATGACCGATAAGTCATTTCTGTTTTCTGCTGTTTTAATATCCTGGAAACGTTACATTAACATGCCATTACCTGGAGGCACCATCAGAAAGCAGATCTGGGCAATACTCGCTTTACGTTGAGATACTGCAGTCCTTTCCTATTCCAAGTATCCTCGAGAGAGATTCTCCGTTATTTCAGCACTGGAATTTGGTAAAGTTTAGCTACTTTACTAGATAGTAGCAGTTATTGTGTACCTGATTCTCACTGAACCGCTCTTTAAACTTTCTAAACTCCAAGCTCTTTAAAAATCATATAAAATCATTTCTGTCTGCTCTTTTTATGAGGAAGTTATGGCTGACCCTGAAATACGGTTTATTGCATTTTTTCACACAGTACTATTTCACACGTAATGTATCATGAAAAACAATTAAAAGGAAATTAAATCTGACGCACAAAATCAACAAACATGCTGTGTGCAGTGGTATGATTGCTTTTCTGCAATTACTTGTTTATGAATTCAGAGTTCAATCATTCATAATGGTTTGCATAATTGTTAATATGAATCAGCAAGGTTCGACTGCAAATTAACGTGGTAAGATTCAGCTGACTAGCCTTTACTTACTAATTTGGACACGGGGTTTCTTAGTAACATAGCTCTTCATTAGCAAGTTAGTTAGCTGCTCCTTAAAAACGACATTAATATATAGAAATCTAAAGCCACCTAAAGAGGTCTACCATTTATATTGATTTGCTCTGTAAGGACAGCTTTACCAGTGCACCTTGGGGTCAGCATTTAATTCTGGTAGCAAAAAAGCTGTTAGTGCTTTGATATCCCTTCATGTGTTCCTCTTTCCTTATCCTGCCTCTCTCTCCATAAAAAGCACACAAATTTTCCTCTAATTAGGCTGCAAAGCGTACTGAGTAGCATTAGTCCTCTCAGCCGTGCTCACTACCTGCCACCTTTCCTTTCTGTCTTTTTTCATCCCTGCAGAAAATAAGTCTCACTGTCTGCACGATGAACAAAAGCCTAAGGTGGAATCCCTTAAATGTAATGACGGCGTGATAACGGTATGGGATCCGGCAAATTCCAGGCAGCGGTGCATTCTAGTATTTCTCTTAATGAACAACCACTCTTCACTTTTGAAAGTCTGGTTTAAAAACAGCTTTTCTATGAAGCATGCATTTCACGTTTAAATAATCGCTGATTATCCAGGCTATAAGCAATAAGTTTATATCTTTACCGAGTCCTTTTAAAAATAATACCGAAAACATCAAATGTTCTTCTTTTTCCTGATTTGTTACATTGTGAGATTTATTAGAGTTGCGTCAATGAACAGTCCAGTGTGGTATTTCTGCTTAAACTCTCATTAAATGACACTGCTTAATAAATCACTCTTAGCCTAATGTAAACAGTACTATGATGTGTGAATTGAACTTAAGTAGGAAATATCGAAATGGTTACTTTAAAATAAGTAAATGTTGTTCATACCGCTCAAAATATTTTTGAGCAAACGCTTGTACAGCTAATACAAAAAATGTAACGTGAGCATCAACGACAGGGTTTGAAGAGAACAGCTAAGGAAACATCCAGTGATATTATTCACTTTTGTAGTTTCTGGGTGGAATTTTCCAAAGCATCTTAGCGAAAGGCGGTTTGACTCCCTTCGTGCATTTCTGTTGCACGTTTGGCAGCCTTGTGTCCTACTGCACATCAGTACCTGTCGCTGTTGAAGCTGTGCCACTTTCAGTAGGGTATCCCTTATGTTTTCAGGGTGCTTAGCCTCTTGGACAGCAGCACCCACCCCGGCCAGGCCGCGCGCAGGAAAAGGAGCGCTAGCCTGTTTGTGTGTCGCCTTGCTAACAGCAGTGAATACACATCTCCTAACACACATCGGGGGTGGATCACCGCAGATCTGTGCACGTCTAAGCTGCTCGTTCCCTTCAGATGCGAGCACTGAATCCTGTCTGCTATTCTGGCACCAGGAAAAAAATTCCTTTGTTGCTACATTTCAGCAAAATCCCCTGTACTTTTTGTCCCATGCATAGGTACTGCCAGAGTCATAAGCCACCTCCCAACTCCCACTTGCCAAAGAGCCTCTGGTTAATGTCTGCCAACGGGGGCTTCTCTCTACGGACCTCATACCCGCAGTCCCCAAACTGACCTTTGCAGATCGGTGGACGTATTAGCCCCAACTCTGGAGAACCCCAAAGCTTGCAATGGAGATGAGGTGCTCAGAGTGCACCTGCGCCTCGCTGCAAATAGCTTTGCTACCGTGCGATGAACGGTGGCAAGTTCGTCCTCCTCGTGGTGCTACTTGAGACCACTACGCAGGGCAGACAAATTGTCAATGAGTTAGACAAGTCCTTACAATGCTGGAAACCAAGTCATTTAAAAAAAAAAAAAAAAAAAGGTCTTTTTAAGCTCAGCTTGGATGAGTGTGCCTGTAAGGTTTCTCCGCTAATCATCCTTTAAAATACACGCTGCCTTCTTGGACTCCTTCACAGGACTGACGCTGTAACACTCTTCTGCTCTTAGCTAGAAAGCCCACAGATAGACACAGCAAAATCTGAACGCCCAGCCTGTGCGCACCAAGATGGCTCCATAATGCAAACTGAAGCGTACTAAGTACAGATGACTAAAAGCACATTTCTGGTAAAAACTAAATATAAACAAAATATAAATACAGCACTTCGTACTCTGTGTTATTCAAAACACTTTGATTGCTACACCATGTGTTAGTCTATCAGCATGCTTTACAAATTGTTAAACACCAGAAGCGCCTAACATACAGCATCTTACTAACTTCAGCATTACGCAGAGCGTAAACTTGGTGAATAGGTACAAGCAGCAACTCGAGAAAGGGATGGCTAAGCAACACAACCACCTTCTAAAAGGTGCCTTTTAGAAACCGATTGGCATAATGATGTTGCCTCTGGCAGGCCACTTCATCGCTGTCAGCCCAAATCTGTGCCTCTCCCCCAGTGATGCTGCCTTTGCTGCACTCGCTGTCATGCCACAGTGGTACTCCTTTGCCTCCTCATCAGTTATCACTGCCACATTAACGGGATGCAACCAGCATCTTCTGTAGGTCACGGCTGAAAACAAGTTCATGAATACAGTCTTACAAAATCCCAAGCAAAAGAACACTCACACCTAATTTGATAAATAAGCTACTTAAGTATTTTAGAAACTAGCGAGTCAGATTTTTTTATGCATTATGTTAGTAGATTTGGTTTTCATTACCGCCAAATGAAGCCTGCATGAAGCACTTCTATCTCATCTTAAAGGCATGATGCCAGTGAGCATCCATTTGGTTGCCAAGTATCAGGAGACCCCTCTAATTATCCGTTTTGTACTTAAGATGCAGCAGAGGGAGATTCCACCGCTCTGCGGACACGTTCCATAACTTGGCAACAGCCTTACAGTTGCCTTCATCTCGGGAGAGTACAAAAGGGTGCAACTGGCTGGTTACATTCCTCCTTTGTGAAGCGGTATGGAGCCCTGATGACCAGTAACAAATCTATAAGCTTAAAAATGAAAGAAAAAAAATATTTCGGAGCTCTCTCCCCACCCCCCTCTTTTATCTGCTGCTACAGCAATGGAAAGAATCTGAAGGCTTTCAAGCGAGCACCAGAGACCTCCGAGGGAAGGGAAGGAGTGCGGTACAGGGGACACTTCATATGAAACCTACTGGAATTTGCTTTCTTCTTCCTTCAAGAGGAGTCTTCCCTGTTGGAAAGAGCCTCACTCTTGGGTGCTCAAATTCCAGTTGAGCCTTTTTAAGATGCAACCTTATGGGGAATGAATAAAAATTGCAGAAACTCCTTCCTGAAGTGGTTTCCAAATCTAGGGAGTAATGCTGTTAAATTTCCAGGTGACATAAAAAGTTTCTATCCGAAATCCTCGGCTTTAGGATACTGTGTGTTTGGTTCCTATGGTTTTGCCTGCCCTGACATCGGACAACTGCACCGCAAGACCTCTCTGCTCAGGAACGCAGCGGCTGGAGGCCCAGCTGGAGGGAGTACACGTACTGTGGTGGCACGAGGCAGACAGAAGGGTGGCCATCACTGATGGCAATGGTGCCTTTTTCTTGGAGCACAATGACAAGTGAGGATGAGGCTTCTCTTGGTCCGTAGATATCGCCTGTCCAAGGCCCTGACAATTTGCCCAGTAGACCTTGGCATCCTATAAAAGTCAGAGGGAAGAAGCGCATCCCACTGTGGTGCAGCAGAAGAGACAGCTGCCTGACTGGATGTGGTCATCTTCTGGCTTAACAGCCGGTTCCTGCGGCTGTTGTTTGCACAGGTAGAAACAAAACCATTGGCTCTTAAAATGAACTGAGCCCACTCAGACGCTGCTCCGAATTAAGCTGGAATGCCCAACACCTATGAGAATCAGGCCCAAATATGGCTGCAGAAGCTTAACTCTAGGCAATTATTTTTGAAAAAGACTAATGTCTGTTGTTATCACATTAATATCTGCATCCCTGGGATCACAGCTAAGGCACAGCTAGGCATTCTGAGGAGCATTTCTTTCAACTGTGCAGTTGTAGGGTTGCACCAAGACCTCCTTTAAAAATGTCCATAGTACTTGTCTGCTAAAGGAGAAAGGAAAAGAAACTTTAAAACTCTCTAGTTCCATCAGATACAGCGTTGGCTGGTTTAACTATGAGAGCTCAAAGCACAGTTTCCCTGAAAAAAAAATTAATTCAAAAGCATCTGAGGCTTTCAGCGAGCTGTGAAAATACTGTAATACGCAAGAGGAGTATGTAACTCACTAAAAGCTTACGCTCTCAAGTGCGCTAGTGCATTTTGTAGCCAACTGACTGGGGCAATATAGTCAGGCGGTTTTATGCTGGCTTTTTCGGTTACTGCTTGCTAGGTTGATAAATTTATGAACTTAAAGTCTTAAAGGGCTGCAGCCTGAACACAGATCACCAGCAGTAGTGTGACTGGGGGCATCAGACCGTTGGTCTTGCAAAGCTAGGGGCTGAGGGGCTTCCTTCCCTGGCACGGGACCAGGCGGGGACAGCGGCCGCTGGCAGACCCCTGCCCTGCAGCAGGTGTAGGGCGATGCCGGCCCGCCGCGCCGCTCGCCTTCCTCTGCAAAGTACATTTACTGCAGGGGCTGGGGAGGAGGCGAGGGAAGCGATTTCAATCTTTCGTTTGGTTGTGGGTCAATTCCTGCAGCTTTTAATCAGGTTGAACTCATACTGGAATCAACGGAACTTTTCTCTCGGCGAAGGAAATGTTGTTTATCCCATTATTACCGTTAGCAGTCTCACGCGCACAGCCGGAAGGGGTTACTTCTTCACGTTAGCTGAATCTTGAGGGCCTGTTGTTAACGCTAATTTGAAAATGGCACTGGCACATTATGGTCAGGAAATCCGGTATCGTGGGGTTAACTTTCAGCCCTTATACCGAACGCAAATCAGTGAGGAAATTCATTGCTAGGTGCACTCTCTAATTATTTAAAAGATAATTTGCATGCTACACAGAAATAAATTAGCTCCCAGGTGACAGCTGTTCCGCTGTGTCCATTCCTGGAACTAGATGCCATGCTGGGAAATCTAAATGCAGACCAAAAGATTAAAACATTGTACTTTCCTGCCTTATAGGAAGGCCCCCCCCAAAACAGAGGCATAAAGAAGGGAGGAGGGGAACGCATGTTTCAAACCAGCAAGCTCAGAAGCGTAACTAACAAACCACAACATTTTCACAGTCTACATTTTCTTTTCACTAAGGGCACTTCACATCTTGCTAGAAGACACTGCAAGTAGATGTAAGTGTCATGTGCATAGTTTAAAAGGATTTTTCTCAGAGAAAAAAATTCAGTCCTAACATCAGGTTTGCATTCACGTGGATCCCGTGAGATCATTATAGACCATGCGAACACCACCCAAACCAGTTTTTTCTTCTTTTTATCACACAGATAGAAATCAACGAATGCATTTTCATACTCCTTGCCAAAAGATGACCAGACACCACTTTTTATCCACATAAAAGCCTCAAGACAATCTTAATCTCACAAGAGATGCTAAAACATTTTCCAATTTAATGGTTTTCTAATAGATGGTTTTCTCATGGCTAGGTTTTAACACCGTATATTGTGGTATATTGTACATACATATATGTACATCGTATATAACATTGTATGATGTGGATGTATATGTACTGTATATACGATATGATATTCTCTATTATGAGACTACATTATATTGCCCAGCCTTTTTCCGTTGCTCTGCCTCCTCCCGAAAGAAGGAATTCCCTGTGGCAGTTTGCCTTGTGCTAGGACTGTTACACGGAGACGGCAGGCAGTCTGCTTCCCTCTCGCACTAGTCCTTTCACTCTGCCGTGGCCGGCTGCGAAGGGTTTTCCTTTACTGCAGTGGGTTGCTCTTCTGTCTCCCACCTGTTAAACTAGCTAGAGAATCCATCCTCCTCACAGTACAGACATTTGTAACAGCAATATCAAGACTGATATGAATGGAAATGTACGTGTGTGTGCGTGCGTGCGCCGGCACTGGAAGAAACAAGCGAGCAAGGATTAAAGAACAACGTTATGTTAATTGCTGCAGAGCAACATATGTGATTTCATTCAAACGACCAAACAGCAAGAAGAGAAGGAACAAACCTATCTAAAGACAAGGTATAAAGAAGATGAAAAACAGGACTGGAGGCAATAAAATAACCAGATAAGAAAAAACTGGCTACTATAATTCAGGAATTTTGCCACAGGCTAATGAGAGGCGAGATAAAATAATGAGGCAAAAGATCCCCAACAACAACCACATCTAAAGGCTGTAAAAGACAAGTCCAAAATTATTTCATCATCACCACTAATTAAGAAGAGCTTGAGAGATGTGATGAGGACCCGCTAAGTGGTGTCGCTGTGTGGCACACTAGTGATCCTGGCCAGACCACCCAGGCACGCAGGTCACGGTGCCCGCGAGTACGCGGGTGCGAGAGGACCCTGACCTTGCACAACTTCGGATCCTGGTCAGCAAAGACCAGCTAAGATACAAGCAGCCTTGCAGGAGCCGACAACTCCCCCAGCGAGCGTATATGCTGCCACCAGATAAAGCTGCACTTCTTACTCTTACAATGTTGACTGGCCTGACTTATCCTATTAACAGATCATCACCGAGATCTTCATCTCTCCTGAGACTTTTGAAATCTCTGTGGATGTTCAGAACTTGATCTTACTTGTAATCCCCCGATCAGCTTGTGCACTGTGTGGGGATCCTGTCACGATCAGGAGAGCAAGGGAGGCTAACACATTCTTAATTTCTCTCACGAAGAAATAAGCTGTCCGTTCAGAAACCTAATGTCTCACCTCTTCAACATAGCTGTGTGCATAGCCATCAAGAGTGCAGGTAAGTGCAGCTGCACCGACATCCCTGGGCCGGGCTACCTGCCCAGCAGGCAGCAAGAGAGAGAAAGGGAACAAATGCTGGTTTCGTCAAGGTCAGGAAAATACTGCTACCTGTGTCGGAGGCAGAAATCCCAAAGCAAGATGATTTATTCTTCCAGATGTTGATACGGGCGTCAAACTTGCTACAAACATGTATAACAACTGACATTGTAACCACATCTGGGCAAACAACAAAGGCATAAGTGTCTGGCAACATTTGTGGTTCACAGAAAAGATTAGGTCACAGCTGTGTTTGCATATTGTAACACCGTGAAAAAGGCTGATGATACCTTGCCACAACCTGAATATTGAGTTTCTTCCAGTGCTCAAAATGTATTAGCTGATCAGCATCAGCTGTGACAAGGAAAGAAAATTATCTGTCGTCTTAGCCTGTATCTCATACAAGTGTGTCATCCTCCTTCAGTTTCTACTTAACACTTATTGACGATGTACTGTTTATGTGAACTTTACATTTGCTGTGTGCCATTCCTCTCTCATAAAACAAACCCAACATTTTCTATAAATCAAAATCAATCCCTGTAGCAGCAATAACTCACAAGTTTCACGCTCCTCTCAGAAGAGGCATACGAAGGTCTCCTGAAGTGAAATTTGTAAAGAAGCATTTTTGTCCAAGAAACTTTTAAACCTCACAGTTGAAGTCTGGGCTCATCCTGTCTTTCAGTACAAGATGAGAAGCAAAATATGAGGAGCGAGACTCTGCAATATTTACAATGAGGAGAGTGTGCAGGAAGAGGACTGCAAAACAGATGAGAAGAATTGTGAGAGCCGCACGGCCAGTCCCAGGGAAGCCCCGACTCCTTTTCAGGGGAGTCCACCCTTGGAGACGGGCAGCTGATACCACTACTCTCAAAATACGACATAGAAACCGATCTTTTGTCATTAACCGAAGGGCTTGGCTGGATCCCCCCTCCTCCCCGATTTCAGCAGACATTCTCATTTCTCTGTCCTTAGCAGTGTACAATGCCTTCTCCGTATTCCGGTGAAGCTTTTTGACACTGAACCACCAGAAGTGCAAAAGCTAAAGAAAGAGGTACAGGAACACAGAGGCTCTGAAGTCCCTGTCTCAGGATATCAGGTGCTTCATGCCTACAGATGTTTTTGAACCAGTAGATTGGTATTGTCATGCAAAGTTTCTTTTGGACCACAGCACATCCTTTACAGCAAACTTGTACAAACTGCTACCAAAATAACATTGTTTAATCTGAAAATTTTGCTACGATTTATGCCTTTCTTCAAATCAGTTATAAATATAACAGAATCAGACCTGGAGACTTTTAAGGCACCACTAGCAGCTTTGTATCATGATAAAAATTCTCCATTTGTTCCTGTGCTTGGCTTTCTGTCTCTAAACCAGCTTATGTAATGCAGTACTTCACTTCTCTGCCTGTGACAATTCAGGGTCCCAAGCCACCACTTGTGAGGGATGTTTTTAAATGAAAATCAACCTAAGACGTATCAGCCAGTTCTTCTTTACCTCCCGTTTCAATTACATGCTCAGAGAATTCTACCTCATGAATGAAACTCAAGGCTGGGGGGTTTTTTTGTTTTGTTTTTAATCAAGCTTGACCTCCAAAGCACTTGCTTTCACGGAGGCATAAGGAAGAAAACAAGTTTGAGTTTTTAGGCCAGGTCATTTTTTAAGATATGAAATTCTGGAGAAGTAGCAGAAGATTAAAGATATGGTAGGTCGCATTTTTTCAGATACTCCCTCTCTCCACAATAACTTCTTTCATTAAGTTTGCATTTCCAAAAGCAATGAAAAATTCTCTCAGAGGGGACGGCACACGAACCTTGGCTAGCAATAGCCAGGCTCTTCAGTCTCTGCCACCCCTTGAGAGCGCCTCGGTCCTTGCCTCGGAAGAGCCGGTCCGCAGGACTGCCCCGCGCGTGCTTGGGCGCGGCGGGCGGAGGGGAGCGCGTCAGGACATCTGCCAGACCCGCTTCCCTGCCGCAGGTGCTGCGGTGGGAGAAGCCCTGCGAGCTGGATGGGCAACCTCCACTGCACGTGCGGAGTCCTGACACAGCCTCCAGCTATAGGATTAAGTTAAAATAACTCCCTCACACAGAGAACACAGTCTGGAGGATAAACTTCAGGGTTTGTTTTATCACCACATAAGCAGGCAAGTTGTCGAGCGTGACTATCATCACGAGTGACTTAAGGTCTCCCTGGAAACCTTTGACTTAAAGAATTGATTCAAAATGACATAAATACTGACTTTTAAAAGTGACTTCTGAATATGAATCTTCAGTAAAAAAGGACTGTTCAGCTTCAGCTTGAGTTAAGCCTACTGAATATTCTAAGCAAAAGCTACAAAGATACTGAAATGCTCTTTCAGATGAAAGATGGTCAAGTAAACCACTGCTCCTCCTCTAAATAAATCTCGGACACAGAGCTCTTTCCAGGAAGGTCTTCAGGGCTTGCGCTACCACTGATAATTTTCCCAAATAATGGAAAATATTTTTTTAAATCTATCTTTTCCTCTAAGGGAAAACAGCCAGAAGATAAACCGTAATAAAATAAAACCGAAATTCTGCCAGAATGTAGATTTTATGCACTACGTTGAGTTTATCTTACCTGTAAAGATCTGTAATCTGCCCTTCATTCCAGCGATAATAAAGATCATTAAGAAGACGCTCATGCTGTCCATACAAGCAAATGTAGTTGGAGACAGGAAAGAGTTCCTTTGAAAAGCAGGTGATGCTGTCTACCATACTATATTTGTTGATGTGCATCCTGAAATAATTCCCATGTCTCGCCTCTCCGGTTATCATCTCCATCCCCTGGAACAGAAAATATCAGGAAAGCTGTGGAGGCGGAACAAACACCTGACTTGGCAGCCGTACAGGATCAGCTAGGGTTTCCTAGCTGATATTTACCATTTCTTAAAATCCACAACCCTTTTTTTAAATCAAGAATACTCATTCCTGGTAACATGGTTTATACAACAAGGCACTTTGCTATAGTTTGCACACAAAGATTTTCTGCGTGGCTCAGACCTTGATTAACTGCACACAAAACTGTGCTGCATACAACTGCCTACGCAGCACGGGCTTTGGTTGCCCAGTCCCGAGTGCCATTTGAGACACCTGAGGGTATCTGGACCACCCGAACTGGGCCGGCAGTTGTGCCACAGGACCCATGGGAGAGCTGTGACCTCCTGGAGCAGCAGCTGGAGGTCAGGAGGGATGCCCTGGGGCATCCCAAACAACACCAGATACCTCTGTTTAGGCAACTGAATTGAAATCTATTAATCCCAATTTATTCTACAGAGTCCGTATTACTGCATACACACAGCATATCATAATTTACTATAGGATACCGTCCTGATGAATGAACACCACACTGGTTATACTTTTTACCCTCTCTCCAGATTTATAACTATATATATGGGAGGTTTTTTATGTGTACTATATGTATACACACACAGTATATGTGCAAAGTCCAAATTTATGGTACATCATAGAAGCTATACGATTGTAGGCAGAGGGTTGATAATACCACAGTAATCAGTTACAAGCAAACTTCAATGTTACAACTCAAAGATTTATCACGTACCAATTAAGCCCTTTTGGCTTTGTGTGGAAGTTTTCCAGTAGTCAGAGGTGGGATGTGTTGGAACAGCCTTCCAAGGAAAGAAATACCAGGAAGGACCCTGTTCCGTTCTAAAACAAACTTCTAAATTTTATAAATTGCACTATGTACTAGATGGTTGCCTGCAACTGCAGGAGGCTGGCCTTGATCTCTTAGGACATTTCCTTCAGGTTATGTTCTAGACTTTCAAATGATGAATTGCTATTGCCTTAAAAAATATATATATACGCATATACTTACATTACATATATATGCAAATGTACGTGTGTGTGTATATATACACACAAATATATATACTATTTAGAATTGCTCTCAGTGACTCCCTCTTGCTAATTTGAACAGGGGCTGCCAAGTGTTGCTAACACCAACTCTACTATCAATAAAAGAATAATACTGTTGGATGTTGATGCTCAAACGGTAGCATTTAGTTTCAGCTAGTTAAACCAATCACTTAATAAAAGACAAAAACGTAAAAATTTGTTTCAAACCTCACGCTGCAGTGGGATGATCAAATGGCTTGAAGCTATTTTTTAAAGCTGTATTCATGTTCCAGTTTTATATATTTCTAAAACCTGTTGCTAGGCTACAGTAACCTTTGTTGCTTCCACATCTCTCAGCTAATACATTTCACTAGCTTCTCCTACTTCTTTCTTAGGAAATTCTTTTAGGATTTACATGAAGTTTCTGGAGTGGCTTTAAAGATGTTCCCTTTTCAGACAGCAGGTAATCAAAGCTGCAGCAAAGGAATTCTAATCATGCTCTAGCAATTTGGAGTGACAAAACCAATTTTTCTCTCTGATAGTCCCTTCTGCTTCCCAGTACTTGCTGCTTTGGACAGCTCATCCTGCATCTGCAAAGCTGGAAAACAAGGCGAGCCATGCTTTGATTCCTCCCCCCAAAGCATGGATTCCTTTTTTTTAAAAAAAAAAAAAAAAAAAATCATTTCTTTCTATAGACCATTGCTGTCCAAGTTTTAAAATCAGCACAGAAGCAGTCTTTTAAAAGCCACTCTTTACATCAACTACAAGAATGAGCTTGATGCAGAAATCCCTGAGGAAAAATGTAGCATCTGTATGAAACAGGAGCTTGCCTAGGCAGGTGGTCCCCGCTGGCTTTAAAATACGTGAATCTAGTCCTTTTCTTGTTTCACAAGTCAGGTTCTCCAGTAAGAGAAGCATCTCCACATTTGTACCATGGGGCAATCTCCTATGTAGCCCAGCTGCGTGAATTGCTTCCCTCTTTCCTGTTCAAAGACGGCTTTCTTGGTTGCAGCCCTACCTATTTTCTAGCAGCGAAGTACAGAGCATCCCTTCCAGAATACATGCTTTTCCTACTAGTCTAGAAAGCAACTGAATTTCACTGACAGACTGTGAAGTTTTATCATCTGTATGCATTTACAGCACCTTATTCCAGGGAGGAAAGAGGTTAAGCGCTAAGGCTGAAAACATATTCTAGTAGAATCCAGCTAATATTATCCTCTGTCCTCTTGATAGAAATTGTGCATCTTTTGAGAAAGCCAAGTATCAGAAAATATGGAAATGAACATCTAAGAGGTTCAGCTAGCTATATAATTCATACTTGTTCATCAGCTGTACCTGATTTATACGACACACCCAGGCCTAGCTGACTGGATTTGTTCTTATGCAAATCTGATGGCAAATACCAGCACTACCTTGATGTGCTGGGTATTAAATACGTGCTAGGAACCTCAAAAGCAACATGTTCCATATGACTGAGAAAATGACTTGTCTCTCTCTACAGAATCAAGCAAAAATAAAGCCATTCTGAAAAAGAGAGTACGAGGAAAAGCCAACATGATAGCCTCCCAACCTGTGCTGAGACAAATGGCTCAGGAACCAGGCACAGTGCTGAGCCACCAACTCTGGAAAAAAAAGGGCAAGGAGTTGAGCTGTAGTGCCCCGTCAGGGAGCTATTTGGACCCAGAGTGCTACAAGTAGTAATGAAGAGTTCAGGGCGTTAGGGCTTGACAAGTATTTCCTGCCTTTGAGGACCAAAAAGCCCTTCGGTTTTCGTTGATTTCATGGCAAAGGAATTAAGAATCACAGTAAAGAAGTTAATCAGATAATCTTACCTGTATGTATTCCACGTTTACAAAATGACAGTGAATTTACATTAAAATAAATTCAACATTTTCAAATAATCAGAGATTTGGTTTTATGTGGTTTGTTCCATTCCAGAGTTTACTGCTAAGTCCCAGGTCCGGAAGGTCTCTAAATACATACTTAAACCCATGGTTACCCAAGGTATTTTTTAAGATGCATGGTACTTATGCATGTACCTGTGCTATCCTAAATAAGAACATCTTTCCAAATGGAGGATCAAACAAAGAGAAGTTAAATAATGTAACTTACGTGATCAGACAGTGCAAGTTTTATGTCCAAGCGGATGGGGATTTCTGGTTTGGAAATATGCAAGTAATTATAACCTCCAGGAAGAACGCCTCCTGCCATAAATGAAAATATGAGATTTATTAAATCATAACCAAAGAAGAAAATAACGTATTTGTTTGCCCTCCTTCTCCCATAATCTTTTTTTGTTTTTTCGTTTACTAAACGGCTCTAAAAAGAAAACAAGGAACTTGTATTTTGTTTTGGTGGACTTTATGTTACAAACTTTTTTGTGGTACTCATACATATTGGTGCAGTAGCCACAGATTGAAAAGTTCCGATTATAGTTTTATTGATCCTGAACTTGGAACAAAGACACTGAGTTTCACTGGAAACACACCATATTTACTGCAGAAATGAAAGCACAACTTGGTCTGTTACTAGCAACCATCTACAGCGTAAGCTTTTGCTGCAACTCACCTCTCTCCGCTGACTATACAAGGAGCTTTGAGGACTTCACTGCCGTTAGATGGCATCTTAGGCGAGACGGACCTACCCTTGTTATAGAACAGCGAAAAATACCAAAAAGGGTATGAAAGTACGACAGAAATCCATTTTGACGTACCTTTAACTTTACACCCTTTGTACATGGGGATGAGTCTATCTGTGCCTTCTGGCGGCTTAGAAAAGGGCTTAGGGGTTGGATCAAAGAGATTCAGCATAGATACAGCAAGCTCAAAGCCAATCTCTTTTGAATTGAAGTTGCTGTGTGTCCATTCATCTACATAATATCTCCTGGAGTACTTTGTTAAAGGACCTGCAGCCCTGATGCTGACATCATTAGTACGGAATTCGGTATCGATCACAAGTCTTCCGTCAAAAACAAGACACGCATCATTAATTGCCTTAAAGGTTTCATAATCCACTGTCATGTAGGCAAAGCTAAAAAATGCCTAAAAGAGACACGTAAATAAGTGTAGGTTATTATACAGTAGTTACTGGCTCATTTCATAAATCAAAACCTACACTTCATTCTGAATGTTATTTATTTTAAAAAAACAAGAACATGAAATAAAGTATGATTTTATATACACAGATAAATCCTTCTGATCGAGTATTTACAGCTAGTAACATTAAAACAAAGACAGTAGAGGGGAGCATGACTAAACTAGACTTATCTACTTCTGGTTATTAGATGAGTTTTATTTTAAAAACTCTAATATTAGCTATGTCAAATAGCCTGAGCGGACGGGCATGTTTTCTGTGTTACTATGAGCATATGAAATAGACTTGAACCCTTTATGAAGTTGGTTTTCTTCTTTGAAATGCTCAAGCCAAACTGAAAAACTAAGTAATAGAAAAGTACAATTTACTCTGCATTTGAGCAGGATAATTGCCTATTACCGATATTTTTCCAGCTGTTGTGCCTAACTGTTTACCAAACTCCGTTACTATGGCTACCAGCACGGGGATGTTCAATGAAATGGAAAGACAGGAAATTCAACTTGTTCCGAGGAAATGTCATCCTCATTCAAACTGCAGCGGCAGAATTAAAGCCAGTGGAAGCTGCGGAGGCCAAGACGTTTGTGCGAGGTATAAAAGGACTGAACATTTACATGAAAAAGGAAGCATTCAGATTTACTATACTTGATAGTGACGTAGATTTTAGAAAGCATGTCCAGACTTTGTCAGGACTGAAACACATCTCTAGCTATTCCAGATCTGGATAATACTTGCTTTAGGAGGCAGACTAACCTGTACCTCCTTTAGTGCTTGGGACTACTGCCCCGGCAGCGGCCCTCAGAGACAGGGCACGGGTCTAGGAGGATGTCGGATCCATCTAGATCAGCCGGCTCAGCCCAGAGGAGGCTGTGTTTGTAAGCAAGAGTACTTGGTACGTTTGACAGTCAGTTGCTGAATCTGGTAGTGCACACAGCGGAGACCTATTCAACTCCGTTTTGGTTTGCAGGACTGAAAAAAGATGTGACTTCCATTCTTTGAAAACACTGCCTGTGCTGTCTTACTGCTCCTTACAGAACTGGCCTCGAGGTAGGGATTTATCTTGGGGCCAGCATCTACTGAAGCCGTGAGCTCATCTTCCCCACAGGAAGATTTCAAGGGCACTGAAAGAAAACCACCCTAAATCCTTCAATTCCTCCTCTAAGTCTCGAAGGAAAAAAGCTAGTGAGAATTCCCTTCTTTTGTCTTCCTGTGGCACCCACATAGTCCCTCTCCCGGGACACGAGGAAGCAGATCAGACCTCATCTCCCCAAAACGGGAGCTGAGGCAGCACCACCGCAACAAGCGCTGCAAAGCAGGTGGTGCTGGAAGCGGCCACTGGATCGTCCCACGCGTTAGGCATCGGTGTGGAACAGATGTGCACGCAGCACGTCCTGCAAAATGTGCTGGATGCCTGAAGAGCCGCTTTGAAATCCAGCGCAGCGCGAGAGCGAGGACTGCAGGGTCCCACCACGGCCCTCGCCTTTTGTCTGCGTGCTCCGCACAGGCTCCGCGCATTGATTAGCAGAGAGGAGCTTTCGAATCAATTTAGAATCACACACATCTGACATTTCTCTTGATACGTGTTTTATTTGGTTTCCTACATTGCCTAAAAGTGACTTTAAAGAGGCAAAAGCCTGTCTGAAACCCGGAACCAAAAATGCGCCCACTAAGGATGAAAGCGCCTATTCAGATGAAGCGAAGAGAGGCACGGGGGAAGGCAAAACCTGCATCACCTGGAGGCGGCTCAGGTCTGAAACATGAGAAATGAGGAGCAGGTAAGCGAGGCTGGGTCACTCCGGCTTGGACCCGGGGCTGGCAGAACAAAGGTCCCAAAAATAGTGTAAAACAAGAGTGCACGCTGGACACGGAGGGTTAAAAGTAATAAGAATGACAAGGTTGAGAGATGTTTTACACAAGATCATGGTCTGCAAAGGGTACAGATGAAGACTGACCATCTCATCGCTACACTACAGTTTGTGAAGCTCCAGAGCCTTTATAAAGAGCCTTCCCCTTCATCAGTGCCCTCACCTTTTAAAATGATTAGATGACAAGTTGAATGTTGCTGCCCACCATCAAGAAATATTACTGTACAGGCTGAGGTGAGAAGTTATCAGACGAGCATGCATTATCTTGCTGCCTTCATCTTGAACAGCCCGAGACATGACTGCATCAGGGCAAACCAGCATCAGGAATAAGTCCTGGGTAAAGGTATTACCCGATTACACCACCAAAGAGCTGTCCTGTGGACTCAGGACAAGCGTCAGACGCTCACGACCGGCTCAACGAGGCAGCTGGAAGAAAAGGCACAGGAGACAGAAACAAAGGGAGCTGCAAATTTTAGCAACACTGGTATGGCAGAGATGCAGCAGCAGAGGAGCCAGAGTCTCTGACCTTGTTCGTATATAAAACAAGTAGTGAACTATGCGCAGTGAAGGGAATTCTGACCATCTAGTAGATCCAAAACCAGGGAAGCTCTGCCCGTGAGGGCACGGGGACCACACAGCCCCAGGTCCTGCCGGCTGACAGGCAGGACGGTGTCACCGGAGGGGCAGGGAGGGGACGGCTGCAGCCTCCAGGCTGGGAGCCATCTGTCAGCCCGGGAGGGGAGGGAGGGAGGCTGCTGCTTTAGGGAAAGAGGAGATTTTTCTCCCGTTGTTTTTATCCTGCAGGACTCAACAAATTAAGCCCCCAAGAACTGCCAATCAACAGTTGATATTGGCTCAAATCCCAAAAGGCCCAGAGCTGCTGCAGAGCCGATTCCTGCACAGCCTGCTCCCTTGCGAAGGCAGCTGCCTCCCTGGCGAAGGCTGCTCTCCAGAGCCCTGTCCTCCTCTGAGCCCGTCCTCCAGGTGGCTAACAGCAGATACAGGAGCCATGCAAGACAGCTGAACCGGTTTTGAAGAATATAAAGCCCCTGACACCACAAGTAATTCCACATCTCTCATCTTAGAGGCTGGGAAAGAGAGACCTCGAGAGGGAAGAACCATGGCTGGAGGAAGGACGGGCACTGGGCAGCAAGAGAAACAAACCCCAGGGACGTGGGGGTCTTGAAGGGAGGGCACAGGCCACACAGGCAAGGTGGGGAAAAGAGGGGGGGTGGTGAACAGACATGAAATTGCAGGAACAAGAACCACATTGAGATCTCTGTGGAAGAAGGATAAAAATTGAGGGATTTCAGGGAAAGAGGAGAAACTGAAGGGCTGCTATATGGGGAGGGAGTGGGAGAAATGTCACTACTGATATGGGGGCCAAAGTCAGGAGGCTGCAAGCAGATAAAAGTGCTATGCAATGTCTTCCCCTCCATCGGGAAGGGCTTAACTATCCATTCGTTCAAGAGGAAAGGGCTGGGAAACCCCAATGACTTAGAGCTTGCCAGTGCAGGGGAGTCGGCAGGCACGGCCGGCTCCCGGGGAGCTCTCCGGGGAGGCAGGCGGCTCCTCCTTTCCAGAACTACCGCCGACCGGCTGCACAAAGCAGCACGCACGCAGCAGGGTGTGCTGAGGGGGCCGCACATGTTGGAGTGGCTCTACTAGAAGTGCTCGCTCACGTGGATTAGCCCAATAAAGAAAAACAGAACTATTCTGCCCATTAGGAAAGGCTAAAACCTGTCCCACATCTCACAGTGGGGCCACACCTGTGAGTGTGCGTGTAATTTACTTAGACAGGGGTACTACGGATGAACAAAAATGCAGTCATTAATGTAGAGGAAGAAAAACCTATTTAAAATATATTTTAGTTAAGTTACATAGTAGGCCTCTCTATCCTAACATCATTGGCTTCTTCTATGACTTAATCAAATCTTAATCAAATGCACATAACTATAGACAGGAGTTACTGTATGCATTTAAATAATAAAAGGATTTCTGGAATTATTTAGAAAATTAATTAAGAGTATTTGTCACTCAGCAGCGAACGACTATTTGCGAGTCAGGTGACTTAAACACATTTTAATCCAAATTAGCCTGAGCATTAACAATGGTTTTATTTGGATTTTTTAAAAAACCAAACCTTTAGACTATCAAATGACTGTTCAGTCTTCTAGAGACAATGAGAAAATAGATAAACCAACAAGGGACTATCTAAATTTGATGGTCTTTGTGTTAAAAAACAGACTGAAGGAAATACAATGAAAGCATGTACTTACTGAACACCGCAATTTAAACGGCTTTGTATTAGTAGTGAAAGCAGCACATGCGATAAGGTCTGGGTCGTCGCCTTCGTTCCACTGTGCCAGGATACTGTCGTAATAAACAGACACGCCAGCCTTTGACAGTGCCTCCTGAACAGCACTTTCGATTTCGTTGTTGTTAAGGCAAGTAACGTTTGAGCTGAGTGGAGGCTGTACGAGATGTATGCGAGAACCATCAATTCCAAGAGATAAGAGGGTTTCTACTGTGGTGTAAATGTCAATCGTATTCCCATAGACAATGACGTTCCCTATGGGAAAAAAAGGGGGGAAAATTTCTAAGATGTACAATGAAAACCTTATTAGTATAACTCAGATGATAATAACACAAAATTGCTCTCTTTGACCCTCTTATTTCTCTGATGCTATGAAGCAAACAATGTTACCTAGCAACAGTAGCTAAGATAATTTAGTGAAGAATCTGTACAAAACATCCCACAAAGTAGGCAAGTACTTAAATAGAAGTATGACATTCATTCTGACCCCATAATTTGAAATTATTTTGATTGAAAATCCTCTAGGGGGAAAAAAAAAAAAAAGGTTTTTATTTTGCTCTCCCCTCTCTCCTCAGTTTTGCTCATTCAAAGGACTTATTGGGGGGGGGGGGGGCAGGAACAAATTAAATACATCACACAGAAAAAAACCCACAAACTGTGGAAAGACCAAGTTATAGAAAACAAGCCGTTGTGCAATACGGGAGGTCACCAGTGCTGCCGCTTCCTTCTGCAAAAGCCTGATCTCCAGATGAGGAGACGCCCCTGCAGAGGCACCCCCGGGCCTGCTGCGTGCTGTGGGCCGCCTTGTCGCACCCAGCCGCCCCGCTGAGGGGCACGGGCGGCCCAGCTGCTCGACGGGGGCGGCCGGCAGCTCTGCGCTGCTCTCCGAAGATGGCTGCCTCCCTCCACTGCACGTGGGAGGACGCCCCAACCTAAATGCCTCGAGTACTTGCTCCGAACCAGCCAGCCTCCATCCTTGCACACTGCCTAGGAATCGGCAAGCTTGAGACAGACATTTCTGATCAGTTGGTATAAAACCAGTGTTTGGACATTGCTGCTCCTTTTGCAGCGCGTTACCACTACAGCAGAAACCACTATTTAAACCAGCCGCATCTTTCCACCCGCTGGGTGAAGGGAGCTCCGATTCCAGCCCACATCTCCGACCTTCCAGGGGAGCGCCCGTAACTACAAAGCTGCAGGCTGTATGGTAGGATCTTGTAAATTCTCCTACTGAGGCGGCGCCACTTCAAACTGCACAGTTAAAGCTGAGAGGGAATACGTGAGGATCGGGAGGAAGCAAAATGTGACTCTCCAGCCTAATGGCTAAAGCCCTCCTGGCAAAGAGGGAGGCAGAGCTGGGATGCGTCGGAGCACGTGCGCTTTATCTAAGGGTGGTTTAATATAAAACACAACCGTTCCTCTGAGCAGGGACTGAAACGTGCTTCTCTCCTCCCTGTTCCCTCCGTCTCCCTGCTCAGAACAGGCACCTTTTTTCCGCTCCGCGATCCACTAAGCCTTCAGGTAATCCATACAAAATGGCACAGGTCTCGTAGGACAGACTGGGAACTCCTCTCCCCGTGGCTACGGACCCTTTGGTACGACAGCCGCAGCCGAGCTCCTGCCTGAGCAAAGGAGGGTCGAGCCCAGGCTTGGGGGCAGTAAGCATGCACACAACCACCAGCTCTGCGCCTGTGCTGTGTTCAACCGCCCCAGTAACCGGCTCAAGCTGCAAGGCCAAGGTAGACAGAGGAACACCCAGCCTGTGGGTTTTGACAGACCTTCAGTAAGACGTCAGCTCCTACACGTTAAGTCTGATGGGTGTTTCAGTACACCAAGAATCCGATCTGTCGGCACAAGGATGCATGAAATGCACGTTCCCAGTTCATTTCGTGACCCGTACCTGGCCAGCGCTGCTGGTCAGCAGGTGCATTTATTGCTTTCTGGGAAATCCCTGGCAGAAATAGCAAATAACTGAGCCATACCTACACAAGCTAACACGTAAACACCCTGCAATACAGGACATCATACACTCCAGCATGGAGCTGGGAGAAAGGAAACTGCAGAAAAGCTAACACTCCCCAAGTGTCGCTTTTCCAGGTAATGCGTGCAACCAGAAGGAAGCCAGTGCACAAATCCCAGGCCATCCCAGGCTCGTCCAGTCTCGAATTGAAGCTGGGGGATAATACAGAGGACACAGGGCCTCGTAGGAGAAGACTGACGATGTGGCAGAAGTTTCTCTACGAGCTCTATGAAAATACCTTGTAGTCCAGCATGGAAGGAAAAGCGTGGGGTGGAATGTACTAAAGAAAAAACAGGGCTGAAACATATGAGGTGTTTCAGGAATGGCCTTTAATTGACATAAACAGCAGCTGGCACTGGCTCCCCACAGACTACATAGCAGTAACTGCAGTCAGAATTTGGACAAACAGCTGACTTTCCTACGTAACTGGCTTGATCTTGACTTCTGGCAGCGTTTTCCTCCAACGTGGCACTGCAGTAAGCAGTGACGAGCAGGTACGAGTGCTTCGTGCGACTAAGTTGCACGTTTATCTCGGCACTGGCATTTATGTCTCGCTACAAGTGACAGCATCCCCTGCAACCTAAATTTTATTATTTCGTAGGGTAAACTGATTTCACTGGGACCATGTTTTACTGCACGAGACATAGAGCAATACTAACAGAGCATACACAAGGCCCTAGCTCCCAAGAATATTAATGATAAAAATTGTTAACAGATGTTCTATTATTCCCCTTTGACTACAAGGTTATTTTATTTGTCCATATCAGTTTGGCTACTTGTAGCTGCCAAATAAACATCTCTCTTCATAACTGCCAGAGAAAAGAATTACCCCATGGTTACACATGCTCAGAAATGATGGAAAGCATATTTTTACTGTTCACATCAATGACCAGAGGGACAGAACAATTTTACCTGCAAATGTATTCATCTCAAATCATAAGAAGAAAGAGATCTTACTACTTTCATGAATATAATACAGAATACGTATAATGTGTGATAATGGGAATTCCGTCCACTGTGCACATTGCTAAGCTGCCTTTCCCAGCCAGAAGAACCCATACCATTGCTCCCGCCTGCCAGGACGCCTATCTGTAGGCAGTACTGGCCTCACGAGCGCGCCAAAAAAGAAGGAAGACATAAGACTGATCCATTCTTTTCCCTGCTGCAGCAGGGCGTAACGCAAGAAGTAAACAAACAGCACTAGTGGTGAAATACAACCTTCGATATGTTCGTTGTTAGTAATCTAATGTGCTAATAGCGCAGGTAAGAACGCGGTATGTGCATGCTGACAGCCTCACGTGACACTTACACACCTTCAGTTAGCAAGGGGTGAAAAACATAAGCAGCTGCAGAGGATGGAGCGGCTGGGAAAGGGGAATGAGAAGTGCTTACCAAAGGCACAGCCTGGCAAAGTTTTATTCTGACTCTCAAGGCAAGCAAGTCTGGGCAACCGAGAGATCCTCGCCATTGGGCAGAACCAGCCTCTTTGCAGGGAAGTTCGGTTATTGCATTATATGTTGGCATTTTTGTATATACAAGATCAGATTCAAGCCCTGCATTTCTCAAGGAAAATTAAAATTCTGCTTTATATGGTAATACTAAATACAACTATATTAGATCAAAGAAAGCAATGCTCCTTTACTGACCTCTTGTAAATCAACAATTTACGGTTTCTGCTTATTACAATATTAGTGGCTTTTTAGATTACAGTGCTAGTAGTCTAGGAACTACAGATATTCATTATGGACTGAAATTATGTTCGCTGGACAGATAGCAGTTCCTCAGGATGCTTTTATTATTTAACAACATGAAAATGTATCTATCTGTGAGTAAACATAATAATCTTCCACGGAAAAAAGCAGCTATAAATAAAGACCGTTAGAGTAGTTTTATCATTTATTACTAGAATGTCAGCGTTCTGCAGCAGAGCAGGCTCATTCATTTTCCACAAGTGGAAGCACAAGATTTCAGTGACCCTAGCATGACCTGAATCTTTTTAGTTTGCAAAAGCTAAAGGAGAAAACCAGTATTAGCTAAAGCATCGGTGGCTCCAGTTGGTGATTCATGCACTGGAATTTTAATGCGATAGTATTCCTACAAACACGCTTTTAATAAGACAGTAAACTATGTTTAGGTAAAGAGAAAAAATAATTGCTCCATTTTGGGCCATTAAAGCAGTTTTGTTCCTTACTTTACTCCCATCCTACTTTTTATTTTCATGGAAAGTGCAGAGCTAATAGGAGATGAATTTCAATTAGTCACAATTACAGTTATAATAGGTTACATGCATTAGGCGGCTGGGTTTCATCAGAGAAGCCGCAGCGGCAGCCGTCGGGGCTGGTGCTCGCCCCGCTCCCGGGCGCTCGGCAGCAGGAGGCCCTTCCGGAGCCACCAGCACAACCGGCCGGGGGCAAAGGCCTCTGGCCCCAGCTCGGGGGACCATGCTGCAGCCAGCCGAGGAGCCAGCAGCGGTAGCCACGGCCCTCCCATGGGCTCCTCGAGCCACACCTGCTGCTGAGTGCTGGCCAGCTTCTCCCATCGCCTCTCCTCGCCTGAGGTGAGGAGCAGCCCAGGGAGGAAGGCTGCAGGAACCGTGCTGCTGCCCATCCTTGGTGGCGCAGTCACTGCTGGGAGCACCGCTGCTGGCGGCACGGTGTGCGCCAACGCCTCCCACCAGCACATGCTACCGAGCTGATCCTGCTCTACTTATGGCCCGCAAAAAGCATCCACTGATTTCATCCAGAATGAAGTGGTACCCAGTGCTCACAGAGGGAAGAAAAGCAATTAAAAACCCTACCTTAACTCTTAATTAAAAGCTGCTCTCAAAATCAGTGCCACCAAACGAAGATTTCATCCAATTAGGCTAATAAGACTCACATTGTGAAGCTCAGCGATTAACACTTTCCTTTACAAAACCTCCAGAACCACAGGTGGTCTTGAAGGTGCATTCAGCCTCCCTTGTCCGGGGCTTTTCTCCCCCCGCCGGGTAGCCCCATGCGCTCACTGCGCCGGGCGCCGCTGAGAGCTGCCCCCTGCCCGAGCCCCCGGGCTGGCTACGTGGGGGCCCATCCAGCGGCCGAGCCAGGAGAACGGGGCTCAGCACAGCAGGCTCCGGGCTACTTTTGATAAACGTAGCAAATGGCTGAATAAGAGGAGCACAAATAGAAGAAAGTTGTGTGCAGAAAAGACCAAGTATAAGCTGAGAAGAATTATTATTGTATCTGAAGTGGGAGGGTGCAATGTCTATTTCTGTGCAGCTACAATAACCAGCATATACAGTTTTACTGGCCACTTCATTTTCTTTAAACATAAGCAAATCCTGTTTTTTAATGTTTTGAATTCTAACATGTTTAAAGCAGGTTAGTAGGAATTTGACAAACAATACAGTTTTGATGAGATGAAATACACGAGGTGTAATATTACTGTTTATTGAAGGCAAAAGGAGGATACGGAGAATTTCAGGGATGAAAAGTAAATACAAACGTGAAACTTCGGTCATCCTGGTAGAGTGGTAGCATGGTCTGCAGAGAGCCGCCAGACATCCAGACCAATTGCTGAACTCCACAAGAGCCTTGCCCCTGCACCTCCGTGAGCCCGTCACCTATTAGGCTGTCTCCAGAATAGGCTAGGGGCTGAAAAGTGGACTTATTTTCAGAAAGAGTAGGGATCTAGATCTATGATCAAGTCTGGAAGAACAACATTCGTAAGAAATACAGCTGGAAAAAGCAGCAGGGTGAGGAAGAACAGAAACAGAGATAGGTGGAGAAAGACTTCTCCAGCTGGGCGCTCTTTATAGCTTACATCTGCAGTGGCAGAGAACATGAAGCGGGAAGAGCAGTGAAAGGGAACTGGAGCCAGAGGCAGGGTGGGGAGAAAGGGGGAGGCATCGCGTCTCCCACAGACCACGTCTCCAAGAAGTCCCTCCAGACTGGCCTCATTGTGGATTTAGCTTATAACTGAAGACAGGATAGTGCCTAAATTAAGATATCCAGCTTTACACCACAACAAAAGTCAGCAGCAATAATGAAATTGTGATTAATATAATATTCATCCAGTATTAATAATAATAAAGGTGCATTCGTCCCAAAGCAGATGAGGTGCTGCAAGGCTGCCATTCGCCTGCAGAGCCATCCTCCCGGGCGCCCTGCGTCCCAGCCAGCGGCTAGCTCTCGGGCAGGGTTTCCGCACAGGTGTACTGGAGCACATTCCGAGACTAGGCATGCACGGATTTACATTACAGACTAGGAGTAGCAACAGGAAAAAACTAACAACTTCATCTGTTTATGCAAACGCAGCTGTGCGCATCAGCTGGAAAACAGGCGGAGCAGGACTGCTGCAGAGGCTCTATCTACATGCCTGAGGCCAGGAGGCTGTTTGAGGAAAATGTGAGCGGAAACGTTCTCATGTTTATGATCTCCTATCCTGTTCACAGCAAGACTTGGAGGATGACAAAGAAACTTCTAGTGTCTTGAGAACTTCCCTAAAGGTCTGCCAAGCAGGACATGAACCTTACAGACCACACCAACTAACTACCAAGTTTCATGATGTTTTCTACAAACGAGCCAGGTAAACTACATCTTTAGGAAACTCCTGTTGTTGCCCTCAGTCAACAGGAACTTTCCACAACGACAGCTTTCCTGCTGTGAACTCTGGCCTAACTCAGATTCGGCACACAGAACTGACATTACATGAATTCATTTACTGTTTGGCCTCTTTTTCTGTAGTTGAAAGTTTAACTTGGAAGCCTGGAGGATTCCAGACATTTTCAATAGCATACGCATTCAGTGAATGAACTAATGAATATATGAACAATGCAACCATGAACAGGCTGAGGAAATACAAGCGTAGTGGACATCTGCACAAATGTGTGATTTTAAGGGTTAAAAAGAACATACTGGGAGCCTGCATCTGAAAAATCTGTAACTGATGTAACTGAATAGAAGATGACAGATCCTGAAAAAAACCACTTCCTCATTTAAACCTGTTTTCTTTGTGTTAGGCCTCAAATCTAGGTATTTTTCTATACAACAGAAAAACACATCCACTAATTAAATTATTATTTAATTGGCTAATTAATGACTCCAGCCAGATTTGCATTTGGCACTCATTTTGTTTTATATAATAATTATAGATAATTAATCTATCTCAAGCCTTTCTTTCCTAGCTAAATATGCTGAGTATCAAAAATGACAACAAATTGTAAATTAATCTGGAAAACAAAGCACAGCAGATGAAAGACTTTGTTAGAATTAATCAGGCACTAATTATACCATGGAATTAAGGAAACAATAAACCTAGAAAACATTTCTGTGAACACGCGCGTGTTAACGACAACCCTTACCTTCTGAGCTGACGACGTTTTCTTTCAGCCAGCGCATTGCCCTTAAGCAGTCCTGATCGTCATTGAGAGTAAAATGATTGGAAGGGACTTTCCCTGTGTATCTCTGTGGCCACTTACTTATGACTTCTCTGTTAGTGGGGAGTTTACTGATATCTGCTCCAGTGGGGGACAGGACCTGGAAGACAGGAATAAAGGAGTGAATGAATACATGGCATGTATCTTGGGAGAACCGTTAGGAAAGATTTTAAAAAACAATGACACAAGCCATTTGACTACCTAAGGGTTGCTATCCTCGTACATCCTAACCCTTCTTAACGTTCAGCAGTAGCAAACACATCAGTGGCCACAGAGAAAATAGATTCATGCTAGTCTGAGTACACACGCGGGTGTATGTATTCCGTATTTTGTATGGGATATGGGCGACCGTTTTAAACAGCAGTGCCAGAATAAGCGAATAACAATACAGGCAAAACGCAAATGAAAGGGACTTCATAGCGAACAGCAGAAATGCATAAATATACAGTTGAAGGGTCTCTGCAGTTATTGAAATAACATACACCTTTAAATGACACTTGAAAATTCCTTCTGCAGCAAGACTGCCTCCATCTTTTCTCGGCAAAAATCAACTTTCTAAAATAAGGGAGATTTTGTCCCAGAGAAAGGGACCAAAACCTGCTGCATGGTTAAAAATGCCAGGATTCAATGAAGTGTTAATTGTATAATGTAACTTTACAGTAACAAATTCAATCTGAATTATACAGAGCAAAAAAGAGAATCTCGTCTATGACTTCTACAGCACCAGTGATTAACGTCCTGAACAACGTTCTCACTGCCAATTGGATCAACTGAAATAACATTCGGTCATATAAAAACAGGCATGACATCAAAAGATCTTACCTACCCAACCAGTAAATCCTCTTAATCATAGTGAATAATGTTTTACTAGGCATTAATTTGACTGCTTACCAAAGAAGGGACTACTTATAAAAGGGATGGACTACAGCTCTGTGTAATAAAACAGAAATCAGATGATAAAAATAATTCCTTCCTATTTTTTGTAGAGCTTAAAAGTGAGAACAGATGACGTTAGGTTTTCTTCTTGAAGGCAGATAAAACACGAGTTTTCCCTTGCTTGCATTATCTTTCTTTCTCCTCCAGTGTAGTTACTTCCCATAACTTATTTTGCAAGTCTGAGTTACCTCCAAACTTCTTTTTTTAGGAGCACTTAAAGTCATTCAGCCCATTCTTCAACTTCTGTTTCACCCAGATTTCACTATGGGGCTGAACATACCTCACATTCACGATTGTGACTTAGGGTGAACAGCACCGTAAAAACCTGTAGTCAGATGCTTGGTTTGATCTCCTGATTTTAAAGGCAAAACACCTTGCTCGTGACTCCTATCACCAATCAGTAAGGCAAAATCACCGCAGGCAACGGGGCTATACAAAAGATGGACGTTTGGTTTACATAGTCTGAAGGCCATGTGATGATACACAAGAACGGACCCTGCCCGGGATGCCCGAGTCGAAGCTGAGACTGTAGGGCTGGAGATGAGTTCGATTCTACGTTTCCCACGTAACTAAGGGTCTGCCTCAATAGCACTGGAAACTTAACTGGGTGCTACAATAACATACAGCACCACGTACGTGCCTAGGCACGGTCATCACGCGAGATGAGCAATTAATTTGATAAGGAATTCTCTCCATGGCCAAAACCAGGTCAAATGGTGTCAGACCAGCTGGAGTTAAATCTCCTGTGGCTGGGGCCACATGTCAATTGGGTTTAATGGTCATGGTGGCAAAAATACTGGCAGCTTTGCTTAGTATCTGATACTGAGCAGTGACATTGCTGGTAGAAAATTTTGTAAAACCTCTCATCTCCTCCCAATTCTACAGCCGCACTGAAATAGTACAGCCTGCTACGCTGAAGGGCTGCAAGCTTCCTGGCAATACACTTGCTAAGGACTACTCTACTGCTTCGCTAATCACAGCCACACTATTCACTGTAAAAAACGAATATATTATTACGCTTTTCACTCCGCACACAATCATACCTGGTATTTCTGTCCCGTACAGAGAACAAGGTAGTCATATGGTACTTCTTTCTCCTTGGAAACAACTACATATTTGGCAGCACGATTTATGCCAGTCATTTTACCAACCACAACGTTAACCCAGGAACAAAGTGACATCTGTGCATAATCTTCATCATTAAAACAGTGGCTGTGAAGAAAGAATATCTGTAAGTGACATTTCAGCAGCTGACAGCAGGCATTAATTAGACATCTGGTGAGTTAGCCCAAGTCCCCTAGTGGTTCAAGTCTGTTCTCTCGCTGTGAATTTACGGCAGTCTATAGTAAAAGATTAGTCATTATGAAATACTCAGTTACAAATTGACAACTTTCTGCTAAAACCAAACAATCCCTCCCAGCACTGGGCCATACAACCACATAATTTAAAAAATAAAGTCAGAAATATATGCTTTACTCCGCTTTTTCTTTGCGGGCTGATGCAATCAGGAGACTTTTGCACCTGCAAAGAAAACATTTTAACAGTGTAATTCTTTCTGCTATACAAGACTCCCTTAGTAAGTTTTTTTGTTCATTTTCGCTTCATTTGGTATTCAACTTCACCAGTAGTGGCTACGGTGAGACACAAATGCAGTGAAGGCACCATTGGCATGTTAACACCCGTGTTCCAAAGTATTAGTCTGAAAAGTGTAAAAATAAATAGAAAGCTAGGAGAACAGTTGTCAGAGCTAGAAGTAAAAGGCAGAGATCTCGAATTTTCTCCCGGTGACCCCTTTCCAAATGAACTTTTCCAAAACGGAAGAATGAAAAATTCTGAAGACATACTAAACTGACCCCCTCCCCTCAAGCTTTCAGAAGTCTCTAAGATGCAACTGAATTCCTCTGCAAGATGAACTGAATATTAACAGGAATAAAGGAGAAACTATCACATAGGCTATCCTAAAGAGAACAGAATTAGCAGGTAAATGAGAGAAGGAGAGACAAACTGTGCAGATGTGAAAAAACACTAATCCTCACTAATTTGTAACTGAACAACAATTTATTCTTAATGAAAATGGGGAAGCAGCTTTTATAATTTCAAAGCAATTAGCTTCAGTGCTAGGTTACAAACAATATAAAGGTTTGTCTGTTTTAAGAAGCAGAGCCTTGTTCCATACGGTAGTTACTGTTTCCAGTACTGTTTGTCCCTGAAAGTCTGATGGACTAAGTGTCGTCCAAATGAGATACCTCGACAGAAATCTGATTTTCAGGGGTGTATGGTGCGCACATTCTGAGCGCCACGTTCTGGCAGTGTTAATTCAGTATCAGTACCAAAAAACTAAGGAACCTAAAATCACTTGTCGATTTTGAAAATCTCAGGCAAGGTTTACTCTCGCAGCTCTGCAATTTCAGCAGGGTTACAGCCTGTTTTCAGTGTAAAGCATCATATATATCCCGATGTATGATGGAAGTATCAAAGATCTGGAAGCTGCTACTTAAAAAGCCAATTTTGAAGCAAAATCCGAATGGAACAAAACCTCTTTTACTGCCTCAGTAATGGAAATTATTTCCAAAGGTCTTTTATGACTCAGAGTATGCCCCCACCCTGCCCAACTAAGCAAATACCATATTTATTTATTATTGCATTTGTACTACCCTCTCTGCTTAGTAGACTTCTGGAAAGACAAAGATTCCTGAAGATAAAATACTTCAATACAGATGTACAATAGACACATCGTTATAAAACGCATGGAGGACCAGAGGCAATATTTTCAACAAGGTCCGTTACGACTCTCGAACACCACTGAGTCTTGCAATAGCCCATTATGAAAATATACAGTATGCTGCTGGCCATTCTGCAAATCCAGCGAGACTCGACTCAACTCAACTCAAAAACTTCCTGATACTGAAAACTTAAACCAGGCAAAATTCTGTTAAATTAGGTCCTTTCAGTAGAAATGAAGATTAATGCTAATCCCAAACCCATTTATAGCTTTGTAGAGGGATGAACCCGCAGGACCTAAGGAAAAAGAATGCCACAGGTTTTAAACAAGCAAGAACGATGAATGGCTGGTGTGACACAGATGCCTGGTTCATGAGATCAGAGTGGCGTGGCAAGAAGAGGGAACTTGCACATCTTGTGGGGAAGGAAGCCGAGCCTCACCCCTGCTAGCACTTCGTGGCTATGAAGCAGGATGGGAATGGCCAATAAATAAATCCTGGGCTTCACCCAGCCTGTGATCTGGAGGCACCGCAGAAAAAATATCCCATCTACCAAATAAAGCTCATGGCCATTCAGAGGCTCAAGAACTTTCTACTTCACTTCCTATAGATACCGAGTGATGAAAAATATTCCACTTTCTTCCACAGGACTAAATGTAACGTGATTAAATAGAAGGGGACTCAGCTCACGTTCAAGCATTTGATGCCTTTGTATTATACCGGTGACTGCAGCAGAGAATGCCGGAGAGACTCAGCACGAACAGCTGTTATTTTGCCATTAGTACCAGAATATACATTCTAAAACAGAGCTGATTGCTACACATTAATTGTTGCTAGCGAGGTCCCAAAACTGTCATACAGGATGCCACAGAAACAAATAAAGTTGCTTTCATGACCTGAAGAATTTTAGGACTGAATGACCAGGCTTTCTGAGGTGCTCTGCATCCTCTGTACTCACAAATACCCGAGGCAAATAAATAAGGAAAGAAAACCGCTGACAATTCTAAACTGTAATCATGCAGAAATCTATAAATAAAAAGGACGTCAAGGACAGATGAGGGTTTTCAAAAGCACCTTTATAATTGAGGTGCAAAGCTCCCAGCAGACTGACACTCCAAAATCACAGGGATGCTTTCAAAAATCATACCCTGCAGAGTTCAATTTTCACTCTTAATCTGCTTTCAGATTTTAACAGCTAATTCTGGTGAGGCAGCTATGAACTGCAACTTTCCGTCAGGAAGGATGTTTTCTTACTACAACTCTTTTTCACAGTATACTTTGGAAAAAAGAGTACGTGCTCTCATGTAAGCATATAACCCCTTCATTTACTGATTTCTACTTAAACACCCCCCCCTTTCTACAATAAAAAAAATTAACTCAGATAACTACTTGTATAAGATCCCTTGACAGGGCAAAATTCCAAACGAGAGAAGCTAGTTTTAAACAGGTTTGCATCACACCATTTCCAAGTCTTTGTAGAGATTTCATTTTTAAGGTTCAGCAAGCAGACATCGAGTTGTTTTGTCATTTAAAGAGCTGGCCCTTTAGTGCATTGCTGCCAAGCAAAAGATTTGGTAAAAAACAATGTGCAGGTTCCAAAGAGTCACATGCCAAATCTAAATAAATTATGCTAAGTTCATTCCCCAGCTATTCAAAATAACTGATTCATTTTAATTCCGTGCTTCTCAACGTCCAGAACAATCATGCTCCTGTCTACAGTGAGGACTCCTAGTCGCTATTCCAAAATAATAAATCAAATAAAGCCATCAAAACAAATACACTAAATTTAAGTGAGAATTACATACTGTGAATTTTAATGAGGTAAGATTTTACCCTACTAAATAGAAGATATTTTACTTATCAGCACACAAGAAAACTCGTGAAATGCCCGACCGCTCGCTAGACACAAGCGTAGCTCTCCTCCGCAATCTTCCCTTCAGCTGTTTTGCACCAGACCCGTGGCTCTGCCAGCCCAGGGGAGGCAGGGGTAAGGGGCAGCGCTCTGGCTGGGACTGGAGACAGACTGCTACAGCCCAGTGACTGGCGCACAAGTAGCTCACAAGCAGCAGAGTTGATGCAGCGCGGTTCTTCCAAATTTATCAACAGCAATAATCCTAAGCTTTCCCTCGTAAAATTCCCACTGTCATCAGCCTGCATCTCACCACGCGGCTGCTACAAGTAGATCGCTGGTCACATTGCTAATATAAATTCTTACGTGTTCTTTTGTTCAGCATTATTTGAAACAAAACTCATGGAAGTTAAAAACTAAATAATATTTAAAAAGCAAGGGTACATATTTTGTCATTTTTCTTTAACCTGGAGATCTAAACAATCTAAAAAGTCTTGAAAAGCAGAGCCCAGTGTCCTGGTGTAAGACAATGGATTGCTGTCCTGAAGTTACTGCTTTAGCAGTATTTCCCCAGTAATAATTATATTCAACTCATTTCACAGGTGAATGCATGTTGTATAGACAAAGTGGATTATTTTGAGGCTATCTGCCTCTGTATCTATCTAAAATTTAGGACAAGTTCACAACGAATTACAAAGTGTTATGTTTTCCTTTGAAGCTATAGAAGTGTTTAGATATTAAAATCAAACCTGTTAATTAAAAATCTTCTGTGTTTGGAGCCCGGTAGGTCTTTTCCTGGAAGGCCATGAATTGAAATCAAGGTCAGATTGTTGAACTTCAGATGCGGACTGTGGAAATAAAAACAAAATGCCACGGTTCAACCAGTGTAAGTTTGCTGAGGCTCCGTGTGGTACAAGCATAATGGCAGTGCATTTCAACGTATGGTTATACACGGTGTTTACAGCTTAGCTTCCCAGTCCATCACTCTGACTTTCGAGCTGCACAACATCCAGCACAACATTGTCTCAATCCTGACAGAGATACTTAGACGCTATCACGTAACTCACAAGCTCTGTTGCTAAGACCTTATGGCAGGCCTTACCTTCCGTGAGTGCAAAAGGTATTGTAAGAGCCCCGAGTCTTTGCTCAGACACCTTTGCTGTTCACAGCTCACCTTCTGTAAGCTGCGGGAAAGGGAAAAAAGAATTCCTAACAACTTGTAATTTGTCTGCTTTCTGCAATAGGTCTACTGAAATTAGGAGGGCATATCAAAGGAACAGCATAGATTTTAATTCCATATTCAGGGGGATACAGAAAGTAATTCCTTCACACAGGCCAAGTACAAAGCGTTTTGTCATCTTGCTAAGATGCATGTGTCTTTGGACGCAAAAAGAAGAATACTTTCCACCGTAGTTTCATTAACGCCAGAGTGCGGGGGGGAACAAGACTGACAGTATGTTGAACTAAATGTGATCTGACATTTAAAAACAAATAAATATTATGAGTGATTAAGCCTTCTAATCTTCAAGGCTTTCTGTAAGTTAAGTATGGATTGATGCAAATGGTACAAAGGAATCAGAATGTTTTTTATCAACCAATGTTAATTTGTTATTCATACGTTTAAAAAATATATTCAAACAAAGTTAAAGGTCATACTTAAACCAAGGAATTTCAAGGTTATGGCTGCCCCTCTCAAAATGCATATTAATAGTTTAATTCTGGATTATGGATTATCTATGGTAAATCTCCACGCATACTCAGGCCGAGTGCAATGTAATAAATAACCTTAATGTAACAGAGTGCATATATTTATACAGATTATGGGCCTGATTCTCATTTAAATTAAGGTCACTCTGCAGAGGCGGGTGTAAACAGAATTTGCTCTTCATTTATGGCCACCTTATGCTGGCCGAGTGATACAAAGTAGTCTTCATGTAAATGAGAGTGAGCCCGATACATCAGGCTGAACTGGAAGCGTAGAGACTGCCATCTGCGCTCAGGCAGCGCTCCTAGCGGGGTGCAAACGTGAACAATTACAATAACTTTACACGACAAAATAGTGTGACTCCTTGACATTTAGCTTACATGTAATTACGAGGAAAATTACTACAACAGTACATAAACACCCTAGACGTTCTCCTATCCTGCCTGCCCTCACAGCAGTGAAGTTTCTTTTCAGCTTAGAGCCGAAATCATCTCTGTACATGCTGCGTGGCCTCTTGCCAAGAGGTCTCCAAATCCAGGTGCTACAATAACATGAAGTTTAAATTACACTAACAGTATTTAGGATGAAAATGTTGCAAGCGTGCATCAGAAAAATGGCAGGACGAAGGTCCTAGGCAACATTAATATGCCTCTTTTGCATGATTGCACTATGATGTACTTTATTGATCTGGTCACATACGATTTTCTTCTGCAGATGCTCTACCCCTATTTAGTCCATACACCGTCATGCGGTATTTCCACAGTCATATGGTACTTGTTCAGTTCTTCCCCATTGAGCGTGAGGCTTCAATTCAGACCTTTCACTCAGTACGATTTACTAACTAATGATTTACTTCTACCTCAGCGCTCCCATGGCATTCCCATATGCCCCAAACATTAATTCATGTTTCCCATTCATTAATCTTGCAGGCATCAAAATGTTGATTAGCATCTCCTTAGAATACTGTGATGAAATGAGTCATATCTTTGATGCCCATTCTACACCGAGAGAAATCAAGGCACAAAGAGAATTGGATTAAAGCTCTCAAAAAGGCGCGCGGCTGTTGGAGGCAGAACTGAGGGGGCCCGGAGGCCGGTGCCTGGCGGTGCCGCGTGCTCGGAGCGCGGGCACGCTGCCCTCCCGGGTCCCAGGAGCCGCAGAGCTCCGCGCACGGTTCCATCCAAATAGCGGTCACGTTTTCAAACGGGGCGGCGGGGGGAGGATGGGGGGATTCTTCTCCCGCTAAGAAACAAAATTTGTTACATGTTTAAGCACAAGGCTGGCATTTGTGAAAATTGTCAGACTCTTTAAATAGAATAAGTTAAAAAAAAAAAAAAATCCTAGCATTACAAAAGCTCGATTTCAGAACTGTAGCTGGTATGCCTAACCTTAGGGTTTTAAATATATACACGGGCACTTAAATACAAGCCTGAAGACTAGAGGCAAACTGTCAGCGCTTAGCCACGGTCACTGCCCGGCCCCGGCCCCCAGAGTTACAGGAGATACCAGGTTTGAGTACTTTGACCAGTGATTGTTACGCACATTACCACACTCCGTATCGTTCTCCCCTTTCCTCTGCATAGCATTATTATTTCTAGGCTAACAGAGGAATGGTTTATTTGTTATGGCTTTTGATTCCTCACTGCTGCCTAAAAGCTCTTAATAACTGAAAGCCAGCAAAGGCTCTGAGAAGCAGGTAGTGCACGTTAGGAGAGTCAATGTCTTACATGCTTCTACTATATATAACAATGCCTAATATGAAGTAGGGTAAAAGCAGAGGTGAAAAATTTCCCATTTGGTGAAGAAGTCTTCAAGTTAAGAGCCTGAACCGATGCAACATTAAACAAGTGCACCTGCATTTTAGAAGCAAATAATTCCAGCAGGGATTCATGTTGCTGTGGATACAAAGGGAAGAACAGCTCAAAGATACTGGTAAAGCAGGGAGGGATTAGAGTATCTAGGGAAATAAGTAAAAGGTATTGGGTTTCATTGCACAGCTCTAGAGGACAGCTACAAAAAAAAAGTCTAAACACCCTTGTCCTCGAAATAAAATAGGATTGCCCATTTACTGTGAGCATAATCAAAGGAAGAAACAAAAGTTTTAGCACATTATTTATATATACCCTGACATTTGCGAATCTGTTAGAATATTCCTTGCTAGTTTTTCTGGATTTTTTGCCTGATGTCTTGCTACCTCCCCCCCCACGTGCGTGGTGTGATGACGGAGGCTTAGATGGTAGAAACTGCCTGAACAAATGATTTAATTAATTGCTTTCATTAAACCCCTCATTATCACAAATAATAAGTCAAATCACTTTTCTTACAAAAAATAAAGTGCAGTAAAGTAGTCTACATGAACCTAAGAGTCCCAATTTATTTGAAACAAAGCATCACACTTTTTTTTTATTATTTTTCCAGTTCTTTATAAAAACTAAAATAAAAAAGGGTGACAGAAGATAGCGCTTTATCTGGCTACCAAAATTGTAACTAGGTGCACTGTTCTCCTGTACACATAATCTTTAAACAATAACTTTCATATCTGAAATTATAACCTATCCAAAAGTAAAGTCCTAATTATACTGTATCCTCGACGCGCTGCAGCAGAGCACTTGCAAAAATGGCTGCTCTAGATCACTCTGAAAATGGTAACAGATAGTCTGTTTTCTGCACTAGATGCTGAAAACTTAGACGTGATAAATTCTTGCATTAATGAAGCTTTGAAATCAGAGAAATCTCTGTCCTGCAACAAAAAAAAGGAACCTTAAGATTTTTGCGGGGAGGAAGGAGCCCAGAGTGAGAGATGATGATAAAAAAAGAGTCCCAGCAGGCAATAACCTGGGGGGGGGGGGGTCCAAGGCACAGAAACACAAAGTGCTCAGGTGTAAGTCTCGCTGTAAAAGGCAGATATAGACAGTAGTTCTCCTCTTCCCAACTAATATCACAATTTATCCAAAGTCGGATTTTTTTGTTGTTGTTGATTTAAGGAAACATCAGCACCCCAAACATTTCAAGAACAAAGTAATCGGGATGTGACTTGAAGAACAGACTTCTCCAAAAGGAAAAGGTTTTCTAAGAAATTTTCCAGCTCTACACAAAACTGCAAATAGAAGTGCTCAGCTTAACAAAGCTTGCTAATATTAATAACACCACCACAGAAAACCCCACTCATTCATATTTTCACTAAAGGACAAATACGTAGCACTATAGGCTTTCTTTGAGTAATCTTTACGAGCAATGTGTTTTCATATTGCCACTATGCTAAATTGCTTTTGTTTGCTTGGACAAAGCCCATTGCTTTCGCTGGCAGAGCTGTAGAAGCCTTCACCCCTCTCTCCACTCCCTCCCACCCTCTGGGCAGCTACGTTTGACTCGGGCAAGTAAGAATCAACACAAGATCAGGTATGAAGATACATGAAAACACAGCAAAACCGTTTCCCTGTATGATGCTCATGCTGCCATTTAGCGGTATGAAGGCTCCACAACTGATCCTACACCACTTGGTTATTATGCTTTTAGTAAGCGAGTCAGTAACAGAAGCAGCAGAAAGGGTTTATTGTTTGTATCAACAATTACCAAAAGCGTCTGTTCTCAAGAACCTTATGTAAGTGCATCAATTACAGACCTCAGAACAGGATTTCAGAAGTTATCCCTCTTTAATTACGAGTAAACAAAGATAAGCCAGTTCTCCATTGGATCAACCTTAGGAAGAAGTGTTAAGATTGTGAATGAATTTGCTCAATGAAAGAAGGGATAACAAAGTCTTTACTGGGACACTTTTCAATGCAAGGGTCAAGAAAGGGGTTTTACACATATCCCTTTGTTCTATAAACTGCACCCATGATGGCTCTTCCTCCCACGGCCAGTGATAGACGTATCAAGAACACCACCAACTGAAATAAAAAGATAAGTGAGTCTAATTGTCAGTAGCTCACATTTAATCTGACCGCCACTTTCAACACCAGGGGACAAATAACTCAGTTGCTTACTTCAGCGGGAGAATTCACATCTGTTTCTTCCCAGAACGGGACTACTTCCATGCCAAGACAGGCCACAACACTGGTGAAATTCACCATCCTTTTTAATTTCAGAAAACGCTCTTCTAAATTGTGCAGAACAGAGATTAAAAGGAAAATGTTTCGTTCTGATTTTGATTTAAAAAAAAAAAATCAAGATGCAATTTCTTTAAAAAAAAAAGCTGCTTTTTTTAAATGACACCTCAGCAAAATATTTCCTCATGTCCCAGTTACTTCCTCCTGATAGCGAAACAACATCCCCCCTTCAAAAACTTACATTTTGATGGACCAGTGCTTTTTATTAAAGTACTGTTTTTTCAGAAACTTCCCACCAGGTTTACTGGTGATTCAGCCTGTAAGCCCGGGCCATGAAAGCCACTGCTGCCACCACTTGTGACATCTTAGCAAGAATCATTAAAAAGCCAAGTAATATTTACTTTGACCTTTGACTAACACCCTGCAAGGACGCTGCGAGCGTTGCTCTCTCCCCAGCTGGCAGCTCTTCCTCACTGGGTCTCTCTCCAAACTTGGAACTTGATGGTTTGGTTCTACACAGGATTTGGAGGCACCTCCTTGGTGCTATCACAAGACCAAAAAGAAAAGAAAGGAAGAAAAAAAACTACCACCACAACCAACGCCACAGACTTTCCAAGCACCGTTTTGAAGATAACTACGTTTTTTGCCCCCACTATGCCTACTGGAAGATGTTCTCTTTTCCACAGTGATAATTCTAACTTCTGGCCCGCATTTGTTGGGTGCCAATTTAGATCTACTTGAACTGGATTAGGACATCAATCACGAACTTAAATAGTTGGGGTTTTTTTCATGTTTAAGATAGACTTATTCTTGCAAAGCTTCTGTTGCCCCTGGAATTGTCACTTTTCCTCCTCTTGTTCACCAAATATTTTCTGCTTTCTGCTCCCTTCTTCGCTCTCACCAAGACCTGCGTCCCCTCCCTGACCCTAGCTCATGTGGTGTCCGTCCCCTGCAGCAGCCAACCCTTCTTCAACACCCCATCTCAAAAGCTGTTCCTCTCCAGTTCAATTTTGATTCTCCTGCTAGGGCAGACCAATTAGTCCTCTCACTTTTTTTCCTTTCACTGGTTAGTCCTAGGTTCCCTTCCATCTTGTAATTGTAATGCTCGTCTCTCTTTTCTCCTCTGTGCTGACCCTTTTCCTAGACAATGTAATTAAAACTATTAGCAACTCTGACTCTGCTGCATTTCAATTCTTTTATTAATTTCTCCTTTTTTAGGTAGCTTTACATCACCCCGCAATCTTGATTTCTCCCTGAACATTACCAAACATGTCTTTGTCCAGTTTCTTCTTTCAAACTCCCATCCGTGTCATAACTCCTGTTTCTGAAACAACTCAGCCACTCGCCTGTCACTGCCACTCCTTTGATCCTTGCTAACCACCTCTCATTTCCCAGCAACTGTTTTTGCTTTCCTCCCCTAGGTCAACTTGTCAACTCAGCTTTCCCATTCTTTTTTGCACCGTTCTTCTCTAGCGATTGTGGCTCTTTCCTGTAATTCAGTTGAGTCTTTTTTCCTTTGTTAGACTAATTCTTTTCCACGCTTTGCTTCTCAACCCGTATTGATCTTTGCAATTTTACCACTAAGCTCTTCTCCCTCCCTTAACCACCCCTGGTTAAGCTTTCTTCTCAGAAGCCTCTTTGACTCTGCACCTTGCCAGTACGTGCAAGGCGCATACCAGGCTTCGAAGGTGCGTCTCAATTGACACATGTAACATACAAACCCTGGAGTACAGCATTTAAGAGCAAGCTTCTAACATAACTTAAAACTAAGTCTTAAGTGCTTGCTCATTTACATATTTGCCTATTTACTCCTCTAGCGTAATATCACTTCAGGCTCAGACGTGAACTGCCTTAGCATTCTGCACGGAGAAACACTGCGAGCATACACTGAATGCTTGTAGCAAAGCACAAACCAAGTCATGACTCATCTGACAACCCAGCTACACATTTCGTAGGAGGCTCTCTCAAAAACTATAGTATTCACTCAGGATCTGCGGTATTCACAGGATCTAGCTTATTAAAGTCAGCATGGCAAAGTCCTTACAGTACGAACTGTTATGTGACAGAACAGGACAATCTAAAGAGCTCTTTCCTTGGCCCATACAAAATATATAGCTGAATCAGACACATCCACACACTTGGGTGGGAGCATCCATAGCTACAAGATTAGCACTACCATCCCAAATCTAAGTTGGCTTTGAATTTACCAAACCAAAGTACCATCCAACCACTGCTTTAGTGAGAGCATTTCCTTACTAAAATCTCAATTTCCATTCCATAAATGTTTCGGCATTTCATCCTGTTCAAAGTATAAAACAGGGCAATTATTTCTCTAGACAGAAAATGAGGGATATCTGATGATGGCCTTGGTAGTTACAGTCTGTAGCTGTTTAAATCTAATCACCTGGCAGATTCAAAGTCACAGTTGAGAGACATCAACACCATTTTCCACAGATAAAGATACCATAAATTGGGCAGTAAAACTACAGCGTGCTTGAAATTTTGCTGTTTTGTCTGCTTCCGTGTGAACGTTTCAGTGAATAACACACAGTGCAAATTCCAGCTTGTTAATAGGACGTGTTTAATATTATTGGCCAATCACCCATGTTAAAACTAAGGGTTTGGTTTTTTTTTTATGGCTGTCTACTTACCAGACCCCAATTTTCCATGTTATTGCAGAGGAGATTAATATTTTGACTACGTGATGTTGCTTGGTGCAGATTTGGCAACTATGCCTTCACAGAGATGAAAAAGTATGCACCGTAGAAAAGCCCATGGATGTCAAAAGACAGACTTCCCTTGAATTTGACGGGCTTGAGATTCGTACCAACATTTTTATCCTAGCTTATGGCCAAGGACCGTATGTGCTCCTCCTGACAGCAAGAGCACACAGAAAGAGAAGATGCTCATAAAAGTTGCATGCTCTGAGGCACCACCCAAGCGCCGTGTCCTCTCGACAGAAAGCTGGCAGCCCAGGAAGGACAGGGACACAGCTGGTGGAGCAGTCAGCTGGGCCAAAACTCCTGATCTCCAACATCTGCATGTAGCAGCTGCAGATCTGGGCCTCGCAGCACCTCCAGCCCTGGCAGCCTGACGAGCACAGCTGCCTCGCTGATATTGCATCCCTGAACGTAAAACAGCACTGAGAGGTGCAGCACCACAAAGCCATGCAACGCCCACCTCCTCACCAGGGCAGCAGGAAACTTCTCCAACAGCTCCTTCCCAAACAGCCCATGCCCCGTAGCTCACGTGAAACTGAAATTATGCCCCATTAACGCAGAGACGCTGCTGACCACCGCGCTCCTAGGGTAACAAGCCACACGACGTGATGTGTTAGTACCGTGGGTACTGCAAGCACGTGAGCTACAGCGCTGCGGAGCTCCACCTGACCCAACCAGTCTGCATCAGAAGTTTGGGGAATCTAGATAACGTAGCATGCAGTAAAGATTCACCATCTCATTACTATATCTTATGTACTCCCAGCTCCCACTTCAATGTAAACTGCATTCAGACTCGTCTCCTTCCTGGGACCTGGAGGGTAATCACAGCAATCCAGAAAAGGAACCTTCAAATTTCAGCTCATCGAGCATTCAAAAAGAACAAGCAAGTACCTTCAAATAGTGATCTTCATTTGTCACAACCCTCACTCTGCCCGTTAGAGTACATACGTATATACAGATAAACAGGAATCAAATCTACACCAATCACTAGAGGGAAGGATCGCAGCTTAACCAGCCAACTCATTTTTTTTCTCCACTGTAGCAGTCTGAACAGTCTTCTGTGCTTCAAAACCAATCCACAGGCAGCTTATAGGCTGCTCTGAAGAACTCGGTAGTTACACCTCCACAACAGCCCTGGGAAACAAACTTCAAACAAAGAAAAATAAATATGAACAGAGGAGAAAGTACATCTCCTCCATCGCTTTAGCAGAGAACTGGAAAACCTAAATGCAATGTTTGCACTTGGAATGCCTCTTTATTTGCTTTGAACTGCATTGATCAGAGAGGTACCAGATGCTCTGGGCAGTCAGGTTACCAGGCTGTGCAGAGCTGCTGAAACAGCCGTGCTAATGTCGCGCTTCGTCACCAGGAGAGGGATGAGAAATACAAAATGGAACTCTATAAAAATTCTCGTGACTCAATTTTGAAACAGGCCTTTTATGAGAAAACTACTATTTTCCAAGATCAGGGCAACAAGAAGTTTGAGTATTCATATATAAATAGCAACAAAAGAAAATCTACAAATACTTACAAATTTAAAGTGTGAAACAATAGTTTGGGCTCAGACAAATGTTTGCGTATGTTTAAAGGGCAAGTACTTAAAGTTGAAATAATCTTATTTAAAACTGAAAACTGTCTCTAAAGCAAGAATTTAGCTATAAAATAACCACGTATCGATGGTAATCGAGTATCATTTTTTGGCAGAGGCATGTCAAACGGCTGTTAGGAAGGCTGATCTTGACCCATATCCTCTCCCCTAGTTTATATCTGGTATCAGTCACTGCCAGCGTTCATTGTGATCCTGGCTGTGCAACAAGGCGAGATATGACCTATCTTATTTATCTCTGTCACAACTTGATCTCTATTCACCAGACGTGATGGAAGGCAACAATGTCTGAAGGACGCAGGCCCGGTGACACTGAACACATGGTCGACTACAACATTGTTCTGGATTTGCCTTGGTATGAAAAAAAGGCAGTCAAAAGGAAGCACATGTATATCAATTCATGTGGCAAAGATAGATAGTATAAAACAATGAAGATCACTAAACCATTCATTACGCGTTAGCTCTGTGATCAGCAAGTAAGCACTAACTATTTAATTAGTCAACTAATTAGTGACAGGCAACATGGAAGGCTTCAGATGTTCTCAGACAAATGCAAAGATAAAAAGCCTAATTAAACAGCAAGCATTATGCTAACTATTGCCAAACAGGACAGATGTGCAGGATATTGTATAATACTGTGCTGCCAGATAACAGCAGTCGTAGCTGTTCTGTCAGAAACCATGTTTTAAAAACCCCTGCCATTTCTAAGCTACTCTTAGATACCTTTAACTCGCAAAGGCAGAAGCCGTCCTGCAGACAAAAACTCAGAGATTTACTGCGCTGGATTCTAATTCTACTTTAAGAAAAAAGTTCGGGCTTTGACAAAAATATACTTTAGTCCATTTGCTTTTTAAATGCAATAATTATTTCAATGCACCCACACGGAAAGGGAAATACATTTCGCAACATTTTCATACAAAATATTGTGATTTAAGCCACCATTCATTTATTGCTATTTTGTGTAGCACATTATGGATACTTCCAGCGTCCTCAGAGAATAAGTCATTGTTTACACCAGAGGTTGGATTAAGGAGGTTTTCGAAATCATGGATTAAAAAGGGTTTTCCCTATAATCAGGAGACAATAACGCTTTCCACAGCTATATGCAAAGAGGTGGATAAAAAGCTAATTGGTTCACTACACTGGAACCAATGACAAGATACTGCTGTGAGCAAGCTTTTTGCATTCTTGCAGCCAAACTTCAATCACCTGCTGTCAGGGCGTACTAGTCAGCATGCTGTTCCCCAAATCATCCGCCAGAATAAACTGAAAATGCTATTTTTTTTACTTGTATGTTCTTCTGGCCTAACACTGCTGCCATGAACATCATTCTTAAATTATCAAAGAAAACAAGAAGAAACAAAAACTCCCGCCCTCCTGGTAAATTAGTATTTAGCCATGAGGTTGTTTTTTAAAGCATCTCAGTACTTGGGAATAGGGAAAGATTAAAATGCTGGACTGTAGCTTAAATACATTTAGGGGAACACTGGTTTAACTGAGGACTATGCAACTCAGTATCCCCAACTGTAGCTGTTCACACTTTTTAAAATAAATTATTTAATTGCAGTTGATATTTCTCCTGCTGAACCTCACCTCCAAGAATTGGTATTTGCAGAACTGTGAAATGAACCCATTACTCCTTTTCTCATATTCGTAGGTACTGATATTCTGTACTCATGAAAACAGATTTTATACTTGCAAATCATTTTCTGATACAATTTGCATTGAACGCTTCCAAGTTGAATATTTAACAGTTTTTTTCATTTATAAATTTAGTATACACATACTTGAGCTCAGTGGGGATGACAAAAAAAGTTTTAGAAACTTCCTTTAGTCTTAAATCAGGCTTCTTTTTAGGGTCTTCATTCATGTAGTTTGTCAGTGTTAGTAGCTCATAGTACCGCTCATAGTAAGTGGGGGGCACACTCATATTTATGGGATGTCTGATAAAACTCTTTCTTGTAATTTTTTTTTCCCCTCAAGACCAAGTCACTCAAGAGAAGCTAAAAATAAATAAAACTTGTATTTTATCTTAACCTCTCTGTGGAGTTTCTTTGCCTCGATCCACTCCGTGGCTGAAAGGGCTCTCTCTCTCCCCACATCCCACAACAAAGGGGAGGCTGGCGCGCCAGCCAGCACCAGCAGTTCCGAGGGCAGGGAACAATAGAGGCTGAGACTCCGCGTTGCTGGGCTGAGCTGCTTGCTCACGAGGGGAGTATTTGTTCGGTCGCTACTTCTCCTTCAGGACTGGACGTCGCTCAGAGTTTACACCGCTTTAACAAACGGTCTGAGGCTGCTGCAATTTGTATAAGCCTTGTCTTAGTGCTAGAGAGTGACCTAAGTCCTGGTTTTGTGCAAGAGGAAGCATATAATTGCACTGCCCAGGAGGAGCCTCATGCAGGAATTGTGGGAATCACAATTCCTTCCCTGCTTGCCATGCTCCTGCAGGGAAGTTAATTACTGCAGCAATTTATGATGCAACTCACCCCCCCCTCCTTCCACAGCACCTCAGCTCCGCTGCCCAGCTCGCTGCAGCTCCTCACGTGCTGGACAGCAGCAGCCGAGGCACAGCCTGCGGAGCCACAGTCACACCTGCACCTACTGACAGCCGGCCGTGCACGAGCAGGGAGGCCAGGCTCCATCCGCGTCACCGCCAGCACTGCCGCCTCCATCGTCTGCCTGTTTCTTGAGTAAAAAAATCACATGCATCCTAAAGAAAAGTAGCGCTACAGCTGAAAACACATGTCCGCATGTGATTACACTCCAAGAAAAAAAATCAGCAGGAGATATTTATTTGAATGGTGAAACACGAATAACGAGATCACCTTCACTGACCTAGCGCTAGATTAAGCACAACGGATGCAATTCTCCAGGGCTCAGAGTACCCCGAGCGTTAGGAAGAAGCTTCCCCTACCGGCAGCTCATCCCACATACTCATTTGCAGCATTTCTGCGCTGCCCTTTGAAATAACGGGCAGCGACCTGGGTGCACCAGTGCTCTGACCTCCGTGACGATCCCCGTTTCCAGAAACTCCAGCCACAAGGCAACGAGCCACAGCGAAAGACCGAAGCAGCGTTTTGTAAGGTAACAGTTCCCAGCACGCAGTCCCCCTTTGCAGCACGGCTCGGGCGGGTAAGAAGCGGTGCCCACGGCTGCTCCGTGGCACTGCCCAGGAGCGCTCTGCCGCGGCGGACGTGCCGCCAGCTGCGGTGCCGCTGCCCCAGCACAATGGGAGCGAGAGGCAGCCTGCTGCAGCTCTCGAGTGAGGAGAGGTAATTCGCATGGCTATTTCTCTTTTCAATGAAAAAGATATTTCTTCAGTCTCAAACAAGTTGAAAACACTTGTAAAATCTAGTTCTAGTAATTGTTATGTAGGTAAGTGAATTACATTTGTGTGTTTCCATGGTGACTGATAATGTAAAATAATTAAGTATGAAGAATAACGAGGAGAAAACTACTTCCTCTTTTTAAGGATTAGGGGCTTACAAATTGATTCCATCTAGCTATTTTTAGTGCATGTAACCTTTGCAAAGAATGTTAGAAAACTAGGAGTAAATTAAACTAAATTGTATTAAAAGGCCTTCACATTGATCAGAAGACTTTATCTGCTGGTGATATGAAAATTAACAAAATAAATCTTTCTTAAATTTATACATGTATTAATATAAAATCTTCTTAAATTTATACGTATATTAATATAAATTCTGTGACGTTTTGCACTACGTGCTGACTGCTTGCTCTTTGCATTCTCAGAGCAATACTCAATTTCCCTTAAGCAGGCGCACTCCATTTGTGCGGCGCTGAAGTCAAGCACAAGGAGGACATGTTCTGCAAGAATGCCTCGCTAGAATAGGGCTCAAACAAAACTTCTGGCTGAAGAGTCTGGGTTGAGGTATCTCAGAGGAGGATACCTATAAAGGACTGCCCCCGCAGACACGATACTGTCTGTATGTCCTGTTCACGACAGAAAGACTTACCTTCCGGCTGAGGGACTGGGTTGGAGTGTAAATATGCTTTGTTTTTCCCTCACAGTATTTTATACTGAAAGCACAGTAATAAACAGCACAGGATGAATAACCAGAAAGTGGCTAATAGCTCTCAAGTACATTTTTAACTGAATTTTGAGTGGAACTGAAAGCCTAAAAGGTGCTGAGAACAGGAGGACAAGAGGAAAACGGTTTTACCCCACGAGGGGATGCTCTACAGGAAGTCAGGAGCTAAGAAAAAAAAGCGCAAGAAGCAGGTATTTTCTCTTCGCTGCTCCAGCAACATAACAACATCCATAAAGCACTTCAACATTTTCTTCTCTTGCCGTATTGATATTTTAATTTGTGATGTTATTAATGGTTGTTCTAGAAATACAAACTCTTGGCTTGGCTGAAAAAAATAGGCAAAGTTTCCAGTTCTCTGCCAACCATAAAAACGCCAGCCTCCCTTAGTTTTTGCAACGAACATTTTGTTGTAACTATCACACGCATAATTTGCATTTTATATTCATCTCTGCAAGTCTTTCAAGACGTTTCTAGTACGTATGTTTAATCTGTGAGGAAAACAACAATTGCATAAAGGAACTGCATTGTCACATATGCAGTCTGACTTCCTGATAACCCCCTAAAACTGGTATGGAGGGGGTACTGGCAGAGAAGGTGCAAGCAGTCAGATATCGGAGAGAGAGCACCCCTGTCCTAACGTTGGGAAGTCTGTAATACAAACAGCAGAACTTGCCCACAAGTTTACTCTGGCTTAGACAGCGGAAAGTATAAAAACAGTTGCATGCGTTTATTCCTATTCCCAACCAGTTTATGCAGTTCATTTACTCCAGTTTGCACAGCTCAAGGTAACCACAGCAATTCAATTTGCAATTTTACTGCTGAAAAAATTCTTTAATGTACGCTGATGGCCTGTGTTCTCGGTGGGCCACCGAGCAGGCTGCGGCTGCCGGAGAGCAGTGTCCTCTGCCAGACCTTTCCCACACCCACTCTAGGGTCTACAGCAAAAATGGCAGAAGGGCCAGAAATGACAGTTTTTTGCTTCCTGAACAATCCCAAACATCAAAAGCCTCATCAGAATCAAAGCTATCAAAAGGCGTTATCAGAATCAAAAGAATCGCAGTAAGATTACCACTCAACAAGCTTACGTCCTACGCTTCTGCACAGCTCTGACAGCACAGCATCACAACGAGGCTAGAGAAGGGGAGATTCACTCAGTGATTTGTGATCCCACTGGGCACAACTGGCTTTAAAGATCAATACTGCTTTGGAGCACACATGAAAGGCTATGGACTTAACCTCCACTTATAGGATTTTTGTACAAGAGCAACGGTCAAAGAGGTTTTAAGTATGTGGAATTCTCATTTTCAGTGAGCCTTCACCTTGAGGATCTATGAGCGACTTTGTCAGCACTTTTGAGTTCCAGAGTCAGCCAGGATGCAAGCACCTCTCTACATCCTCAGGCCTTTAGCATCTAGTACTTGGATACAGACTCAAAGCACGCTTCTAAATGGAGGACACAAGCCCCTTCAAACAAAAGGTAACATATTCTTCTCAGTAAAGGAAATCAAATTAAAAACATACCAAAAAACGAGCGTTTCCAGAAAAGAGATTCCAACATCGGATGCACCAACCACCACAATTCTAGTGTTGATAGACACTTTAGATTCCAGCACCAGCTTTCGATTTATGTGGTTCAAAGAATAACTCAACTGTAAAAAATACGTGAAATGACATAGAAATGCATTAGAAAAACCCAGCAAAAGTCTGCTAAGAATTTTTAAACCATTAGTAATGCATTACCTTGCATTCATACAAAACTTATTATGGCTAATACTAGGATTTTTCTGTGCACAGCACAAGATAACACAGTAGATCAATGGTACTAAAATGCTGAAATATGTGCATGTTCAATAGGTCACAAAAAATTAACAGAGCTTAATGGTCTGGCTTCTGGAAAAGATGCTACGGAGTCCTTGTAAGAGAGGAGAAAACACTGCCTCTTCCGTAATTTACTACCATTTAGCTAACACCTGGGGAACATATATTTACATAATGTTAAGGCCATTTTTATACCTCCTAGAGCAGTTTTTACTCTTGCTGTTTTATTTATGGAAATGGTGTTACTTGTAAATTAATTAGGAACATATATCTTGAGTGTTTTTGTGTGTTTAATTGAAAACTCTCTTCCAAAATTATAAAATTAACCTTCTTTTTTCTTAAATACAGGGCAGCTACACTGCAAGCCAGGCTGTCAAATGAGTAAACTAGTATCTCAATGCCACCGAGATCAATACTCTGGCCAAAAATCTCACTATAAAGTTTTCAATTACTAGCTTCTCAGTTTCCATTCTTCTTACTGCAGACACTGGTTAAGACAATAAACTCCATGGTTTGTGGTGTTTGGTTTTTTTTTTTAATTTGTGTCTCTAGGTCCCACCAGCTAACAGAGATTCTTAAAACAAATATGCAAGAAAGGGTCAAGAGATAATATTGCATTTGACAATTTTTTTTTCTGCCCTGAACTATATTTAGTTTTCAAATTTCCAATGAAAGAGAGGGAAATACTTTCCATCTTGCAGTACAACACACTTGCATTTTTCTTATTGCTTTGGGTTGTATACATTCACATTTCACAGAATGCATAGTTGCAGATTCATACACGCACTGAAGAGAGAAACACAAAATGGAGCTTCTTTTATTATTTGTCAGGCACTTCTATATATTTTTGCTGTGTCACTTAGGCAGGAAGCAATCTAAGACTTCTAACAGGTTTTCCTCTATTACAAATAGGAGACAGAGGGTTAATAAAATTAAGTCCTCTAAATTCCTCCTATGAAATTACAGTAGAAATATATTCTCTATATATTAGTTGACAGAGTAACTCAATATATGAAGAATAAGTATTTTATTTTAAAACTATGGTAATGACATTGGCCTTCTCAAGAAGTACATGGCAGATTGAGATCCCCAAGAGATCTTTTATGCCATGTCTTTGCAACGGTGGAGACCCACAGCTGAGATTTCAGCACAGCCCCACTGCAGAAGGTGCACAGTTGTCTGTGTACCACACTAGAGTGCTGTCCTATAGCTTAAGGAAGGATTATGGACCAATTACTTGCAAACTGTCATCACTGTAGAGCAAGTAATTTAAAATGTGGCAGAATTAAATGTCGTCTTTGGTCAGGCAACATGATTTTTTACTGCCAGATAAGTGTTCTTCCGGTTGCAGTTCATCACAGTGCAACGATGACATCCAGTGGTGAGCCAGATTCATCTCAGGGACTGGACTTCACTGAGAACGTTCCAGATGTCTTAAAAAGTATACTAGCCCACGGTGGCTGCTTAACACGAAGTCAAACGTGTGAAACCTCGCACATGCCCGCAGTCCCGCCGGCAGCCCTGCACCAAGGAACGGCTTGACTAGCCAGGGCTAAGCCACGGAGCGACTGTAATGCTGCCCAAGTCACCTACAAGTCCCTACGAACAAGCCTAACGATCTAATCCAAAGCCAGTGCTTTTTAACAAGGTTAAACACTTCTTACAGCAGGATGCGCCAGTCAAAAGGGGGTTGATCATAAATGAAAACTTATCTATAACACTTGACACTTCAGAAACTGAAAAAACCTTTTATATTTCATTGAAAATGTACATCCCTGGAAGAGATTTTAAGAAATGAGAGGAACCAACGCCAATTAATAAAGGCATGCCCCACTGCTTAAAATAAAAACTTGGACTATGTTTTTTAAAACACACTAAATGGGTACACCCCGACTACAACGTTTGACATTGTTCTGTGACGCTGACACTTGGGGACATCTCAAGGTACCACAGGTAGGCATTACTGAGGATACTGTGCTTAAGGCCCTAATTTTGGTATTCAAACTCCTTGGGTTTCTGAACTCTGCAGACAAGAACTCTGATAGGCTTTTTTTTTTTTTTTGCTGCACACAGAGTGGCCGCTTTCTCGAAAAGCGATGCCTTCCGAAGGAAAAATTATCAGTGGTGTTTTTGCTGAAATGTGGCTTTTAACTAAATTAATAAAACGGTAAAAAGAACACAAAGAGAAACTACTTGTAATGTACCTAATCAACCAAAATAACTAGACAGGAATGTCAGCAGCTAACAGGATAAACCCAACAGACCTTACAGCAATGCCAAGTTCAAACATCTCCTTCTACTGCACTGCTGATTTATTTTTTTTTTTAATGTACTCCAACAATGAAATACAAAGCAGTAATACAATTTCCTAGGGAAGAGTTGTATCTAATTTATGAAATGGCTTCTGTATCAATGATACAAAGGCAGCATATGAGTAGAATATAACCGTTTTTGTTCGCCACACAATGGCCCCAACACCAACAGCTGTCATGCTTCAGAAATCACCTTTCTAACAGCTAAGTACACTAAATGGCCCCAGGGAGTAAGGAATTAGGTGGATTGGTCCCATAATACCACCTTATTTTAACAAAATGTCAGGACAAATGACTACATATGTTCCCCAGAGGAGTAATCAGACATCATAATTGATAGGTCAATAGCAAACTCTAACTTGTTTATTTTGTATCCAATTTATTAAATAAAACTGCAATCATTAATGTAAGGCAAAAAGCAAAAATTGCCATTGTTAGAAAAGGCATACATAGCTCAGAAAAAAGTATTTTCTTTGACTATCAAAAAGATTCTTTCCCCTCCTTTCCACTCTGGTACCTGACGCCTCTGCCACTGCACCACCCTCGCGTTGCTTCCAGCTGGGAGGGCAGGGGCCCACAGCAGCAGACCGAGGGGCCCTTCTCCATCCGCCACCGGGGAGGTTTTCGCACGGGGACAGCCAGTGCCAACCACTTAGAGGCCTTCAAACTTTACCTCCATTAAAAATGCTTATGCATTTCTCAGAATACCCCACCAAAAACACAAACCCCGCATGTTAATCATGTCTTTCACTTGCAATCTCACAGCACAGTATGTGCCGGAGTAGGATTAATTTATAGCATTAAAAATTCACACATCCTTCTACCCTAAGGAACCAATGAAAAAAAGATTCATGAAATAATTATTTGGTTTTAGCAAACACGTTTGTACAGATTTTTTCCTTCACACTCGCAGGCCGGGTAAAGCATCATGCATCCGTTGTGCGTGCGCAGGTCTCCCATCTGGAGAGCCGCTCAGCTTGCACACTGCCTGGGAACGCATTCAGCGTACACTTAACAACATACATGGGTGGTACAAACTCCGATGGAGAATATTTTGTAGCTCCTTTTAGTTCTGTTTGTAAACATTGGACCCTGGGCTATTTGTAGGATTTCTAAAAATATTTATTGTAATTGTTCTACAATAGGTCTGGTTTTATAGCAAATGTTACCTTCATTGAAACAGGAAAAAATGGAAACTGAGCAGGCAAAAATGAAAAACCAAGTTGTACAGAGGATTTCAACTTTGACAGAAAAGGAGCAGTGCGATGTTCTGAATTGGGTATTGGTAAGTATATCCTAGGGAAACATCAGCCATGCGTCGAAGAGCTGTTACACTCATCGCTGGAACTCTTCGTGCAAAGACTCCATAATGCAGCAGAATTTAGACTTGATTTTATTACACACTGAGGACTTGGGCTTTATCCAGCTAAACACACAACTATTTGCTAAATGTTAAGTACATTAAAGTGCCCCCGAATTCAGAAAGGCTGCTCAGGGTATTACAAGATAAAGACGGGACTGACTCATTTGTTACGTACTCAGCATCTTCACAGATCCCTCATTACGTGGCCCTCCCAGCCCTAACGTGGGGGATTCTACGCCTGTCTGCCATGCTTTTGTTTTTATTTAGCATTTGTTACTGAGAAGCCTGAGTGATAGTTAGTGCTGTGCGGCATCTACATAATTTGAACTCTGTTACTGTAAAAACCATCAGGAGGAATAAAAATTAACAAACCTGTTCCTAGATTAGTGCCGAGGTCAGCAATAGCAGCAGGCAAACAAGAAGGTGAGCAAACAGAGCTATTTTAATTTCAAGCTCCATTTGAATCACAAGAAAAAAAGAAAAATCAATGTTTACCAAGGAGATATGAACAAAAATTATTGGAAAATGCAAGCCTTTTCAGCCTGCATTATTTTGTTTCTAAATACCAGCTACATTCCAAAAAGTCTCATTAGGAACGTCTGTAAACATTTTCAAAAGCTGTTTCCAAGCATTCACAGATTTACGCAAACACCAGAAACATAAGGAACAGGAAAAAGAAATACAACTGTGACGAAGACTGCAGCTTGAATTTTGTTGTCTTTGTCAAAGAACCCTTCTTTACTAACTGTGGCTCTATAAACCCCGTTTGCACAGATAATACCTAGCCTTTATATAACATTTTTCACCCATAGACCTCAAAGGCCTCTATGAATGAAGTCATTATTATTATACCAGTCTTCACAGCGGTAAATGCTCATCTCCAGCATCTGGAAAAGTAGCGTGTTCATGACCAGTTTCTATCCCACAAGGTATTCTTGGATGGAGGGAGAAGCAGGCAGCAACTAGAACTCACGGCAGAAAGCTGCCCTAGCAATAGTTCTGCTGGGGCACCCCTCTGGCACTCTCATCAGTTCTGGCAGTTGCAGAGAGGAGCGCACGCTGTTGTGCTGCGCTCCGTGGCAGCGGTGATCGCCCAGCCACACGGCTCCGCAGCACAGAGCTGGGCAGCTCAAGGAAGCAAACTTCCACTTGCCTTTTCCCTGCAGCGCCTCTGTGCTTCCCAAGAGGGGTAAGAGCAGGTCTGCTCCCACTACACAGCTCTGCTTCTCCACATGCCAGCAGTACGAATACTGTCAGCGCCTCTCATGACATGCCTTCATCCGTGACAGGCTAACAGTCTTCTTGCCTTCTTGGCAAGGAAGGATAGCTACAGTTTCTATATTTCTACAATTTAGCATTTCAGCTTCTCCAGGCAAAACTGCAGGAAAGCCACGCGTCCTTTAGATTTGCTGGTGACTGTACCAACAATTCAACAGGTGGCAACTGCCCTGCAGCTCCCACCTCATTGCACTCTTGCAACAGCAACCCTGGAAAAGGACTGTAACCCATACCCTTTAAAGCAGACAGATGCTTCAGCCTACTAAGACTGCCATAAAAAGCTAATTGAATGACATAGAAAAAACACGCCAAGCAATTTAGAAGAGGAAAACTACCAAAATTAATGGTTTGTACTAAACACATAATTTATGCAATTAATTTTGGTAACTCTCATCTTTAAACAGGTTATCTGAACAAATTTCCAAAGCATCTGAAGAACGTTATTTGAATAGCCAACCTAGCTTTCATCGTGAGTCACGCAGCCCTCGACGTCTGAGCGCGTCCTGTACCATGCCCTTCCAGGAGGCAGCGAGAGAAGGTCCCAGTTCCGGGGCCAGCAAGCGCCTGCCTGCAGCTTGGTCCCTGTCACCGCTCTGTGCCGAAACCAGTCATGGCAGTCTGCACTCCTGCACAGCCAGGGCTGCAGCTCGGAGGGTTGAAAGAGCATGCAAATGCTTCCCAAGTATCAGGGCTGACAGAGAATTCTTTAAATCCTGCTTTTAGTGGCATAATTATTAACATGCTATCAAGTCATTCCAGCTAGGTAAGCAAGTAGACTCCAAATGACATAATTTAAATCAAAGCTCATTCTTTACTGACAACTTCACAAGAGAAGTTAGGATCTAACAGTCTGAACCAAAGCCATTAAAAATTACTGGGAAAACACTCATTTATTCTAATTGGCTCTGAATATAAATGGATATGGAGAGCACTCCCCTGCACTAGGCCCAGGGTCTGAGCAGCCAGCCAGAGACCATCATTAACTTAAACAATGTCTCCTTAACTTCCCGGGTTTATTTTACAGAATTCTTCTGCCATCAGAATACACATTGATTATACTGCCTCCGCACAGAACAAACAAAATAAAATAAAATTAGGAATTACCTATAAACAGCAAAATTATATGTAACTGAAAATACCACTAGCATTTCCAGACATTAAATTTTCTTCCACAATGAACGAAAGGACTTCCTTAAGCTTTGATTTTAAGCAAGTCCTGCTTCACCTCTCTGGTCCAGCTCCAAAAGGCACTATGAAAAAACCTGAACATCCCTGATGAGACTTAACTGGAAAAACCTCTCAAGGCCGGCTGGCTCGGGAAGGCTTCCCTCCGAGGACTTCTCTTGAGAGCAGACACCACCACAATGCATCACAGCTACCCCAATACCCATACCAGAACAGGACTGCATATGCTCTGGAAAGGGAGAAGGCAGAAGCATCTCTGTCCGCTGCACCTACTCCGCATACAGACTCATGGCAACACAGGTAGCATTTTCTAAACATACTGAATTCACTGAAAAATGCAAGAGGTGTATAAAATCAAAAGCTTTAAAAAATAAAATGTAAAGACATCATCACATTTCATACTGAAAATAACAAACACAAGGTAACTAGATAACAGTACTGGAATAGCAGAGGAGATTAATTTGCAGCTTACTCTAGAGTCATATTTTAGTGACAGCAGCTGTGGTTCTCCATTTTGGAATAGTGAGCATTACCTTTCTGCGGAAAAAATATCTACGCTCTCCTTAGGCGCTGGAATTACGCTACTTCCAAAGTCAATCTACAAAATGCTTTGAAAAAGCTTAAAACAAGCCTGAGCTGTTTTTAAGCAGAAATGACTATTTCAGTTTGCTGCAAATGTCTTTAACACCTGTATAGTACTGACACCATGCTTTCAAAATAAAGATAGGTCATCTTACTTTTAATTTCACACATGCACATAAGTGGTAAACATTCAGAGCATTTCTGTTAATGATGCCATCTGGTGCCTCCCATAATTGTGTAATATTCAACCTCCCAAACAAGATGTAATGGCAGCAACACAAAAAACCCACTGACATTTACAGTAAGGAAATTTATTATCAGCCATCAGTTCAGAATGACTGTGTTTGCATGACTACTGGTGCTATAAAATCATCACCTTTACCAACCAAGTGGAGGTACAATAAATAATGGATTTTAATCCATGCACATACTACAAAAGCATTAAAAATTCATTACTCAAACACAATAGCATCTTAAGCAACAGTTACTTCTTTAAAAATTAATTCTACTTGCCTGGTTAAATGAAAACTACACACCCCGAGCCTTTGTTTGCAATACCAATGTGTTCATATACAAATTATAACACGTAGGAATGCTTCTGTTTTAACTTTGATACGTGAATCTTGATATTTAAAAAGCAGGGAATTCTCTTGCCCATCCTACCTAGGCTCTCTTTGCTATATTTATTCTTGTTATCCGAGTAGAGTCTTAACGATTAAAAAAAACTCCATCAAAAACCTTCTGCATTTTAGCCACTTCCAGTATATTCCAGTGCCTCAACTGAATTCATACAGAACTGAAACTGAGCCAAAGAGAAACCTCCTATTACTACAGATTTTCTACAAAGTCAGAATACACTTTGCTACAAGGCAGACAGCTATAAAGTAAAATAGCACCAACAGCTTTTCTTAACCACTCTTAGTAATTCAGTGCTCTTTCAACTTTTGTTACGGAGTACAGTTGGAGAGAAGGCATCTACAGAAGCACGGCTACCTGCTTCTGTGGTAATGCACACAGACCTCGATGGGGACTGGATACTTCCCGGTCACTGCAGCTCCAGGAGCTGCACCAAGATGTGCTCTTGCACACATTTGCACTTCGGGTGGGCACACACTCCAAAGCGGAGGCTTTGCTGCTTTATAGTACTTGTGTCTGTACCTGTCCACCTCCTTGACATTTCTCTTTGGATGCATAAGGCAGAAAACGCCTTGCTCCCTCAATTTCTTTCAACTGTTCAGTTACAAGCAGAGCTTTGCTTGTTCAGAACAGAGTGTTCTGTCGTACACAGCCTTTCCCCTCATGTTTTAAAATCTCCTTATTTTAACTCTTTGTGTTTATCATCTTTTACAAGCAACTGAGCTAAGTTTTTCTAGCTGCACTCTCCAGACTAGGTGGGACTTGGCAGCCATGTGCTGCAAACGTTCCTTCCTCCTCCTCTGCCTTCCTCCACCTTGGCAGCAAGGTGTTACTGTCAGTACGTTGATTCCGAGCCCTTTCTGTTCCTCTTCCTTGACAGGTCAAGGTAAGGGATTATGCTCAGTCTGGGCTGCTGATCCAAAACATTCAAGATCCTGTTCAGTTTTTTCCAGTAAGAAGTATTGAGGAAGGTGTAGTCAGATATGTCCCAACTACACAGAGACACTAACATACAAGTAAGAGTTAGGGCAACCTCTAATTAGCTGGCCTAAACATAAGTAGAAGCTAGAGAGTGAAATGCCTCAAGAGTTTGCTGGGGGAGACGCTTACATCTAAAGGAGACTTTCCTCTGCAAACACCCATATATATCTGTTTTATTTTCCTTTTTAAACAAGCTGCCCCAAAAGTGAAAATTTTTGTCATGCTTGAAAATGTTTTAGGTTTGTTTTCAGTTTTACCTGATAGCCACATTTTGTTTGGTTGGTTGGTTTTTTTAGAAACCATGGGAAACATACAGGACGCATTTTATTCTATTTTAAAGTCCTGTAACTTTACAACAGACATAAAAAGCTCACTTAATAGAGAATAGTCCAGGACAGTACTTACACTTGCAACCCATTTGAGTATCTTCTGCAATACAAAGAAGAGGTGTGAACATACACCTCAATGAAACCAGTCATAAGATTACTCTAAAAGCAATGATGTAGTGTTTAAAAATATTTTATAAGTCTTAAGTATTTCCTCTCATTTTACTTTTTTAAAACATTATTTGCTTTCAAGCCATTTATTCATAGCACTTGCCATGAGCATCAGCGTGGAATCAAATAAACACATAAAGTTACACGCATACTGGCACTGAAAACTATCATTAAGTCAGCAGTGCCTTGTATTCCAATTTCTTTTTGAATCTTACATTCACATTTACCAATTCTTCTGTGGTTAAGCTTCCATTTTTCCCAGACTACAAACAGAAGGGCAAGTTTTCAGCCTTTTCTCATGTTCTGACCCTGAACAGTTTCATGCGGCAATGCAGAATTACAGGCAGGCAACGTAAGAATATGGACAATAGGCCTGCTTAGCCCCTCGTTTTTGCAAGCCCCTTCTAGATGGTCCAGAGAGCCGTGGAGTCCACAGGCTGCACGTTCGCAAAACAGTACACCACTGATAATGTGACAGCGAAAGCTCCACGACTACTTTGAGGGAAAAAGAAGACATTGAAAGTTTTGCTCAAAACGGTAAAGGAAAAACCCTCTTTTGAAGAAAAAAGGCTAGTGCTATTAATAAGACTAATTCGTTACATACGAGTTAAGCAGACTTCACCATTTTAGTGACAACAGTTCAATTCACAGGACCTGTAAAGCAATGCAAGCATGAAGGAGCAGGAGGATACCACCTCCCAGAGCTGATAGCACTGCTCAGAACAAAAGGTGGCACGTTTTCCTGCACTGCGTTACTGAGTTCCGCATACGTGAGGTCTTTTCTTCACATTCAAAACAGTATTTACCCTGATAAGGTCCTCTGTGTGCTTTTCAGTCAGGTAAACCAACTCCCAACTCCGTTTCTTGAGGAAAATTTATGATCTCCAATAGCAGGTCAAAGGATGTAACACAAGTTATTTTTGTTTGGAAGTTTGTGTTTTTTTTTTAAATAAAGGACTGCTGAGAAAGCACACTGTGTAATCACCCAGAAATGAAATCACAGCCACCGAAGAGTACAGAACTCACTGCTGTACAGGCATTCCTCCCCCAAGCCATTTCCCGGACATCTATCCGGCCATCCTGGCAGCACTCAACACTCAAACAAGTTTAAAGTCGGCTAGCTCAGAGAACGCAAAGCTGGGCTTTTGCCTGAATCTCCTTCACTCACTACTTCTTGTCCCGATTTAAACGTTTGCTGTAATGCATCTGTAGCATCACTTGAGAAGTACAAAATCAACTGAGAAAGTGCTGGTTTGGGTTTCGTTTTTTTTTTTTTAAATAAATTTATACAACACTGTATGGGCTTCTGCAATGCTTTAATAATTGCTCTGCCTTCATTTTATGAGCTGTGGCAGAAAAAACAATTCTAAACTGTGAAATAAAACCTGACAGCTTGAATGCAACCATGAAATAAAAAAAATATAATAAACCCAACAGCATGAATAATAATGAAAGGGCAGAAACAAGAGAATAATTCAACAGATGTGTGACATTTTTGTTCTTCATTGTGGATCAGTTATTCTTGTTAATTATATCACCTATTCTTCCCTTTTATTGATAATTACATGAAGCAGATGGATAACAGAATGCTCCCAGATGGTGAGAAAGCAAACAAGTTTATAAATTGTTTATTTATGAAGATATCATTAAAAATTATTTAATTATCTATAGTTTTCTACTTCACCAATAATTACATGCACCGTAAAGGCCAGCAGCACTTTATAAGATATTTAGTATTCTGTTGTAACCAACTGTTTTTCAGTGTAATATGCCTGAAATGACTGACAGATGTGCAAAACACAATAATAATCTAATCTGTTTTAACACTGTGGGAATTAAGATTTTGAATCTTTGGATCTTCTGCCAATTGGCGCTTCAATACTGGTTACTGATTCAGAATACAAAAAAAAAAATCAGATATTTCCTTTTGATTTGGAACAGCTGTAGAAAGTGTTTGAACTAATGAGCAGACAGGAGCTTTTTCGGGCCTGTGTCATGAAACCCTAGAGCATGGCAGATGTATGGCCTGATGCAATTTAGAGCTAATACGTGGAACCTCCGATACGCTTGCTGCAGAGGCACAGCCCAAACAGGCATCCCGAAGTCTGGGCCCTTCCAGGACTAGACGTAAGAAAGACCATTAGCATCTGTGCCATTCCAGAGGGCTGCAATGGGAGACAAGGGAGTTTAATGCCTCCCCCCTCTGTGCCTTCTCAGTCAATCCTCACCCGATTTATCCACATCTCTTCAGTAGAGCAATGGGAGATAGAATTTCATAGGAACGGACACAGCAAATCAGCAAAATGTATTTGCCATCTCCAGGAGCGGGATAAAGACGTACTCTGTCATTAGTGACTGTTACAGGAAGATATTACTATGTTCATAAGAATTTGCAGCCCTTCAGGAAGGGCAGAGCCACTGCTTGGGAAGTGACAGGTCTTCTGATGCAGAGAGGAAGCAGCACAGAGTTGTCATTTGAGAGAGAGTGAAAAAACCTGTGGTTGCCTTAAAACCTATGCAAAACTTTAATAAAAAGGCTGGGCAACAGAGTGGAAGAATGGGTAGAAGCTCCTAAACTCTGTATTTCTTCGGAGTCATAGTCATTTGAATGATAAGCAAAGAGGCAACACAAATCAAAAGCCTGGCTCAAACTAGAAACAATATCGAACCAAGGGAAATATCACAGGGACACAGGGAGAACAGGGTGGCTGGAAACCTGCAGTTAAATAGTCGTTCAGGTAATGGTAAGTTATGTTTTTATATGATAAATTTCTGGATTTTAAGAGTAAATCTCTCTACCTTACATCTAGCTCTCCCAGAGAGACTACAAGAAAAAGGACCTATGCTTTCTTAGACACCACAAAACACAGCTCATGCTGCCTGCCAGAAGCAGGAGCGAGCAGGCCAAGAACCCGTGGCAGGGCGGCACACGCGGTTCCCCTTTTTGATTTTTCCAGACACTGCAGTAAATAGAGAGATTTGACAGAGGGACAACGAGAACAAGTTACCACAGACTTAACATTTCTGGTGCTCATCTGTCTGTAACAACCGATCCAGAGCTGCAGGAAAACAGCTCTCCAGCACAGCCGAGATCCATCTGGATTGGCAATGCATGGGAACTGGCTAAGGGCAAAGCTTTTCTGATTTAGATTGCTGCTTTCGCTTCTGGCTTTGGAGGAAGGAAACGGGAAAGAGTCCTTGTGGGTCCTGGTTGAGTTATCTGTACTGGGTCAATATTTATGAGTGAATCTCTTCATGCTCACAAGTAGGCTGGAACATATTAAAGAGATACACAAACTGATCGAGCCCCAGGGCTCCCACTGTGCGTGCTCTCTAAGATACCAAGCCACTAATGGCCTACAGAGATATATATGCACAAATCAAGAGCTGTGCTTAGACACTGAATGGCTGAGCTGCTGAGCCCCAAGCTGTCACTGGTGAAAAATAAATTTTGCAGCAAGAAAAGGAGAGAGATAGCTCAAAAAAGGCTGGAACAAGAGGAAGTCAGAAAGCTGAAAAAGCAGATGAGAAACAGATGTTGATGGCTAGATATCAAGGGGCATCTTATGGGTATCAAAGCAAGAATTTCGTTACGATTATCTCCATCATAAGCAATAGATACTCAAGCAATTAATTAGGACAGGCAGTCAAATGAAAATTTTACATTTCTGAAGTTGACTTGCATTTACAATCTTTGTATCATAGTTTATGTGAAAAAATCCTGCCATCACTGCAGAGCTGTCTAAAAGAATAATTACAACAACCACCTGTCCTCCAGCTTTCAGGAACAAAGCAGGCATGAGTTAACGTCAGAAAGAAGTGCTTTTTAGTACGAGAAGGCAGAGCCCCCTCAGCTAAAACAAGCTTGGCAAGTGAGAATAGAGAAGTGTGATAAAGAAAGGAGGAGCTGTCTCAACTACCTGGAATCCCTGCTTGCCCAAAGCTTTTAAGATCCTGCCCCTATCTTGTTTAAAACCACCATAACAAAGATGACAGCAGACATTTTCTCCTTACCGCTATCCAGGTGCTTGCCTCAGACAACTTCCCACTAATTCCTACTCCAGCCTCTTTGTCTGCCTTTCACTTTTCTCCCTCTTCTCCACGCTTTCCTTACGACGTTGTTTTTCCATCTCCCTTTTACCTCACTTCCTAGCCTGCTAGCATCTTCTGCGACCAAACTGCGTCTCACCTCGTCTCACGGTATTTTTAAAGGTGACAATTCTGAGCCTTTCAATTTTGCAGAGTTGTCACATTTAACTCCTTGGTGGGATATTTTGCTCTTTGCAACATGGATTGTGTCTTTCTGTTTGAGTGTCTGAGCAGGCCTTTCCATCGCTACAAAAACACAGAAGTATAATAATTTTGTGCCTATTGAAATTTGGTTAATTTTATAAAACACACCTCATTTTATTTGCAACCTAGCTGCAGGATTTTGCAGGGAAGAGCAAGATTGAGGGGAATCAATCTTCCTCCTGACACATTAGAGACAGGGCAAACGCCTTATGCCTGGCTACTACCAGAGCTAACAAAACATCCAAGATCTGAAAGCAGCAGCAGCTTCTTACTTTCATGAGTACACTCAGTCCTCTATGGTAGGTAACCTCTTAAGCTATAAAGCTTTCCCAGCGTACGGTGGCCAAAGGTCATTTCATTCACTCAGAAGAGTCAATTTAGCTTTGTATGGTTTCAAATTCTTGGTATTTCAGAAAACTACAGGCAGCAGTAGCGAACCAGCTTTATCCTCAAGTTACCACCTCGGGATCAACCCCAGATGTCAGTTTTTATAGAACACAGTCTGTCAAAAATCTATAATTAACGCTGGTGCATATGCATGCATACTTACACAGTGGTTAGCCTTCATTTTTTTCAGCAAAACTTTGTTAGTGAAAATCTCACACATTTTATTAAATAGAAATTCATGAAACTTTTGAAATGTTAAACAATTATCTCACTACCTGCAACTCTCAGAAACCCTCAGGAAGAACCTGGGAACACAGCAGACAACAGATCTGCAAATCTCTCAACTGAGGAAGTTGTGATTTTCTAGCTCCAACAAAAACTCTAAGATGAGCTCTTCTAGTAAGGGAGCAACAAGTTCATTTTAAAGATAAAACATGAAATAGTTTAAAGAAAAGCATCAGATAGTTTATTCTGCAGAGAAGAGGAAGGCAGGGATGCGCATGTTGAGGGAAGACTGTTCAACAAAGCCTCAATGGCCTCAGCCATGTTCTGGATTTTGCTTTGCCAACTGCTGCCTAATTAAGAGTTTTGGATGCCAAAAATTACTAACTGTGAAAAGGACAGCACTAAAAATATTATATGGGAGCCCATCTCAGCCAACTGGAAGTTAGTAGACAGACATAAAGCTCCCTAATTATGTTTCTTTAGGAAATTACAGCTACCTACTGAGAGTATCCATCACTAATGGCAGTTTTCCTAATATTTCAGCTTCGCTAGTTACTCTTTGAGGAACCATCTCTACATCAAATTTTAGCTACTTAAAAACATAAGACAGAAGAAGGTATAAGTTATTTAACAAATGAAAATTTAAAGAGACTTTTGGTTTAGAACCTCTAGACTGCATGAGTGCTATGCAAATAAAAACTGTTTGGTAGTGAAAACCATCTCTTCCTTTGCTGTTAAATCATTCCTGATACTTTGAAGTGTTCTTTGAGGGTAATCTTGTGCATGGAAGAAACCTGACTTTGGGACTGAAAAATACAATTGACTTAAGCAATTTCTACAGAAATAGTCAGAAGCATGACATTGTCTTTTTCCACTTGCAGAGCATAATACCTAAAAAAAACCAAAAACTTACTGGGAAGAAGGGCTGAACACTAAGTCAGAACATTTAAAATGTGCTGCGAGTTTGAAAGTAATGTCATGAAAAAATATCGTTAAAGCATAAGCATTTAGTATGTCAGCATTATAGTTCAGTGATTGCTGTTTGTACTGCGTTTGAAATTCAAGCTCAGAAGCAGCAACGGTCGTGCAGAAGCAAAGCTGGGATTGTAAGGGTATGGACACCATGTTCAATGTAATTAAGAAGCAACCTATCAACACTAAGATGGTAATGCCATCCCATCTGCCAAACCCTGCATTAGCTGGCACTATGCCTCTTGCCTGCTGCTGCTTCTGTTACCCACCTGATCCTTGGAGACCTGCTCTGATGGAGCATTTATGCCAAGCTCTTCCAGAGGATAGACAATCTGTCGTCTTGGTCGCACGGGAACCATGTAATGAAGGGCAGATGTCAGGGAATGGGCACAGGGATTCTGAAACTGAAAGACAGCGATCTATATTTCAGCAGAGAGAATGTCAGAGCAGTGCCTCACAGATGTCTGTTGTATGGCTTTGCAAATACAAAATTCTTAGCTCTGTTGGCTAAATCTGAGAGAAAAATCAGCAAATAAACAAACATACTCAGAGCAGAGGAATGAATTGCAGATAATTCCTGACACTAATGAAGATAATTATGAGAGTAATTACATTACTATCTCTGTGGGAATGACAGATAAACAAGTGGTTTGGTTTATGGGATTTTTCAGCACAAGTATTTTCCCCAGGAGGATGTTTTTCTCCATAGTGATCATGAATCAGCTTGATTTGACCTCATTAAGCTATGTTATCTGCTTACTGCTAACCTTTGCTTGTTTGGCAAAGAACGGTTATGAATTTATATAAAAATGCTATACCAACTAAAATGTCAATTTCATGCAAGTGATAAATGTTAATAAACCAGCATAAACTTGAAGTGAACAAAAGCCCTAATGCTAATGTGAATAGCATGGATCATTAGAAATAGCTATATTCCATTTATTACAGCATGACTGGCTCTGTCATAACTTATGACATAAAAGGAAAAAGAGAATTACAGGAAATAGAGAATGAACATTAATGCAAACTAAATTACACTGAAGTACCATTCCATCCACAAACACTGAAAAAACTTGATGTTACTATGTTGAGAATTGAGTAAATATCACATTTACCACTTACTAGAAAGCAATGATTAGCTTAAGTAACTTAAAGGAACTCTGTAGCCTGGAAACGCACCAACCTGGAATCATTAGTAAGATTTACCTTTTCTCTTCCATCCACTGCCATTAAACCACATTTTTGTAAGTGCCTCAAGAATTCAAGAACCTAATGCTACGCAAGGACATGGGTTCCTCAAGAGAACACTCAGTAAAACGCCCCAAAAGTGCACACTGGAGAAGCAGGAAAAAAAACATCCTTCTGAAAATGTACCTATGCCTAACCTGTCAAAATTCCTACGTTAAAAACAGCGGTGATTGCAAAAAACACTGAAATCACTGAGGACAGAATTCATCTCAGTCATCATCTAAAAGCTAGGTGCCTCCTTTAGCTAGCCATGCAGACACCCCCCAGAGTTAGAGATGAGCATCTCCAGAGGGCAATTCTTTCCATCCTAAGATAGGCAGCTCTGAGTGATGGATGAACTGCCCTCTGGATGCACTGCGTTTCCTCCCTGAATGCTGGCAGCGGCCTAGGTGATTAGGCTGTGCCAGATAGTAGCTGTAGATGGCTACACATCAATGAGTTGACATGTTTGAACATTTTACCTTGTGTTCCCTTTTCTGACATGAGACTGATGACAAGACACGTAGATGAGTATTTCTGAAAGAATCTTATTTTGCTTCCATGAACTACATTCTTCCCAGAAATGGATTTTCTCACACAGCATTAGGTGTGACAATGAAGTGCCTAGGTCCCACTGACTTTTGATGAAACACAGAGTACCTAAGTCACTTCTGAAGAGTTCTTATAAACCACCTGGATGTGTTTTTGACATTGTCCCCATGTGTTTACTCATGCTACGTCATGCCCAGTGACATCATTCCTTTTTTCTTCCCCACCTTCCACTTTGTCCTGAATCTAAACAAATACTGGTACCTCTCCAAATTCATTATGCAGCTGAGTGGCAGTATGTGGGACAGTACAATTCATCAGGTTCTGTTATTAAACTATGACAGGAAATACAAATTATTGTTAAATATAAAGCTACTATATGTGCTTTGTACCTTGTCTTTTAAAACCTGCTTGGTAACTGATTTGCAAGTGACAAAGATATACCGGGTGTATTCGCGTGTTAAAAGCAATTCAGTAAAAAACTATTATGTTGGTCTCCTCAGCTGAGGAGTTGCGAGTTTCTTGTTTCTTCACCTATACATCCAACACAAGGGCAAGACACAAAGTCAAACCCAAACTACAGCTTACAACTCAGACACGTGGTCCTACTTAGGCAGGAGTGGGAATACTTTATCCTAGAACCGATCTATCGGGAACAGGCAGGAAAGGGCAGAAACCTGACTGTCAGAACTACAGCACATTTATGGCAGGGGCTGACACAATGCACAAGGCAACAGCCATAGACGAACCTACGTGGCTAAGAAGCAGATATACTTCTCTCAGAAACAAGTAAGAAGGCAGCAAACAAATTATTCCTCTGCTGTGCTGCTCCCAGGGCAACATACCAATGTGTGTAACTAAAGACATCTGACTACATTTAGAGAGCAGTTGCCCTAGGATTCTCTAAATTCAATTGAGAAACAGACATTTGCAAAGAGTGACTCAGCTCAGAAGGAGCCACCCCCTAGGAGGAGCTTCTCTCTCTTCACAGACTAGGTCAAGAGCCAAGGCCAACTGCACTTCAAACTTCTGCTCCTCCACATTTCCTGAAGATACTGGGTAAGTCTGGACTCAGACGCGCTACTGAGCGTGCTACGGACTAACCCTCCTACGCAACGGCTGTGTCCGTGGGAGCACGTTATATCATGCAAGAAGAAAGGAAAGTACAATTTGCTGCAGGTTGATAAGAAAATTCTTGTTTACAGTCATTCACAGAAGCAAAGAGAAAAATAAAGTGAGCAAAGGTCACAGTATTTAATACAAAAGAAACCCAAATAACTTTCTTCTTACCTTGCCTTCCACAAACTGCAGATAAATAGGATAGTAAAGAGAAGATTTGTGGGCCAAGCGAAGAATCTCCTTCAGAAAGTGTTTTGTATAGTGACGAAATATAGGATTTAAGACAAAGTGGTAAAGGTGTCCATGTTCCTCTTGCTGGTGGTGATTAAAATTAATAAAATCTTCAATGTTGTAATGCGATCGAATATACTCAATATCCTGGAAAATAAGAATTTGGAATCCAGCAGTTATGAAACAACTACATTTACAATATTTTAGCAAGTGCCAATGAGGTGCTTTCTATCAATTGAGGAACTAAATTCGAACACTGAAATTAAGTGCCTTTGAGAGTTATTCTCAATTAAGGCATACTGAATAAACATTTTCCTTGAAAATCTCTTCACTGTATCAAAATCTATTCTTGCAGTTTGCCCACCTTTCTTTACAGGGAATGCATATTTGACCCTTTCACAACAATGTCTGACACAGGCTACTAGACATTTGAGGGGGAAGACAGATAAAACTGTTTTGCTGAGTTCAACACAGACGCCTAGATTGTGCTCTCACAAAACTTAAACTGAAAAAAGGGAATTCTACAGAGAAAAGCTGTGCAAGAAATGGCCTCCAACAAGTCCTCCCCATTGAAGTGATAAGCTGAGATTTTTGCACATTTATACACTCAAGAGAAATTGCTATATCCTCTTATCTCAATCTCTATTTTTTAAAATAGGAGTGACTACTCTGTTTTAAAAACTGAGCATTACAGCTGTTGAACACTAAAATTTACCTTTTCAGTAATAGCAGAATGCCACAGAAGTAAGCCTTAAAGAACGTTTACTTTTCAAGAAGAATGCGCAATATTGTCTTTTTGTGTACTCCATTAGAGCATATGCTTTTTATTTGTTTTGAAGTGTGTGATTCATAATACTCAGAATCCAGTTAAAAAAGCAAATCTAGACGGACAACTACTACTCTTTGCAGTACGTGTGGCAAAACTGCTTATTGACTTTGGAAATTAGGGGGCAAAATAAGGGATTACAAACATTTAGAGGCAGAATGGCTTTGTGCTAAAGAACCAAGACGACATGTAGGAGGCATACTTTCAGAACGCATCAGCAGCTTCTTGCAAATAACAGGATGATTTTTTTTTTAATCTGTGTCAATCAGTATCTATGAGAAGGGAAATAACACAGTCTACACAGTCAGGAAAGAGAGAAAGAAAGTGTATAGAAGTAGTATCTTTTACATATACTTTGTTAGGCACATGTACTGTGGCAAGCATCAAACTCAGCCTTTACTGTTGAGGGCCAAGTGTTACAGTTTTCATACAACACAGAAATAGACTTTACCATTTCATCTCTAATAACAGAAATGCCAACTATTTGATCCAAAACTTCTGCTATGAAAGCCTGCACTGGGGTCCCATCCTGCAAGGCAAAAGCAACATATGCACATTTTTAATCATACCTGTGTATTTCACCACACGATCACAGTTACAATACTTTCCTCCCTGCATGCGTTCTACATACTACCCCAATTTAACCACTCTTCCTTAACTCAAGGCATAGTGTTTAAACAGTGTATACGGCTGGACTCTTGACCATGCAGAACTCTACTGAACTAAAGTTTCAGTTAGGATCTAGCTGCTACAGGAGTGCTACAGGCTCAGCCACTAATTTAGTCCTGGGTTAAGTTCTGATTGTAGGAAAGAATACTAATTAAAACAGATATTCTCCATCAAAAGTTGTATAAAATGGATTTCCCTAGAGCTGTATGATTGATAACAACAGTGCTTGTCTTTTTGTCTATGCAGCATTTTCCATCACACAACAAAAATGCAGATGTTCCCTACTGTCTGATGGGCATATGTCTGGCCACATTATGGGAGCGAGAAAGAGGCCCTCATCACGCGACAGAACACAAGTACATGTTCATCACACAACCAGACATGCATGCAAGAAAAAGCAACAATGCAAATCAGGCTGTGGGTGGCCAAAAAATGCATCCAGCCTGCTTCTGTCCCTGCATTTGAGGTGTCTCCAAAGAAGAGCATAGTTGGTATAGGCCACAGGTTAGACTAACTATCAAGTCAGGCTGAATACGGCCTATACCAACTGTTGGTACTGACTTGAGTACCTATATAGTGTGTATAAATATATATATATTATACTAGTTTAGAGTAATTTAGTAAAGTTCTGCACGTATTTACCCATTCTCTTATATTTGCAACAAATACTCACTGGATCCCTGCGAGCCAGAGTAAATATCTTTAAGTCATTCAATATACTTTCATTCAAGCTAAGGGTTTTAATGAGCATTTTGACACCAAGCAGGTCATTGGTTGTTGCCCTTCTTACACTAAATGACCTATAAAAAAAGGAAAAGAGTAAAAGTTCACTCTGTGACAAATTAAAGATGACAATTCCCATACTTAAAACACATGCCTTCCACAAGCACCGAACGCATCTTTTAGAAGTTGAAATGTATTGCTATATGACTATTGTTCCAAATGCATATATTAACTTACTGCATGATTACATAAAAGATCACACATCTACTTAAGACAACTCAAGAATGCTGCTTTACCTGCTACTAAACACTCAGCCTTTATGCACCTACAGCCCAATCCCACAAAGCAACGGCTAGCTATAACCACAGACATCGCCTGATTTTCATATAAGAGCCAGCAGAGAAAGGAGGCAAAGAGTCTTTTAAAATTAAAGTATAATCCATAACCGCACACTGACACACATGGAAAAAAAAGAAAGAAAAGAAACAGAAAGATAAGAAAAAAGGAGAAAGCGAGAAAATAAAAGCAACAGAGCCAACTGTCATTCTTGGATGTGGTACAAAAGAAAGGCAGTAACATCAATTTCTCCAACAAGAACAAATTACTAACATTTGTGTTAGGCCTCTGTTCTTCAAATAGTAATACACGAGGCTAAACTTAGATGAACAAAATGCCTCTGATAACCTTAAGATTGCCAATTAGTAATCACACAACAGTGACAAGGTCTAAAAACATCTGTGCAATGTATACAACCAGCAATATGTTAGCTACAGACAGGAATATCCTGGCACTTCTCTAGTTTATACACTCTGTTATAAAACATCTTCCCACCCACTAATTATGAAAAAAATTACTTCACAGTGACAGCCTACAGCAGCTGAGGAACTCTCTCATCTTGTCAGTTAAAGGCATCAACCCTTCCTGGTTAAACAAGGCTCATATAATAAAGACTTAGAGTGCTGTTCAATGAACTGAATTACAACTTAATTTCCAAGAATTAAGTTTTCACCCACAGTTAAAAACCCTGCAGTTCACGTAGTATAATTTCTGTTCCTGTTCTTGTTTTCCATTTAAACATGTGCTATTCTTCAGCCTAAGTCAGTCACATTGAGATTGATTTTGTGGAACATGGTTTTAATGAATAGCCCTAGTACCTTAAAAACAAACTATCAAATATCTGATATGTTATGGGAAATTTCACAGCTCAATCTCACTGATCATTTTCAACTCGATTATTTGAGTGCTCAAAAGCACACATTTTATTACTAAATCACAAACTAATCCTGAACTTCTAAGTGAGCATCAGCTTAGTTCCCACATTTGTTCACGTGTTTCCACACAGTCAATTACAAGACCAAGCAAGCGATGAGGATGATGGTCAGCAAGACCAGCCGTATGGCTCGCTCTGCAGCCCAGGCGCGTGCTATCTGCCTGCCACTCCACTGAGCCCAGCACGTGAGTTTTTCTCCCCACCCACATCCAGAAGGCGGCAGTTGTGCCACTAATTAACTACATTTTTACAATGAGAAAAAACACAGAACATGCAAAAGCTTGAAACTGTTTTTTAAAAAGATAAAAACCACCAGATCCACTGTGAGTATGAAATAGTAGGAAGGACTATCCAAGGTCTGTGCTCATTTCTCTTCCAGTAATGAATTAACTCATTCTAGGTGCCCAGTTCCTTTGACTGCTCAGAGACCAGGATGCTATTATTATTATTATGCTTTTTAGTGAAAATTGAGGGAAAGTATCCATTAAGCATTTCAGCCTATGCCTTGTCATCTGTTATTTTTTCTCCTTCACTCTTAAGTAGCAGACCTAGACTTCCATTTGCTGCACTCTTGCTTTTTGTGTACTTAACACTTCTTATTCCTTTTACAACCTTTACTAATCAGTATCTCATTTTGCGCCTGCACCTCTTCTGATTTTGCCCTTTCATGTCTTCATATTCCCATCTTCTTACCCCTGTTTTTCTTTTAATCCATTTTCTGTGACTTCCTTTTCACTTACATGCCTTTCGAAAGCCCTTGGTCCAAGTACAATATATTGATCTTTTACTTTTGCATATTTTGGCTTTATCTAAGAGAGTATCTGCTGTTGTGCACCGAGTTTTTTGTTCTTCAAAGACTTTCCAAAAGCTTCATCTGCTTTCTTCCATAGCTTTTCTGATCCTGAACCTCAATGAAAGGCTGTTTTTCCTTACTTCCCTGCACAGCTGCAGGCGGGGTTTGGAAAATGCTACTAATGACCCTATTCTGTTTTTATGGAAGGCCTGGTATCATTTGGAATATGCACAATTTAATCAGAATTGTAAGGGTTTTTTTCTAAAAACCTTGATAACAAGTTTAATTCTGACCAAAATCACAAGAGGATGTATGACTACCAATCCTACCGGTGGATTACTGAACAGCTGTGACTGAGATTAGCAGGAATTACTCCAGTGGCTTTCTCTTCAGCCAGCTGGATTCTTACATAGCACACAGAAGCCCAATTCCATCCCATGGTAAAAAGCTTCTGCATAGGTCCAAGAGTAGCTGGCCAGTCCCTGCATGAGCTATTTGTATACCATCAAAGGTGATTAAGTATGCAATTAAAACGGAAGTATTTCTCTGAAGCCACGCAGTATTTAGCTACATTAAGACAAAAAAACCCCAGAAAATCTCTAACTCTGCCACAGTTTAAGCTCGGTGTTTGGGCCAGTATAGGCTCGTTATACGAACAAAGCACTGGAAAAGTCATACCACCTAACAGAAGTCATAGCAAGAGAGGCTGTGTACCATTTCACAGTATTCCAGACTACAGAAGCTTTCAAAGTATCACAGAAATTGAAAGGTATGAAATAAATGATTCAACACAAAAAAATAAGAGAAATCATATAAAATAGATACTCAACAATGAGGTTACTGCTGTGTTCTGCATGTTCCAGAAATTTCTCTTAAGAGAGTTATACCATGTTTCCAAGAACTAAATCTACACCAGGCTTTCAAGTATCAGTCTTATGCAACCTGCCCCAACTCCAAAGGGCCAAACACTGCACCATGTTTCTGTATTGGCCTTGGTCCACACCGAGGTAACTTGAAGCAGTTGTCCGTACCAATGTTCATCTTCATTAAGTTAGTACAGTATATACAAATTTTAAATTAATTTTGTTGCGCTTTTTGTTTTTACTTAAAGGAAACTATATATAAATGCTGGTAGTCAGAAGACTGCTTGCTTTTACATTTTTAATTATGTAATTTTTTGTTTTATTAAAAATCATGTCATTAACTACTGTGTTTCACTGAAAATATAATGCTATTTCTACGCTGTCTAGCATAGTGCTGCGTGGAGATAAATCTGAGTAGGCTTAGGATTCACTCCAGAACAGGAAGCAAGGCAGCTGCAGTAACGCTGCTAAAGACCGAGGTATTTAGCTTTGCTCCTAATTGCTCCAGGCACACTCCTGTGCTATTCAACTGTATTGTTTTGGGGACTTAAGCTACCATTTTTGCAAGATGTTGTGCTGTACCGTGCAGAATACCAGCTTGGTCCGAGACAGCAAAGGAATACCCATCTGGTGCTAGGTTGGATGATGCAAGTATATTCGGTATCAATAGCCCAGAGTACATCATTTGTTGTCACGAGGCACATGACTCACTTGAGCAATCCCGCACGGTGGAACACATAAAGCTCACGACCAAGTTTGGAAGTACAGGAAGGGACAACTCGAACAAAACTCTGGATCAGGTGGAACTCTGGTACATGATGTGGCACAAGGATGACACAGAAGTCCTTGTCCTGAAAAAGATTTGCAGACAGTAAAGGCTCTTAGTGATCTCAATGTAAGCTTTACACCAAAGCTGCTGACTAGAGGGGACAAAGAAAACAAACTGAATGCAGTGCCTACAACGCCCGTACACTGCAAGTGCTGCTCTGAGATGGCCTGATGCCTGGGCAGCACAAAGGAACTGATGAGCCCAACATTAAGTGGGCTCTCAGAAATGGGGCTTTTAGCTCCCATAGCAAAGACTTCTCAGTTAATATCCTGACACTCCGTAACAGTCCTTTTTCCCAATCCCCCCTCTTTCCTTCCTCAGTAGGACAGAATATTTCATTTGGAAGGGACTTAGAACATCCTAGTAGGAACATTATCTCTATGCCCACACCTCTAGGGCTAACATTTTCCCTTAAAAGATCCTTTTTTCTACCTTACTATCCTTCTGTAGTGAAATTTTAGGACAACGTATGTCTGTCTGGGATCTTTTGCACCTTTGCAGCCAAGTGAGACCATTAACTAGAACATGTCCTAAAATCCTGAACAAACAGCCAGTGTGTACGCACGGATTGACTTTGCATCGCATGCACAGTAGACTTGACGAATGCAAGTTTGTATATGCACAGTGATGTCCAGCTTGTCCCAAATTTGGCACTGCTGGCATGAATGCATTACAGGGTGCATATGCATAGAAGAGACACTGTATTGGCAGTCAATGTAATTGTTCAGGGACCTGTGTGTAAAGGCTGCAGAGGTGCAGAGGAATCTCCATTGAATGCTCTCAGATGGAAGAGAGCATCCTCTGGAGGTAAAACTGCACGCCACAAATATCTTCATCCATTCAAACTGTTCAAGCACTCCCTTCCACCAGAGTCTCTCCCATCCCTTTTTACTGAATACACGTTTTAAGATAATCTCACTGCACACAGGGATGTTGGAGAACTCTGACAACTCAAAGACGCTTCGCGCAGCACAATACATGCTGAGAGACTCCTGAGTAGCACACATCTGGAAGATGTTTAATCAGTTTACTCTGGCTGATTGTTCTATGGCATCTTTTCAGCAGAAAAAGATATTATCCGAATCTCACTCCTTTTTTTTTCCTCTTTAAGCACACTGTGATTAGTTTTTCTTACTACACCTGGTGACATTTTGTTTCAAAGAGTGACAGGTGCATTGTTGGACAGAGAAATTACTTTGAGATTTGAAACGTTTCTCCTGTGTTCACTTTCTCTGGGAGCTTTCTTTGGTGTAAGCAGCATTTTTGAACATGCTGATATTTAGGGCCAAGTCTGTATCTCTGCTCACGAGGACCTGTCTCTAAAGGATGCTACCATGCAGTAACTGGTAGTGGAATTTACACCACGCTGCAGTGTGCATTAAGAACGTCTCCAACAGTGGACTTTGTTACCTCAGGTAAAGATTGATCACAGAGGGCGTTAGCGTGAAATAGCTACTGCGCTGTAAATTCACATCCTTATTTGACACACATTAGCTTTGCCCTAAACATAAACCTTCAGTGCCACTGTTTAGGCTATAGGTAAATCCTATGGATTTCCTTAACAGTGCTGTTTTCTAGGCTTTAACTCCACCTCCTTTAATGTATTTTCCCTGATTTTATTTTTAATTTAGGTACAGTTTGGATCCATACATGATTTTGAAGGGGTTTGAAACATTTGCTTTCTAAAACTGCATCTCAGAAGAATCCCTATGGAACATGAACGAAGGACTTATGTATGCAATACGTCAAGCCCAAAAGCAGCCAAGGAGAGGAGTCAAACTCCTGAGGGTAACTCAGCCTGGGGTAACTAGCCATAGTATACTCCTGCGAGTCACTGACTTACTCAGGCATCATATCTAAATACTCTGGCTGAGAACTGCACTACCATCCCATCAAACTACCATCCCCCATACAAATTTTAAAACTTTAATTATACATACTGGATAAAGCTTGAAAACATAATGCAAGAAATCCAGCGATCTGCAACCAAGAGTAAACATTGTTAAATAAAGTGCATATCAGACAGATCCTACACATTTTGATATTTACATCCCCATAATTGCAAGAAACATCTATTCACAGTGCTAATCAGACAGTCCTGCTAGTTCATCATTAATCAACTGCAGATGATGCATGCTGCACATTCGTCATTGACTTCTAGTGCTTAAAGCGTCACTACTAACGAGATTAAACCTGAATGTTTGAAATAATACCAAAACATTAGGCTCTTCACTGAAAGGGAAAAAAATTGACTCTCCTGTTGTTGACTCCAGTGTTTTTCAGAAGTCATTCATGGACTGTCAGAGCAGCATTAGTACGCAGCAAACATGAACTGAGGTTACAAACAGTTGTTGCTATGTTCCACAATATTTACATCCAGTACCAAGAGTTCTGTCACTATCCACTGGGCAAACCTATCCAATGTACTTTATCAGACTAACAGGAACATCAATACTTTTAAATTGTTTCTGAACACTTTACTTCTTTCCACTTCTCACCTACTGGTTTAGAGTAATTCCACTCTCTTTTCCATGGTGACAGTGAAATGCAACATTTGAGTTTAAAAAGACATGAGAAATCTAACAAATTCTTCCCGTTTCTCCTACCTGTAAGGATATCAAAGAGCACTAAACCCAAACAGAGATATGCCAAAGCTTTATAAAATAATATTTTTCCACTGTACAAAATGTGTCTTTTGGAGAAATTCAATATAGATACATAGTATCTAAAAATACTGATAAACTCCCTCCTCCCTCCAGACCTGTACTTAAGTTCCCTTTAATTGCTTCACCAATAATATTACTGAACGAAGAGAAAAATAATTTCTAATTAGAATATCTATGATCGAATGAAAACTTAAAAAAGCTATAAATACAGATCTGGATTGGGGTATTATATATTCACCTATATAATACGTAACTATGACTAGTTAATAGAATAGCTAAACATGGGAAAGGAAAATGCCATTGCAATGTAGTTTTCTGTTCTCTGGTATCCAGTACCTTCTCGCAGCAAGGAACGCAAGAATAGAGGCAAGATATTTTTCAGGGGGCTTAAAAAGGTATCAAATACCTGCAGATAAACTAGCAATTTAGTTCCTTCGCATTTCACTTTCAACGCACTAATAAGCCACATAACAGCTCTAGATTTAAGAGATGGAAACATTTAGCAACCTTACTGGGTAACACAAATTCCCCAGCAGTAAGCTTCCCTTGAGGGCTAAGATGCAATGACACCTACGCTTCAACCAAACTACTGTTTCTGGATTCGTGCTGTGCAGGGTCAGCAGTAACTCCTTCAGGACAAGATTCCAAGATACAGTCATTCCAAGATACCTCATGCCATCCTTTCAGACATAGTCACTTTTCTAGTGTTTCTTTTACAAACAGGTGAATCAAGCAAATGCACACTAAGGAACTATACAAGCAAAATAGTTAAAAACACCAAGATTTACAGATTCCTCAGCTCTGAGGAGAGGATCTTGCATGAGTGTTCATCTTAGGAGAAGTCTTCAGAAAGGAATGCTATCTTCTTCACAGATACCCATCTTGGAATCCAAACTATTCCAGAGACGTCTCCAGGGAAAAAAGGATGAGACCGCAGTGTTCAACAGTAAGGACTCTGAACATATCTTGAACAGAAACAACAATGGTGCATTCGAAGGGCAGAATGTCAGAAGAGGGCAATAAAGTGACAGATCCTTATCCAAAGCAAGATGCTATGAGCAGAGAACTCAACTAGTCTACAGAGAGGTTATTTCCCGACTTAGTTACAAATCACTGCTTTGAACTGCTATTTCAGTATAATGGAGTCATTCCTGAGCAAGTCCCTCACCTCAGTATTATTTTAAAATAAAGTTATTTTGTTCTAGAATAATTATCTTGCTTGAATTTTATTTTAGAATAGATTGTCTTTAAATTAACCATTCTGGAACAGACTCTCTGCAGTGTCATTTTTCTATCGTATGTACATTGACCAGTGTTTCTAAGTACACCACAGACTTCTAGCACTGCATTTCTCTCTCTTTCTAATGAATTCGAGCTATATTACTCGGTAAATATGTACCAAGAAGGCTATGTGTTTGCTTTGCTTTGGTAACTCAGGGTATTTGCATTTCTAGCAGATTCACAGTGTTTAATCCCTTTGGGTAGGCCCTCTCCTTAATTGCAAAACAGCTTAATAAATAGAACTAGTTTTCAAGGAGTTATGATTTTTCTTCTTAATCAAGTTTATTCCTAAATTTCCTTTAAGCCAGGTAAGTTCAGATGTTATCAGTCAGCAACGACTACTACGGCAAGTAGAAAGATGTTTTTTCAAATGGTACTACAGTTGTCAAACCCATAATCTATGATAAAGTCCTTGCTACTGACACCTTCTGTCTCTAGAAATTACATGTATTTTAAAGTGTGGAAGACCTTGGGTGTGCTCAGCCTCTGTCTGTCTACTTTTTGTAAGTATCTACATGTTTTATCTTTCTTTTAGGATCTATAAGCAAAAGCAGGGCTCACTTATGATCAGAAAAGGCCAATGTTCCTGGAGAGGCTTTTGCTGATGTGATTGAGTATAGGTTCTCTTTAAGGGTGCAGAGAAATTTGGGAAAAAATGTCTAAACCAGATTTATAGATGTATTCTACTCCACCAGAATCTAAAAGTTCAAGGTCAGCAGCAGCAATCATTTTAAAATAAAAGGCTTTTGTCTTCCCCCTACTGCAGTGGATTCTAGAAAACTGAATCAATTCTCTCAATGAGAAAAGTTACCTGCAGAGTTTAAAACAGCTTTATTGCCCCACGAGCAGAGGTGACCAGTACCATAACATCTAGCTCTTTTCAGAGTTAGCCAGCTTTGGAACTAACATTTCTTCAGAGGAAGAAGTAGCCTTCTTCCACAATTTCAACTAGCAGTTTTCCAACAAAAATAAATTCTTAACTTTGTCCACACAGTCCTACAAGAGATGGAAAGTTGCAGCTGGAGGTTGAAAATTTCAGCAAGTTATTACTGAAGGTAAAAGAAGTGAAAAAGGTCAGAAAAAATCCAACCTAAATACAGCAGGTGCTGTCACTTTCAGATTTGTCCTAAAAATGTAACATTGAAAGTTGTCATTACGATTAGGAAAGCAGTAACTCTTCATCCATACTTACCTAGTTTCATACTTCTCATCAATACAAAACAGACGGATACAGAACGCATTTGAAGCTCCTCTGTACACTGGATGAAAAGCATCTTTTTCTTCAGTCTCAAGGAGGGGTGTTGCTGAGCCTTTGACATCTTTGCCTCTGACATCACCTAACAGCAGATCAGTATGGGAAACTGTAGTGGCTCCATCTTTCTGCAATAACAATAGACAAACAATCACTTAGAACATTTCAGAAAATATTTTCATTTTTTAATTAAAAGGTCTTGCATCACTCCTATCTTATAGCATTCCAAGCAGGCACACATTCTGACAAATACAGAAGTTCAAGGAGGTATTTTTACTATATCTACCTGCTTCTGAAACACTAGATAAAAGTGGCCTTTAAAAATATATACATTCTTGCTGAAAAGCATTATATTCACAAACTAATAGTTACCATTAGAATCCCTTTGTGAGGCAATAAGATATTTACCTTTCAGAAATATTTCTATATAAAAACTTTGTTTTCGGATGCATATTGAAAATATATGAAAGTTAAAAACACGTTATGTTAAAGAAAGTGGGATCAACGCAGAGAATACTGTCAAAATGGAAATGAAAAAATAATGGGAAGAAAACCACAGTGGCTTTGATACAGTACCGAGAGAGAGACTAGAGACAGATGCAACCATTTAAAAGTTTCTCAGCATAAATTCTCTGCTGATTTTTGCTGCACCAACACATTTCATAGTAACACTCTTTTATCAAGCCAAGCTTCACTCAACAGAAGCGGCACAGATAAAAGACGTGCCCTTTAACTTCTACAAATTACAGGGGAAAACTGAAGCTACATTGCTGCTTTCAGCTTTGGTAGCTTTCCATCAGGAGCAGATTTTCAGCTCGGTAACACAGGCAAGTCAAAGTCCCAGGACTCGCAGATCTCTGGAGTACGACAACTCTTGCCCTGTCCATTATGGGAATGCCCTCTCCACATCTGCAGAGGATCCCACTTGAAGCTGTGCTTCCACATGCCTTTACTTGGCAGCAGACCTGCGCAAACAGGCCCCCATCCTTTTTCTCCTCTCAGTGCCACTTTATTCCCACGCCCATGCTGTCTGGCTGTTCATGTGGAACTGGATGGGAAAACTCATCTGATTAATAGCTATAACCGCCTCCATCCAGATCCTAGCTAGAACAGCTTCTGATCTGTGCACAACAGCAGATATAAGTGTGGGCCCGTGCAGAAGACGGTGCAAGAGTGGAAGTGATAAGCATTGCTTGTCCTAGTAACCTTTGTGTCAAATTAGCTTTCAAAGTTATCAGCATTGCTGTGTACAGTGGTATTACCTGCACAGCTGCACCCTGATCATGAATATGTTCAAAGTTTTGAGATGAAACAGACTCTGTTTGACTTGTTTGATTGCTTTTATCTTCACCTGAGTAATGAAAAAGAATACATGCATCAGGCTTAAAAATGCAAGCTTAACCCTCAGAAACACAGCATAACTAGAGAGTGTGCCAAACTACCTCTATTGAAAGGTTTGTTTTATTTATTTTTAACAACCACAGTTAAAATAGACCCTCCTATAATTACTTGGCTAGAACTTCATTAGACTATTTGATCTCAAGGCAAAAATCAGAGAATTGGTTATAAAATAAGAATTGAACAAGACACAGTTTGGAAGCAACTCCTAACTCATGGATTATACGTAATAAATTTTTACCCTATCTGAAGAGAAAAATATGAGTTATTAGTGTATTGACTGGTATCTTAAACCCTGTGCCTGTTGCTAACTTGTCTTCTGATGACCATAGGCAAGGGCTCTTGATTCTCAGATTAGTTCTCCTCACAGAACTGAAATTCAGAATAAATCCTGGTCAGGCCAGAACTCTTACTTATTGGTGCAAGCAGGGACAAGAAACAGGGATTTAAATTCCCTTCTCAGCTGCTAAACCTAACTAGCTCTCTAAACCCTGTTTTACTTCTTATAAAGGGTGGTTGCTCTTTCAGCAATTTTTGTCAGGTTGTCTATTTCCTCCTCTTCCCCTGATCTAAGAGTCTCCACCTGACAGATCATCCTACCATCCGCAGTAACGTTACAGTAACATTCTAGTCTAGTTCATTCCCACCTGAGTAATATTTTTGTGGGCAAACAGATAACTAAGGTGATCGGATGAAATTACTTGTAGCCATCTGGTGAATCAATATTTCAACACTGACTGCCGTGATACATACATGCACAATGCTATATATATACTTCTCTCTATATATACACATATACACACACAGCATATATATACAGCATCTCCGGTCAAGTGCATAAGCCAATTAAAGCAAGCATCTATATGTTAGGGACTTTATTTAAATATCGCTATACACTTTTTTTTTTTTTGCTATTCAATCCCCTGGCCAGGGCCAAATCCAGAGTGGATATTTAAAATATTAAGAAACCACAATAAGAATGTCTAAAGTCCATTTGGAACATATATGACGCATTATGTTTGATTTCAATTACCTAACCATTATCTTAAGACAGATCTTCGCAGTCTTACACAGCAACACACAACAGCTCTATAGAACTCTTCTGATACCTGACACGAGCATGACAGATGATCATTTTCTTTAAAGTCAATGGAAGGTGAAGGTATTCAGCATGAGAGATCATCTGATAATGCATCATAAAGGTCACATCTAAAGTTAATGTTATGGACCAAAATTATTTTAATCATCAGCTTGGAAAAGAAATGTTGGAATACTAGCAAATCCTACATATTACCCCAAATAACCACCAAAATTACTAAAGCAAAGTGTCAGCTGCTGTATTTTTAGCCCCTGAACATATCTTCAATAGTTCTGCCATTCATTAAGTTGTCACCTCCCTAGTTTTACAGATATGTTCACAGTTTTTTATATTTAAAAATAAAGCCTGAAAATAAGCTTTAACTAATAAACTCTTGAGGTGTAGGCATCGCTGCTGCAGAAAACACATCAGGCCAGGACTCCCTTGCATTTGACAGCTCCAGTAACACAAGGAAGTCAAAGTTTGAGCTCCAGGAGGAAGAAAAAACAACTTCAGAAAACCCAGCGCAACAGAATTCTTCACTCCTCTCTCCGAACTTTACCTTGGGAAACCCATCTAAGCCACGTTCACCAACACAAGCATTTCTTCATCCATTAATGAGCTTTTTTTTTTAAAAAAAGCCTCAAGGGTTTAAAATAATTTAGCCAGAAGTATTTTTAGAAATCTGTTATCTGAAAATCTGTTTCTCTGTTAGTAGAGAAGAATGCAGATGCAATGTGCAGGGCAAGAAGAAACACAGGGGTTAGAAACCATGGTTTCTCCAGGGGTACCACAGATGTGAGACTTCAGAGAAATGATCAAATGTCATCTTGATTAACCCAGCTACATTTCTCATTATAAACAGCCTTGCAGGTGTCAGAAGTTAATTAATACAAGTCTCTTGTTGTCATGTAAATATTGATATGTTGTTTCTGACTTTATACTAAAATGAAATCCCTTAATGGCTCCACCATCCACTACTGTCAAATGTAGCTGCATCACTGTTTACATATAAGCTGTACACAAGTGACTAGGAAGAACATAAATATTGTTGCACTAAATGAAGTATAGAACACAAAGAAAATTAAAATAATTCAGTGATTGCGGGTTGTTAGCAGAGGTAACAGTCAGCAGGATCAAGAAGCCAGTTCACCATGACGCCTGATGAAAAGCCCTTGAATCATTCCCACTGCATCATAATGTTTGCTAGCTACTAATTCGTGACACCGTATAGAGTAACAACCAAATTACTGTAATTACCCCGAAACGTAAGTGGCATATCAATATTGTGTTAAAGACAGATTTTTGTATACTCTTTCACTATTATTCAGTATTACATTTTGAAAGGAAAAATACTATCAACCTGTGGTCTCTACTTACAAGCTAAAGTGCTTGAAAAAAGATCCTTATTACAGGATTTTTTTTTTTATATGGTAACATAAAATTACTCTACAAAGGAATGCACCTTGCATTTTAAATGCTCAGCCTTCGACTTCATTAAAAGAAAGTCCACATCCTCTATTGATGTAAGGTGTCTAGTGAACCTGCACTGCCTTCGCATCAAGGGACAATCTGGCAGCAAATTTCCAATACAGTAGCCTGCAGAAACTGTGCAGTCATTAAAACAGCACTCTCAATCGTACATGTGTTATGCAATATAATAAAATATGAACTATATGTGACTGACATTATAATAAATTCCAAGGATACAGGTTGGCCATTATATTGGAAAGGCTTAACAATGGACTAAATGGGATGCAACTCTTATATGGATTCTACATTTACAACCCCCCCCCAAAAAAAACAAATAAGAGAATTCCCTTTTCTAATTACACTTTTAATAAAATGAAAAATTCAGAGAGGAGGGGAACTGTGTTTATGAGTTGGTTGGGGTTTTTTTTACTGTAAACTTCTTCATTAAAAGAGTGGGCTTTATTGTTTTCCTTCTTAATTTAAAAAACACCCAAAACAAAACAAAAAAAAACCACCCCACAACAAAACCCGAAACATTACTGCTTTTCCTGGAAGATTTCATGAATGAATATGGAAATGAATTTTGAGTCACATCTCATGTAATAATGAAACCCAAATTATTCACAGGGAAAGGGCTTTTAATTCAAACTGTTTGGAAAATATGGACTTTTTGTTTATAGTCATAAGTCAAATGTGTAACAAGCAATAAAAAGAAAAGTTGTTTATCAAGTATCTACCACATAAAGCATACCTTTTTCAATAAACCATAACAAACTTCTGTAACTTGTGACAAGCTAATGCCTTATTGAACTGGTACTAGAAATTATAGTAATAGTATACATTTGATTCCCCCCTCCCCCCCCCTTTTTTCTTTCTCTGAAATTCAACTACTACAGCCTTTAGTTTCCTCTCTCTTTTTGACCATACTGGGCAAGTATAAACAACAACACATAAGGTTTCAGGACAACCAGCACTTCAAAGTATTATAGTTGCTTGTTTATATTCCAAGATGTGCAAAGCTACAATAATAATTTCAATTAGTATTCAGTGATAACAGAATTAATATTCCTGAGCAGTGTACAGCCATGAGCAGCTCTAATTTTACTATTAAATTTCTAGTGGCTCTTTCTCTCTAGGAATAGTATCAGAGTCAGGCTCTTAGCTTATAAATTCCTTCTCAGGAGCCCGTTTCTGCAACCATCAGTGATTTGTGCTCAAGCTATCTGAAAAAGTCTACAAATAATTCTCTTTCCCCGGAGCTGCCCTCGTCATTCCAAGTAGAGGGATACTACTACTTTTAAAAATCTTACTCGAAGGAGACACACAGGATTGCAAACTAGTATCAACCATCAAAAATAACATAGTTTTTAAATAGAAAGGAAAAAGAGATGAACACGTGAGACGGCTAACCACGTTGCTTAATAAGTTTCCGAAAAGCACTCAGATGCTAGATTGAACAGTCATATAAGAACACGAATAGAACAGTTGTTCCTGCTCAGTTTTCACATTTAGAACAAGTCTCAGATTTCCTAAATGTTAAAAGGACCTGTACAGCTGTATTGTTAAAACCTATAACCACATACTCAGTAAAAGGCTCAGCAGCACAGAATTTGCCACAAGACACAGGCCTACAGCTTGCAGTCCCTGGACAAGGAAAGCACACAGAAGTGTCTAAGGGTTTTACTGGAATCAGGTGACAGTCACAGAATGGTTAGGGTTGGAAGGGACCACTGGTGGCCACCTCGTCCAAGCCCTCTGCTCAAGCAGGGTCACCCAGAGCAGACTGCCCAGGACTGTGTTCCAACTAGTAGTTCTCAGAAGAGACTGTCGGGAGCGATCTCTCTTCTTCCCTCAGTCTCATTTATGTTTCTACATATGTCTGTCACTTATTTTGAAATAACACTCCTGCAGCTCCAGGAGCACAGAATGATACAGGAGGAGACAGCTGGCTTCCTTCCTCTCTTATTTGCAAGATGCCCCTTTGCAGGGGCGGGGAAGTCCACAGGAGCAGCTATAAGACTTTTTCTTTCCCTTTTCTGCTCCGCAACTGCCAGCTCCAACATACCAGCTGGTGACTGCTCTGTAGCTCCCTAGTTGCCTTTTTTGCCTGCTGCTTTCTGTTCAGACAAGCAGATACGTAATAACCTAATGGTGTTTTTTTAATTCTACTGCTGATAATTAGTAGATAGCAAAATGTTGCCCTTCTGCACAAAAAGCCCTTTGACACTGAAAAATAAAGATGACAACTGTAAATCATTTACATGCACTTCTGTTCTACAAACAGGTGACATATTCATGTTACTGTTTATCATTTGCAGTAAGGTTGCTTGTAGATGCGTTGTTGTATCTTGTCCAATATAAAAATAAAGAGACAGTCCCCGAGTTCCCAAAATCTCGTTACCTAGAAGACTGCAAACAATAAGCAAAGAGAGCAGAAGGTGGACCAGAATAAAATAAGACGACACAAGTCAATGGGACAACATAACAGCCACAGTTAACCAGCTGCTTAGCTACTGACAAACGTTAGAACGAGATTTCAAAATTAAAATCTTCAATTAATAGTACAACTGTAGCTAACTGACAGAAAATACACCTGATGTGTTAGCTTTCTGAAACTTGAAACGTAGGTTTATCCCGTACCTGGTATAGACCAGCTCCCCACAAACAACAGTCACTCCTAAGGCAGAGACAGGGCTACCAAAGTTTCTCTCCTGAATTAAAAAACACCAGGCAACCATCTCCAAAACAGATACATTAATTTGTGTTTTCTTGCTATAAAACCTCTTCCCAACCTTTTGCAAACCTACTCAGAAGCTGGAAATAAATGCAACTTGAATCTATCTAGCATTTTAGAATATAGATACCTTCTTGAATGCTTGGCTTCTGTGGCATTTTGAGAATATCTTCAGGATGTGGTTTACAGAGTCCATGGAAAGGCCCTAAGTCAAAACACTCTTGAAGCAAGGAAACATTTACTTGAGAACATAAGCTCATGAATCCTACTGCAGTGTCACCATCCTGAAATATAAAAGCAACGTCACACGCACGTAAGAGTGGAGCACGTGATTTTAGGTCAGGACACAAAAAATTGAACAAAAAAAAATTGCTGAAACATAAGAGTTAGTGTTCCATCTCTGGCTGTGCATAATAGAAAAGTATAAAGGAACTATTTCAGCAAAAGTTAAAGATCCTTTTCTTCCCCCCCCACCCCCCCTTGTAATATGCGTATTAGGCCATCTATATTACATGTTATAATTCTTTTGTTATCTATAACTTGTAGGAGCATTAGGATTATGTATATGGACCAAATAATGACATATTGTTTCAATAAAACATTTGTTACAGTAAATAAAAAAACCATACCTTTTAACTACATACCCCCAAAAAGGTATAATTTTTCTTTAAAGTACAGGTAAAGTAAAATCTGGATTTAGCTAGCCATAATGGTTGACTAATTACTAGACACCACTTTGTAAATAAAATTGTGCTCAAATTGAACAGTATATTTTCCTATGAAAATTATTAACTCAAGAAAGCAATTATGTTGTATATAAACAGTATCTAATACAGTATATGGTATGTATTATTTGCAGCAATTATAAGTGCTAAATATTTTCAAGTTCTGAAAAAAAAAAAATCTAAGCACTAGTCTTAAAAAAAAAAAAAAAGCAGCCCTGGCAAGGATGAAAATGACAAGATCCTTGCAATGCTGAAATGGCACGTTACTCTGTATGTTTGACTATTACTGAAAGTTTCCAGAAAGTTGCAGTCTTCAGAAAGAAATACCCTCTGAAAAGTGAGAATTAGCATGCTGGAGGTATTTTGGCTTTAAGCTAAGACAAGTCTACAAGAAGGAAGCTCTTCAATCTTTAGTACGATATGCAACTTTCTGGTGAAACAAATAATCAAAATATTTTTTTTCATTAATACACATAATGAAAGCCTCATTTATAAACATAACAAAAACTCAACCACTGGATTTGTATAGCTGTTTTATCAGGCCATCAGCACTCCAATAAAAATTAAAAAAGTTTAATTTTCTTTCCCCTCAAACAACAAGTGATTGTTTGTTTGCGTAACTGAACAAAAGCTGGGTCACTGCAGTTGTCTGGCTGCTATGTAATTTTAGGCCCAAGGCTCAGCAGAGGCTGATTAACCAATCCATCTACCATATGTGCAAAAAGAGGTTGCCAGCTTCATTCTCTGCAGGGAAAATTGGCATCTATCTTGGTTCGCATGGAGGTGTCTTTCTAATCTGCAGCAGCAGCAGCAAGTATAAACTACGAGGGCCTGAAACACCTTTTGCTGGTATCATATTGAGCTATAAATGTACAACTGAAATGTATTATTTATAAAGATAGCCGTTTGTAATGTGCTATTACACTAATGGTTTATTGTTTCCCATTTGGCTTGCAATGGTAGTGATTACATGCTAAGGTTTTATAAAATCATTTGCTATAGAAAGCAGACTTTGGGTATTAAGTAGGTTACATTGCCTATCAGCTTACAAGACCACACACAATTACTAACACATGAAAATATTAACAGGAATTTTCAGCAGGCTAACTATTACCACCTCTTTCTTATTTAAATTAATTCCTGGGTATCTGTCTTCAATTCAGCAAAAATCTGACTGCCTGAGCCAGGAGATGGAAAAAATCTACAGCATTTTTAACTGGCTACTAGTTTTCAAATGCAGTATTAATTTTCACCGGGAATGAAACCCGGTCATCTATAATGCAAATGTCTAAAATAGCAACATGGTTTCTTCAAGATGGTCTATTCCAATTACTTGAAAAGAATCTACACAGTTACTGGGAATTACTGTTTCATTTACTTAGCAGGAGATATCGCTCCGAGAGAAAGGAAAGACACAACATACGTGGCAGAGGGCACCATGTGTGTGCAGATAATGAATTCTACCTTCCTAAAAGTGAGCTTGTTCTTTTTATTCACTGAGCTGCAGTGTGAGCTGTCGCTCACACATGACATCACTAATGTTATGATTAGACAAAACCAGAGCTCATGGCAGACTGACCTCACAAACAACCACCCGATTTTCTTCATCTTGACATTCTATGATATCAGCAAGGAAATATTCACTATAGGTTTCTTTCAGAGTCTCACTCTGACGTGTCCAGATTGGCGTGAGATCATCACAATCTTCCAACCTACAAAACGAGAGATTAGGTAATGTCCTGAAGGTCTGCCATTAATAGGTCCTGATATTTCTGTTCTACTCGGTTAACGTATGGACAAATATTACAAACACTTGATCCAAAGCCTTCACCCACAAGTAAATACTTTCACCTAGGACACATCCCCAGCACACACTAAGCTGGGAGCCTCAGCACCAGAAGAAAGACAGAACCACTTCCAAAAGCCAGCACAACCCACCTAAGATCTGGATTGCCCAATGGAGATGCTTATCTTTCCCTAACAAAATACAAGGGCAGCCCAGTTCAAAGTTCTCTTGCCTAAGGCATCTCAGGCCAGGTGGACCTGGGCTTTAGGCCTCATTTAAAATAATTTACTCAGTGAGCCCAATCATCAGTTGGTTAGAGTTGGCAGAGATCTCAAAAAGCAACACCAGTGCAATTTAGAAAATCAGTTCTTTTAAAAAAAAAAAAAAGAGAGAGAAAATCATGCCTTCCTGTATGGGAGAAACAGTGCTGAGTATTGGCTAGATTACTGTTATTACACACAGCAGTGCGGGAGTCACCTGGCACAAATCGAGCCATTATGCCTTTGTAAGGTCAAGTTAATGCTCCACCATCGGAAAAGATACAAAGGCCGCAGTGCGATTATTCCGTCCCTCTGCCTCAGGAGAGCCTTTCCGCGTAGGCGGCAGCCTGCTGCACCGAGGCTTCCGCTGCCTCGGCTGCTCCAGTCTCTTCTCCGCGCTGCCGGCGCAAGAGCTGCCCGAGCCGACTGCCAGTCAGTCCAGGTTGCAGTGTGAGCCTCATATAGGCCCCATACTGCACAGATTTTTATTTAAATAGGCCACAGAGACTCTTTCCCATTAAACCACTTCAAAAAAACCAACATTAATTCTTAACCAGGATCAATGTAAGTCTTAACAAGAAGTTTCAGTGCTTTTACCGAGGCAATGAAGGAATTCATTAGTCATAGGTGCTGTGACCACGGCATAAAGGCCAATGGCAAACCAGCTCTAACACAGAACTGCTTTCAATAAGATGAAATCTTTTTTTATTTATCTATCTCAAAAATACAAGAATTAAGTGATCCAACCAATAATTCTGCAACTGAAAAGTGGTGAGAGAAGTGGGGCTGTGATGGGCCGTCAGAAGGAATGACTTTTAATACCAGACTGTGGAGTTAAGAAAACCCTTTCTCCTCAGGGCCATAAGTAGACTGCTACTGAATGTGCTTCCATTATGGCAGTTATCGCACACGCAAACACACGAGGAGAAAGACGAGCCCCGCAGGGTAAAGGAATTAAACCAAGAAGAGTAAACGACGCACTTCAAACACAGGAATACATTTATGCTTATTGAAAGAAACGGAGACCGCCACAATTGTCTCCTTTCAAACAACAGGTTGCTTCCTTCAGCTACCGAGCGCTCAGGAGACGAACCCGTGACAGACAACCGCCCTGGGAGAGGCGGCGGGAGCCCCCCGCCCGCACGCTCTGCCGACGGCGGCCTGCGCCCCTCTGCAGCAGGCCCCGTCCTGGCTATAACACGCCTAGCGCTGCGAGCCCGACCCTTTTTGGCGGCCTTTCGACGCTCTCCCCTCACGCAGAGCCGCCGCCGGCCGTTTAAAGAGCGGGAAGGCGTGCGGCCGCTGCGCTCCCGGCCGCAGCCCCTCAGGCGCGCTGGGAGCGGCTCCCGCGCCTCCCGCCCGCCGGCGGGCCTCGCCTGACCTCTAGCGGCGGCGGGCGCCCCGCGGGCCCCCAGTCCCGGTCCCAGGCCCAGCAGCGGAAGGAGCCGGGCTCCCCGAAAGGCCGAGGGGTTCCGGCCCTCCGGAGGCCGCCTGGGTAGCCCGGGACCACGGCGGTTGTGAAGCGGCAATGCAGCGCCCTGACGCTCCCCGAGCTGTGACTGACCCGGCACAGCGTGACTACAGCCGCACAGATCCCATACCCCACACCGTCATCAGCCTGCGGCTGGGGCGTCCCTTTCTGCATCTCCCTAAAATAAGATGTCAGGAGAAAGTGTTTTAAAAAATTGTTCTCTTTTCTTTAAAGTGCTACATATTGTAGAAACATGTTTCCGAAGATAGTTATCAGGAACAATTATTACCATTTCCCTCAGTTTTAGGAAAACTTGTGTTTTGCTTCAGGCTCCTATGCTCAAGTTTCTAGGCGCTTGTATCTAAATACTTGTACCTATAATTTAGAAATCTTAGTTCAGCATATGCAGCAAGTCGGAAGAACAAAGTTATTCTCATTTCCACTCTTTACATGTTCCTGGATTTGGAAGAAGCCTTAAAGTTAAGGCAACTGGGCCAAAAAAAGTTATTTTAAATTTTATCAAACACGGTCTGAGTTTAAGTACTGACTGACTCTCACATAAGACTGAAGGACAACTGAGGTGGTATCTAGATGGTTTTTGCTACTCCCACACACCAGAACGAATGCGACCTTTGAGTAAGATTACCTTTCTGCTAGGGGCCGGTGACCCCTTTTATTTTGACGTTGTTTCTGCTTTTTTACTCCGGGGCCATCTGTCCGAAAGCTCGCTCTCCCTTGCTTGGCGCAGCCCAGAGATGGGGCCTTGAAGACCCCTCCACCCCGACCTCTCTCCGCTGAGGCGGCCCAGCGGGTTGAGAAACCAGTAGAGACGAATATCATTGCTGCCCACTCAAAGCTGAAAACAGCTGCCAGGGGTGACAGGTTTCTAGGCCCCACACTTTTTCATTCATTTTCACTGTTTAAGTCAGAGTCTTTGTTGTAATAATTTACACACAAAAAGAAAAAAGTATGGGAAGTAGAACACTGTCACTTATCTGTAGAAGTAATTCAAAAGATGCATCTAAAATGAAGTTCCAAGAACAATGAAACCCTGTAAAAATTTATAGTAATTCACATTCTTCATATCTGAAACCAAAATACTGATTTTCCTCTCCTTCACAGGCAGTATCTCAAGGGAAAAGCTGCAGTAAGGTTTTCTATTACCAGAACTTCACTGCTTCAACACAATTAATTAGTATAGCAAATCTGATAACCTGTTATGAAACCTCAAACAAACCAAACCAATTTAGGGGCAAAGGAATGAGACCGTACACTAATTGAAACCTGATGTTTGGCTGGGGTAGACAATACACACACGCCATCTCCAAACTGAATGTTTTGCTGATTGCTCAAGTCCCTTACAGCATTCTGCTCTGCAAAACACAAGGTGACCCAAGGCCACACATCAAGATGCAGGTGGCAATTCCGTCGGCTCGCGGTACGCAGCGAGACTGACCTCGCGATAGCCAACAGGGCTCCGCGCAAGCCCGCTCATCTCCCTGCGTGCTAGGTGGTGTAGGAACAAAACTAGTTTTGATTTCTGCAATCCTCCACCAGCACCATAGTCTTAAAAAAAACAAACCAAAACAACCAAACCAAAACAACAAAACACAGATTTTTAATAGAAATACTACAAAGTTCCTAGGCTGCAAGAGCAAGCACAATAAAGACATTGCACAGAGCTGCAAATTTGTGAGCTCTTATATGTGGTACAAAACCACAAGTGACAGGATCTAAAGATGAGATACCAGCAAGTCACTTAAATATAAAAGCTCAGTGGACTACGTTCTGGCACACTCAAGATTTATTTCACATTATAAAGGTCAGATGGAGGATAACTCCAAAATTAATGGTTAAGCAAAGTATCAGTTTACAGCTTCTTTTTTCCCCCCCCTCTCTAAGCAAGGGAAGAGGGACCAGAGATTACCCTAATCTCCTATCATTGACCCAGAACATGTTGCTAGGCAGGTGGCTGGGGACAGCTTTCATAGCTAAGTCTCCAAAGGGCTCCACTGAACGTTACTATGGATGCCAGTGAAGCACAAAGGTGAATACAGAGCAAAAGGAAAGGCAAAGCATCTACTGCAAACATAATTTAACTTACTCAGAGAACCTCTTGATAGACAATATTAAAGTATAATTTTATATCACCAGATACTGTGTAATTTAAGAAAACACAGTTTCCTTGTTAGTTTTCTCATAATAAAAAACCCCAAACAAACTAAAGTAAATAATTTTATTATTCATAACAAACTACAGAAATCCCAGGCAAGATGGCATCTTTTGTGTGGAATATTGGTATGGCCTATGTGACATTTCTAGTTGTGTCGAAAATATTTCTATTGATAATATCCAATGGCCATCAAAAGAAAGAATTGATTCAAATTAAATAAAAAAGAAATATAATAGTTGGAATCAAGACATATGGAAAAACTTTAAGTCCTCAGGAATTAATTCACCTGCTGATAACTTCTCAGTATTAAGGTTCACTCACATAGTGATAGATGGTAGACAACTCGAAGGAAATACTCATTAAAAGCCTAAAAATTGTAGATCAAGTTAGCACGCAAATCATTTTGTAACATATTGGAATACCCAGACCTATAGCAGGATGGTGTGAAGTGGTCAAGGTCAGGCCTCAGTCCTTTTTCTTAAAATGCTCAAGAGTCAAGCAACAGGACATCGCAAACATTGACTAAAACTATAGGATAAAAAGCACAATCTGCAGATTTGTTTCAGGCCTATTTGGCAAAATTAAATATGTGTAAGACATCTCCCTGAGAGGCAGGCTTCTGTCAGAATCCAGTCCGAGATGTCAGCATGAATTAACCCATGAACAAACAGGTGTGGATTTACCAGGAGAGGGATATGCCTAACGTGGCATTACCACCTGTTAGCGCCGGTCGATACGAACCACACATGCATCAGCGTCGTATGATGTAGTGTCCCAGGCACGCGCTTGTCCCTTAACTTCAGTTTCCACTACAAGGACCAGAAATGCTAATTTCGTCATAATCCTGCCACGTAACCACATAGCAACGCTTACATTTAGAACAAAAGCAACTCCAGAATGAATCAGAACCAGATAAAACAATTCCTTTATAAAACATTACCCTACATGCACTCTTCCCACCATGAAGAGGGAAACAAGCGAACCAAAACGCAATAGATACTAGTTACATTTCAGCCACGCTACAGGGAAGCATCTACGCAGCAGTGACAGCATATATGGTCCAGCGATCTACACAGAAAAACATAAGACCCCATTGGGTCAGAAACTCTTTACACAGAAAGCTGGGATTTGGCACAGGCAGCAGAATCCAAGTGGCAGGAAAACACAGAGCAGTAATAGTCAATATACAGGTAGGCATCAGTAGGCAAGGCTGCCAGAGAAACCCGCATCTGTGCCCGGTGCACACTGCAGGCAGCTGAGCTGAGAGGAAAAAAAGAATTCAGAGTCTAACTTTTTAAATGATATTTATGACTTGAAAACAAGGGCAAGGCTGAGTTAAAGGCACATTGCGTGAGCATATCACGCAGTCTTTGCTCCAAACTGCGTCCACTGAAACAGATGACATGATGGAAGGCAAAGGGTTACCCCATTAGTTGCTTAAGCTCTCTCAGCAACACTGAGGAGGCCTGCTTCCCTGAAACACAGAGTGAATGTATGAAGCACTTATGCAGAAAAAACTGTACAAAAAATGAACAAGGATTACCCTCCGTGTCTGAAAGACTACTGGAACTAGGGATTCTCTGCTCTTATTTCATTCTTCTAGATAACAGGCCCTCCTATTTAGACTTTGCTCAACTGGTCAGAATATGGCATAACAAGAGAAAATTAAAAATAAGTTGGAATAGGCTCCAAAAGAACTGGAAACTGCACGCACTCACTAAAATACGCAGCAATGCAACTAAGCCAGCAGATTCACAGAATAAACATCACTGACAAAACTGTAGTCTTTCTAGATAGCAACCTAGTTTTACATGAAGTACAATGGATCTTGTGATGAAGTAGAAGAAAAACAGCATAATCATAAAACTACTTAATTAGGTTATCAAGGAAAATCATAGCAGTTTAAGATACCGATACTGTAAACCAAAAAAGAAAATTCTTCAAATTAACCCAGACAGATCTGCTCATAGAAGTAGAAGGGAGAAACTGCATTACCTTGCTTTGCGAACATACAGCTGTGGGTGATACCAATGTCTGGGGCACACGAGCAAGGTAAAGTTTGTATCCGCTACTGAACATGGAGCGGTCGTCATCTTTTCAAAGACATTTCCCATGTCTGGCCCTGTGAATGACAAAGAACCATTAGGAACAACAGAGAAACTTCATTATGTAAGTTTTTAAATTATCAGCAAAACTGTTTGTGGAAAATGGAGTTTTGAACTTAAACCACAGATGGCATAATGCTCCGAGTCTTTTAAGTTAAGCAACAAAGCTGAGATGACGGTAGTATAAACACGTGAAGGAACTGTTACTGGATTGTTAATTAATCCAGCACCCCAAACCTGAATAAGCTTCAAAGCAATCAGAAATTGGTAGGATCAAATTCCTACAGAAATACTAGTCATAACCAACACTACATGCCACTGGAGAATCTCTTTGTCAGGACTCGTTATGCTGAAGGGAAGCTGACATTTGTTGCCAGGGTAGGTTTGACAGAAGCCCTTATTCAGGTACTGTTTTCTATAGTTGACACACCACTACAGAGAGTTTTAACATGACTTAGAACTCAGATGTCTAGAAATTGCCATATCAGAAAAGGTTCCAATTCATTTCAAGGGAAGTTCCAGCCAAAAATCAGTCATTAAGTAGCTGCTTGGTTTATTAGTCTGAATTCAGGACTGAAGTTCCAAGTCAGATAGTGTTCTCTGATTATGATGTGCATTCTCCATCTTTGTACCTCTCCTCTAAAAGAAATAATCCTAGTTTCCTTCCATGTCTCCAGCACCCCTTCTGACCCTCACCAAAGTGTCCTCTCCCCATCTTGTACTCCCTTGGCTAAAGAAGAGAAGGGACCCAATGTGACTGGCTCTGATGTACGGGCACGATGCCTGGCTGACATGCATGAATTTATGTACGTATGTGCTTGTGAATATAAACATACACGTGCTAAGTGACCTATTAGTCATTGTCTCCCAAAGTACAAGCACTGATTTCAATCTCTTGACTCGATTCAGCCAGAAATCTTCACAAAAGTTGGAGGAATTTATTTCCGAGATCTTTACTCCTGTTTGAAGTCCTATCTGTTTCTGGCAAATTTAAAGACTGCAAGAAACTGATAGACTGCTGAATGGCCTGCTGGAGCGAAGATGTAATCACATAAGCCTTTTTCACAAGGTATGTCCATTAGAGGATACTTTAAGGTTGTGTTTTCTCCATGTTTAGAAAGTGAGAACTGTTCTCAATATTAAAAAAACAAAACACAAAAAAGCCCACCAACACAGTGCATATTAATGAGATTTGAGATTGTTCTCGTTATTTTAAGAATAAAATAGTATTAAATTCTTACCTAAATTCTCATCAGCTGGTATGAAGAGAAGTATAAACTGCAGTTCTGGTACTGTGATAAAAGCTGTCCTGGACAAATAACATAACTGTATTCAGTCTTTCATCATTATACCCATCAGTCAGATAAAGCAGCTAGTCTTCTGATATATAAATTTTTCTCTCCAGTGTCTCTATAATCTAATCTTCCTTCATGAGTCCGTCCATACGGCTCAAAAATTAAAACGTTTTATTTATGACAAATACAATCATATGAAATTCATCTGGGCATTTTTTTTTAACTTTTTTTTCCCCCCCTACCTTATTTCTCTCAATTTCCTAATCCTTAGATTTCAAACGTCCTCCTTTTTATATCAGTTCCCCAGTGGTGAAAAAATGAAAGATGCCAGATCTCTGCTGGCAGATCTCTGACCTGGCATCTGGATGAGCTGGCTTGACATGACAAAGTAACTGTAAATTCAACACCAACAGCACCAAGTGCAATTCACTCTTTATGTAAGTAGATTCCGAGTATACCAAATAACCGGAGCAATGGTTGTATTTGAGTCCTGAGCTAACACAGTCATGTGCTGCTTGTACTGTATTGTTTGCAGCCTTACCATACAATCTGTAGCTAATTATCAATAGATTACCCGGAAACAAGCATATTCCAGAAACACCTACAGCTTTTTAAGCTTCCTGCTCAGTCATGCGCTTTGATTTTTACAAGTGGAAATTTAGGAAGAAGAAAAATCAATCTGCTTTGCAATGCCGTACTATTTCTGTGGAAAGCCACAGCAAAGATAACAGCTAAACCTTAACACTCTTTGGGAAGCGCACTTGGAACTGTAACAGCTCGGTTTCAAAGCCAACAGCACGCATCTGATTAATACAAGGTTATGTTTTATTACCTTCCAAGACTGTTTAGAGAGAGATTGTTTAATTTCGACCCAGTGATCACCTTAAGGCATTTTTAAATTCCATAGCCTCTCCAAACGATGGCAGGAGACTGCACGTGCTTTCCTACAGCAAGTTATATATGAACTCACCTAACAATTTCTTGGGAACATCCAGCTGCATATTCTTCTTTTGCCACAAAAAGATGCATGAACAACGTGTTCAAAGGCTACAAAATGAGGAATGAAAATCTAAACACCATGCAGCTAATATTTATGAAGTCAACCCAAGTATTAATATGCACATTTATTTCCAACATATATAATCTGCACTCAAGATGAGTAGCTTCACATAGATAAGTAACTTCAAAGCATGTGTGGATAAAGTTTGTGATTAAAGGACTTTTTTTTATATCACGATTTGTACTTCTGTAATATTTTTGATTTACACTCAAGCTTACTATTGTTTGACTACAATATACATAGTTTCATATTTAACAGTATTAATTCCAGACTAACAACATTTTAACCACAACAATTAACAACTAAATCTTAACAACATTTAATATTTGGCTGATAAAGACATTCTTTCTAGGTTTAAAAAAAAAAAAACACAAGCTCACATACTTCTCACACTCCTAAAATGTTTTTTCCTTAAAAGAAGTAAGAAAAATTATCAAGTTTTAAGATTGCCTCATTTGACACATTGAAATATCCAGGCAGAAACAGGGCAGACAGACATCTTTATCCTATATGCCTCCAGTTAACCTGGGAAACACTAGCAAAGGAAAACCCTTGTGCTGGAACGGAGAGTGCTATTAATTCACCTGTTTTCCCTCGCATATTAATTTCAAGTGCTGCATCAATGAAGGTCTACCTGTAGATGAAACATTTCTACAAAAAAAAAAAATCTTTTAAATGGGAAAACTTGAGGTCTTTGAGTGGTTTAATATTCAACTAAAATGTCGTGGCTAATAAATTTCAGCAATAAGTTTCAGCAACTCTAGAGCAAGAATGATTTTAATAGAGGTTGCAGTATATGGACCAGCACAAAGACAACAGGTTATTAGGTTATTGTAAGGAATAAACATCAAAAGCCATGTCTAAAAAAAACCAACAAAAACACTTGTTTTTTTTTTTTAAATGCAACAGGAAAAAAGGAAAAAAAAAAGAATGTTTTGTTCTTGAGGTCCAAGAGGAGGCAGGATTTGGCCTGTAACTGTTTCTGAATAGTGATGGTAACCAGGCAATCCTGTAAAGCATCTTCACTAAACTCTGCACAAGTCAACTCCTAATTTAGACCTTTAAGCTATCTTATAGTTTCTGTGCTCTAGGAAAAAGCCTTGTCAACTAGACTTTTAAGAAATTCTATTTTCAGAAGATCTCAATTTTCTAAAGCACATCTGCATGGCTTTAACCTGCCGTTAACAACAATATTTTATCTAGTTACAACTCAGAATAGGTTCAGTTGGTTTGTCAGTGCAGAAGCATAAAACACATATGAATCTTCTGTACGTATTTGAGAAAACAATCTCCATTCTAGAAAAAGAAGAGTGTTCTCCTTGTCCATGTTCCAAAGCACCTTTCACTCCTGTTGATGAGCAGTAATTCCTAGCATGCTCAAGCTCTTTTCTTTTTTGTCTTTTCTCTTTGTGAGCCCCTGCACTCTGAAGTCAGCTGCACCTTTGCTGCAAGAGATATTCTCAAGCAGGCTGCCTGAGGAAGAGCTTGCGGAGCTGACAGCACACCACAACCCAACAGGAGCAGCTGCAGCTGCACAGTGAATGAAGTGGTTGTGCCTGCAATATGCCTGTACACAAAGTACTGTTCAAGTGACAAAGAAAACAGATTACAAGAAAATTACATGGGTTTCTTCTATACTCCCTTTGTCTGTAATAATTTTGTTTCTTTTAACGGCACACTGCATTTTCAAATACAATTGCTGTATTTGTCAGTTTTTCTGCAAGCCATTGCTTAATGTCACACAGAACACCACTGGAAAACTGATGAACAGACTGTCTAGAGATAATTTCAGAACTGCCAATACCTTATTCTGGCATGTGCTGCCTCGCTTTTGCATGTTTATGGTTAACATTTTCCATCTTTTCTCAACAATCACGGGATCTAGTTCCTAGCTGGACTGAATGATGGGCAGCATTTGAATCCTGAACTTCTAAGTGCCTATTTCTAGTTCATAATTCCTAACAGTAATTCATAAACTTGACCGAGGAGCCTGTAGGAAAACTGGCACCGCACAGAACAGAGCACAGCAATCTCCACACCAGCACCAAACAAGTTTACTCCAGAACCAAGATGCTTATGTCAGCATGGTCCTCCACCCAGTCCTTCACGCAGGGGTACGCTCCCTGTCCCTTATTCTTTCTCTGAAGCCATTAAACTTACATTTAGTTCTGTTAAAATAGCAAAACTTTATTCCAAAAGGTGAGAAATGAGGATTCCAGCTCCCTTGCAGTGAGAAGGCCCTTAGAGCAAAGACTTCACCTCCCAGGTAAATGTTCCGTTAGATAACACCAGAGCTGGACAGGTTTTTGAATGAAAGATATTGCTGACAGCTACGATTCCCACTGCTCTCAGTGCTAGCACAACGCATCAGACATGTTCTGCACATGTCTGGCAAAGAAAGGACTTGCGTTCCCTAACTGCCATCCTTACAGTTACCGTAGTGGTAAAAGCACAGGTACCCGTGAACTTCTGAGCACCTGAGGGTTTAGTAAGGAATCTGATGATCACTTTTTTCAGCCCAAATGCTTCAAGTCTACTTAAAATAGATTTTAGATGCCTCTGCATATTTTTCATACCTGAGCCTTAAATGAAAACTCAACTACAATCACACAATTTACTTACAGTGCATTTATCGTTATTGTAGTTTTCATGTAAGAATGATTCCCAATCAGACTGATCAGTGATATTCCAATTTGGATAGTCCAGAAAGGCAGCATGGGCTATAACCTCATTCTTCGTACTGCAGAGTGTCAAAGCAAGATTTGATTTTTCTCTGTGAAAACAATTTAATTTTGCAGAAGTTGAAGAAACTACACAAAGAAAAGCAACTGACTGTTAATTCAGCCTGTTAAAATAGCAAAATTAACCATGTTCAAAAGTGCTCCCAGGATCGGGCCTCAATAAAACTTCATTGCCCACATCCTACCCTGACATTGTTCCTTCAATTCCAAATATTTATTTACTGTATTCTGACATTATAACAATTCACATGATTTTTCAAATCCTCAATTACTACGAATTTGATGTGCACGACTTAAACGCTCCCTTTTCTTCGCATGTTTCTTCATACCAGCTATTTGGGGAAAAAAATAAATGTATCCGAGACATTTGCCATTAAGTCAAGTGGAGAAAAACTAAATGACCCATCAGCATTTCACACAGTCTGTCTCTGCTGTTCATCACTGCACAGAAAGATGAAGCACAGAAAGATGAAGCACAGAAGGTTCATCACTATCTGCGGCGATGAAGATATGGTAACAGAAGACTTCTACAGCCACCCATTTCTGCTAAGGACATTGCCATGCGAGCAGCTAGGATACAGATGTCAAACATGGAGGATATTAGGTATTTTGGGGGCATAAAAAGAGGCACATTGAAACATTTTACAGCAGATAAAGGCTGTCTCCCAAGGTAGAATAAAGAGAGGCAAAAAATAACTAATTCCTTTCCTTAAGGGGAAACTGGAAGAGAAGGAAAAGATTTGAAGGAAAAGATTTAGACATACAGAGGAAAAGAAAACAGAACAGTCACAGCCACAAAGTGATTAAAAACCCTAGTGCCTGCCCCTCCACTTCCATCACTCTCCAACAGGCAAAAGGATTCTGTTAGCAGACAGCAGACATGGGAATCTGATGGTTTCATCAGGTATTATTCAAAAGTATGTCTTCTGAACTTTGATGAAAAGGAGGCTAGTGCAGAGTCAGATCTTGTCCACCATGCTGGCAGCAGTGATCCAAGTTTGCACAGTCCTGCACGCGTGACGCAGAGAAGAGATGGAAGCAGATTTTCTTTCCCTTTTTGTCAAAATTCATTATGCCATACCACGTAAAGGCTCATAATGTTTTCTGCCATTTTAAATGTAACAATTTCTTGAAGTTTACTGCAAGGAAGGTAATATAATGCCCCTAAAATATTGTTACTTACAAAAGGTACATGACATCAATCCTTCCAAAAACTACTTCTGTAAAATGGCTGAAGAGGCCGATAATATCTGAAACATCATGTGATTCTGTTTTTCTGGCACTGACCACTTCTGTATTTCCTCTTGAAGACGTTATTGTAGTCATCTTACAGACTGCAACCAGAAAGAAAAAGAAAACATTGCTGTTCTGGCAGATCCTGCTGCAACCTGTTGTTCAACGTAGTTACTTGAAATAGATTTTTATATCAACTGTGAAGAAGTGCAATTCGGATGGATTTAAGTGTAGACCTCTACAAAAATACATACTGCCTGCATATAAATACAGCATGCAAACAGTGCACAAGCAGAAATGCAGCAGGCAATCATCCCTATTGTATGTATTCTACATGCTACACAGGACATAAATGTTTTTAATAGGCTACAAATTGCTTGTACATTTATTCATTTATAGGCATTTGCATGATAACTATCAGAACAGTGCCCATCATTAACAATTTCAAACTTAATAGCCTTATGTCTATAGGGTTGGGAGGATCAGCTGCAAACAATCAGGATGAGAATGCCCAGGTAACATTAAACAGCAATTTCAGGTGAGTTAAGCGTATTTTGTCCAAAACAGCTCCTCAAGTTTCTTTAAGTCAACAGCAATGCTTAAATTTCAGAAGGAATTGAAAGCTCTGTAGCTTCCCTGACCAGAAGACAGACATTTTTGTCATTCCACGTTCACAGAATTTGCCAGGCCCAAGTGATTTATTGACATGCCTAGCACTTTCAGAACATAAGGGGACAACAGGTATTCAGACCACCTGGGACTATCAGCTAACAGTTCATTTATCTTTCAGTTGCGCTGCTACTCAATATTGTAGCCTGTTGTGATGTAATCAAGAATTAGGCATGTAAAACAAATTGACCAAACACAACAGCTTTCTGCAATTTCTTAAATATACTTGTGCAAAATATAGCATTACTAACTCAAAAATAGTCTCAATACCAACATACCTAGACTAGCAGGACACTTTTACCAAGCTGCCAAACACAACAGCCACTTCTAACATTGGCCCCCGACGTGATGCCCAATTATTAGGCCCCACAGATCCCAACTAAAGTGGGATAACAAAGGAAACCTTGAATTTTATACCTTTTAAATACAGAGGAAAGTCATGTGTACAGCTGCATCTTTCACACACAGTCGATATATTGTTATAGGTGACACCACAGGTCTCAGTCATGCAAACATAAGTTTGCAAAGAGGTCCCGGCACCAACCCGAGCCAGAATGTCCTCTGCAGGTTTTAATGTGTGCCCTTAGTAGACAGAATTGTGGTTATGCAGAAAGAACTAGCTAGGCTAGAGTGTACGTATTACCGAGTATAATGATAGCATCTACAAGGACAAAAAACTATCCTAGCTGGTGTAAGCAACTTCTCAAACATCTTAAGTTGTAACATATATATACTCTTCCTAGTGGAGTGGAAGGCAACGATACCCAGGGCTAAATGACGGGTGATTCTTAAAATGAGCAAAGGAAGTGGCCACATAATTCACTTATATATTTCATTAAGTACCTGCAAACTGTGATAGTACTAAAAGAGCTGGTTATTTTTTATTAACGTCAACTCCATAGATCAGAATAAACAGGATTTTAAAATGGCGTCAACAAACTTAAGCCTAGCATTAAGATTACTTCAACCGAGGAAAACAGTTTGCCACATTGCCGTATTCAATTGTTTAACTTAACGCATTGAAAAAACATCGCCCCCTTCTCCAGTAGTTCCCCTTAAAGACCCTGAACACGCATGCAACCACGACTGACGGAAAGCAGCATTTACACATTAAATATGTACTGTTTTCGTAAGAAAATGCACTGTTCCTACCGAACTCCTGCATTTCCAGGAGAGCAGCACGCCATAGATGAGAGACTGGGCAAAAGGGGCAGAGAGAGGACCCCTCCCCTTCCGAGCTACGGCTCGGAGCAGCTTCCCGCTGCCTCCTCGCACAACCGCTCTCCTTTCAGGCCCAAGGGACGTTCCCGTGCCGTGCGTTTTTCCCGTTTCCGACTGGCAGCGCACCAGACACGTACCCACCCCAGGGCGCGCCTCGGGAGGCCCCTGCGGCGGAGGGGCGGCCCTACGCACCCCACGGCAGCCAGGCCGCCGGAACGCCTGGCCGCAGCAGCGGGGACGAAGCGTGGCGACCGCTCCCGCCCCCCCAAAGGCGTCGGGGACGAGGCCAGGCCCACGCCTGAAAGCCCAGCTGGCCCGAAGGACGGCTGCTAGGCCCGAGCCGGGCAGCGCTCCCTCGCCTGACGGGAGCGGGCGTTGAACGCCCACGCCGTCGACACCTCCCGAGCCACGCGCCGGCGGCACGGGCCCTGCCCCGCCGCGCGGGACGCCCGCCCGCTCCCGCCGCCCACCCCGGCGCCGCCCGCCCGCCCGCCGAGCCGCCAGGGGGCGCCGTCCGGGGGGCACGGGGAACCGTTTGGGGGTGCGGGACCTCCGGCCGCGCCCGGCACTCACCTCCCTGCCGCGGCGGCGGCGGGTCCCTTTCCCCGGCGCTGCCGCCGCGGAGCGGCGCGGCCACGGACGGACAGACCGACTGACCGGCCGGCCCCCGCCTCGCTGCCGGCGCCGGGACGCGCCGCCGTTGCTCCGGCAACGACGCACGACGGCGCTGCGTGAGGTCAGAGGTGAGGGGGCGGGGCCAGCTCGGAGAGGCGGCAAGATGGCGTCTACGGCGGCCGGGAAGCAGCGGATCCCCAAAGTGGCGAAGGTGCTCGGGAGGCGGCGGCGGGCCCGCGGCCGGGGGTGGGGAGCGGGGGCCGGGGCGGCGGGCGACCGCCCTCGCCGGGGCCTGGTCCTCGGGGCAGCGCCGGGCGCCCCGGAGCGGCCCAGCCCGGCTGCGGCCCCGGCTCCTCCGCTCGTGCGGCCGCCCCTCTCCGCGGCCGGGGGAAGCTTTGCCTCCCCTCACGCCCCGGGCAGGGGCCGCGTAGGCTCGGGCTGGTGCTGGCGATAAGGGCCCTGTCGATCTCGGGATCCTTCTTGGGTAAATACTGAAGGTAGTAAGCCGCCGGAGTAAATTAATCACGGGGGGATTTTTCACTTCTGCATTAGAAGGAGAAAACGCGAATCAAGCCCCCTTACCTTACAGGTGAAAAATAAAGCACCTGCAGAAGTTCAGATCACAGCAGAACAGCTTTTAAGAGAAGCAAAAGAGAGAGAACTTGAACTTCTTCCACCACCTCCGCAACAGAAGATCACAGATGTTGAAGAGCTAAATGACTATAAACTCCGGAAAAGGAAGGTAAAGGGAAAAACCCTAGTCTTGATGCTTGTATAAAGCACTACATTTTTACTATGTTTTAACTTAAACAAGATTAGCCTGTATTACTTATGGGTTTTCCAGATGAATAGCAATTCTTAAAAAACTAAACATTTTCATAGCAAATGCCACTTCTGTGCAAAAATTGTAAGTTAAACATGTGTTGTTTAACATAAAATTTGGTAGTACACAAGATCTCACCTGTGACCACGTTCAGTATGTTCAGAACATAGCAAGGGTAATTGCATGCATGGTTTATATGCGGTTTCTTCATCACCACTAGTACCTGGCCAGTCAGCACAACTGAACATTAGCAAGCTTTACAGTAATACTGCTGTTGTTTCCACCTCAACTTTTTTGAAAAGTGTGTTTGCAAGTAATATTTCTGTTCTGTGTAATTATGGTATTACTTCACACACTTTAGAACACAACTTTCTGCACTAATCATGGTTATGTTTGATGATTGTCTTAAAACTTGACCATTTTGCATGTGAGATTTCAGGTATAATTTTTTTCTTCTTTTTTTTTTTTAAATAATTGCTTTGCTTGTGCAAACTCATCTATGGTTTTGTTCTGCCTTTTCCCTTGATAATTGCTGTCCTGGCTCAGCAAAGCAAGCATATCCCTAACAGGGAACTTTAAATGTTTTCAGAACTCAGCAGTTTTTTTTAGATACAGACAGCATAAACTAGGGCTGTCATTCCCTGAAGCATATAGGCATATGTTCGGAACTGGTGACTGCTGCAGCACAACACAGCATCCCTGTACTCAGCCCTGAGCGGGCGCTCATTCCCTCCTTACCGCAGTGGCTAGGGCTCCTCGTGCAGACTTCGGGCCTTGCTGTGCCGCGTGCTGGGGTACCTCGCCTGGACACATGCAGAGCGACTGGAGTCAGAGGATCAACACCACAGTGCTGCAAAAACAACGTTTGATGTTATAATTTTTCATTTCTCATACGAACGGCAGTAACGAGCCACCATGTTAACTGCATTAGACCATGTTTAGCCACATGCTAAATACCTATAGCATTGATCCTGACAATAGCCAAACACAAGTCTGAAAATGCCCTCACCATTGCACTGAGCAGTGAAATTTGTCTAACACATTCAATGCCAGCTTATTAGATCCAGGGAATAAGAATAAGGCATCTTGCTTTAAAAAAAATTTAGAGCAATTACAGATACAGGTCAAAGTGAACAAACTTGTGCTGGCGCATCCACGTATATTCAGGGTCATCTGCAACGACTGGATTCCATCTGTCCAGGTAATGTTGCTATTGAAACACGAAGCAGGAGATTAAAAAAAAGAAAAGAAGATTTTAGTTCTGTCAGTTATTATTCCATCAGTTTTTGAGGTATCAGGTTGCAGGAACTTGAGTTTAGTCCTGTTCTGTATGATGATCTATCCTTCTAGCTTCTCTGTTATGCAATTTTTAGGAAGCGTTGTATTGAGTATGATTTGTTACTACATCTGCATGGGTGTTAGACATTTGGAATTCATTCCAATAATAATATTCCACAAGCCATTTATGATGAGATTGGTATGCACAGAGGGATTTCTTACTTCTAGAAATAATTTTCTCCTCAGACTTTTGAAGATAACATAAGAAAAAACAGGACCGTTATCAGTAACTGGATCAAGTACGCACAATGGGAGGAAAGTCTAAAAGAAATACAGAGGTAATTATGATGCAGCTGCAAACATCTCTTATAAACCTTTTAAGACACACATTGACAAACATCAAAGTCTTGGAGGCACATTATATACTCAATTTAGTTCTCTTTGCTTTCCAGAGCCCGTTCTATTTACGAGCGTGCTTTAGATGTAGACTACAGAAATGTCACACTCTGGCTGAAATACGCAGAAATGGAAATGAAGAACCGCCAGGTTAATCATGCCCGAAACATTTGGGATCGAGCCATTACCACCCTCCCCAGGGTGAACCAGTTCTGGTACGTTTGCAGAGAATGGAGCATTGCTTCTACCTCCAAAGGCTACAGATCATTTTTCTATTTTGGTATCACACAAAAGTGCATTGTTTTGTGTTTCTCCAAGTCTTCAGGCTAGTCTGAAAAAAAAAAAAAAGAGGGAGGCTTAAGCTTTGGAAAGGTTTTGTACTTTTCAAGTGGCGAGAGCATTGGGAGGGAAGGATGTTTGTGTGCCTGCATGCTGCAGGTCACAACAGTATCTATAGGCATTCTGGGGTGCAAGTGGGGAATAGGTGAAGAAATCTCAGTAATGGTCTTAAGCACTCAAAAAATCCTTGTAATTTATGTGTTCGCTATGCGATTGTAAAAACTTGATTTTCTTTTCCAAGGTATAAGTATACTTACATGGAAGAGATGTTGGGGAATGTTGCTGGGTCACGTCAGGTGTTCGAACGTTGGATGGAGTGGCAACCTGAGGAGCAAGCTTGGCATTCCTACATTAACTTCGAGCTGAGATACAAGGAGGTGGACAGGGCGCGTACCATTTACGAGAGATATATCCTTTTTAGTACATTGCGACACCTGCCCAAGTTTAGGCCTGCATTCTTCGTTTCTTTCTTATCTATTCTATCTCCAGCTATGTCCCTGTGCTCCTTCTTACTGTGGTGTGTTGGGAGTAAGCCACCATGCTGAGAGCCAGCAGTAGGTATAAAAGCGTGTTTAGTATATGCCTCCAAATTCAGTTAAATGAATGTACACCCTGCCACAACAGTGTATATTTAACAGCACTCATGCTTCCAGCTTTTTTGCAGTCAGTTTGTTTCAGATTTCTCCTTAAACCTCTCCCTGACCATTGCCTGATTTTTATCCCTTTTTAAATTTTAAGTTCTCAGTAAGGCACAAAGCCTTTGCACACTTAGAGCTGTTTTGTGTCTTCTTCCCAGTTGCATTTTTTGCATGTGCCATCCTTGGGAGTTGTTTCATATGGTCCATGACCCTGTAGTCACTGGGAAGAATGCAGTTTCACACGTCCCATTCAACCACCACTGTTTCTTTAACATAGCTCTACTCGTTATTGTTCATCCTGATGTTAAGAACTGGATCAAGTATGCCCGCTTTGAAGAGAAGCACAGTTATTTTGCTCACGCAAGGAAAGTATACGAGAGGGCGGTGGAGTTCTTTGGAGAAGAGCATATGGATGAGCACTTGTACGTGGCTTTTGCAAAATTTGAGGAGAACCAGAAAGAAGTAAGACCTTCTTGATAATATATCAGACTAAAACCAACTGCTCCCACAAGATTTCTTCTTGAATATCAAACTCAAGGCCACTTAACATTCACTGCAAGACTCGTGTTTTTCAGCATCTTATGAGATATTGTTATTGTAGTCTGAGTTAAGGAGACAACTTTTTGCTTAGCTTCTATTTGCCTTTTGGTGACATCAAGGAAATATGTTCTAAGAAAGGTGGGCAGCAAATCTGCCAAGCCTGAGAATAGTGTTATTGGATCAAAGACATATTCTCAGATTTGTAAGTTTCTGAGAGGCTGTAGGCCAGCATGATAAAACCTGGATTAGCCATGTTTTTCCCAGATGGTCTCTTTAAAGTGCCCAGGCCATTAAGGAATTGAAAACATTCTGTGAACCCAAAACCACCACCTGTTAAAAATATTTTAAATATTCCAAACCTGCAAATGAGTAAGAGATGGCAGGGTTTGGTATTTAGAGAAATTTTTTTTTTTTCTTCAAAGTTTACTCTTCAGGAAGATCTGTGTTAGTCCTGTCCCAAAACAACCATTTACATTGAGAAATTCCACGATTCTGTATTCTATTAAATATTGCCAAAAGCTCATTGAGAAATTGGTGGGGAGGACAGAAGTCACTTTGTAAATATTACTCAAATGATACTTAATATTTTCAGTTCGAAAGAGTAAGGGTGATCTACAAGTATGCCTTGGATAGAATTCCAAAACAGGAGGCCCAAAATCTCTTCAAAAATTACACCATCTTTGAGAAGAAGTTTGGAGACAGGAGGGGAATTGAAGACATCATTGTCAGCAAGAGGAGATTCCAGTATGAAGAGGAAGTGAAGGTAGGTATTACAAATACCCTCTGGGCTCATCCTACGTCCAGCTGCTGCTTAAGGCACATAAGTGTCTCACAATAGGAAGGCTGATGAGTTTTACATTACCCTTGATACTCAGTCCAAGGAAATATCAAGAGAGCACTGTTCTTTTCAGAGGCAGAATTCCATCCGCAGGGGAGAGAGCAATACCTGCATTCCCTGCTTTTTTTTTTCTCCTGCATTCTCATGCAGATTGTGGAGCCAAAGTTTTTGATTGAACTCGGGGCTCGGTACCCTTCACAGTCATCTTAGGGCATAATGCAGTTGAGCTTGTGACTTCTTCACTTCTGTTATGCAGTAACTGTTACAGAGCACCTCACCTGTGTGTACATACCTTTTTGTGAGAAAGTGGGCATGCCACGCCTATCTACTATTCATGGCATACTGCATGTTTCATCAGTTCCTCTTCCCTTCTCACAGTTCAGTTTGTTTGCCTTCATTTAAAGAATGTTTGTAGGTAAAATAGAAGTAAAGAAATACATGCACTTTAACCCAAAAGCTCTAGCTTAAGCATACCCGAGACCAACAGTTTTCATTAATATTCTGATGATGTATTTTAAAGGAAAAATTCAGAATAAAAACTAAGTGAAGGAACAGGATCTGTTATTTGTAGTTACTGAAATTTCTTTCCCACTTCCCTGCTCCCATCTTTCTGGAAGGCAAATCCACATAATTACGATGCGTGGTTTGACTACCTGAGGTTAGTTGAAAGTGATGCAGATGCCGAGACCGTCCGAGAAGTGTATGAAAGAGCCATTGCCAATGTTCCCCCAATTCAGGAGAAGAGACACTGGAAAAGATACATCTATCTTTGGATTAACTATGCATTATACGAAGAGCTGGAGGCAAAGGCAAGTAGCAAGAACTCAGTTTTTCTTTCCTTCCCGAGTGTTTCCTTACATTAAATAGCTACAGATATTTCAGTAAGAAAACCAAGAACTGAAAATACTGTCTTACTTGTTGTGTGTAACTAGCTACAGGATTTGCTATGTAAGTATGAGGAGGGTTTTTTTTTCCCTTAATTTTTCCCTCCCATGCATAGTGAAAAAAATACTTCCGTTTCACCTCAATTCATCCAGAAACACACTGAAACTTTAAAAGGAGAAGTAGGTCTTTCTAGCTCCATCCAAATTGCCTGTTCCAAGCTGTTACCTGAACTTGTGAAGTAGTTTTATAATTAACAAAACTGTTTGTGAAGTTGTTCTGTGGAGCAGTCAAATCCTTGCTATAGTGGCCTTTAGAGGCTCTGTAAGTACTTCTTCTCTTATCAGTAACGTAACATTGTAACTGCTCTTTATTTCATAAAATTGTAGTGCAGTATACCTATTCAGTGTCTCTTAAAGGAAAAAAGAATTTTCTTCCCCCAAAATGGGGACACTCCTGGTTTTATTATCTAATTCATAGCATTGAATCTTGTTTTTAAAAGATGACCCTTACTGACTCTCAGGAGTTACCTTCTTTGAATTGTGCACACTAAATAGATAAGTACATTTATATCTTAAGTAGATATGATTCTAAGCAACTTGACTTAAAAATGCTGATCTGCAGTTTTGCAATCATTGCACTATCCAAAATATAGTGTAATCTTAGCAGTGAAGAAAGTATTTAATTTCGCCTGTTCTTACAGGATGCGGAGCGAACCAGACAAGTGTATCAGGCATGTATCGAGCTCATTCCCCATAAGAAGGTATGGCTTCTCTAGCAGTTTGTATTGAACCTTAATTTAAAATTCCAAAGATAAGTTCCTTTAGTTTTCTTTCTCCCCAAGGTTCAGGCATGTAAGCAGCTCCAAATGGCTACTAGCACATGCATGAAGATTCTGCTCAGGACTTTAAATATCCCTTTTGCTTTCTCACAATATTTATCTTCCAAAATTTTGGTTTTGTTTTTTTTTTTTTTTTTTAAGCCAAGGTGTTAGATGGCTGTAATTTGTATCATCAATGGGAAACAGCAGGCCACACAATGATGTCAGATTTCCTCACACAGATGCAATGCAAGGGTTTCTCCAGTATTTTCAAGTTGCTAAATGTGCTCCAAGAAACTGAAATAACACATAGTCAGAGGATAGTCTTGTACCATTAAACAGCAGGGAATAACTCTTACCTATTCTTTACTTGCTTGCTTCCTCAGGTTGAGTCCTTTTATAGCTGCTCCTAGCCTAGTTGCTTGTAGTCTTTGCAGAATACTTGTTGCTCTGGTTTATGTGGGGTTTGTTACGGCCTTTTATAGCAGCTGTTTCTAATTGCCTGCACAGTCCCAGCTGAGGGAGGTGCATTTGGTGAACCATGTTTCAGGTGTGTATTCTCCATTACAATCGGTCTTCAAGACTGATTTTTTGTTTTTGTGTTTTTTTTGCCGGTGAGCTTTAACTAAAATATCCACGTGGCCAAACCGTTAAAACAATCCGCATTGCCTTGGAATGTCAAGAAATCATAGTTCATGTACTTTTCTAGTTTGTCATTAATCATGCCATCTGAGCATCAACTGTGGAGATTAGGATTAATCTGTAATTAGTAAGAGTTGATTAGCTGTTAATTGATTCAATGATAGCTGATATTTTACCAATTGGTTGATTGGTTAATGTTTCTTTGTTTGAGAAGACCTCTGTCCTGGCTGGTTTTGCTTCCATCCATAGTGGAGTATGTTGTTCTGTTCTAGATTGGTTTGGGTTATGAACTCTCAACTTTTCAGCAAGAATACACTGAGTTCAAATATAATTAGCTGCAGCAGCAGTAACATCTTGTACAGAAAAAGTGATTTTTTTTTTTTAAGAACATATGCAGTATTATTTACTAAGCTTCCAGCCTAAGCATCACATTGTTCTTTTTCTTTCAGTTTACATTTGCCAAAATATGGCTGCTGTATGCACAATTTGAAATACGCCAGAAGAATCTTCCACTTGCCAGAAGAGCTTTGGTAAGCTTTTGTTAATTCCATGATTGACTTTAATAGTAACAAGGGAAGGGCATTAAAAGATCTTAAATTGTCCTTTATAAATTGCCGTTTTAATCCATTTAAATAAAGCATCCGAGAAGTCTGCAGGGACCGGTATTTACCGTCACGTATGATTTAAAAAGAAGCATAGCTTGATGTGATGAATTAGCCATGGGCCAAAATGAATGCAGCTTTCTTGTTTCGGCTGACAAAACGCACATGTGCATGCAAGGGTACCCAAATCAGCTTAGCGTACTTGGAAATTTTTAACTGCTGCTGATCTGTTAAATGATACTTGTACCAACAATAGCATTTTAAAAAGCATTTTAAATAAATGGGAGTTTTTGACTCTCAGAAATTAAGACCTGCTGAAAAGAGTGTTTGAGTCCCAGCTACCAGGTTGCTGATAGAAGTGATCGTGGGGACTTTGGGCAGGCTTGAGAGCTTGTGTGCGAATTCACTGTGTGAATGTCAGCACATCAGAGAACAATGGAGTACATTTTGGCAGCAAAACCTTTTGAAATTAAAAACTTTCTTTCCCTTCAGTTATTCTAAATAAGCTCAGTGGTGGCATTAGGAGTTTTGAGAGAAAGCTAATGTTGGGAACAGCTGAGGTGGTTTGACTTTAAAGAGGAAACTTTTGAGGCTTCCACCAAACCCATGGCACAGCGGTGATAAAAGCATAAACGTGAATGGCCTCCTGTAGCTGACAGGGGACCAAGTCTGCCCCCAATGTGCCAGTAAAGCTTTGTCTCTTTAGCTGGACTCCTGCCCGTGACCAGAAGAAAATGAAGCGGAGGGGTTAAGTCCCCTGTGAGACCGTTACTGTCTCCCTGCAGGAGAAGACGACCGTCTGTGCTGAAGCGTGCTGCTGTTCTAGCTTGCTTAAGAGACCATTGCGCAACATTACGATAGTCACCAGCCAGCGCCCTGCTGCTAGCTGCCTTTTTTTTCGGGGCAAAAGTTATGATAGGTTTTGGAAAGGGTGCTTTGGCCCATCTAGAAATAGAAAGTTTCCTCAATTTATTTTAGGCTTCTCTTTTGTTGGTCTTTTTCCCTTGTTGTTGTTTAATTTCTTTGACAGACTGTTTTTTTAGTAGGTCACCTTTTTCTTATTTTGGAAACCAGATTTTGCTGCTGCAGTCATAATACTTTTTTGGACTGGATCCAGATTTGGCAAGCAGTTTCTTTCCTTCTTTTGCAATAAGTTGACTTTGAACCACCTCTTTGGCAAGAAGCCTTGCTCTTGTCCTGAGGTGAGGGTCCCACACTGTCACCGTGCAGAAGAGAAGGCCCAGCTCCTGATGCTGAAGCTCTCATCAGCACGCAGACAGCACCTTGTTCTGCCTTATTTTCACTGGCTGCAGATGGTGTGTGGATTCTTTGTTTTCCCAGGGTCTGAGAGATGTTGGGACTCGGAGACAGGAGATCAGCTGGAGCCTGTGCTGCTTAAGAAAATAGTAATGGGGGGCACGTGAGGAAGAACTGAGCATATTTGGAAATAGAAAAGGCATTTGTAGAGCTGGAGGGCCATAAAGGTGGCCAAACTGATATTCCCAAGTGGTGGTTTCCTCCATTTTTAATAAGCGCCAAGATAATCAACGTGTAGGAAAGTTGTGCAGGGGAATTGTAGTATGGGAATTTGATCTCACATTACTGAATTCACATTAGCTTGAGGGAACAGGGGCTGCAGTGCTTAATAAAGAATACTTGTTTACAGAAGTGACTTAAAGAGTGAAGCTCGCTACAGACCTGTCTCAGATATGCCCGTTCTTAACTCTTGCTTTAAAAGATTCCCAAATTAAGAAGCAGAAACTGCTTTCTCACAGCTTGGCACCGTGGCTTAGGCCAGACAGTTTTCTTCAGATGCTGCAGCATATAAAAAAGGAAATATTTTTTTAAAACATTACTCTCTGTCTATCCATTACTGTAAGTCAGCAGGCAGGGAGCGTGGACAATTCTCCATGCGATGATGAATAGCAGTGGTGGTCCAGGAGACAGTTTCTCTTGATAAAATCTGTTTTGTAAGATACTTGGGAACTGCTTACCTGGAAGACTGGTACAGACTGATGCTATGCTTTCTTCAGCTTTTGGTGCAAGATGAAGTGTTCGTTTGATGAGCCGGGGTGAGTTTCAACTAATACTTCGTGGGGAATCCATGTTATGTAGAAGTGTAACGAGTTAGAAGGTTTTCTGCTTTCAGAGTTTTTGTTGATCTTTGTGGATGCACACTCATTTTACAAACATCAGTTAGATTTCATACTGGCCCTGACCAGAGTCTTAAAAACTAAACTCTGCTCAAAAATGAATTTTAGTTTAAATACTGGAGAGTAAACAGATGTTTAGAAAATAGAGTGGTTTTTCTTACTTGCAAGATCTTTAAGTGGGTTTTGGTTTTTTTTGCTTAACAGGGGACTTCCATAGGTAAATGTCCAAAAAACAAACTGTTTAAAGGTTATATTGAATTGGAGCTACAACTGCGAGAATTTGATCGTTGCCGAAAGCTGTATGAAAAATTCCTGGAGTTTGCACCGGAAAACTGCACATCATGGATTAAATTTGCTGAACTCGAGACCATTCTTGGCGATATTGATAGAGCCCGGGCAATATATGAGTTGGCTATTGGCCAGCCCCGGCTAGACATGCCAGAGGTAAGGGGGTGGATGAACTTTACAGTTGGCACAATGCTAAGGTATTCATTACACAGTGTGGCTAATTAAAATGTAAATAATCTACCGGCTTGAACAGAACTGCTTACCGTAGTGGCTTAGCCTGTGTCTCATTAATTTAGCATCTGTTTCTTAGCAGGGTATGCAGGACTGTAAAACCAATGACAAAACACGGAGGGAGAAACATGCTTACAGGAGTAAGCTAAATGGATTACGTGCACAAGATTTGATATTGCTTAGTTGTAATCCTAGCTTGTACAGTCAATAAATACTCAGATCTCTGAAACGTTTTTCAGAGAAATTTCACACTTATCCATGCTTCTCCTCTTTTTTGTTTTTGGGTTTGTTTGGGTTTTTTTCCATTATCTCAGCATGCTGTGAACATAACGAGAGACTTCTCTTTTGCAGGTTCTTTGGAAATCCTACATTGACTTTGAAATTGAGCAAGAAGAGTATGAGAAAACAAGAAATCTTTACCGCAGATTACTTCAGCGGACACAGCATGTTAAGGTATGTGTGGGTACCCAGAACGCAGAGTTGGGCTTGCATCTGGTCCGTGGTGGATGGAAACTCTCGACTGCTTTGATTCCCTGCCTTTTTCAAATCAACAGTGAACCCAAGTTCAGTACCGCATCTGTGGCATGAAAAGGGGAAAGAAATTTCAGACTTACATACAACAACAGGCATATCTTACATGAAAGAAGGCTCTGCAGAAGGTTTCCAAGCAGCCCTCTTCATACTCAGTAGCTTTGGAATTTTAGTTGCAAAAACATTGCAAGGAAAAAATAGTTGTGATTTTTCCAGTGTAGTTTGGTGCTGTCGTTTGACTAAATTCAGACAGATTTATCGACCCGAAACAACCGCAAGAAATTTGTCAGCGTGGCTTACGTGAATATTCTGTCTTGCCAAAAGAGGCAATTCTCACACATGTGAAACAAACATGAATTTTCTAGGTGTCTGCTTGTGAAAAAGTACTTTAGACTTGCATTGATATTTGCTTTTCTTGCTGCTTTGTTTTTTTTAAACTGTCACTTAGCTATCAGACTTCGGAATGGAGGTTTCAGCTTGGTTTTGATTTGCTTTCACCACAGGTATGGATCAGCTTTGCACAGTTTGAACTATCTGCAGGAAGGGAGGAGAGTTTGTCAAGATGCCAGCAGATTTACGAAGAGGCTAATAAGGCAATGCGAAACTGTGAGGAGAAAGAGGAGAGAGTCATGCTGCTGGAATCCTGGAGGAACTTTGAAGAGGAGTTTGGAACTGATACCACTAAAGAGAGGATAGATAAACTTATGCCTGAAAAAATAAAGAAGAGGAGAAAACTGCAGGCTGAAGATGGGGTAAGAGGAAAAATTATGCAAGTAGTCACTTTGAATCCTTGGTGGCTTTACGCTGGGGTCTGGTATACAAAACGAGGTCGGCTGTGACGGATGCTATAACTGCATGCCAATTTTACTGCAGCGATTGAAAAAAAGCATTGGCCTGAAACACGTGCTGCTGAGCGCCTTGCTCTTCAGCAGGCTAGGTGGGCAGTTGATACGGAGTGAAATACTCATACCAAATGCTCAAGCTACCTTTACTTCAAACTCCTATAGACAAACTAAACCAGCTTTAGGTAGCACTATGCAGATAGTGTTTGTTTCTTAACTTTGTTTGGGAGACCGTAGCCAGGCTGTTCCTCCGTTCTGCCTGCTCATTGTGCACAGCAGAAGTAGTTCTGTCTTACACCCATTCGGCTCGCTGGTTTCAGCTGCTATGGATGGTCTAACAAACACTGATTTTCATTTTATCTCACTGTTACACTTATTAGAAGCACCTTCCAATAGCTAACATTAACATGCAAATTAAACTTGCTTTGTGGTGTGTTTTTTTCCCTAGTCTGATGCTGGCTGGGAGGAATACTATGATTATATTTTCCCAGAAGATACTGCCAATCAGCCCAATCTCAAACTACTCGCTATGGCTAAACTCTGGAAGAAACAGCAACAGGAGAGAGAAGCTGCAGAGATGGATCCAGACAAAGACATTGATGAAAGCCAGTCTTAATACATTGCCTTCCCCACCCCTTTTCTTGGATATTGTACAGTATTTTCATTGGTGACAAATAAATGTAATTGAAGAGTTTTACTACTATGGACTCGAGCCTTTTTTTTTTTTTTATTGGAAAAAGAGCACCGTATGGCAGTTGATTCCCTTTCACAGTCTGTTATTTCCAACAAGTGGAAGGTCATGGGCAAGGGCAGGAGTCTGCAGCTATTACCAGTGATCTGAGAACTGGAAGAACCGGACGGCAGCTTTGTTTTTAGTGCAAGACCCACTGTTCTAAGGCTCCTACAAAGGATCACAGTACTGCTTAAGGATACTAACATGCCAAGACAGCAGATCTGCTTGCTTTCATGAGGGAGATGTCTCTAACCATTCCTGATCGATTTTTTCCAGTAATTCTGTAAAATATGTATTAATCATGAGGATAGTTGAAAACAATAAATCCTATTGACTGCAACCTGTTCAACTTCCTATCCAAGTAAGCTTTTATCCCAGAAAACTGTTAGGAGGGACAATAGCAGAAGTTAAATATGCAGCAGCTAGCCCCTAGAAGAATAAATCTGTAGAAATTAGTACCACACAGTTTTAATATTTGAATGTCTCGGCAGCATGTTTTGTAGTAAATAATCTATTGGGAAGCAAAGTAGAAGTAAAGTAGGCTTCTCAGTGTTTGTTGTGTTTCATGGGGAAAAACCATTGAGCCTAAGCTTTCCCATCCCTAGTTCTCGGGGGGAAGGAGCCGTTCTGTCCTCTGGCGTGGGCTGGTTCCCCGCGCCAGGGGAAGTCAGGCAGCCGGCCCTTGCGGTGGGCAGGGATCACTGCCCCAGGGCTCGGTTCTGTGGCTGGGGACCTCGCCTGCCACGAAGAACAGGGATTTTAAAAAAAAAAAAAAAAAAAGGGAAAGTGTGCCACAATAACCAGCAGAGCTATGAGTCAGGCCTTAAACAGAGCTGCTGTTGACTAAAGACTGGGCAGCTACCACTGCTCTGGCCACATCTGGCCTGTCCAGCTGTGGGCAGGTCACCCCTGGGGCTGTCCCTCGCACCGGCCAGGCCTGCCGGCAGCTGGGAACGCTTCCTTCCCTGCACACCCCGTGGTCAGAAAGCAGATCCTCGGCCCTTCGCTGTCTCCATCACCGTTGTCATCCTCCCTGGGCTGACGCTTGTGAGCTTCTCCCTTTGGCCTGGTGTGGGGCAGGGCGACCGTGCAGGGGGTGCCCCACAGCACTGCTAGGGGAGACCCGGAGAGGGCAAGAGGGACTTGGTGGCCCTGGGGGTGGCCAAGGGCACGGGGGCCCAGGTGGTTTTCCCCTTGCTCCTGCCAGGGCGGGGAAGGGCTTGAGAAGGAGGGCGGGGGTGGCAGGTCAGAGCCTGCTCGTGCAGCTGGTGCCAATGAGGGTGATCGGCTCCTGCGCCAGAGCCCTCTGGGTGGGAGAGATGGGACCCACCTGGCCAAGCAGGGCGAAAGGCAGCTGGTCAAGGGGCTGGCCAATCCGGCCAGAAGGCTTTAAACTGGGAGCGGGAGGGTGGAGGTGGTGGCCCGCGGTGAGGGAGTGAGCAGCAGGCTGGGCAGGGTGCTGTGGGTAAGGGGCCTCTAGGGCAGGGCAGGAGGGTGCCTGTGCTGAGGGTGTGCCTGCGGGCAGGGGGTGCCTGGAGGACAGCGTTTTGGGGGGAGCTCTTGCTCTTTTCTTGGGAAAGGTGCGGGAGCAGGTGCCTGTGTGCAGTGCCCGGGACCAGCCCTGTGTGTGCGGTGCCCCGCTCAGCCCGGTAAGTCCTTCCCGCCCTGCTTCGCCCCGCGCTTCTTCACCTTGTTAACTTGGCTGGCTGGCTGGAAAAAATGGCTTTACTGGAGGGTACTGTCCTTGGTCGCTTGCTAGCTGTTTTTCTTCTGAGTTAAAAAACCAGCTGTTTGGATTTTCAAGCCAGCTATGTAAGCTTATACCTTCTATTTTAAAGCTGGATTATTGTGTGGGGTTTTTTTCATACCAGCAGTGCAACTGGTGGCTGTAACGTGGCTGTATGCTTGCACCAATTATTCTTTCTCCCTAAATTCTCCTGAAATCCTGTGCAGTAAGGCAGTGCTGTTTCACAATGACAACTGAGAGGAGTATATTGACAGGATAAAAATCTAGCTTATTTAAGTTTATAGTGGCTCTTATGCCTTCTGGGCTGTAATTTTGCCAGCGTCTTGGTGGTTTGGGGAGGGGGTTTTGTGGTGCCTTTTGTTGTTTGTTTGTTTGTAGTGGGAGGCCACAGTTGTGGTCCCAGTGCGTCCCAGCAAAGGTGCCCTGAGCTCCCTCCCCGCCGGGTGCCAGCCGGCGGCAGAGCTGCTCCTTGCGGGGATCTTGTGCATCCCGCGGCTTCGGCGCACCCTGGAGCATCCCCGAAGCGCGCTGGCAGTCTGATGGGAAGAGCTGAAGAGGTATCTCTTCTGCAGCAGTTTTTCCTTAAAATTGCGACTTGCCGCTTGCCAGCGGAAAAGCGAAGGCGTGTGCGTTAAAAGGGAGACCAGAGGAGAGGGTCCGCAGGGCAGTGGCAGGCAGGAACCGAATACAGCAGTGCTATAGTGACACAGATCTATCTTGAGCTGTCTTTGCTGAAAGATGGGGTGACGTTTGCTTTGATCTTAAAGACAAAAGTAGAAGTCGAATGAAGAACATCCGATAAAAATAGGAGCGAGCTGATCCTCGTGCTAATGTAACAGATAAAGCGTTGGGTATTTCTAATCATTTGGACTTGTATGCCATTTCCCTTTTCTCCTCAATGTCTGAAAAAATCCTGGAAGAACACGATAGATTAAGCAGAAATTTCCTTCTGTTGGAGAAGGCACCAGGAAAAAGCGGTAGAGAAGAAGGGTTAGGGGATGAGTGTCACGGGACTGCTTTTAGCACAGGAATCTGACCTTGTCTTTCTGGGGATTCCTGCCTCTCCCCTGGATTTCCAGGGTTAAAGACGTGCTTCCCTGAAGCACGGGACCAGGCTCTGCTGGCACCCGCTGCACAGCACAAGTCTCCGTTCATGGTCCTCGGCTCCATCTCCCAAGCGTGGACGTTGCCGAAATAGCGAGAGCCGTCCGAGCCTCCTCCCCGCTGCCCAGCCCCGTGTTTGCCCTGCAGTGGCAAACCCTTCCGCATCTCCATCTTCTCACGCCGGGTTTTCCAGGGCTATTCTACATTTAGCTGCTCTGAATTTGGTTCTTTGAGATCTGTTTTTTTCTGTTTAAACCCTGAAACACCTGCAATGAGCGATCTGGACTGACATGCTGACCGCTGCATCTCCTGTGGTAAAGCTGTTCCACCCTTCAGAGCACTAATGAGAGGTATAGGTTTAGTTGATTTCTCGGGTCACAGCCGTGTTTCCACCTCATTTCTCTCCCTCCTCATCCTGGAAAAGGCTAACAGGGGGGTTTTATTCCATAACAAGCTAAGCAAAATTTATCTGCTAATGTAACTTTTCTACTGGCAAATGCTGCCACGCTCAAAGCTTGTACTCCTGTGTCTCTGACATTACGCACAAACACAGAGGTGACTGTGCATGTATCTAATTTCTCACAAGTTTTATTAGAAATTGCTTTAAGATGTTCTCTATGCATAAACTCTGTGTTTGTACAAATGGCTTGGTTACAGCAGGTTTTGACATCTCTGAGGTGGTAGAAGAATGCGAAACGTGTGGGCTGCTATGCCGAGCTCGTGGTATCACAAACGTACAGCCGCAGCAGCTGCCTGTGGCACCGGCGTTTGCCTTTTTAGGCTCTTTCCCATTAGGTCTCCTGAGGGTTCCTGTGGATTTTGTCCTTGTGGTCCCGCTGGGAGGAGCGGCTGCGGTGGTGGCCCTGTGCTCGCAGGTCCATAACCACCCCTGCAGAGCCCCGAGCCGCCCTTTCGGAGGGGATGGAAACGCCCCGAGCCGGGATGTACCCGGGTGCCTCGCCACAGCCGTGCCTGCGTCCGGCCTCCTGCCCCCCAGCCAGCACCCCGGGTCTCCTTCCTGGCAGTCGCGTGTAGGAATGAGAGGCCCAGAGCCCCTGGGTGGGGAGAGGGGCTCTCTCACTTCTGGACTGGCAAATGGGCACAGATTTCTGTCCAGTTTTCCCTTGGAGGCACCTATAAAGCAGACAGTTTGCCGGAGATCCTCTGCTCTCCGAGAGTACTTGGCCAGACTTACCCTTCTGTTACACTGAGCATGGAACTTAAGCATTTTTTTCAACAATTTCAGTATTAATCTTCTGCATACTTCAAAAGTGGGGGTGCCAAGCTTAATAAGGCTCCGTTTTCCAGGTATCTACTGTGATAGCTTTTCCCCCCTCAGACTCTTCATTGCTGAAATGGGATTGAACATGGTCTGCCAGCATCTTTGCAGGCCTTGAAGTAGATCTCAGTTTAACGAGTAGGAGATGGCATCTGGCAGGAATACCCTTAAGAGAAACCAACTGAGAAACATCCCATCCGTGGGAAGAGCGAGATGGCAAAAGGAGCTCTTCTTATGCCTATGCCTTCAGTATTGCAGGCTGGACATGGAGCAGGACAGGACTGTGGGCGCTGGTATCTCACTTTGACTCGCTGTTAGAGCGAGCAAGCCGGGAAGGTGCCTGTGCCCCCAGCGCTCCCTGGCAGGCAGCGGGCTGTGGATCGGGGCTCTTAGCAGCAGCGCCAAATCCACTCCTTCCCTTTGGAAGCACCTTGCTGTTTGGGGGTGGCGGGGGCAGCAAGGAAGGCTGCCAGGCCATGGCAGCTCTCAGCACCTGAGTGCAGTTTCCCTGTATCTCCCGTGCTCCTGTATACGATGTGGATTGCGTGCATGGCCTGGCTCCCCTTCCTCACTTTCGGGGCTTTCGACAGAGGCTGGAAGCTGCCCCAGACCCAAATCAGGGCAGGGGTTGCCACTGCCCTCGGGGCTGAGCAGCAATGCTGGCCACCAAGGAGGCGGCTTGGCTTTTGCTTTGGTGCAGAAGCAGGTGACTGTCTGCGGGTCTGTGAAGGTGGTGCTCATCAGCTAATGATGCTGTGCTCTTCATGAAAAGATCACGGTAGCCACGGTGGTCCTCAAAGGTGTCATAGGAGTGAGTACGAGGCTTTCAAAGGCCAGATGGTTCTGAACGGCAGCTCCGTTTGCAGCCTGAGATAACGTGGTGTGTTTGCAGACCACAGAGTTCCTATCCTGCGAAGGAAAAGCAAAAAATGCAGCACTCCTGTATTTAATAGCAACTCTTGTTTTATCGCTGCACATATGTATAAGACATTCTGATATATTTAATAAAATTTGTTTGCTAGCTACGAGGAGGAATGCAGAAATTCACACACTTGTTGAGCAATCAAGATTTGCTGATGAAGCGTATCGACGATGCAGTGGTTGATTTTGTTCTGGGTCCTTTATTTTGATCTGTCCAGCTGATACATTATTATGTCTCTTAATTCAGTCCTTATAAACTGAAGTCCTTGAAGTTCTGTTTGCATCTTGATAAGCCATAGCCCTGGTAATAGCAGTTTACAGTCAGCGAGGGTTATTACTTTTTGTTACTTTTTGTTTTGTAAACGGCTATGTGCAAGCAAAGCAGCTGGCTGTGCCTGTTTAATCAGGCATGTGTTCAGTTAACTGCAGGGGAGAAGACCAACATTTCAGCTGCACCAAGTGAAAGATAACATAGATGGGACCGATGCCACCTTTGCAGTTTCCTAAACTCCAGTGGATGTTGACTCCAGAAGTGGCAAAACTGACTTGCATGTGTGATTTGAGCTTTGTTTAGTGAAGCTATCCCCTCTCCCCCAAGTAAAAGCAGGTGGTGGATTTGGGGCGGAATATCAAAAACTACAAATCTTTGGGTTAAACTTGTACCAAAAAAGGAGCACAGCTGACGTGTGCTGTGGTGACTGGCAAGGGGGTGAGCCTGGGCTCTGGGTCAGGGCAGTAACTGGGAAGAGCCTTGTGGGGCCGGGTCCCCCGGGCATGGGGTGTCTCTTCTGGAGGGGCACGGCAAGCTCAGAGCTGGCCAATGCTCAGCCTGTGTGTTGAGGCGAGGCATTTCTCGTCAATTAGCGATGCTGCTCCTTCTTATGGATTGTAAATCTCCTTTTTTTTTTTTTTTTTTTTTTTACTTTTTTTAGCAGCATAAGAGTTGGCTTTGCCAGCAGGTGCTGCTGCTCACAGCAGTGTTCGTGCCGACTGCTGTGGACGCTGCTGGGATTTTACCCCTGTCCTGGACTTCCTGACTTCTGTAGGATTTTTTGAGATGCAGTGGACAAAAGCAAGCGCTATTCCAGGTTCTACCTCTGCTTGGCACAGGCTCTGTCAGTTCTCCCCCTGCCTGCTGCCTCTTTCCCTACCAGAGGAACGCCTCTGACCCCCAGCAGGCTGCTCGGTGCTTTGCTGTGCTCAGAAGGACGAGGCCGAAATGAAATGTTAACGTCCGCGTCAGAAAGCAGTGTTGCATTAAATCAGAGTGCACATCAAGGAACTGAGGACCCAGTTCTGATAGGGGCTGTAATGTCATCTGCCTTCCCCCGATGGAGAGCTGTGCCATCAGCAGCCGTGTTTCATGTTCTTCTGGAGCATCCCTGCCTCCCGCGACGCTCCCGAGCGCGGGGCTGCTCCCCCTGCGCATGCCGACGGCCCCCTCGGCACGCCGCCGCGCCGCCTCCCGCGGGCTCTCCAGGGCGTTCGGGTCTGACTGAGAGAGGACGCGCTTTGGCAGACGCCTCCGGGTCCGGCTTCACCGTGTTCAGGTGCCCTTTGCTTCTGGCCTCTGCTTGGCCAGGGAAGTTTTAAATGCTCATTAATGCTGCGGTACGAGAGAGTGGTTTGATTTCTTTTGTCTTCCTCAGGGACAGAAGTCAAGGAAACGTGTTAATTTTACACACGTGAATTTGTGGCTGGTTTCTGTCAATACCTGGTCATTTATGAGACTTCTCAAAGTGGTTTTCATGTTGCTGTTGGGCAATACTCTCCCGCGCACATCGAAGACCATTTAAAAATGTATTCTTCATTATTTTCTGACTTTAGTTTTAACTTTTGCAAACTTGCTAGGGTGCGATTTGGTGATACTGAATCCTTAAGAGAAGGACTGTCTGCTGAAAAATAGCTAAACAGTGCACTGAAGAACTACCCCAAGCCCAGTTACAGTTGTATTAAGCAGCACTTCAGAGTGGTGTTCGGGATATCAAGCGGGATTAAACCACCACTAGACCGTCACAACAGATGCGTGAGTGATGTTCACGGGGATACGAAACATCCGATCTCTGGGAAGCAGTCAGATTGACAGAAAAGCTTTTCATTCTGGTTCTGGAGTTCTATGATAAAATTGGTGGTTATGCTTTCCCATGCCATACTAGGCCCAGCTAAAACCCGCGTCAGAAAATATGCTGCGGAAGGTGACTTTGCAGGAACAAGTTCATAAAAGTCCACGTTCTTTCAAAAATCATTTCAAACATTGCATTTTTTTTTTTAAACTAATGCAAATATATTTTTCTGTGAGCTCTGCAGACAATCAAGGACCCAAACTGGCCAGCTATTCTGTTGCTGAAGCAAAATTTTGGGCAGGATCCCTCTCTGGGTAGGTTTTATTTCTTGGTCCTGTCATTAATTTGGAGAAAAAAAAAAACAAAACCCAAACAAAACAACAAAAACCAAAACCAAACAAAAAACCTCTCTGAGCTACCACAGTGGGCAGATTTTATCCCAGCCTGCAGCATGTGCTTGGATTTTCTGGTGTCTGATAAGGCACAAACTCCTCTGGTACCTTCCCTCCGGAGGAAGGTACCTCTCTCCTCCGTGTTCTCCCGGGAGGCTGGGACCCACGCACCCCGGCAGAGCTCTCGTCAGCTGGAAGCGGCCCATGGGAACTGGGTGGGTGGCGGAGGGGTGCGGAGGCGCATCGGCTGCCCGAGCTCCGCTCCCTGAGCGGCCTGGGCTAAAGAGCCGTGGTGGTTTCTCTCAAAGGGAAAGGCAGCACTTTTGAAAGCAGGACTGTGTGTTTAACTCCGATACGGAAAATATGTGAAGGGGGAAGGTGAGTCCTATGAGATCTATGGCTTTTTAAGCAGAGGTGGACTGGTGTGGTACCTCTCTGTGGGCAGGCTTTTCTCTGAGCAACTGGAGAAGTGCTGTTGCAGTGCAGTCCTGGCAGCAGGAGGAGCTGGAACAGGCAGAGATCAAGCAGTTTCTGGTACTTTTAGCCCCATCATGATTTGGCTCTGTAATCCCCCTTCCAGTCCATTCATGCAGGGCACTGCGCAAGCTGGTGCTCACAGCACCTTGCCTTTGCAGCACGGCACTGGGGGCACAAGGACCTGCAAGTGTACCAGCGCTTGGCCTCTCCTGCTCCTCCTCCTCCTCCTCTGCCAAGGAAGGGACCTGCTGGGAAGACCACAGGAGGCCAGGGAGGCTCCATGTGAAATTTGTCCTGGGAGAAGCCAAGGCGGTCAATGCCGTGCTGAGCTGTGCCTGCTGCTCAGGCTGTTCCCCTCCCAGACACGCAGCCTGTGCTGGCCGGCTTGTATCTGGGGGTGCCGAGTCGGCTAGCTTACTTCCTAAACAGATGGATTCTTTTCCTGGTTCTATCAAAGTCACCACAAAAGTTAACCCTTGCTTGCTGGACAAGGTGTCGCGCGGGTAGTGGTTTAGGGGGTTTGAGCAAAGCGATAGACGGGGTAACGCCGGAGCAGCCCGCAGAGATGCGGAGGGGGCGGGTATAGCGCCTGCCGCATTCCTGATGCGTTCGGGGGTGTATCGTCCGCAAGCGCCGGCCAGTGGCTGGTGTGGGGCTTTGAGCTAATGAAAAGTGACGCGTTTAAAATAGGAAGAACTATTTCTCTCTTTGCAAAGCGTGTTTTCAGAATAAATGTGGAAGCTTTGGGTTTATCATATAAAAATACCTATAGCTGTGTATTATATAAACATATAATTAATACTAAATCTATTATATCATTAAAATACTTAAAATAACATAATGTCCAGACTCGTGGTAACGTATTTTTGGCAAATTAACTACCGATCTGGAGATGTATTGCACTACTTAGAGATGCCTTGATGTGCCAACGCTCAGCCATTCCCTTACCCAAAGGGCACTGCAGCATGTGAGCTCCTCCGAGGTATTTAAAAAAATAAAAAGAAATCATCTCATTCTTCCTTCTTTCTCACTTTACAGGAAGGACAGTTTGATTGCTTTTATTAGGATTTTTCCCTTTGTTGCAGCCGTTTGTTTTACGGGTGCACTGTGGTGTTCTGCTTGGGAGCCGTTTGCTCGAGGTCCCTTCAGGCCCAGAAATGGGTTTTGCAGGTAGCGCCGGGAGCTGGAGGCTGCTGAGGTGGCAGCTCCCCTCGGCGGGGGCGAGTTTGGCGGCGGGGGCTCTGGCGGGCTCTCCGGCCTCCTGCAGCCCTGCCCTTCACCCAGCGCGCCGTCCCCGCCGCCGCGCGCTGCTGGGGCGCCAGGGCTGCGCGCCCGCCGGTTCCTGACGTTTCCAGGCAGCCTCGTGGACGTGGGGGGCGCGAAGTGTCAGCACAGCGACCGTGGCCTGAATTTCACGAGCTGGCACGGCAAGGACAGAAGGCAGAAAAGCAATGCGGCGTATTTGTGGGATTTTGGCTGGTCAAATAGGCCGTTATCAGTTACACCTGTGGGACTTCTTTTTTTTCAGAGAAGTATTTCTAGATTAATTATAATGAGCTTCAGATCACAGCAAAGGGAGTAACTGAGATCTGCGTCAAAAACATCAGGCTAGTATGTAGGAAGGGAAAGGTATTTATTTTTTTTATCAAACTCTGCTTAAAATCTGCTACCTGAATTTGGCTCTGAGGACTCAAATGTGATCCCAGGATGATTTTTATGGAAAGACTGGCTATGTGTTGCCTGCATACCTGGCACAAGAGTGTTGTTTAAGGCGGCTGGAGGTCGCCCAGCTCGGCTGGCGCTGTTACCTAAGAAGTGCCGCTGCCTGTCGCTGTGCCTCTGACCGCTGTGACCAGCGTCCGCACCCTGTGTAAGGACAGGGAACCGCAGCAGACGCGAGCCCCCTCCAGCAATGCATCCTGAGCTGTTCTGATGCCAGGCTGAGCGAGATCCCAAGCTGTAGCAGGAGTCCTGGGATGGGATGACCTACATAGGACCACTGTTTCCATGGCAACTTCGGACCACCGAGATGCCCTGTTTTGGGTGGCACAGGAGCATCCAGCAGCAATCGGCACTGCTCCCAGCCCGCCCGCTCAGGTGGGGCTCACCTCCTGCCACGGGGACCTGGATCCTCCTCACCGGCCGTGGGGGATGATGGTGCCAAGGGGCAACCAGGACCCGCTACACCTACTGCAAAAGTAACATGACAAACGAAGTGTCTTGTGCTACCCCACGTTTGACCTAACCCTGTAGTTACGTTTATTAGAGGAGGGAGGGGGAAATGTCTCTGGCAGACCCTGGACCCCCTTAGCAGCCACTTGGCAGCAGCCATCCAGCCATGGCCTGGCAGGCAGACCCGAAGCCGTGCTGTCTCCGAAGCGTCGTTCCTTGCAGCGTTTCGGCCCTTGGCTGCGAGGGCGAGGTATTCTTCTGCCATCTCTTACGCGAGTGCTTCGTGCCCTGCTGTTTGACTCTCGGTACCCTCGGTTGTCTCTGGGACTCGTGTTTTGGAATAGGTGTTGAAGTATTTGTGACTGTTTGGTTTATGTCTGTTTATTTCATTTCTGCAGAAGGTAATGTTTAAGTTATGAAACCCCAGTACCCTCCCAACTCATGCCTGGCCTGCCTGGATTTATCACCAGACCGTATGGAAAAGAAACATTCCTGCGGGAAAGGTTTCTGGCAGCGGAGAGGAGAGGGGGAGCGCAGGCGGGAGCCCCTGCGGCACTGCTGGCGAGGAGCTTGGAGCAGGGGTGGCCCTGGCGGGGTGAGGAGGGGACGGGAGGTCCCCGGGGGGGCGCGGGCTCGGCCCCTTGCCCCTCTGCACGGGCCACGCAGCGCCCGCTCCTTTCTGCGTGGCTGTGCAAGGAAATGGGGCTTCTGCAGCTCTCTGTCCCCTCTCCTGCAGCTGCTCCAAGGCCTTCAGGCCAGTTTCAGCCAGGTGTGATAGGCTAGGGGCTTTTGGGGTATGAAATGCCTTTAAATCTTGCAAAAAATCAGATTCTTGGGTAGAAGAGGGAATACTGAGCAGCGGGTTTGTATAGTGGAAAGATAATCAGCTCACCTTTTATCTGGCAGAGGAGGATCCACAAGGAGGGTGATGGAAAGACTTTGGGAATTAGGATGCATCTATTCTGGACCAGCTATTTAAAAACTATCTTGTTCATGGAATTGCTTGTTTAAAAGAGGGCTGACTCCATCGTTAAGTCAGGGGTAAATACATTTTACACTCTGGAGCTTATTGTGTGGCACAACTTAAACTTTCTGTCCCTGCCTTGAAAAGCCCACCAATTTAGCAACAGTTGCTGTAGTATCGGGATCTGAAAATTATTGAAGTTCACAGGCCACAAACTGCTTTTTGTTTCTTAGAGAACATAGGTTTTTATTTCCTGACTCTTAATTCTGCATGTTATCTTTCTTGAAGTTGCCTTTTTACCTGCTTTTACAAAAATATCCCTCTTCATGAGGGATTTATGATATTTGTGCTTTCATTCCACTTCTGTAGATAGAATCAGTCAATAAAACACTGCTCTTGAAGATAAACATTTGTCTATGCTTGTAAGTTGTGTTTTATTAATGGATAGTTTATCTGCTGCTACAAGAGCTCAAAGGCAAGATAAAACAGAGGGCCACATACTGAAAATATTCTTCCTCGGTCCTAGCTGAGCATTGTACAAGTGGGAAGACGAGGCCCTGCCGGCCACAAGGGTTTGTTGCTGTAGAGCAGCGTTTTGGTGAAGAAGAGGCAATTTAATGTGCTTCTCCCTAGATGTGGCAGGTGAGCTTTTCCAAGACTGGCTGTCATCCCACAAGGGTCTCCCAAAGCTCCGGAGCACGCTGGCCACGGTGGGCAGCTCCGCCAGCACTGCCAGGGTGTGCGGTGCGACCCCAAACCCAGCTTTGTGTGACCTGGAGCGGGTAGGCTTGACTTGATGCCTGGGCAGGGCTTGCTTGGACATCGGGCTGCTGTTCTCTCCCTCTGCTACGTGGTTGGGAAAGCTGCCTGGGGACAGTTTCATTGTAATTGGGAAGCTGACTTTAGTAGGGCAGCATAAAAGTGATTTTGCTGAAACTTCTGGCCTTGCGGATGAGCTAGAGACCTGCCTGCGGTGCAGAGCTCGCCACAGCGGGGCCAGACTTGCTGCCCCCTCAGCACCATGGCGCACAGCAAGGGGCCTTGCCTACAAACTCTGTGGTTGGTTTGGTTTTTTTTTCCATGCTTCCATATGTCCATATCGCATCGGATGACTGATATTCATAACTGTAACCTTGAGTAACACTGTCATGAGCTCCCTTCCCCAGTGGGGGAATATCAATATCAATATTGATATCAATAAGAGAAAAGTTTGAAAAAACAACTTATCAGAATTGCCTTCAAACGCCCCATAGGTTGTTGGTAAAGGTTGGGGTGGGGAAATGGATGCTTATCAGCAGGCAGACTAACCTTGTTAACAGGGAGCGCATGACCAAAGCATCTGAGGTTAGAACACATTGGAATTAAAACTGTATAAACTAACAAGCTGTAAACAGTGTGTGGCTGGTATTTCTGTTGCCTTAAATAGAAAAGGTATTTTGTTTTGGAGCTGGTTTCCCTTTACCTCCAAATTCTGTTCTGTATCCTTGGGTGCTGTCTTACCCCCGATAGCACGGCATCCATCAGGCGTGCTCCCATTCTTCCTCTCTGTACGCTCATAGCGTTAGCACAGAGTCCTCAGCCCAAATCATGCGTAATCAGCAGCAGCAGCAGCCCCGTCCTTGAGACGAGGATGGTCTGCAGGTTTGAGCACTCGCATCCCCACTTGGGGGAACAGAGCTGGTGCCCAGTTTGCCCAGGATGCAGTGCCTGGGGAAACCTGGATGGCAGGGGAACGGAGCATTCCGCTCTCCCCTCCGAACTCTGCATCAGCCCTCCAAAGGGTCGTGGACAGCTGTTTCCAGGTGCCACGCTGATGGGATGGTGTTGCCAAGGCTGAGGTCTGGCTGTGGTGCTCGTGGCAGGACTGGCTCTCTGCTCTTGCCACTCCGGCTCCTGGTGGGGTGGGTAAGGACGAGCTCCCTCCGTGCCACCTAGCAAACTTCCCACGTCGTCTGCGCAGGATCTCTATGCTCTTTGCACAGCTCTGCTGTGGGTGTGGGTGGCCATGTCCTTCGGACAGCAGCGCTGGTTGTGGCCTGTGGTGAGGGCATCAGTGGGAGGATGATGCCTGCATCTGTCTCTCGCTGTTTGGGATTTTGAAAGGAGCCCAGTGGTGTCTGGGTCTTGGGCAAACCTGGTGAGACTTCTGTCTTGAGCAAGTAGTCTGCTGGGAGTCACTGGCGGAAGGGTGTGTGCGTGAATCACTGGAGGATGGCAAGGATTCAGTTTGAAACGCAGATCACAGCTTTTATCCCTGCCCTCCTTGTGTGGATGTGGACGTCCCACGGACCAGCAGGGCCACCAGCTCGTCTCTGATGACAGCTTGCTGGTGGCTGCAGTGTGGGCAAAAGGCTGGGAAAGATGCAGGTTTTCTGCCTTCTCCTTCCTTGAATTTCCTCTTTATTGCAAGTGTTTTTCTCTCTTCCTTCACTCTCTAAACCTCATCCTTCATCAGCAAAGATGGGGCTTCAGGTGCAGGGTGTGCTTAGAGCACTCTCCTCCCTTCTAAGGCAAGGTTACACCAAATATCTTCTGATGGGTCTGTGCCTGGGACCTTAGGGACCAGACGCAGAAGCTGTCTTGGTGTGTTCAGATGGACCGCGTATGAGAACAGCAAAAGTAAAGGCTTGCTTACTGCCTTCTGAAATGCATCGTGCACATAATTCTATTATGTTGTTGAATGCGACATTGAAATGTCGTGGCTTATTGCAGTTGTTACGTGTGGTTGTAATTGGTAATCTGATCTTTATGATTCCTCAGTAATGGTGTCAGTGCAATGCCTAAACAATCCAAACGTAACTTTATATATTCGTTGTGCTACAGAGTTGTAAATAAATGGCTTTTAAAATTAATCTAGAAAATAAATATCCTCATGCAATAAAAAAATGTAGAGAGAGAATATCCCAGCGACTTGTAAAACCTTAGTAAACAGCAGTAGCTACTACAGTTTAATTTGTTGTCATAAACTGGATTGATCTTATTTAATAGTAAGTAAATTATCTGGAAGTATGAAATAAAGTAATATTTTTTACATCACCAGTACCTGCTGATTGCTGGGCCTCTTCTGAAGAAAAGACTTGTAGAGGTATTAGAATTTTTTTGGACCCGTGAATGAAATAACAGGAAAAGGAGCAGCCGCCGCTTTACTGAGCTGCCAAAGCCCCTTTCGGTAAGTCTGTCGCACAGTTTTGCTTGAAAAGGCAAAATAAAGCCATGGAGTAGAAACTGCATAAGAAATAGGAAAACATAAAGGCATAAAATGGCAAAGGGTCAGTATAAAGATGCTGTGACTTGGTTCACAGTTGACAACAGCGATTACATTTCTCCGGGGAAATAACAGGGGCTTAGCAGCCGGACTGCAGGATTCGTACTGACAATAATTTTCTCTTTAATAGAAAACAGAAAAAAAAATCTGAGCCATTTTGTGGGAATGTGAGCAAATTGGCTGAACGTGTAACATCTGTATGGACAGATTCAGTATAATATGGGTCAGAGTAGTCTTTCAGAGAGCAGGTAGGTCAGGTATTTCTTTTTGCTCTTGGTTATGATACAGAAAACAAAAGGATTTTTGTTAATGGTCTACAGCAGCACTGCAGCTTCCAGCCTTAATCTGTGAAGTGGGTTTAGATAACTCCTTTTTGGAGTTAGGTGTATCCATTTGGATAATATTGGAAAACACTGCTTTTCATAGAGAAAAAAGGGCCCATAGGAGTCCCACCAACAGTTCCATCCCTGGTGACGTAGCATCCAACAGAGTTGGACTGAGAAGAAACGTTACCCGTTCTGCACGCACCTACCTTGTAATTCGGCGAAAAGAGGAAGGTTTGTCTGGTTTTCTCGAGCACTGAGCCTTATATAGTTATGCACGCATGTGTGTGCCCCCTTCTTCCCTTGATAACGCCCAGGCTGGCAGGCTGTTCTCAGCCAAATTCTGCCAAAGGTCAAGGTCTCCAAGGACTGAAGTTCCTACAAGCTTCATGAAATCAGATGCCCCCTCACACCCCTCAAGAGATGAGGGCATTGGCGCAGGGGAACGGTGCTGGAAATGAGACCATGCTTGTTCTGCTGTACGGAGGAGGACTTGGGGATCAGTCCTTGGCTGCTGGTAGAGATGCTCTGCTCGGTCATGGATATGATAAGGGCATTTATCCCTGGGTAAGAGGTAAATGTCCTCTTATCGCTTCCTTATTTTGTTTTTTTCCTTCATACACAAATGTAAGGCAGTCTCCTTCTGGTATTCCTTGTCTGTGGCTCTAATGGGGGAGTGCTGATGGACTGTAAGGGCCCCCCCGGGGCTAGGGGAGAAGAGCAGATTTCCCTAAGCCAGGCATTGCATTACGAGTCGAGCAGCCTACTGATCCCATGGGTGATGTCCTATTTTTGGAAAGCAGCCCTCTGCCATGCAAACAGGCATGAATCTTGCTGGGAGCGCCATCTGAGAGCATGGGCTCTTGCTGTTCGATATGGAAGAGCCGCTTGGTTTAAGCCTTGGTCTGCAGATGTGCGCTGCCAATGCCCTGAATGAACCGGGGCAGCGGCCATAGGGCGAAATCCGGAGTTAGAGGCCAATGCTAAGACTGTCACAAATTTCTCTGCTACCCCCACGAAGCCCGATGCGGTGCTGAGAGGAGGTTAGCTCTGCCCAGAATGCTTTTTGGTGTTGCCGTTTGGGGGAAGCCTGGGGTGGTGACATTTGTCTGTTTTGCAAGGAATCTGTGCCTAGTAAGAAGCAGACAGAGAGAAACGGAGGAGGGAGAGGTTTAAGAAGTTGCTTGGGGAAATGACATAGTGACATCTGAAAAAATAAAAACCTTTGAGAGCGTTATGGATAATTATGGAATTCAAATTGGAAATGTTCTGTGCATTTTTAATACCTCTACTAGGAGAAGGAGTATAGCTGTTTTAATGTTTAATGCATGTACAGTAATAGAAGGCTGAACTGATCTCCGTGGGCCCGTTTTGTTCCATTACCGTCCAGAAGGAAATAAATTAAATTCTATTTTAGACCATATTTTGGATCCAGATGCTTCAGAGGGAGAGATCAGAAGAATGAAAGCATAGGGAAAGCTCTGTCCCTGAACCTGTCCTTATCTGTCCTGGGAAGCTGGCAGCGACGTGCCCATGCCTGGTGTGGTACAAGGAATAAGTGACAACGCGATGGTCCTTGGAAGGATCGCTGTTTCGGAGGAGGCAGGATCTTCTCAAGTCAGAGATTCATCTGACTTGTATTTTAAGTGGTAGGAGGATTCTGATTATAGAAAATTAATGTAATTAATTCCAGATACCTATCACATATGCTTTAAAAAAATTCTCATAACGCTGCAACCAAGGCTGTCTTCTCTCCTGAATATGAAGAAATCCCAAATCTAGTATTTTCACTCTTCTAACAAACACTTTTTGGTTAAAACCTTTTAATATAATGTAGCTGAAGGCATTTCAGCCCCCCAGAGATGCTTCAGCTTGAGCACTCATGTTAGGGCAGCATGGGGACTGGCTTGGTGTTGTGTGGTCAGGAGCACAATGCTGGTGCTGTTGGTGTAATTACATTTTTAGATTAGTTCCATACTTAAAATTATTTTATCCTGATTATTCGCCTTCTGGTTTCTGGTATCTCACATGCACGGTATCTCGGAAGTAAGAAGCACACTTACCATACTTGAAGCTTTATTAATAAAGGATGAGAGTGGGGGGGAGAACTGTCTGCCTCCAGGTGTGAAAGGGTATTGAGCACGGTGCATCGCTGGTGATGCACTGGGAACTTTCGGGGCTGGGTCCATAGGGTCTCGCACTCTCGCTCTCCATTTCCTACCTCGTTTTAAGGAAGGGATTTTCTACATCAGCTCTCTTCCTTGCTTCTCCCCTTATTCTCATCCTATTGTCTGGCGCTGCCTCTCAGCATTGTGCCACAGCAGCCCTCGCCAGAGCTCCTTAAACGCGCCCTGCGTAACGATGGAAGGGGTTGCTGGAAGGGCCTGGCGCGGTTTCTCCGGACGCGGGCCGAGGCGATACCTGTGCAGCTTCCCCTCCGCCCGGGCTCGGAGCTGAAAGCCCCGGGTCCGCGGGGGGAGCACCCGAGGCGGCGGCTGGACCTTGCTCCCGTCGCAGGTAGATGCCTTCTAGGCTGCAGGTGCACTGCTGATGTCTCCTCCTTAGCTGCATAGCTCTGCAATATGCTCTTATTTGTATTTTTACACTTACACTTATGCATATTATATGAAAATATTATACTTAATATACACAAAACAATATACTTATTTTACACTTATTAATAACAAACTTTACTGGTGCTATCCAGCATGCTGGTTTTGTGCTTCCAAATGGTCTGTAGTTTTCCTTGGACCTCCTGCAGGTTTTCCTTACGCTGGTTTTACAGTGAAGAAGCTCGATTGCAGCTGAAGCGGTGCTGTCTTGACTAGCTTGTTAATGCAGGTATGAAGCGCAGCGTTCCCAATCCCGTCAGCGGCTCCCCGCAATGCCATACTTGCTGCTCTTCCTCCTTCTCTGGTCTCGGCAATTACTCTTCTCTGTTCCTCAGAGCTGGAGCTTCTCTTATCTTTCCTGGGGTGGCTTTAGTCATTTGACCTCCTGCAGCTTTTCATGTTAGGCTAGGAAAAGTTTGCCTTGTTTAAACCAATTCTGCTCAAGAAAATAAACGTGCAAGCCGCATCAGACGCCAGGTGATGATCTGTTACTGACCTCCTCCAGCCTACAGGAGAGAGAAGGGTAGATTTTTGATTTGCCTAGTGAACTGTCAACTGGTGTGTTTAAATGCTTGTCTTAGTGGGACAGGTTTGGGCAGAAACACTAACATAATGCGCTCAAGGTGTAGCTTAGTTAAAAGCAAACAACCAAGCCCACAAACCCCAGTTGATACAGATGAACGCTGCTCTCCATCAAGAGCGCAGAGGATATTTACGTTGAACTAATACTCAAATTTTCAAGGTTTTTGAGAGGAGACATTTTATTCATAAGATTATTTTACATTTGATGGGTCCCCTGCAGGTTTAACGTCCCAGACCCTGTATGTCCTCCGGGAGCGGGTGCGTGGCTGTTGTCCTTAGAGGGTGCCAAGTCACAGGTCCTGCTCCTCTGGAAGGCTCGGCACCAACCCCATACACAAACTAAGCCTGGCTGATGGCTGGTTTTGTAAATAAATGCTGCTGGGTAAAAATCCTAGCCAGCAGGCTAACCCTCATTTAAAAAACAAACAAACAAACAAAACCCACTGCACCAAAAAAGACCCAAACAAAAAACCCAAACAAACAAAGCCCTCCAACACTTTCAGTACCTTCTTTAATGCTTTGTTATGGCTACTTATTGGTCATAAACCTTTATGATTTTGGTTATCCCGATTCTTTCCAAAACTTTGAATATTTGTTTTATAAAATGTTGCTATTAGAAAACCAATAATCCTTATATTTTGTAAAGTCCTAGAGATGTCTGTCTTGCACGAGAGGGTTGCTGGGAGGCTGAGCAGGACGCGGTGCTGGCTGAATACCCTCCGCGGGAGCACACGCCAGAAAACAAACGCGCTTAGCTCTGCAGGGATCTGATTTTTAATTGCTCTGGGTTGGAGGATGGAAAAGCTGGTTTGGACTTATTAGGGGGTTAGCAATGCTTTGCTCACCTTCTGCACTGTTGGGTTTTTCCCCCCCCCCCCTTATTTCATAATATATTTCTTTAGGAGAAAATAATAAACATCTTGTGCAATTGCTCCAATATTTTTTTAAGGAAAAAAGCCATTAGGTAACTAGCATGGAAATTTTAAGTAGATGTAATAATTTTCTTTTGGATTATGGGAACGTTTTGGAGATATGATTATGTTAGTCTTCAGAGCTTGAGATGGTTGGGACTGGGAAACTCCTCTGACGTGCTGTGGGCTTTGGTGTACAACTTCACACAGGAGCACATCGCAGCGTTGGTCCTCGCTGTCGCTCACTTCGCTGCCAGGATGACGTTCAGCAGAAAGCACCCGTGCAACTGCAGCTTTCGACTTCTGAAGGTGGCTCCAGATGCCTGCAGCCCCTCTCCGTTGTTACACGGCCCTGTTCTTTTAGTTGGTGATGCTGCTTGGTTTGGTTTCCGAGTTTTACTTGCTCAGTCGGGATTAAAACAAAAAATTGAAAGAATTTCAGTAGGAAAACTCCCATTTGAGTTTAGCTTGTGTATTATTTACAGTAGTATGCTAGATGGGAAATGTGATTTTGTTCTTTTGCTGTGAGAATATCCCATCTCTTAAGAAATCCGCTTCAACAAAGCGAACAGTCTTGGCAGAAATACAGTGCTGGTCTCCTCTAAGAGCGACACGTGAACTGACCCTCTTGAGTATATTCTGCCGAGGCACGTGTTGCCAAACAGCCTTGAGAGAACAGCAGCACCCCGTGGCAAAACAACTTGCAGCCAATACTGTAACAGTCTGTGCGGTATCTAATATTATTTTAATTTTGAGTGCTTAAACAAGTGATTATTTCTACTTACGCTGTATGCCTTTCACTTGGTATTACTTACGTCTGCAGAGTTATTTCAGTGCATAGGTGGGGAGCATACTATTACATTTTTAGCCATGGAATAAGTTTTTAAGAAATACCTTGCTAGCACTTTCCTGGGAGTTGGCGCGCTCCTCGGGCTGTAACAGCCCAGCGGTCTCAGGCCAGCTGGAGCCCGTCTCCGCAGGGACAGCGGCTGGCTAAATGAAGATTGAACCTAGCAGGGGATTTAGGGAAAATATCGGACGTCCTTGTGTGTGCCAGGCTGGATGTGGCCATAATGTGGCTTGGGGACTGGGCGACTTACCCGTATTGTTAGCTCAGGAAGCGCCAGCTTCTGGGGTTTTTTTCTTCTCGGTCTCCTGTCTTCACAGAGATCCCTCAGCTGAGTCAGCCTTAGGAGGTCCATGAAAGATGCTGTTTCCAAGTTGTTCATCTGCAGCCGTGACTGCCTAAAAAGACTTTATTTTAAAACACTTCATCTAAAACCCTACAGGATTTAGCACTGCATTAATTTCTTGTTGGAGAAGCAAACCAGTCCTGCCTACCTGTACTGTCTGGGGACTCTTGCCCCTGCAGAAGGGGCAGGGGGGAAGCGTTCCCCTCCGCCTCGTGGGCTTTGCTGACTACTGCAAGGCAGGGCTTCAGAACGGGAGAAGCTGGGTGAGTCAGGGATTCCTGGTAAAAGCTGAACGGAATGGGGCTTATTTCGGTGCGCTCTCACTCGCTTTGCCATTCTTTAAGATTATTTTGTTGTTTCTTGGTAGAGTACTGACGGATGGTTTGCATTTTTCTTGGCTGTTTGGTTGCCTCTCCAAGGGCTCATCCATGTTTCTGAGCCTTTCCCTCCCTTTCTCGGAGGGATAGCTTTGCACATTTAGACAAATGATGCATGCTGATACTGAAGCGCTGCGTGTTTGCTGTTGCTCTCGTGCCCTGGGGATGTATTATGTGAAGCGCTCAGCAAATATGGGGGAAAAAAGACTCTCTTCAAAGTGAATCCCATGATTTCACAGCCCTAACTCGCATCTGTCTTCTCTCTCTCCTTCCCTTTGCTTGCTCCCAGGTCAGTTGTTAGGTCCATGAATCTTCCCTTATGCTTGCTGGTGGGGGCAGAAGCTGCGGGGAGCTGGGCTTGTGCTGGGATTGCTGGCTGCCTGCGGGCTGGACTACCCTGGCTCCTCAGTGCTGGCATCTCTGAAAAGTGCCTGAAAGACAGCTTGGCAGGTGGCTGGTAGCCATCCTCCCTCTTTGGGTGGCGTCGGGGACTCCTGGAAAGCAGTCTCCTTCCCCGCCTCCTCTGGTCCGACCGGGGCCGTGGCTTGGCTCAGCCCGACGGGGAGCACCCTGCTGCTTGTCCCGTTGCGTGGCCCATGGGGCTGGTGTCCAAGGAGGCTTGGTCACCAGTGTGCTTGGCTCGGAGCAACAGAAAGTGACTTTTTATTAGGAGAAAGCTGTCTAGCAGCTGCGTTGGGTTGGGCGGCGCTCTCTTAGTAAAAGAAATAATATTATTTGGGCAAAAAGGCTGCCTGTATCTATCTATACATTAAAAAGAAAAACTTCTTTGCAGATGAGTTGGGCAAGGAACTGAATAGACATATCCAGTGATGGTAGATGATTTGGGTTTCAAAGTTGCTGATCTTTTCAGCAGGGCTTTCCAGTTTGCACCTGTTTACAAACTTACCTGCCTTCAGGTTGTAGATATACAGGATGGATTTGAATCGGTATCATCTTATCCCCAATAATCCCCTCAGGCCGTTGTTCTGTTGCCTAGGGTGCCTTTATAGTCTGCATTTCTCCTGATTTTTAAAATAGAAAGAAGCTTTAAATTACGGGAAGCCTGGATTTTGTGCCCTTCCAGTTGCTTTGGGGAGTATAGTTATTTTAAGGTTTGTGGAAAGAACTTGGGTTTTCTTGTTCTACATTGCAAGCATTAAATCGAGACTGAGAAGAGCATGCAGAAAACGTCTGTGGAAGTCTGATCGGAGAATGTGCGGTGATTTGCACGAACGCAAGAAACTAGAAGAGATTTCGGATACCTTGGAGTATTTTAAAGCATCAGCTTCCGTGCCAGTCTCTCTGGCTAGACAGAGTATCTTCTTTGAGATAAGCAAATCACCCTTTTACACACACTTGCCCGTTCCATTTTTAATCTTTCTTTTCCAGTTATGTAAATAGTGCAAGAACAATATTAACTGCGTACCACTAGTAAGCTGATTCGCTTGCTCCAAGTTATCAGACACAAAAGCGCTGCAGGGCTGGTTTGTAAATTGAGTTGGATTTTTTTTTTTGCATCTGTGTTATTCTGAGCTCTTATGTAAACACTCGGAATGCAATTTCTATATATACTCAGCTTGTTATGCAACTGCCCTGTGCAGTGATGCCAAAGGGATTTAATTTTCTTATCGGTGGCTTTTAGAAGAAGTGATCAAGCGTTCTTTCTGTGGAAAGCACAGAGAATGATAAAGAGAAAAACAATAATAAAAATGACAGAAAACAAGTACAACTACAAATTTTGAAAGGGGGAAAAAAATTAAAATGTTCCCAAGTTACAAAACTACTTATGGTGGCTCTCACTGAATGCGTGATTACTGCTTCAGTACTACTTGACTACATTTGTTCTTTATGGAAATTATTGAATGACTCAATATATACATCTGTTTTACAACCCGCGCTGAACACATTCTTTATGTATTATTGATGAAACATGCTTATTTATAGCAGATGTTGTTTAGCAGGATAGCAACGGAAAGCGTTGCTGGAAATGCGTTCCATCGGATCTCTGGGCTGGTGCTTTTCGAAGTGACGATCAGCACATCCCGAGAGCAATTACGGGAACGTGCCGAAACTGCTCCGGCGATGGGTGACTCGCGGTGTCCTCGAGGCGCTCTCCGCAGGAGCGGCTCTCCAGCAACGGGACTTGGAGCTAGCCACTCTCCTGAAAACCTCTTGGAAATCATGAAGCTGCTTCACATGATAATTGATTTTTAATTGAAATGGAATTAATTATTCAATTATTTCATGTATTGCGTACTAAAAAGAAAACGCTGAAGGAAAAACTAAGGCTGCGAAGTCAAGTGCTATGACTGCTGAAGCTGCTATAGCAAAGGCCGTGGAACCCCCAGTGGGCTCTTCTGCAGGTGTTACAGCCGTCTCAAAGCCGCGGGTGAAATCCAGTTCTCCCGGTTCCAGACGGGCTCCTCTGACACAGGACGCTCTGCTTGCATCCCCGAGTCATTTACTGCTCGCGTACAGCTCCTGTGCGACAAGCTGAACCCAAGAACAGCCGTGCGAACGCTGCCCGCCCTGCCCATAGGAGCTGAATTAGGAGCATCCACGCCATTGAATCCGGCATCCTGGCTGCCAGCTGATCGACTTGGTGGCACCGAGTCCTCAGCTGCAAGGAGCACAGCTGTAACCAGAGGGCCTGCAGCTCACCGCGTGCAGAGTTTCACCCTAAGTGGAAAATCAGAGGTTGAAAATAGTGGAAATTTTAAAACGACAGAAAAACCCTGATGAATTTCCTTCTACATTAATATTTCCCTCAGAAATATTTCTTAAAGGATTTTTTTAATACAAATGCTTCAGCGATGTACAGAGGCAAGCCTGGAGCAGTGCTGGATCGCTGTTGCTGATCGCCTCCGTAATCTGGTGCTTTGGGGAGTTATTTCGGAGGAAGCAGACGATGGAGCTGCTGGAAGCTGTGGTTCATCTGCTGCCGGGCCCCTTAGGAGGGACAGGCGGTGTCTCCTGGGGGTGGACGGAGCGGAGGCAACCTATCTTGGCCGTCCAAAGCCTTGGCAGCTGAAAGACAGCAGCAGCTCCCGCTTAAGGAGTGGCAGATGTTCGCATCACCCTTTGAAACAAAGGTTTTGTACAGCGTCAGAAACTTTTTGGCACCGTGGTGCATTTTGGCTGTAATGAACTTGGAAATGCTGATGAAAAAACTTCCAGCACAACTTGCATCGTGGTTTTATTGCGTTTATTTTTGCCCGCACTCCTGAGCGGAGCTGCTGGTGTTCGGCAGCCCGCGAGGCTGACGGCCGGCCGAGCTGCCCCGTGTGCTGGTGAGGGGCCCTGAGCTCTCCCGCGGGGCTTCGCCCGCCGGCCCGGCTCCCAGACGTTATTTTGGAGGAGGTAGATGGCAAGGGGTTGCTTTCACCAGGAGCTGAACTTCAGCCACTGAACTGATCTAATTCGACACCCGTAGCTGGATTTGCATAGCTTTTGGAGCCGAAAGTCCAACACATCATCTGCTTAATCCTTCCTGAGTCAAAGCAAACACACACTAAGTGGGTTTTAGAAACAAATGTCTGTAGTTTCACACATTTCTGTCTTCAAAGTAACTGTTGAAGTCAAAGGTTAAACTGCAGCAAACCCCTTATTTCTTTTCCTCTCTGAAAGGATGGTAGGAAGACAAAACTGCATCGCTTGTCCTCTGGAAGTGTTCCGGCTTTTTAGTTTGTGACTTTTAGTTTGTTGTGTAGCATCTTGTCAGAGCAATAGAGCTGAATGCAAAGGCTTTTTGCTTTTAATCAGGAGGATTATCTGACAGCTGTTTTATCTTTGCGCAGCTTTGCATCACTCTTCAGAATAATAGCATTATACTTTTTTTTTTTTCTCTTTTCATTAGGAATGTGCCTTACCTAAATGCCTTCGTATAAGGCTGGGGTTTTTTTTGTTTATAGCTGTGCAGAAAGAAATTAGCTTACTTTCTGGTTTGCATAATGTTTTCAGAGTCCCAGTATAATCTTTGCAAGCTTGGACGTTTAAGTTGCTGTAGGCTGTGGGCAGGAAATAAATCTAATTTTTGTTTGCTTGTTCCTTCTCATAGCTGTTCTGAACGCAGAAAATTGTGAATTCCATTTAAACTGTTTTTTACCTTCGTTACTAATATAAACTTCTATAGTCAAAGAAGAAATACATTACCCTTTTACCACTTAGAACATGCTGCTCTTTCTGCATTTTGTCCTGTTTCAGTAATACAAATAGTGGTATTAATTTAATTTTGTACTAAATTTCTCATGCATGTAATAAAATCCTGTTCCTTTGTTAATCCAGCAATCTAAGCAAACACAATATAGAAGCATTACAGCAGAACACTTAACCCCTGCTCTTGTTTCTCCCCAACGTGTGTTTGCCTTAAGTGTGAAATGGGAGCATTTCTGTACGGACAAGGTCGGGTGTTACCGTTCCACATTTATTACCCGATTTAAGTTACTAACGTATTGCTGAAACACAGTCGGGTTTTGGCGCGCCCCTGGGTATGTGCTTTCTATCCCCAGGCTTCGGGAGGGCGTTGCTGCGGGGAGAGCCCTGCGCCCCACCGCACTCCGCACCCCGCAAGCGGGACGCCGCGGCCCTCGCCTTGGCGTGGCGGCCTTTCCCGGCGGCGGTGCCGCTGGCCAGGATGCGGCCCGCGTGCTGCTGCGCAGCACGGGGGTGAGGCCAGAGCACCTCAGAGAAACGAGGAGCGACGCTGAAGCCCGCACCCTCCTTTTCTCGCCCTCAAAGCCGTGGTGGTTCGGTAGTGTGGCTCAAAAGGCAAGTCAGAGGAGTTTCAGATGTATTTAGTCTTTGTGAGCTCTCTTTGAAAAGGGGAACCTTAAAAACTGGGGGCTCAGCTCATGTCCTGGCAGACTCACTTTACAACAAGCCCAGGGATCATCTCTGCCGCAGAAATCCCTGTCCGTGCCCACAGCCCTCCCGGAGGAAATGTTGGGCATGCTTCTGTATTCGGGCAACCAACACCCATGAGAGAGTTTCAGACTGGAGGAAAACGAACTGCATCACAGCCCCGGGGAATTATTAGCATTGGGTTTTGTGGTGTGTTGGTTTGTTGTTTTTTTTTTTTTTTTTTTAAGTTGGGGCTGTGTGTGTGCCAGTCTGAGTATTTTTACAAAAGACAAATTGATCATGGAAGTGATGTGACAGCTCTGCCTCCACAAAACCCCCTCTCTAACTGCTGTCGGGCTTCCCGCCGGCAGCGTTCAGTTTCCAGGGCGTTGTGTCTGTTGTGTACTGGTAAATTGTGTCAGGCTAAAACTTGGCAAAGGAGTCGTCAGACCGGCGTGAATCCTGGCCTTTTTCGAAATGGCTGTTGCTCCGTATCTCTGCGGCCCGCGGGGAAAGCGGTGCCTGTCCCGTCAGTACAGACGGCTTGCCCATCAGCAGCCTCTCGGCCAGGTGAAATACCTGCGTTACGGTGGGAGAGGTGGAAAGTTGCCTTCTGCGGACCGAGACCAGGCTTTCTGTGCGGTGTGATGAGAACGGCCTTTTGACACCCGAGATGCCTCGGGACCTCTCTGTCCCTTGGCACGCTCCAGCGATGCAGCGGTTGTGCCAGACCAGCTGCTGCCCCCACCAGTGATGGGGCAGAGGTTTTGGGTGCTGGCGAAGGAGTGAGTGGCTTCCCTGAACAGCTGACTTGTTGGAGTCTTTTGGTTCGTGACACAGTGTTATTCCAGGCTACTGTGGCTTCAGGAGACGAGGATCAGCATTTGCTGCTTTGTGTCTGAAATGAGTTTCCTAGTGAGTTTTCAGGTTTAATCGCTCCTGCTAGTAGTCAAGACAGTCTTAGAGGTTTGAGGGGTGCTGACTCTAAACACGTGCACAGGTAACTTTGCCGACAGGCAGCATGTCACAGCTGGAGGCACGGGACATCTGGTCTCGTGTTGCAAACACGAGCATTAATCCGCTGCGCAGAAGTAGCTCGGCTGCGTGCTGCTGGCCAGCCCCCCGTCGCATCCGTGCAGGTGGGGTGCCTGTGCCATGAGACAGCGCTGGTCCAAGGACCGCACTCTGAAACGCTAGCATCCCTCCAAAGCGCTCAGAAAGAACAAATTTCAGATCACGGGTAAGAAGCTCAGCCAGTATCTGTACAGCTGGGCCAGCAACAATCACGGGGCAGTGGCCACAAAAGGCTCACAGTATTTCTATGGATGAGGCGATGAGCGTGCGGCACTGTCATTACACAGGCAGCATTCAAGACGTGTTTCATTGAACCAGAATTGTGTTGGAAGTTTTATTCCTTATAATACCAAACCTTAACCAATCTTAACTTCTTTCAGCTCACGTGCAACTCTGTCTTCTGTAACTGAGTATTTTTAAAATATCCTTTTAGATTACTTAAGCACTTTGAAAGCAAAAAAGGAAAAAAATTGACAAGTGTAATTCCTTTATTGGCTGTGTAATACAGACAAGTCTCTCTTTGAGTACAAAGAAATGCAAATTTTAATCATATCCTTTACATCTAAACTTTTGTTCATAGATTGGTATGCACACAGGCTGGAGAGCACACACGTATGTACGTACGCGCAAATTCTCATTTATTTCAGTATTCAAGTTTTAGATGGATGAACCTGTTCCTTTATTAAGCTTACCTTTAATTGGGTGTAATCTTAAAAATAAAGTAAAACCCAAATCCTGTTCCTGATGAAACAGGAGTTAATACAGCTTTTGCAGTTAACCCCTTCCCTCATCCAAACTACTTGTGCCATTTTTCCTCGGGGTGCGAGAGCGTGGATGGCTGTTGGAAAATGGCCAACATGGGCATATTTGAAATGGTCACGTAGCATCCCATCACATATTGAGCCATTTCCACCTGTTGTTGTATTACACGTGAACAAATTATATATGAACAAACATGGGGCATGAAGGTGGAGTCTGTATCTCATAGTGCAAATTTCACAGTCTGAATACACAACTGCTTCCCAAATTTGGGAAATCCAGGGCTCGTCGCCTTAGGGTAGCACACAAGCTTCTCAAAGAAAAACGTAACTCAGTTTGGATCACTCCTGCCATATGTTATAGGCTTTTCTCTTCACTGAGTGATAGATGTTGTTTAGAGAGGAGTGGGCTTCATGCCGTTCTGTCATCACATAATTTACAGCAACAGCTATGTTGAGAGTTACAGAGCTAAGAGGGCCTCGGAGCAGAAACTGCTTTCTGCACGCCTACCAGTGGGAAAGGGCCCCTGCGAGGAACCGGCTGCTGCAGGGAAAGGAGAAGGTCCAGGTGGCAAAGGGAAATCACTTCAACCGTGCCCAGCTGTTAACAGGTGTGGGGCAGCAGCTTTGTCTGGGTGGCACCCTTGTGTTGGGACGTACTTTGAAATTGCTGACTGCTATGTTGAGAGTCGGTAATAAATTTTCCTCTTGAATATGTAGTGCCTGCTAGTATAGCTATTTAAATGCATACAAATCTACTTTTTGAAACCCAGGAGCTGTGCTTTCTGTTCTCTGAAGCATGCAGCTAAAGTAATGTGCCTTTTCTTCTCTGAGATGTCTTTGTACTGTGAAGATCAATGAAATCCTGATTCTGATTTCAGCACCTGCCTGATTCCAATGGCATTTATACAAATAATAGCTAGGAGTTCTGTTATCTAAGGTAGAATTAAAGCTCTGTAACTCTTGTTTCCCTTCCTGTAAGTGCACTGGCTTCCTCAATTACCTCCATCACCCAGGAGCTGTGTCTATAGGCTTGCTGGCAGGAGAGGGATATGTGAGTTGGATGCATGGGTTACAATGCTGCCCGTGCCAGGCTGGGCTGTGCTCCTTGTACCCGCACCTTGTTCCACGTGGTTGAAATTAACTGAGTTTAGGCTGTGCGATAGCTGGGTAAGAGCAAGCTCCGTGTGAGGAGAAGCTGTCTGCCCGGGACCTCGTCCGCACAGCGGCCGGTGGCGGGCGCACAGGAGCAGGATGGGGCTCGGCGCTGCTGGGCGTCCTCCCGGGGCTCCGTGTCTGCGCCCAAGGCTCCTACCCACCCGCAGGTCCCTTCTGTGTGCATCTTCCACAGCCTTCCTTAACTCTGCAGCAGCTTATCCGCTTCTGTCAAGTCTTCACCCCTGAAGATATCTGCCCTGAAATGATTTATGACTGGTGTGCTTTATTCGGGGGAACTGTGGTGGAAGCAGCTGAGAAATGCAGTAGATCACAGAAACTGCCCAAGCTGATAAACTGCCCAAGTGAAGTGTCCGTGATCACTTAAGAAACTATTGATCCGTGGTGTCCCCAAAGCTTGCTGCAGCCTGCTTCTCTGAGACATGGGGGAGAGAGGCGCCCGTGACAGCCGGGTGCAGCGCGCCTTGCCTCCCATTAACATGGAAAGCATCTCTGCGGCAGGGCGGGCAGGCGGCGCCGGTGGAAGGGTTTTCTCCAGTCTGACCTGAAATGGTCGTTCTAAGCTCTAGCTGATGCTGTGGAACACGCATCTCTCTCTCTTCGGAGAAATTAAATTTATTCTTGTCGCAGGTCCTGTGTGCTGAACTGCTGATCTTGCGATAGAGGGGTCGACTGAAAACTTTGAAATGACAAAGCTGCCTCTAAAAAAGCAAAGCAGAATGGGTTTGGTGGAATTCAGCTCCCCCCCCCCCCCAGTTGGTCCTTGTGTTTCTGCTTTGCCACACGGGCAGGTTGTGTTGGATGGAGAAGCAGCTCTGAAACGTGAAGGGTAGTCCTCTGAATACACACGCTTCTTGTGCTCAGGGATGATTATGCTTAGGATAATTCACTGTTTTCTCCAAATATCTGAAAAAGCTAGGTATTTTTTTCTATTTTATTGATGTAGCATTGTGAGCCTGAGTTGCCAAATTTAAACAAATGCCAAAATTCATAATTTAAAAAAACAACTCCTCTGTAATGATACTTTTATTTCATTAAATGTTTTCTCCCTCTTTGCTGTGTGACTAGCTGGTGAGACCTGAGAAACGGTACCGGAGAAGAAGGAAGATCAGCAGGAAGGTGCCCCCTGGGTGACAGGGAGGCAGGAATGCCCCCGTGACAAGGGTGACCTCGGCCAGGCAGCAGCAGATGTGACTTGGGAAGGACAGGACCAGTCGGGCCCCAGGTGGGGCTCTCCCTCTGAAGCAGCACCTGGAGCCTGCGGAGAATTGCCCGGGAAGTGCCAAAAGGTGAAATCGTGATAATCCTGTGAATTCTGGGCAGCCGCGGGGCTGGGGCAGGTCACCTCCTCTGTCTGCAGGGCTATCTGGGTTTGCTCTGAAGCAACCTGCTGCAGAAGATTACAGCCTTTGATTTTAGAGCTTCAGACAGTGCACAGTCTTTCTTTAAGCTGCTTAGCAGGGTGTGGGTTTTTTTCCTTTCTGCACTTGCAAGCGGTAGGAAGTTTGGAAGAACGTGATGCAGAGGGAGGGGAAGGGATTTGCTGCCACTGGCTCAAAACTTCCCTTGCAGGGGCCTGGGGAGAGAGCCTCAGGGCTGTCTGCTCTCAGGGGAAGGGGGCAGAAACGGATCTGTACATACATCGTATTTCAAAGTACTTTCTCAGGCTCGTAAGTAATAAGTTGTATAGATCTGAGCTTTTCTCTCAAAACAGAACACCTAAATCCAGGCACTCAAAATGTAATTTAAACTTGAAATTTGAAGAGCATCCATAATCCTACCTAACTTTAGATAGTAAACTTGCTCCTACCTGCTTTTCGTAATCAGTGGAGATTACTGGGTGTACTCACCTCTGTTGGCTAGAGAGCAAGCCTCGGGGTGCTCTGCTCCGAACGCACCCCCCGGAAAGCAGGTGGCATCAACCTAGGCAGAAAGGGAGAGATGTGCATTTCAAGCTTTTTAAAAAATTTGTTAGCTCCCTGAAGTTGATGAAAGTAGACTGGTTTCTTTTTAATTTTTGCTAACAACGCTTGTGTATTTTTACTCATTGGTTCCCTTATTTTGCTTCAGTTCTGCCAGATGATTCGCGTCAAAAACTGAAAAGCTGGCAGTAGACAAACTACTGTTCATCAGAGCGATTCAGTAACTTCTCCTGGGAACAAATTTCAGATTGTTTATATTCCAGCCCTAAGGATGTTCCAGTGCTGCTGCTGCTCAAAAATATTGGAAATTCTTGGGTGCTCTATATTTTTGTTCTTCAGGTGTCTAAATATGATGTTTGGAAATGAGCAATGACACCCCTTTCCCTTTAAAGAAAACCTTGCCTCCTGTATCTGGTATTGTTCTGATGCAAACTGCTCACACTCGTTAACGGAGGTGTTCATACCGGTGCGTATGAAAACGAACAGCTGAGTTTGGCATCTTGTGAGTTTGATGGGGTTTGTACTTAAGCTCGCTTCACCCAACATCACCAACTTGGTGACCACTGGAAAGTTATGGCACCTAACGATGCTCAGGCACAGCCACTGCCACCAACGAGAGCTGGGAAGCCCTGGGCTGGCCGGAGTCTATGTGGGCTCATTAAAACTCAACTGTCATCGTCACCCAAGACTAACTACATGGAGGTTCATGTGTTTGTGGGCTCTGTTAGTTAGTACGAGGAGGTATATTGCTGCTCTGTCTGTTGAAATGGAGCAAGGTGCTTTCAAGCAGCAGTTTTCTTCTTGTCCCCATGTCATCTGTGGGTGAAGAGAATAATATGTAATGTGTAGAAGGGCTTGTGCTTTTCTTGCTGGCAAAAATGACTTTGCTCTTGCTTTAGTTCATTTAAGCACTTTGTAACACTTATGTTTGGGCAGGTAACATGTCCAGCTCTTTCGTCTTCCTCTCCTGCAAGACCTCCTAGCTTTTTCTTGATTGCAAAACGGCGATATGCTGATGCGGGCTCGTGGCAGCTCCTGTGCGGTCAGTCACCCACAGTGATGGCAGGGGAGGTGTTTGCTCTGCGGGTTTTCCTCTCGCTCTTCTCCAGCATCTCAGAGCAAGGTTCCCAAACATCTCTGCATGTACAGACAGCTATCAACTGTCTGGCATCCCTGTCGCCTCCCGTGGGCCTCTCCTAAAAGTTCAGTCGGGCTCTGTGCGCTGTGGCTGTACGGACTGGGCTCACTGGTCCCTCGTGCCCCAGGGCCTGCAGCTCGGCTGGCACTGGCCTGTATAAACCAGCCCCCATCAGCCATGGCTTCTCATGCCCCCTGCCCTGCTGGAATTAGAGGTCTGTGTCTGTGCTGGTATCGGGCACTTCATTATGGGGCAGCAACACCTGAAAGAAAACAAAACTGAGCAGGAGCCTTGCATGCAGCTGTGCCACCTTACACTGTGCTGCCAACAACCAGAACCTGGGAGTGAGTGAAACCTCTTCCCCCTGCCTAGAGGTGTGCATCTCTCAGCCTGGCCCTGCCACCGCTGTCTTCAGCTTGGCCCAGGAGATGTAAAATTTTGGTCTTATGATGCAGCGGAGACTTAACTCAGAGCCCTGCCTCGTGCTCTCCAGAGCTGGGGGAGACGGCTGTGTCTCTTCCTGCCGTTCCCGAGCAGCCCCGGACATTGCAATACCCAAATAACACATAATCCCCAGGAACTGAAATGGAAAACATTGTGAAAGTTGGAGAGGGACCAGAACCGCATCTTCCTCCGGCGGTCCCTGCGCCTCCCGGCCGCGCAGCAGACCGCAGCCTGAGCCATGCCACGCCACGTGCGGATGCTCCCCGGTCCCCTCAACCCCCTTGCCCTTTTTTCAGATAGTTCTGATTTCAACCTGCCAAACATACCCACGTGCCCATATGGAAATAGTGCCCTGGTACTAAGAGAGCAGTATTTCTATCATCTGGATAATTAATCCCTCAGCTGGCTATGCAGTTAGATCTCAACTTCACCAAGCTGTTAATCAAACCCTTCTTTCATATTCCTATACATGCAGTTCAGTCTGGCTTGTGATTTATACAACCCAATATCAAATATGGCTTAGAAAGCTGCTGGGGCGGTTTTCTTTATTTCTTTTTAAATCCACAAACCTCCCTGGTGGTCAGAGATGGGGGATGATTTTTGTTTTACAGAGGGTCATGTCATCTATGTGACGTTAATTTGAATGAATTTGCGTAAGGTGTTGAGTAGGTTTCTAGGAAGAAGCTAATTTGCTCAGGACGGACCTTCAAAAGGAATCACAGAAACTTTCAAGCCCGCGTTTGTTTTCCCTGGGCTCAGGGAGAGCAGCCTCAGACGTGTGTGAAACAGTGCTGTTCCTCAGCCGGGCTGCGGACAAAACGAGGTGGTTGTGTAACGCAGCAGCTGGGCTCAGGTGGGCCCCTGCTCCCTCAGGCTTCCCGCTCCACAGCAAGGGGGCTCATCAGTGCAGCTTTCTGCTTTAGTGCTGGGTGCACACCGGGAAGGAGAAGGTAACCTCAGAAAATAACGCAAAAATGCATTGCCACTCAGCAACTGCTGGCCTTGCTGCCACGCTGCTGAAATACCACGTGTGGGGATGTGCGCTGAAAAAAGAGAATTTTGATCAGTCCCATCTTTTCAACAGCATTAGAAAGTCTGGAAGCTGAACGTTTTAGGAATGTTAAATGATAATTCAGCACTGATTTTCATGCTGTGACAACAAGATCCTTTTCCTTCTGTCACCTGAAAGAATCCTGTTTTTTCCTCTGCCTGGAGTAACATTTCTGTTTGTTTGCCTTCAGCGGTGTCCCATGAAGAAGCCCCAGTAGACCATTGAAGGGCTCACAGGAGACCTGGAAGCTGTTCCCCTCAATGTCACTCCCCTAGTACTTTGGAAAAGGATGGAAAATGGGGAAAGAGAAGCAAGACATGAGAAACCCACGCAGCTGGAGTTGAAACGACCCAAGCAAGGCTGCTGGACTCCAGTTGCTCATGTCTCATAGCAGCAGTAAGAAGTTTGCAGGCAGCTGCTGGGCAAAAGATTCCTGTGGGCAGGCTGAGGCGGAACATTTGCTGTTGGTACGTATCGTCCACTTCAAAAATAAATCGGGGTTTTTCCTTAAACTTAAGCTTCAATTCTGAAAATTACCCAAGCACGCACCAAGTTCAGAGCCTTGCTCAACCGTGTCGTATGCTGGTTGTTTCCATGGTGTATAGTGTGGTTTATTGCTTGACCTCTGCGTCGCACCACGTTGGGCAGTCCGCTCTTTCCACATGAATTAAGTTATTAACAGAAAAGGTCAGCTGCCAGTCATTTGTCATGTGAAAAACATCTATTTCGTAAACTTTTTTTAAAAAACAGAGAAGAGTTTAATAAACAAGCGGTGCTAGGCAAGCGCCTGCTGCGCGTTACACTTCGTTGCTCAGTCCTTGGGATGCAGCAGCGTAGCTGATGGGGAGCATCAGGGTCTTGGGAGACAGGACAGCCCTCAAGCTGCGGGCTGACAGCGAGAGCCAAGAAGTGGCACGCGGTGACCAAGAAAGTCAAGTTTCCTTTCAAGCCAAGGAAACTCCAGCCAAGCTGAGGCAGGCTGAAAGAAAAGATTGCAACAGGTAGTTGGGTCTTTGCCTTCTTTCAGCGGTGGTGGTACCTGTTACAAAGCGTGTTTGCCCCAGTGGCTGTGGTGCCTCCTGCAAAAACAGAACCGCTGCAAAATACCTGAATATCTCGGCGTGCCTCTGTTTGGCTTGGGCTCTGTTGGGCAGGTCTGCGGTGTGTTGGTTTCTGAGGCCTAAGAGCAGAAGTGCCCCAGGAGGACGTGTGCGGTCCTACCGGAGGCATTGGCTGCCCAAAGCCGTGGAGCTGCTCAGACCTTTCTCCAGCTCTCTATGATGTGCAAAGGGAGATCCCAGCCCCTGCTCAGACAAATCCTAAATTCCAGGTTTTGGCATTTTAGGGAAGCCGGAAACAAAAACTGCTTTTAAAAAAAAGATTAAACAAATTTGTGGCCTAAAACCATTGGTGGCTGCTTTGCACTGGGTTCAGAGACAACTTCCAGCTCGGGAAATCACTAAGCACTTAGGGCTAGGAAAGACTGTGGTGGGACAGGCCCTTGCCAGGCATGCCTCAGTCTTGTTCCTTTCCTTTGGCCACCCCCGAGAAGATACTGATGGCACAGCTGTCGTTACCTAGTAATAAGGCGAACTCCTTGATGTTTGTTGTCCTTAATCTAAATGCTCATCATATTTACATTGCTGCAGAGTATGGGACAACTGTGGATAGGGTGGGGTTTTTTTTAGTTTTCCCCTTGTAGCTTTTTGCTTACAACTACTTCCTTAGTAAAAGATCTTTCATACTGAGGCAGGAGGGGTTCACAATTGCACTGACTCGGCTTTTTAAATACTGAAATGCAAGTAAAGATTTGGCAGACCACAGCTGGCACATAAAAGTGAGTTGTGAGTAGCCAGCTTGGGGTGAAGGGTTTTGTTTAATCTTGCCTTTTAGAATTGACATCGTTTTAAATCTGGCCACTGCAAGCAATTTAGCTTGCATGAAGTCACATCCTTGTTGCAGCAGGTGTTTTTTCACCTGCAGGTACAAGTGGTGTCTTTTGGGACAGAAGGGAGCAGGGAACTGCTCCTGCTCCGGTGCCTGGTCCCTGTAGGAGCATCCCTACCTGGGAACAGTCTCCACAGCCTGCTGCCAAGTTTGTGCTTAACAGATTGCGGAAAGCAACTGCAGGCAGGAAGGCAGCAGCTGCCCACCGGCCTGGCGCTGGCCTGGTGCTGAGGAAAGGAGTCCCAGGCTCATTTTGTCTAACTGCGCTCTCCTGCTTGCTCCAGCTCGTTCCAAATGTGCTGTCCGCTCTGCAGCTTGTTCCTGAGACTGCATTGGCCTGAAGAAGATCCAGCAGCCTCTTTGCATCCTGAAAGGTAGGCTGGCAGAGGCCAAACAAAACCTGAATGATAATTTTAAAAATAAAAAAGAGTAAATACTGATGCTTTTTAGGGGAGGCTCAGAAAGGCGGTTTCTGTCCTGAGGCTGCTCTTGCTTGCAGTGAGCTGCAAGCAAAAACGGGAACACTTGAACGCCGCCCTCTGCTTCCCTGCCCGGTGTGTTTTAGGCTTGACTCGTCTCCCGTGCCCTGGTGAGGTCTTGTAGTCTCTCCGTGGAACAGACCAAGGTTGAAGTCAGAGGAATGTTTCTTACTCTTTCCTAACACGCTGCAAATGATCTTATTGAGTGAAAAGGTATGGCTGTGGGTTTCCTTCTGCGTTTATAAATGTTGGGGGATGAAACTCCTGAGTGTTGAGTAAGTTGCTGCTCACTTAGCCCCTTTCCTATGGATTCAGACCTCCTTGCTGCTGCTGCTCTGTTTTCCTGCCCCGATTCACGGAGCAGGGAGCTTTGCCGGTGCTGACTTTGTGACTCGGGGCTACAGCCAGAAGGTGACTGGCAAAGAGGGTTCTAGGCAGTTTTTCCTAGCTGTATATAAAACAGTCCCTTTTTCAGAGACCCTGCAGCATCTTATCTCCAGGCGTGCACTGGCTACCCTCAGGCTAAAGAGCTGTAGGCAAACCTATGGGGGCAGGTGGTTTGGGGTCTGCCTCGGCCTCGACTGACCTGCAGTAACGCCTTGGGGGTGCTGCCTGGGCTTTCCAACACCCCCTTGGGTCGGTGCCCCCGTCCAGAGCCAGCCTCTCTCTGCTCCTTGGCTGCCGTGGTCTTCTCGCCTCCCATCCCGCAAGAGACATTGCCTTCGGTAAAATGCCGAGGAAGCCTTTGTGTGCGATGGAAATAATGAATATGCTAAGTAAGGATGAGCGTTACAGCCTTCAAGCAAAGGAACCTCATTAGTCTGTGGGTTTGGTTATGGCTTTGGTTATTTACAGTTCGACGTATTTTTTGGCAGTCTCTCCACACCTCCGGTGTAGCTGCGCTCTACCGAGCGCTTGTGCGTTTACAGCAAACGTGCTCATAAAATTACAGCAAACGCTTCTTGGTCGGGTGTCTGCGAGCACCCCGTCGGGTTCACGTGTAGCAGACAGGCCTGCCAGAAAGGCACGTTGAGTTCTCCTGCTTGAGATGCCCAGCAGGTACCAACGCAGTACAGATCTGAATACAAGTATTTTCCATAACTTCTGTTTAAAGTACTGACAAGCAATGGGGCGGCTGCAAATTTATTATGTATTGAAATTCACACTTGTACTTGAGCAATTTACTGCAGGTCTTATTTTTCTTTAGAAGTTATTTTTATTTTCTCAATAGAAAATTCCCCAAGGAAATCTCTTCGGTAACCAGAAATTATGTTGCGGGTCCTATGAAAATGTACTGCTCGTTTTCATTGACTTCTGGAAAAGACAATAATTTTAATAGTAAAAAAATCCTAATCAGTAGGTATCTCGCAAATGTCTCGGTTCAGATGCTGAATTGAAGGGCTACGTTGCTTTAAACAGTAGAATTTTAAGGGTGGAATAGCATGAAGAAATGATGCTACTACGACAGGCCCAAGGTATTTGGAAAAATGATTGGAGGGTTTTAATTTGATGTGTAAGCACTGATGGATTAAAAGTGAAATAACTTATGACTATTGATGTAAGTGCTCAAAAAGAAAAATCTCTGAGTGTTCAAAATTAAGGCTGAATGGATGAGCTCGCAGTTTCCAATCTTAGAGGGCAGCGCGAGTAATGAATTAAAAGTGGTCTGATTTATAGAGATTGCAGTTCTCGGCGGCTCCCTGTTTGAAACGTTGCCTGTAGCTCTCTATTCCGCATTAGTGGCTGCATGACGACAGGTTTCAGTCTCAAAATCATTTACCGCACTGCACTAAAATCCACCTTCATGTAGTTTTCCCATAAACTAGGGTGGCTTTTAGTCCGTTTTAAAGCACCCTTTAATATCATGCTAAAATGAAGTTTTTCAAGGCTGGAGAGCAGTGCAGAGAAAAACCCTGGCGTGCTTTAAGGCATGCAATTGGCACGGCAAAGAGCAGACTCGTCCCATCCTCCCGCGCCAGCACCACCTCCTCTCCAGCCTTTGGCCCGCTAGGCTCAATAAGCTGGTTTCTTCTGATCCTTCCTTTAAAACTGGCCTCCTGCTCTCTTGTTTATCCAGAGAGGTTGTTGGGGTTTTTTTGCACCTTCTCTGCTGGGACCGTGGGTCTGGTGGCAATGTGTCTGTCCAAGCTGCTTCCATCGGCGATGGCTCTCAGCCGCATGGGAGTTGTTACTTGGGAACATCTGGCTCGCAGGAATCCTGCCTCAGCTGAGAGTTAAACAAAAAAGCTTTTTTGCACTTGCAAAATGCACTTCCCATTCCGCTGTATTTTGGTGAAAAAAGAACGTCAAACACACACGTTCTGTGACAACTGCTTGTTCCGCAATGTCTTGTAGGGGAAACTGTTCGATTTCTTACAGCAGACAGGCGTTCTGGTTTCCTGCGGTTTGCCTGGGAAGAGAAAGCCCAGGTAAGCAGCAGCGTAGCTCCTTCGGTCGGTGCCCGCGCTGTGCCTCCCTGCCTGCCAGCGCTGGTCCCTCGCTCCCGACTGACGCAACCGGGGAGCCTGTGAAGCTCTTTCCCTACGGTAATAGGGAAAGTTTGCAGAGCGAAAGCAACTCTGCTTTGCCAGTGGTGTAGAGAGGGATGCTGGTGCAAGCAGCTCCAAGCTGAAGTCTTTTAAAGGGATTTACAGAAAGTCCTCGCAAACTCCTGTGCAAGGAGAGTTATGTAGGGAGGAGAGACTCTGGACGTGAGCTGGCTCAAGGCAAGCTGAGAAGCACTTTGCCTGATTTTCACTTACCAGCCAACAGTGTAGCCGGCTGCTCCGCCGGCCCCAGCACCGGCAGGAGGAGAGACGTGCCTAGCCTTCGCCCGCTGTGCCCCGGCCCAGCTCGCGCTCGGGGGTTGCCCGGTCCCTGCGCAGCCGGGGTGGGGGGGTGCAGGGCTCCAGTGAGGAGCTGTTAATGTCGCCTGCCACCATGGAAACTCGCTGTCCTGCCCCATCGTTCCTGGCTGGGTTTATTGAGCTGGATGCTATTTGAATGCGGCTTTGGGAAATGAATAGACATCTTCAGAGGAATGATTTAGGACAGAGAAAGGTGGATCCTCCAGTGTCGCCTCCACGAATCTCTGCTGTGCCTCCTTGCCTGCGAATGGCAGTCACACGGGATGCTTCCAGAATAAAAATACGTAAATATAGCAGCGAGGGAGAACTCCATGGAAGGATGGAGCTGTTTCAGGGGATGGAAAACACCAGAGCAAATGAATACAATTTGACTACAAAGCGTTTAGGCTGGAAATGAGAAGGAAGCTTTTAAGTTTTGAGGCTCTGGGGCAGCCCCTGAAGGGGAAGCGTGGCAAGATGCCCGCTCACGTGGCAGCGCATCTCTGTCCTCTTATGCGAGGAGCCTCCTGGCACAGGAGGCAGTGAGGCAGGGCTGGGGGCTGGCGAGAGCCCTTCTGCTCCTCGGGAGCGAGGGACGCACTCCGGCTTGTCACCGGGGTAAATGAACAAGTGACGTCGACAAGCTCACCATGCAGGGTGACGTTGGCTCATCCCCAGCACAGATCACCTGGACGGGGCGTATCGCTCCAGCCAAGCGACGTCCTGTGTGGTTTCGGAGCTGGGGCAGGAGGCTGAGGTGTCCGGGGAAGCACGCTGGGACCGCAGCACTTGGGTCAAAGAGAAGCGCATCTGCATTGCCTGCCGTGGCTTCTCCTGGATTGATTTATTGATCAATCCAGGTGACGCCGTCTTTAATATTGTAGAAGGCATTAAACAATGTGAAGGCTGAAATGGGAAGCTGAAAGTATACATCAGGGACATCCTTGGTTTTTGAAGAGATCAGTTCTGGAGCCAGGCTGCAGCAGCTGTCCCACGGAGCTGCCTGGCTCCAGTCCAGGATCGCTTGCCTTCGCTCCCAGCTTTCTGCTCCGCCTCGGGCCGCAGCCAGAGATGCGGGAGCCAGCAAGAGCATGGCCTGAAGAGGGAATTGTTAGGATCAGGCTTGTGCAACGAAGCCGTGGCCATGCTCTTAGCAGCATGCCTCTGTCGGCAGTTGTCACTGTGCATCTCTTGGCTATGCCGCTTTGCTTGCTTTTACATATTTTTGCCCAGATTGCTATTAGAGATAAATGTCACTAATGGGGATTTGATTACCTCTGTGCATCCCTTCTCTTGGACTCCCCTCAAGGTGCCCGGAGGCCACACATGCCAGGCAGAGTGCGGAGGGCTGCCCCTTCCCCTTTCACCACGCTTGCGAAGGGGCACGGCAGATCAAAGCGGGTGGCGCTGTGAAACAAGCAGCAGGCTCGGGGTGCTGTGTGGAGGCTGTGGCACCCCATCGGGACTGCGAACACCTTCTCAGCCAGGTCCCAGCAGGCTGGTGTCTCCCTGGTTTGCTTTCTCAGGCCCGTGGGAGCTGGCTTCCCCAAAACCAGCTGCCAGGGGAGGCGGAGGCTGTGCTGCTGCTGCTGCTGAGTGGGTCCTCATTGCAAAGCACAGAATCAGTAGCACCAGGTAAACCTTTACAACTGAAGGCAGCGTTTCAACTCGTGGTAGCAAAGGTGATCTGCGTTAGCCCCGCGATGAGAGGCTGACCCGACTGGGTGCAGGCGGCCACAGGCACGCAGCAGCACAGAGCCCGCTCCTCTCCAGCGCCTTTTGGAGTCACTTGTCAGAAAAATCTTTTTTCCCTACTGCTGATCCAGCTTAGGACTGGGGGAACCTTTTAATGTTCATTCCTGTAATCCCTGCTCCTTTGGTCGCAAGATGCTTGTGAGATGGAGCCTGTGCAGTGCGTCAGTCCCGTGGCCGGCGGGGCTAAGGGGTGCAGTATTTACTGCAGGTGTTGGACCTAACTTAGAAGACCTGGGCAAGTGGTGCTGCTGTGTGTTTTGGAGTTCTCTGCTCAAGAATAAAACGCTCTTTCCTTCGAAGTGCAGCGGTGGGCGGGTGGACGTGGTCTGGTCCAACAGAGCAGAGGAGACTACACCTGCATCGCTCTGCCTCCTCTGCACCCTTTGCTGTGCCTTTTCCCTTCTGGCTGAAATAAAGCCGACTCGTGTCGGCACAAGGTGTTTGCAGAGGCAGGAATCCAAACTTCCGTAACAGTTGATAACAAAGTCACAGAATAACAGGCTTAAAGGGACTTTTGGAGGACTCTGGCCCAATGTCTGCTCAAAAGAGGGGCAACTGAGATCAATCTGATGACAAGCCACAAGTTTTTTACCTGCTTGGGGGCTGCACAGGAGAATTTAGTGTGCCATCCCTGGCCGCCCCTTGGGGACTGCCTGGCATTGCCCTCACCGTCTGCGGGAAGTGCTGGGGATATCCTGTAAATGCCGTATTTTCCTCTTGTGTGCAAATGAAACACGTCGGTTGTCATCATTCGCTTAACTGAGGATGAGCTGGGTATGTTCTCAGTCCTTTCCTATGCTGTGGCTGGGAACGTTCCTCCCATGTTGGGGCATTCCCCCAGGCTGCTGGGGGGACCTGGCCTCTTGTCAGCAGCCAGGTGGGATAGGGAGGCCAAAATATTTAGTCTTCAGAATGTATGAACAAAATGTCGTCTTGTGTGGTTTTTTATTGTGGTTGCTTTTTTTCCTGTTTTTTTTTTTTTTTCTCTTTTCTTTTGTCTTCCAAAGAGCTATTCTGCTTCTGTCCTTTTATTTTTGCTCTCTTGTCCTGAGCTGGTGAAACAGGTTTTTTTCTCTCTGCTGTCTGTGTGGGTGTTGTGGGGTTTTGTATACTTCAACTGAAAAGCTTCATCGCTAAAGATAAGTGTGTCCTTAACTAGCAGTGAATTAATATAATTTTCCTGCTGCACTTCTTGTCAGGAAGGCTGACAGTGGTTTCCAGGGCCAGGGCCATATTTTGTGGGGTGGAAGCACAGCCTGCTCGTGGGTCAGCTCGTCCCTGAGCTCAGTGCCGAGGAGAGGACGGAGGGGACCGTGGCCGTGCGGGACAGTGGTAGCTGGGAAGCCGCATCGGCAGTAAACCCCTTCCTGAAGTGCTTGTGCCCCTTCCGGACCCCTAAACGCCTCGGACCCTGGCAGATGAACTGCTTGCCTGAATGACAGTGTATTGGGGAGCATGAGGATGCACCTCAGGCCATATAGAGGCTGTAACGTGTGTTTGGGCAGCGTGGCGCTCTCGAATACTGTCTTCCTAAGGGAGAACTTGGGGTGAAACTTTGGGGGAGGAGGGGAGTTGGGTGTTTTGGTGTGAGTGTTTGGCGTTTGATTTTCCTGAAACAGACAGCAGGAGAAGCTGAGGACACCAGCCGGTGCCTTTTGAAAATCCAACAGGGGAAGGAACCAGGGCAGAACTCTTCAAAGTGCTGAAGCAGTGTTAGCCCAGACCAAAACGTTGCCCTTCTAAGGAGTTTGCTGCTGATTTGTAGAAACGTATGTTTGAATGGGTATCGTTTTACCACATGTTTTTCTAAGGTACCATTTTAACAGACGTGGCTACGCATCCTGCCGGGATTATTTTCCTAATAATCTTCCTCATCTCTTAAAAACTGCTTGTACAGAGGCTATTTTTAATCATTTGGTGTAGGAAAACGAGGTCCACCTTTTTCTTTTGGTGGCCGGCAGCACAGAGTCCTTCTGTAACATCCAGCTTCCAGCAGCTGTCTGTCCGCAGCCCGCGCTTTTCGCCTCTGCTTCTGCTGCGCGTTGCTCCGAGTTGGAGCGCGCGCGGCCCCGGGAGCTGTGGGGAGCTCTGGTGGGTGCTGGCCGCCGTGAGTTGAGGTGCTCGTGAGGGTGCTTGCAGGCCAGGGCTGAGGGGCTGTAACACTGTTTTGTGGGAGGCTGGGGTCTGTCGTCCCTGGGGTGCCTGCGATGGATGGTGGGGTTCAGCCAGGAGCACAGAAAAGCCCCAGACCTGGTACAGGCGGACCGGGGATAAACACCGTGCAAAAAAAGAACTGATTTCTTCTTCACCAAATTAAAAGTGCTATCTGCCACAAAGCAGGGCATTTCGAACCTCTGTGTTTGAAAATGTATGAAATGAAAATACCTAACTCGCGTGTTCTTTCAGTAAAACAAGCAATTAAAGTTGTTTGAAGATGTGAGAATATGGCTTCAATTTTCAAATGTTGCTCAGGACTTTTTCTGGTTGTGATTGGGTTTTTTGGCTTTTTTTTCCCCCCTCCTGCTTTGTTATCTTATTGAACAATTGTATGAAATCAATGGTGTCACTGAAACTTTTTTGGTTGGTTGAATCAGCTTTAAAAGCAGCTTTGGCTAACAGCATCTTTCTAAGCAGTCTTGCATAGATGTGGCTGGGAAGCAGGAGACTTCTGATAGTGCGATTAATGCTTTCTGCGTCCAAAGAAGTAGTGCTGGGCGGAGACTTGCCAGGAAATACTTAAATTTACCAGGGAAAATTTCCCTTAATTTCTTTGCTTTTTGCTGGTATCAGTGAAGACCCAGGGCATCATCTCTAGTTTTTCTTGCATCGATGTGGATTATTGAGGCAGTTTGCTCTCAGGCTATATCTGACACAGGACCGATTTGCCCTGCCTGCACAGGTGTACAGGCCAGTGACCGTCCTGACCCCTGCGTGCGTGATCTTCTTGGTCTTGAGATGCGGAGAAGGAGCAAATGAAAGCAACCTGTTGACATGCCTCGTTTTAGCAGGGGTGTCTGTCAGATCTCAAAGATTATCTGGTTCCTGTAACACGGGGGAGATCTCGTGCAACTCTCCTGCAGCTCTCGCCTGTCTGCTTACAGAGGAATTAATGTCAGAAAACGGCTTTTACGGCAGCTCTTCACAGCCCTCTGGGGATGCTCTTATCAGCTCACCCGTGCGAGATGCTTTTGGGAAGCAGTGGCCTCCCGCTCCGAGGGGTCCCCCATGACCCGCAGGCACCCAGCCTGGGGAGGTATCGTTAAAGCACGGACTCCGTGAAGCCTCCCCTGCCTTGCTCCCGGACGCCTCCCTAGCACACGGCAGCAGCGGGCGGCACAGAAGCCGCTCCGGGCTGGCGGGGATGCTTCCCCTTGTGCGAGGGCAAGCCTGGGAAGAACAGGGCGTACCTGCTGCTCGCTGGCCCCGTTCAGCATCACCCAAAGGGCATCCAGATTTAGGGACCTGCTGCAGGGCCTGCGGCTTTGGGCTAGGGGCGGCAAGGAGGGAGAGGGCAGAGAAGCTGGAGGGGATCTCCTGCCCTGCACTCCGTTTTTAGCTCCTCTCCTCCCAGGTGACTTGTAATGCTCCGTGCCAGCCTGCAGGACTTAACTTTCAAGTGAAGCAGAGCAAAACCGCAGGTGGCTTCGGGGATGGGGGCGTCTCAGGGTTTGCGTTTCCTCTGTTCTCCCGTCCTTGCGAGCCTCGACGCTTCTCCCTTTCTCCAGACAGGGTGGCTTACGTGACCAAACAGAAATAAATCTTAGCTGGAGCTTTGGATTTTTATCCCTCCCTTCAGGGCCAGACTTGTTCGTGTCTCTCTTGTGCATTGCGTGACTGACTCAAATTAAGGGTTGAAGGCAGGGAACGATGAATGATCCCCAGGGAATAAGAGTCTAAGCTGGAAACAACTTGATAATCCTGTGTGGTTTGCTCTTGGTCGCCGTTCTCCTGACTGTGTTTGTAAATAAATGGTGTGGCTGGGGCCTCAGGTGGGTGCGAGGCTCGGGAGTATGTCTGGGGCGCGGAGCTCCATCACGGCATGGAGATCGTCCGCAGCCTGGGCTCTGGCCACCGTGGCTGCCCTGGTCCTGGCATTGCCTTTGGTGGCCCTGGGCTGCAAACGCATACACAGAGATGAAAGAAACTGCTGGGTTTGTAGAGCATTTCTGAGCCTAGGACCTGGCAGCTTCCCGTCTGAGGAGGAAGGAACCCAGCCTGCCCGCCCTTTCAGGCAGATCCGCGGGAAGGAAAAGCACCAAAGTCATGTCTTTCTCTTCACATTTTAGGCTGGCTCTTGCATGGGACTGAGCTCGTGAGCACGTTTGTCTTGTGAAATGGAGCTGTGCCTTCAATGAAGCTCTTGCATTCACTGCTGGATGAGCTGTACATCGTGCACTGTATAAAAATAAAACAAACAAAAAAAAGCAACCTTGCTGAACTTGATGGCTTGCCCTAGCCTGACCTTAGGGCAAGGGAGTGGAGAGAGAAGAGTTTGCCCGGTGACGAAATCGTGCACTAATTACAACGGGGATCTCCAAAGAGCAGCTACGGCAGTTTTCAGATGCAGAGCTCCTACTGATATTCCTTTGTTGGGTTTCCAGACCTGAACAAATCTCTTGGTAGGCACTTCTGAAGTGAACAAACAAAAATCTCGCGTTGGATCACTTGCTGTATTAGACCGAATATTTATACTGTGCCAGGAGATAGCAAGGCAGTCTTTCTTCTCCCTTGTTCTCCCCACAAGTTGCTCCCGCCCTTTGAAGTGTGAGGTTTATTGTAGGTAAATAGCAAAAGCTCTCCAAAGCGTACCCTGCCTTTTTGCCTTGTTCACAAAAGAAACCGATGCTCCTGACACCTGAAGAATTTAACCTTGCCAGACTTGGGAGAGACCCAGCTTGTCCCCTCACCAAACTCAAGGCTACCTGCCGTGGGTAACCCTCCCGCTGGGCTGGAGCAAGGCTCTGAACTCGCAGGCAGGGCAGTGCTGGTGCTCAGGGACCCCGATAAGTGCCAGCTGGGGGAAAGGGGGTCCCAGCGGGGGGGCAGGCCCCCAGGGCACCCCAGAGCGAGCGTACCCCACAGAGATGGCACGAGGCTGCAAACCTGCGCTGTTCCGCACTTCCCCACTTCTCAGTGCTTTATTCTTAACGCTTCTCGGCATTGCTTTTGTCTTGGATTTTCCTGCGCTTGGAATAATTGCTGGTACACGCAGTCAAATCAAGTATGGATTACAGTAATTTGGAGGCGGAAGGCTTTTGGATGCTTGCTTCGGTTCTTTTGTGTACGAGGAGAGAACAAAACCCGTCATTTAAACATGGTGCAATAGAAACAAACGGGGCCGTGAGAGCTGGCGCTGCTGGGGAAGCAGAGCTCTGCGGAAGCAGCCCTGGAAAGCAATCCATTAAATTGGATCCCATTGCTTTTTGCATTCAGTTTAACGGGCAGCACTGGAGCCGTGACTCACTGGACCACCACCACTGCTGTCTAAAAATACCTCCAGAAAACATTTCAGATTGATATTTCAGTGAGTCACCCTTCCCAACAAAAGGGCTTAAGGAAAAACTTTGTGCATTGATGGAAATGACTTTCATCTCCTCAAGCACAGCAGTGATTTGAAAAAGAAAGAGCGAGCCTTTTTCACATGTGCAAGACAGCCCTTTTTAGAAAGCAGCAGGGAGCAGGTGGGACTTGGTCGTCCCATCGCATCTGTCCCCGCTGCCCGCGACCGGCTGTTACCCGGGGACCTCTGCCCCCGCTGCGCTCCGAGCCGTAAAGAGCCAGGCTTTCTCATCAGGTGCTGTACCGAGGCTTCGGGTTTGCAGGGCAGTAGCAGCTCTAGTAACTTCTAAAGCCGTTCCCAAATTTCTGGGGGGGAGAAAGTAGTATGTAGGCAGGAAGAGGGAAAGCGCCAAGCGGCACATGATTGCGAGGCACGTTGCTAAAACCCTGATCTGGAGCCACGGTAGGTTAAACACTGACTGTCTCCTCCAACATGGACATGTGAGTCACCGCTCGGGTTCACACGAGGTCCCGACGCTGCTTTGGGGGATTGCACTTGTAAAGATGAGTATATACAGCTATTAATATTTGTTCTAGGAGCAGGGAAACAAACAAACAAGCCCAAGCCAGCAGAAACTGCTCACCACGGTCACAGCCTCTCCTGCAGATTTTTTGGTGGAGGGTTTTCAGTCCAGATGATGCCTCCCTGAGTGCAAGCAGCCTGGAGATCCCACTGTCCTCCAGGCAGGGAAGCTCCTGGGACAGCCTGTCCCAGATCCGGAGCAAGGCTTCTCTTGTTGCCCGGCAGATGGGCCTCCTTCATGGGCAAACGGGTTTAGAGTGAAGGCTTAAACCCTGTTTGTGCTGGTAAAAAAATACCGCTGCTTTCCTGTGCCAAATAACGAATGTCCAGTGATCCCAAGGGAGGCTCCTGACCGGTGCCAAAGAGGCTCTGAATAAGTTGCTCGTTTCCCTAAAGCTCTCCCAGGGACCACAAGGACCAGCTTTGGGGACAGGCAGGGTAATGCCTGCTGAATTCAGGTAACCCCGTTTCCTCCTGTTTTGTTGGTGTGCCTCCCATCCAGAAGCCCACGGCCTGAAAAATCTGCTGTTTGAGTGTTAATAATAGCTTTGGGAACAGTAATTTCTCGGTATCGCTTCCAGCTTCTGACAAGGTCTGTTTTAAGCCTGGCACCTTGATACCATGCTCAACCTCTGCCCAGCAGAAGCAGCGCTGGCTTAGAAAGCGGCATGTTCCTGCGGTTCAGTTGTGGTCCAGCATCAGCAGGCAGCGAGAGAAATACGCTCTAAGGGGTGCAGATGCTGAAAAGGGTATCTGAGTTGTTATCTGCGTCTGCAGAGCTGTGCTTGCTCCCGGCCACAAAGGAAAGTGGAAGCCACCCTCCTGGGGGCCTTGGCGGGACTCGGCCATCGTCTCCTGTCACCTTTCCTTTGGCTTGAGCCGCACGGGTTGCTCTTGGCAGCAGGTTCCCAGCCAGAGATGTTCAGCTGTATAACACAAGTAAACAGGGCTGTAATTCTTCAAATTTATGTGCGTATTCTTTCTGTGTGCCTGTGGTGCGAAGCACCCTAGACAGCTTTGAAATTAAGAGTATAACTTGTTGTGCTATTCAGGTCACTTTCTGACATTACTTCAGTTCCTCTGAATTTAATAGGGGTTACATTCCTTTTCAAAATAGTTCCAAAGTGAAACACTGCTGTTTTCTATGACTTTTTTTTTTATTGTGGGTAGGAAAGAATGGAATGGGTTGAGATTTTGCTTGAGGCAGTTTGTTAGGCACAAGGAGAAGGCTTATAAACGAAAGGACAGTGAGGTGCTGGAATAGAGCTTGTGGCAGATTTTAAGAGCAAATTAAGTAATTCTCTGCAAACATTAGGATATAGTTACCCTTGCCTTCAGGCACGAGGATGGATGGGTCCCACCTCATCCTCTCTTCTGTGACTCCAGCTAGGTGTAGAAAATCTCTGGTTGTGTTCATAACCACATTAGCAAGAAGCCATAGCAGCAAACCTTTTAATTTACATGCGGAGTTCTGGAAAACTGTGCATCGACTGATGAGATGGTACAGGGCACACAGAAGTACCTGCCCTTACATGAAAGCACAAGAGCTGATAAATCTTTTCCTGGTTTATCTGCCAAAAGAGAAGGGAAACGAGAGGCCCTGCGTTTGCACGTGGATTTATTCTCTGTGCTGGTGCTCTCAGCTATTCTAGACAGAGCGCCGGCGTCCCAACATGGGTACCAGCGTCCTGAGCATGCCGACCGTTTCTAGTATCTGTCTCCACTGTCTCTTCCACTGAACAAATGGGAAGGAGAACTTGTTGCGTTGTCCAAAGTACAGAGAGGTCCCTCTGTACTCTCCAGGGTCGCAAGGCAATTCCTCCATCCCCTTGAAAGTGCTGTCTGCTGAACGGAGACCTGGGCTTGAAGTGTTTGGGCTTCTCTGAGTGCCTGGGGAGCAAAGCTGTGAGTGTGGGCACTGGGAGGGCTGGGGTCGCGGTGCTCTGCCACAGCTTCGGGGCTCTGGAGTACATCGCGACGCCCCCGCACTCCTGCGTCCCGGCAGGCAGAACAGGCGAACGATGGGAGACGTGTCGTGACTGCAGCGGGAGAAAAACACATCTCCCTGCCTGCTCTCGTTCCTGGAAAATGTCAGCAAACAAGCGAGTGATGCAGGGAGATGAGCGGTTTGTGGGTTTGAAATGACTTTTGGATGAAATTCTGTTGTAGGAACATCGGGGGAAATGTAGAGCAAGAACAAAGTTTTTGTCCTAGGGAAATCCCTAGGCTGGTGAGGAGTCTCCACGAGGACAACTTGTGCATGCACAAGTGCTTTCCTGAAGAGGGAAATTTCCCTCCTGTGGATATTAAAAATCCCTTTTCAGAGAGCTGTGCCTCTCCCAAGAGCCCGGCTGCGGGCAGGCAGCCTTGCCAGGACGGGGCTCTGCCTGTGGCTGGCAGGTAGGGAGCGGGCAGGCAGAGCTTGCCTACTTCTGGCAAACAAGTGTCCTGAGCCTGAGCAACGCCCTGAGTCTGTGAAATCTCCATTTTTCCAGTGGAAAATCATTCTCCTGGGAAAACTCTTGACCGTTGTACGTCTCTAGTCTGTAGAAGTCGTCTCCCTGCGTGAGGAGGTGGAAGAGCGGCAGTGGCTGTGGTGTACCAGCTCCCTCCTACTGATGGGCAAAGCGCAAACCTTCGGTGGCTGCCTGTGAGAGAGCAGGTAACGGCTTTCAAGGGCAAGGCCGCTGCGGGCTCTGCGGCCTTCCTCCTCCTCCGCTGAGTCCGTCTCATGGATGTGAGCAGGAGGAGCTCCTGCTTGGTGGGTCTGCTGTGGCCCTGGGGCTAGGCAGGCAGGGCTCGCACTGCGAGTGCTCTGCAAATACCCCTGCGGTGGTGGGTACTGTCCACACCTGGAAGCTCCCCGGTGGCTCCCCATGCCTGCAGTGGACAGGACAGTGTCCAGACCCGGCAGAGAGCTGCCAAAAGGGGGAAGAGCAGAGCTCCAGCTCGTTTAAAACTGTGGCAGCAGCCTCACACACCGATGCCTGCGGAGAAGGGAAGAGGGGAGCAGACAGGGAAGCTGCAGCTCCCAAACGGCCTGTCATGCCGGGGTGAAGGATGGGCTCGCCTCGACATCCACAAACGGCAGCTGCCTCAAACGCTGCCAGCACTCAATGCCAGCACTCAACACGCCATAACTCCGCCGACAGCGTGTTGGAGAGAGTGGATTTTGGTGATTCAGGGCAGCCACGTCACTTGACGCAGCTTCCTACCCATCCCTGGTGCTCCTCTGGCTTCACAGCCACCTAAGTACAGAAACTGCCAAACTCCTGATGGCGTGTGCAGCGGTACCCAGAACAGCCCCTCCTACAGCCGCTCTCCATCCGCAGAGTGGGAAGCTGCACCGTGAGCCTGACGCTCGGAGAAAGTGTCCAACGGGGGCCTGAGGCCAAGCGTTTCTCTAACAGTTTATTGGGACAGCTCTGGAAGTTGCCTCCTGAGCGTACCTGTATGTTTCAGCCTATATATATAAAATTTGTTATAAATAATATACATATATATTTTTTAGCCCATGTAAGCACCACAGTTTTGCATGGTGTTTTTCCCAAGACTGCTGTTCGGGATCCGAAGCAACCCGGCAGAATGAGTTTTCCCTTGGTCTCTGCTACTTAGCCAAAGCGTTGGGGTTACCCAACGTGCGCCCATAAGGATGCAGTCCGAGAGTCCCGCGGCGGGGACGGTGGCACAGGCAGGGAAGGGAGATGCCTGCACGGGCACAGCGCCGTGCTGCTGAGGCACCCTCTGAGCGGCTTTGGTCCCTGCCCTGTTCCCTTCCCTCGGCTCCCCTCTGCCTGGGAGCGAAGGGACGAGCCCAGGAGGACTCGTAGGTCAGACCCTTCGGACAGCGCTCAGCCCGGGCACGGCCTGGAGAGATTCTTAGGCGTGAAATAAGGGGCCAGCATATACAAATAAGGCAAGTGTGCAAAATGTGTTGGAAATAACCTTATGAGGTAGGCTTGCTTTGGAGCAGAGTTAGTGTACAGATCTGGTTACTTATTTGGCCTGCTCCCTGTGCTCCCAAGCAGTAGGAATGTAGTTTGTTCTTTTTAGCAGGGTATAAACATTTACACTCTCCTTTCTGACCCTATCACTTTGATCTCCTCCATATACTTTTCCAGCAATGCCTACTGGCAATGGAAAAATGCATTAGCCTGAGCTAATTTGTTTTTCCTTTATATACAAGTGCATTAAGTCTTGGGAAATGGGACAGTGAAGTGGGATTGCAGAGCTACAGGGCAAATCGGTGCATCCGTAACACCATAACGAGGTTGTAGGTGCGCATTTGTGATGGGAGGCGGTGGAGATTTTGGGTCATGATACTTTCACTTCTTAAAAGGATTTGCTTTCTCTGCTTTGGCGCTAAATGGTTGTTGCCATTAGCAAAGCAAACAAAAAAGGTGTCTGATTGCTCTGCCCTTTCTGAGGGCTGTTTTACATGAGTAGAGAAGATTAAGAGGAAAGGAGAAACTTAGGAAAATTTATAAGCGTAATTCATGAGGCCAAACTGTGAATGAGCATAAATCTGGATTTTCTGGATTCATTCTGTCTATCGCTTTTGAGCAGTAAAATTTTTGTCTCGCAGTATCTTTTTTTTTTTTTTCTTTTTCCTTTTTATTTCCCTGTGTGTGTAGTGCAGGAACCTGCATCAAGGTGAGCAAGCAGGCGTGCTTGCATTTCCTTAACCCGCTCTGCATGCTCGCCACCAGCCCAAAAGGTGCCCGAGAGAGTCGCAAGAGGGACGGCGTGGCCCCCGCCTCGGCAGCGCTGGTCGCGGGGGCAGTGGCAGGCTGTCCCGATGGACGGGCTGTGACCCGCGGGCTGTGACCCGGCAGCGCAGGGCTCTCCCGAGCCGGGAAGCGTTTATGCACGGCTTGCTCCTGTTGTACTCCCGGCTGTCGCAATGCGCTGAGCCACAGACTTGCTGTTTCCGTAGTGACCGAGGAATGGAAAAAAGGCACAGGGAGGATTTTACTTTTTAAAGCGTGGAAGTCCCGCGCCGGCATGGCTAACCGTGTTGCTCACTGGCTGCAGCAGGCAGCAGCTTTCCCTAGCACAGCGAGCGTGGTCTAAGTTCCTGCCTGAGAGCAGGACGCAGGGTGACCCCCTGACAGATGAGTGCGAGTTTGGCAGCCGGGCAGGTAAGACAGGGTGATTGATTCCTGCGCTCATTACAAGTCATTCATTTCCTCCTGCTAACTTCAGAGGTAATTAAAATACCCTTCCGTCTTCAGCTGCCTTAGATCCACAGGAGAAACGTAACGTGCGGCATCTGATGGCGGAGCTGTGCTCAGGCCCGGCGCGTCTGCGGCTGACGTGACTAGCAGAGGGGCCCGTGGCCGTCCTGGGTTTGGACACACCGCACTGCACGCTGTATTTTACTTCTGAAAGGCCTGCACGGGCGTATAAATTAAAGACCTATTTCTGCATGCGACTCCCTCGTACGCGCAGCAGCAATCGTTTGCAGAACAAGAAGTCTCAATTCGTCGTCACGCTGAACCGCTTCACAGGACTCCTCTGGCACGTATGCCACGTGACGTGGCGTTCAGGCAACCTTCCTTTTTTCTTCACTTTTGTTGCCCTCAAATTGGATATTTATGCGTTTAAAATATCACAAATAAGCTGGCAGTATATCACAGCTTTGCTTTTGTTTCTTGATGGGTAATGCTTTTTTTTTCCCCTTTTCCTTCACTAGGAAGAAGGTGGCACTGGTAAGACGCCCTGACTGTATGTGATTTGAAACTCATGTCCCTGCTCCCCGGGCTAAGGCCAGAATACAAGGTACAGCTAAGCCGTGGGGCCCTGTTTCGCGTGGGATCCGGCCTCCTGGCCCCAGGGGGAGCTCGGAGATGCTCCAGCCGGGTCTGAAGGCGTCAGCTGGGCACATCTACGCAGGATAAAGCTCCAGGGAGACCTCTGGGAAAGGTACGCTCAAATGCTGTGAAAAAATGAGAATATCCTCATGCCAAAAATGCTACAGCAGCTGTATGTTTCAGGACATCTTTTGATCACTTCTCCACCCTCTCGCTGGTCAGATATCCGAAGGGCAATCCATCATTTCTTTTCTATTCTGTTACAAAAGTAATAGAAAAGGGTTTGTTCCTTGCATTGTTTTTATTTCAAGTAACTTGAGGTTGCAAGTACACAATCACTCACTTGGGACGCCTCTCATTGCAGTCAAAATGCTAAAGGGGGATTCAAATACTGTAACTTGGTTTCTGGTTTTGACAACTGTAAGATCACAGTGACATTAGGGAGAGTTTCCTGAACTCTTTGTCTCAACATCCCATATCTAGAAGGGGAATAACCTTTTCCTGTTTTGCAAGTCCTCGGACTATGAAATCTAAGGCAAAGACTATGAAGCATCTAATACAGCAAATTGCTGAGCTCGACTAGCACTTTGCAACATCCTGATGCTACTAAAAAAGCCCTGTGGTGGAATTGCCCAAGAGGTAGCTTGCAGGAGGATTTTGGATTACTCCTGCACTTGAGAGCTTTGTAAACTTTTCAGGGCTGAATTCAATGAGAAGAAAAATGCAAATATATTTTCCAACTTGGTAGTAGGCTATTTGCTTTATTCCAATGTAGTGATGCGCTTCGCCCAGCCACACGTAGCTTGGGCTGAAACGTCGCTTTTAACTGAGCATTGGGTGTAACCCAAAAGCCTGTCTGCTGTCCCGAGATCTTTACAACTCCTGGGAAAAGGGAGGGAGCTGCGGGCTTCAGTATTAATTATGGACATTGTGACTTCTGCAAACTTTCTTACTCTTTGCACCATATAAGTTGAAAAAGAAAATTGATTGTGTTTAAAATTAGTTAAAACCATGTACCACTAAGATAAATACATACTTTAAAAGTACCTGTAAGTGAGATTTTAAAGAGGAGTTCAAAGCTGTTTCCTATTATCACTGCTATAGATGATGCCCGATCAAACAAGAAGCGGAGGCTCGGTGTTTCACAGGGTGCAAGCAGTCTAATCATTTGAGATACAGGCAGAAGCCTCCAATTTAAAAGCACTGGGTCCATAGAGAGTGCGATGTCAGGCTACTGTCTTCCTCGCGTTGCTCTGTGGCTGGAGATGCTGAAGCACTTCATAGCAGCAATGGGCAGCGGCAGCAGGACGGGGACAGGGCTGGAGGAGGAAGGTGCCGTGCTCAGGGAAGCCCCACAGAGCAGGGGCAGAGCCTGAAATCCCAGCTGCAAGCCTGTCTCTCGCTCTGTCCCCTTGTCCAGCCAGCCACCGCAGGCTTACCAAAACTGTCCTCCTGATTTTGTGGTGACACGCTCCATCTCAGCGGTGAAGACGTGAATCAAAGTCGTCGTGCTTGTTTGGGTGCAGATGCACAGGGACCCTGTGCCACGCTCCAGCAGCGGAGAACAGCCGCCTCGGCAGAGCCCCTCGCCCGCCCCTTGCTGCAGAGCCCGGGGACGAGGGGCGGCCGGGCGCACGCCTGGAGCGGGCGCGGAGGAGACGGCAGCCCTGCCAGCGCCGCGGCACACGGCTTTGGGAACCGGCGGTATGCTGGTGGAGATCCAGAGGCCTGGAGCGTGGTTTTGATTAAGACCCGCTGTTTTCCCAGCACTCTTCTGAGACAGCCGCTGTTGTGGCTTGCAGCGTTTCTCACGGTGTGGGTGAACCAGGAGCTCCATGACTGCAGGCTCTGAGCTGGGTGGCTCCAGCAGCCTCTGCCAGCTCTTGGCCACATGCTAGTGCAGGCTTAACCCATTAGTGGAGTCTCTGCTCATTAGCAGCATCGTTAGTGGTTGCGGGCAGTGCCTGCTTGCTCAGAAGGTGACCACAACACAACCCGGGCTGGTATGCGAGTGTCCCACAGACAGCAGTGGATGTAGCTTGGATCATCCTGGGCTCCGGCATGGAAAACCATACGTTGTCCTTTAGCCAGCAGGCAGCTCTGCTTCTGTGTTGGGACACGTCCTCCTCCTTCGGCTTGTCTAGCTTCATTCATGATGGCTATAAAACACAGTGGTATTTAGAGGCGTTAAGCGTGTCCCGTTATTTATAGGTAATTGTAAATATTTACTTTCTTGTCTAAATCTTGTTGTTCCTGCCATCACGCCTTTGTCACTGCCAGGCTCCCAGCTGAAGCAGCTGTACCGAAGGTGAAAGGACAAATCATAAATGGATGCTTTTTATCTAAAGTGAAAGGCTTAATCACGATGGGATGTTTTTGCCCCTGATCTCCCTGAGGTCAAGCAATAGTCTGAATTCATCCCTGTTAGAGGGGACTGAGTTGAGGATTGTGGCTAGTCATAGCATCCTACCATTTGACTTGTAACCGGGATCCGTTTGTCCTATTAAGACAGAAAATCCCCTGAGCCAGCTGCCCACATAAAAACCAGGCCAGCAAAGCTTAGTCCGCGCTGGTCACAGGTTACAGCGTGCTAACGTCCTGACCATACCTGCTGCTCCATGGCTTTGTGCTATTTTTCCTTCTTCCCAGATCCGATTCTCTCTCAGCAGAAGATGCACTCTCAGGTCCCAGCTTTGTGCAGTAAGAGAATGTGAAGCCTTATTAAAAGCCTCTGCCTTCTTTTCTAATGCAGCTAGCATTGTCTTGGAAAACCAAACCAAGGAATTAGCAAAACCAAAACTCTTAAAAGAGCCAAAACTATTATTAAAACCACTACAAGCAATTCAGCTGCCTCTCTGTAAATAACAGCTTGCAGATGTGCAGAACGAAGTAACTCTGGCATTTTGCAATTCAGCTGAACTCCAAATACTGGGTGTCACTGAGAGGAGAGGGGGCTTTGAGACGCAGCCCTGCTCTCCTGCCTGCCCTGGCCAGCCAGAAGAGATCATGCTGTGGATGCTGCTCACTGATTTCCTCGCTGACCGCCCCTCTCCAGAGCTTCCCAGTGGCTGAGACTCTGCTGGCTGCGGTACCTGTGGGACGTGGTGGCAGAGACTGGTCTTGGTGCCTAACAGTAGCACTAGGTCTTCCAGGTGCCTGGCCCCCAGGTACACCCAGCTCTTATGGAAACATGGCGCCTGTTGCTGCAGCTCTGCTCTTTTCTGGTGCTTGCCTTCCCATCCTTGCACTGCCCGCTCTCTGCAACACCATCTCTCTGAATTTTATTCACTCAGAGAGGAGCAGTTCTGGTTTGCCTGCAAAAAAAAGCCATTCTCATGCAATCTGCTTTGAAGAGTGAAAAGAGAAGGCTGGGACGGTGCTAGCATCGGAGCCCAGGGAAACTCCAGCCTCCCTGTGCAGCTGGTGCCCCCGAGCCCTGCCGGACCCTGCTCTGCTGCTGCACCAGAGCCTCTCCCAGGTGAGACAAGCTGCGCTGACCCTGCGCTGCAAACAGCTCCGCGCCTGCCCGGCGGTGACAGCAGCGGATGGGTAGGAGAGGGCAGAGCTGAGAGGCTCGAAGTGAGGCAACCTGCACTCTGTAAGCAATTGAATTCATTTTCCCGCTGCCCTGTGCCCACCACCTCTCCTTGAAGAGAGGTGCAAGATTATTGTTATCTGCCTGCAACCCATGACGCTCGTTCATTGACCTCTTTGCTTTGCTCTCTGGGACCACGGACCAGCTTGAAGCACAACAAAAGCCTTTCCATGCGTCATGTCGTAGAGAGGAGAGTGCTCTGCCCAGAGACCTGGTCGGCACTGCGCCTGCCCAGCCACGCACCGTGCCGAGGGGGGGCCAGCACACGGCCGTACCCCATCGTTCACATCCCCCGACCAGCCAGTGCTGCTGCGAAATCCCCGGCTCCCTGAGCCGTAAGATGGAGCGTGATGTTCATCTGCCTTTTAAACATTTCCTATTTGGGCCGCAGAGAGATTTTGAAATGTTAGTGCCTCTCTCTATCCCCTCCCTCCCGTAAAGCTTGCGAAACAGGAGGAAAGAGCGCTGTTCTGTGAAGTCTCACGGTTCTTAAGTCAGCCTCAGGATTTTGGGGGTCTGACTCATGATTTCTGAATAGCTGGGGCTGGCAGCTCTGCATTCGTTGGCTTTCTGCCTGGATGACGAACTATAAAAAGACATGTTTGGATTTCTGCGGCGTTCATCACTTATTTCAGAAAATACAGCAGCGTGTTTCCAGGCAGACCCAAATATGGTAATTGCAATGCCTCTTCCCTGTCATCTCCATTGGAGACAGAAGAACAACTCGGGTTCCAATACCTTTTTCTTACCCCAACCCACACCTGACACCAGGGATACATCTATTGAGGCTGTTGAACTCTAACTCTTACTGTGCCGTTTATGATATTCTAATGCCTTTCTGAAAGTCCCATCTCTCCCGGGATTAGGAGGAAGTCTCTGCTTTTGCACCTTAAAAAAAAAAAATAAATTCTACCACTTTTTCTGGGAAGAAAAATTTGGAGAAAAGAAAAACCTAGCCAATGTGGTAATGAGACAAACAGTTAAAAACCAAGAGGTTTATTTGTTTTCAAGCATGCTAACACGAGGTACGACCCAAGTGGCTCACGAGGAGCACGGGCAGCATCAGGCTCTCCCTCCTGGGAGCACCCAAGCCGGTGAGAGGCCACGTCTGAGCGCGAAGCAGCTGCACCCCGGGTGGGGAGCGAGCCTCTGCCTCGGGGCTGCGGGAGGTGAAGCTACCCATCCTTTCCCAGGCCACGCCGATGGGCTCCTCATGGGACATTTTGTATGCAGCTTTATTCTGTTCACATCAACGTATGGATTGTAGGGAGAAGGAAGAGAGATCTGGGAAGAGATCAAACAGCCTCTCACCTCGTGCAGCCTGACCCTTCAGTAACCGATGTTCTCCCATAAGAAGTCCTTGTTGGAATAAGCTGTTTTTGCTGCTAAGGTGAGGACCTGAAGGGCCCCCGTGTCGGCCAGTGTGACGACCTGTTGCTCATCCCCTGTGTACTGTAATAGCCCTTCCCTCCAAGCTCCGGTGGGCAGCCCTGGGAGAAGGCAGACGAAAGGTGTGTGCCCTCGGGCGCGGGGTGGGGGCAATGGGGCAGCTCTGGACCCCAGCTGTGCCAGCCCCAGTGTGGCAGGGGCTCCGTGCCTCCCCTGCCCTGGGATCTGCTGCTTTCTGCCAGGTTTCATGTTCCATGTCCCAGCCAGGTGGCTTTTCACAGCAGCGCTTGCTTTCATCCCTTCGCGCTTGTTCTGCTCTTCTCCCTGACCCTGCTCTCACACCCCATCAGTCCTGTCAGGACCTTTGGTTGCCCAAGAAGCTGGCAAGACCCTTCAGTTCTTGCCACAGATGACTGTCACAGCACTGCGGTTGATGTGACATTTCCCCCCGCATCAGCTGTCCCCATCACCCACCAGCCCTTCCCTCCCCCGGCAGAGGGACAGTTTGGGGTCCTGCCAACTCCCTGCTCTCCCCGTCTCCTGCCAAAAGCAGGCCAGGGGCATTGCCAGGCCTTTTCCTGACCTTTGCCTGAAAGAGCCCACCCTGTGGCCCAGCAACGAGGTCCTCCATCCCTCCACGCCGCTTGTCCACGTGCCCCACCACAGCAGTGCAAGCCAGAGTCTCCTCAGCTTTGTCTGCCCAACCTATGGCCGTGAGAGATGGGGGCTCTCTTAACCCCTTTCAACAGGTTGCCTGAAACTTCATTCTCTCCGTTTCCTTCTCTTTTTCCCCTCTCTGGTAAATGCCAGTGATGTAAGTGGCCACTGCTCAGGGCCCCCGGCCCAAGGCGCTGCCATATCTCAGGTACCACACTCTGTGCTCAGCGGCTGAGACTGAGGAAGGATTGATCTTGTCGGAGATGGCAGCAGCTACCGACACTCAGATGAAGAGGTGGCATGGCACTTGGCTGCCGGTTCTGCTGTTTGGCATGAGACACGTATGCTCCTTTCTCCTAAAAAGAGACCTCTCTGACTGCTGCCAAGAAAAACTCCGCCAGCAACGTCCTTGTTAAACAGCGTATCCCAGAGGAATGGGTCTGGGCAGGACCAGAAAGGTCTCATCAGCTCTACCTGCCTCTGTCCCAACAGCTTCCTGCAGGTCCCCTGCTCTGGGGCTCCATGTCCTCCCAAGGCAGCCTCATTTTAGCGCTCTGTTAGTTTTCCTCTTGCAAAGCTTTTCCTAATGTCCAGGCTGCGCCTCCTTTGCTATGATTAACGTCCAGTACCACTTGCCCCGCTCACTGTGACCATGGAAAACAAATTATTCACTTGCCTTTGTGGCAGCCTTTTACGTATTTAAGCAGCCACCCCTCTCTGCCCCCTCTCCCTCCCCTTGCCCCAGACTTCTTTTTGCTGTACTAAGCAGTCCCAACTCCTTCAGCCTCCCCGGTAGGTCATGTCTTCTGGGCCTCTGCTCACAAAACCTCAACGGCGTGAGCATGAGGCTCGGCACAGTGCTTCCAGCCTCAGCCACGTTTCTCTGCTGGCACCGGCGCTAGCGTTTTTAGGATGGGAGATGAAGGGATGGCAGACTCACTTTGCATGACAGGCTCTTCTGGAAATCTGCTTTAGCCGAGGCTAAACAACATGGTGGCATCTGCAACCAGGTCTCCACCCTCGGGAAGAAGTGGAGAAGAAACCGGCCATGGTTGGCATGAGGCGAGGGAATTGGATCTGCGTTTTCAGTTTGTGTGTATGTATGTGTATGTGTGTATGCACGTAAGTTAGAACTTGTGCTTTTTTTTCCTATTAAAATATTCACAGACTTGCTAAATCTTGTATTTCTATCTCATGAGATACAGGGAGCTTTAAAGTCCAAGTTCTTGTAGTCAAGAGGATTAAAATTCTCTTTTGTCAGATTTTTTTGCTATTTTCCTGTCATTTCTACCCCTTCTGACTGAAGAGGATAACACTTGAAAATGTGACTGACTACATGTTCAAGTAACAGGAGGCAAAGAAAAGATTCCACTTATTTTCTTGAAAGAAAAAAACAAACCAAGCCACTTATTTTTCCTAAGTCAAAGTCATGATTTTACGGTAGCTTGATTCATTACCACAGGATACTCCAGCTTCTACCGCTACCCAGCCTGGTGGCTGTCAGGCCTTATAATTACCTTAGCTGCTGACACGTTAACTGGTTTACAGGTTTCTTCAAAGCAAAACGGTCTGGCAACGTCTAGCTCTCCAAAGCAATTCATGCAGCCTCATTCTTCAGGCCCGGCAGCCTCACCGCCACGACACCATGGGGGAGTTCTGGTCACCAGCCCGTACCTGGCTGCTCCTCGGAGCAGGGCTGGCAGCACCCCACTCCGGCTGATCCCAGCACACGGGGCTGGAAACTCCGCTGTGCCTCTGTCGGACGCCGCACAAAGCACGTCTGCGTGGGCTCTGTCCGTACGCCAGCTGCTAACGTCCTTCGCTCTGCAAGCTGGAGGTGTCGTCGTGACCGGACTAGGAGCAGCTCAGGGCTGGGAAGGGTTTCCCACCCGCACCGCTGTCACATCCCGCAATGGCAGCATTGACGTTGCCTTACTGGGGAAACAGAGAGGCTGACAGGAGCTGGCCCGCAGCGCCTAGGCTTCTTAGGTGTCCGCTCACCGTCTGTAAGGATCTCTGAACAGGTAAAATAAGTCACAAGAGACCAGAAAAAAGATGCTGAGGTCAGCCCAGAAAGAATGGATAACTGGCGCCTGGTGGGAGAAAATAGCAATGGACTGAAGAGGAGGAAGGATAAGCAAGGTCATGAGTAAACACAGGTTTCTCCCATTTCTCTCCTCACCATTTTCAAACAGGGAAATTTGTCCCCTGCACCTTGTTGCAGCTGCTAAAGCCGCTCCTGTGCCCCAGCTGAGGAGCAAGGGGGATCAGTGTGCGGCAAGCCGGCCGCGCTGATCCCGCCCGGTGCCAGCTGCTCAGCAAGCCTGAGCGGTTGCTTTGTGCTCCCCAGGTTTGGGGCTGCTCGGCTCACGTTCATGCTTTGCTGGAGGGAGCGGAGCCGCGGCCGCTCTGCCCCGTCCTGCACCCCTGCGAAGGACCTGCCTGCACAGGGGGCTGCTCTGCAGAAGCAGCTCGCCAGGTGGGAGCGAGGTGTTTCCAGTATTTACCTGGCTTTGAACTGCCAAGGTGTTCCTGCGTCCTAATCAAAGCAATTAGCAACGGAACCACTCTGAGCAGACAACAAGGGAGCTCTGGGAAAGCGAGGAGGACACTCTGGGGTTGATTTCCACCCCGCCCCTCTTACAAAAAGAGAAGGAGCTGGGGTAGGAGACCGCTCTCGTGGCATCAGTGCTGGGCCTGTTAGGACACAGCTACGTCACCCCGGGCAACTCAGTCTGTGGTTTTCTTATCAACGGTAAGTAAATATTTTCTGTTTGTACTACTGGGATATACTGCACAACGTGTTAGGCTGGGTGACCGCTCTGTCCTCTGATTAATATATTATTTGTTCATTTTAAAACTCTTGCTATTTCTTTTCTGCCTGTGATATTCTCGCAGCGATGAAGCAAGTGTCATTTTAACAGTCAGCAGGTATGTTGCAACAGGGATCGCTGATTCTTGCGTGCCAGTGGTGCTGCTGAGCCACCACCAAGCTCGAGCACATCGCGAAAGGCCAGCCCTGGCCTCGAGCGCTTGCAGGGGAGGAAAGCGCAATGAGTGCGGAGGGAGCTGCGGTGCAGGTCAGAGCAAGGACATGGCAGAGCTAGGAATGGAAACCCGTTCTCCAGGCTCCTCGGGCCCAAGCCTTCGTGTCCTGTCCTACCCTACCTCTGCCGGGGGTGCTGTCCCTGGAGCAAGCTGGTGGGCCTCTGGGGTTTAAACGGGGAGAGGCTCTAGCCCTTCCCACTGCGAGTGGAGTGGGTTAGGGGCTGGTCACGCAAGCAGTTCTCCTGGCAGGGCTGATGAGATAGCAACTTCTGGCAGGGTGGAGGTGACAAAATGTTGGAGGTGGCTGTCACCGCTGCTGGCTCCATGCATGCACACCGGGTGGCTCAGAAATGCAGCTCGGCGTGCCTGGCGTGGGAGCAGGGCTCCGGCCAGCGTTGCGCTCCTTGGGCGTCCTTACGTGGCAGCAGTGTTTTGCAGAACAAGCATTTGGTTTTCGGTTTTTATTAATGCTCTGTTCTATTAATATTTCCATCACTTGTTTTATAGTCGGTTGTTGTTGTTTTTTCCTTTAATTGGCTTGCAGCAGATAGTAGGAGATTAAATTAGTGGCTGTACTCTGAGAAAGAAGTTCTGCATAATTAGCACAGGCGGTGTTCACTGGGAATGAGTAAGCGCTTTAATCGCTTAATGATTACCACTTGCCTCTGCTACCCCCATAACAAACTGGCCTGAAACCACTTCCACATAGTCTTCCTTTCTCAGCCTTTGGCTCTTGAGAGCTCGGAGCAATAACATTCGGGTGGCCAAACATAAAGTGTCCCATTCATTAAAAAGCAAGACCTGGTGAGGCCTTAGGTGGACCGTTGGCTCTGCCATGCCAAGCAGCTCTCGCCCATTCGGTCAGTCACTTTGAACACGAGGTGGGCAAAGTACCGCGCAACAGACAATTTGCTTTTTCCATTCCGCCCTTAATTGCCCTACACACAAACCTCCACGAGCTTTCCTTGACGTTACTTGAGGTCAGCAGAGCCTCTCCTGCTGAGAACCTCTGGAAGTGATTTGCAGTGCCTGTCTGGAAGAGGGGTTCCTGCCCAGCGGAGATGCAGCCTTTCCATCTCAGATGCTGCGCTGAGCTGCCTTTGAATGACCACAGCAAAACCTCTGTTTGCCGAACGGGTCGGGTCATTAATTCATCATTAGGTGTGGTAATTCCTGGCTGCCAAAGGGGTTCTCAGGGTAACCTACATGTGACTCGCTGGAGGTGACCTGCTGTGGTTGCTGTTGGCAATGTCTACTTTGAGCCTTTCATGCGATTACTGTGCTGTATTGACCCAGCAATTTCACTTTAAAATTCAGCCATCTTTAGATCTCTGTCGCTTTAAGAGCTGGTATCCCAATATAGATCTAGCAATTTGATTCAAGATGTGGGTGAGGTATGTAGATCCATGTGATGCTGCTCTCAATGTTAAGTGGACTCTGCTGCGGATGCGCTGTTAAATATCAGGCAGAAAAGCTGTGTGTTTTGGGGTTGATTTTTTTTGGTTGGCTGGTGTTTGTTTGTTAACATCATGCAATCAAGGCTATGATGAAGCAGCGAAGGGTAGATGCATCATGCAGCTTCGTTTCAAAGGCGTGCAGCCACATCATTTTTGCTCCACCACAGAGATGGTACCCCTGGCTAATGGTACAGCATGTGATAACTTGTGAGGCCACCAAAGATAAGCAAAAGCTCTTTGTTTATCTGAAAAGCAAGCATTCGCAGCCCTGCTACAGGGCAATGAAACGCAACACACAGCTCCGTTCTAGCTCTCTGTAAGGCAAGTGAACGTAAGTAGACCAGATGCAGTTTACGGGCACTGCCTTTGGCCGAGTTCACCCTAAGCCTTCAGAAACTTGCCGTGAACTGAAACCTGAGTATCAAACACTTTATCTGGAATTAATGAGGAGGGGGGGAAGTTTTGTTTGTTAGCAGAAAGAATGGATAATATAGCACGGTGTCTCTGTGAAAGCCAGAATATTACCAAAACACTGCAGTATTTTGGCCCGAAATTCCAGGTGAGTCATGGTACGATAGCATCTAGGAGCAGGTTCTGCACAGAAACGGTGCCTCGCAGGCTCAGGGCCGTTGACTCTGCCGGGGAGGAGCTGGCTGGTGCGGCGTGCTTGCGCAGGCTGCGGCCCCGGGCTTCGCATGGGGGCTGCGGATACAGGAGGAGGGCGGGGGCCGAGCTGCGGGGGATCCAAAGGGGTGAGCTGCTACTCGGGAAAGCTCTGGGAGAGGTCCGAGCCATCCTCGGGGATGGGAGAACGTGCTGTCTTCAGCGCGAGTGGGTGCAGGGATGCACCCGTGGCCGCGCACGTCTGAAACTCTCATCCCACCCCGTGGTCCCAGGTAACTGCCTCAGCCCAGCGGGAATCCTGTGAACAGCAAGGCAAAGTGACTGTAACTAATGACAAAACCACTTTTGGCTAGACACTAAAACTCATGAAGCAGGGTTTAAAATAGTCTCTAACTTTGAAAGATTAGGATAAAATTTAGCCTGGGGGAGACTATCTGACATCTGCCTTTAAGAGGCTCTTACTCCTTTTGCCATGTGCCGTGCTGGCCCAGACCAGGGCTCTGTTTAATTTGAAAAAACAAAAAGCAAAACAAAACAAACAACCCACAAAACAAAAACAAACAAAAAACCCTAAACCAAAACACCCCACAACTTTTGTTCATGCTGCTGTGTTGCACCTTTCCATTTGCGAAAGAAGAAAGCAGTAAGTTTCTGTTCTCCCTAGCCTCCAAAAAAGAGAGGCTGACCTCCTGGGGGTGCAGTAGGCGTCCTTCTGCTCTCGCCTTATCTCCCAGCATCTTTCATTGACTTAGAGCTTCACCCTCATGGCTGAGACCCGAGTGCCTGGTTTTGGTCATTGGTTTTTCCCTAAATACTAGAAGTAGCATTTAATCTTGCAGTGATTTACACTTCCTGAAAATGAAATTTGATCCTAGGTTAACAATAAAGAGAAGTTAATTATAGGGAATCACAGTTCAAAAATCTGTAGCTTAAACACATGCACACGGGCACGCACGCACGCTCTGCTTTATGTGCGCGCAAATACGCACCCCTTCGTGTTCATCCGTGTGCAGGGCGATGGCTATCCCAGGAATCTGCCGAGTCCTGCTTTTAAGGAGGGCTGGGCGCACTATCCAAACCAAACGGGCTCTGTTATTATCATTTGCCTGTGTATTAATGCGCTGCCTGGGGGCAGATCCCATTCAATGGAATTTGCCTCTTTTACTGTGCAAAAGAATAGTCCCCGGGTGGGTTTTGATTTTACCCAGATGTGTGTGCTGTTCAACAGTGTCACTGAATCCTCCCTCCAGAGAGAGGCAAAACATCGCACGCAATGGCAGACGGAGGAAGGGATGTAAACCTCCCTACTCCATGTAACATCTTGGGGATGGGGAAGTCATCCCTCACCTGCACCTCTGGGGGGATTTTCATCTTTTCCTGAAAGACCTGGTGCTGTCCCCATCGAACCAAGGACGTTGTTCTAGACGGGCCTGATAATGCCTGGCAGATCCTGGTTTTGCATCCCACTGAAGCAGGCTACTTCTGTCCCAAAGGCTGGAGATGCTGCCGCTCGCCCCAAGCGTGGCGGCGCCAGCAGCAGCCGCCATGCTCTCTCCTGGGCTGTTCGCTCCCCGCTGGCGCTGGAGCGGTGGCTGGATGGCCTCTGCAGGGCGCTGGCCGAGGCAGGGACAAACACGGCTGCCTCTTCCCATTGCCGCCGGCTCACATCACAGCGACCCAGGCTTAGCCCTGCAGGGACAGCAGCCAAAGAGGATGGGCTGCAGGACTGGGGGCCTCGTCCCTGCGGGGAGCAAGGAGCAGCGTGCCGGCCGCAGAGAGGGCACCGGAGGGGCGATGCGACTCCTGCACCAGCCCTAGGCCCTGTGGTGGCAGCAGGGGACCTGCCCAGCCCAGCCTGTGCCTCCGATGACCAAGATGAGGTGCCGGGTGCTGGATACAACGCGAGCTGGGCTCATGGGAAGAGATAAACATCTCTGTGCAGAAAAAGAGGGAGATGAGGAAGGGGAGGGTGTAGTGAGGGCCAGGAGATGCTCCGTGAGCAGGGGTCAGACTGGAGTAGCACGACGTGCAGCTTCTCTGGGGTAAGATGTAAAGACAGCTGAGAAGTCATGGAAGCTGTGATGCTGAGGGTGCTTTTGATATTGCAAAAACGGGCATTTGAGAGCCAAATTCTTGAGATTAGATACTAGCTTAGACTAAAAAAAACAAACCTTTTTTTTCTCTCTCTCCCATGCAAGCACACATACCCCTTCTGCTGTAACTTGTGATCTTTTTTTCTGGACTTGTGCTCTCAGGAAAAGCGCTGCGAATACAGACAACAGTTGAGAGGAAGGGGCAGTTTATTTCTGGGCTGTTATCAGTCTGGCTGCTGCAACTCCTCTGCTGCTGTCTTCCGAGAGCAACAGACCTGTCCCACGCCTTCTGGAGGAAACTGTAGTGCAAGGTTTCTGCCCTGCCTTGTGCACTGTGAAATGGCTTTGCGCGCTGCCAGATAGGTTGTGAAATGTCACTGTGCTGCGCTGGCAGCGTTACTGCTGTAAAACGACCTGGTGCTCAGAGCTGGTCCGTGAAAGAGCCAGAATATGGCCCTGCTCCTGGGACTGCCAGTCCCGTCCTGGTCCGGGCTGACTCCCACAGCTCCATCCCACTAACATGCAGCAAGCACAGAGTGAATTAACCTAATTAAAAAAATGAGAACGAAGGGAAATATGACGGAGGAAAATCATTGCACATTTAATTGAAAAACTCCATCTCTGAAATTGGCCAAGATGATGTTCCCTTTGCTGGTTTCTCAAGAACAGCTACATGCATTTCTAGTCCTGCCCACTCCACGTGGTTTGGGAAAGCATGATGGCCAGCTATCGGTGTGCTTATGCGCTCCAGGCAAAGCTAAGCTTTCGAGCACTTGCTAACCACAGTTGCAACCAGATTTTCCCATGTGGATATAAATCTAGAAACTCGTTTCTTTTTAAAACTGCTGGGTACTGAGAGAGCTGAGCAGTTAGCTGGAAGCTTTCAGAAAGTGAGAAGTTTTGCTTGGGGCGGGGGGGGAAGAGCAGTTTGTTTGTTTGAGCTCGAGACATCCATTTGATGCACCTCAGTTTCAACAAACTTAAGCCAACCAAACAGAAAATTCCCAGATGACCGTATATATATTCCCCGGGACCTGGACTCTGGGAACAGCATGGTCCTCCGCTCCAGGGCTGCATCTCCTGGCGGTGAAATGCATAGGAACGTCAGGGTCGCTGGCAGGTCCAAGAAACCTCTGGTTCACTGGACATCTGAGATTTCGGCCTAAAACCAGCAGGGCCAGAATATCAACCATTCTGATCCCGGATGGGTCTTTTGACACTGATTGTTAATTGTTTCCAGCGCAGGATCTGGTGCAGGGGTTTTTTGGTGTTCTTTTGTTTTGTTTTAATTTCTCTTCCCCCCCCCCCCCCCCCCCCCCCATGTTGGCTAATCAGTCTTTGGGTGGTGGTGTTGGTGTTTTGTTTTTTTTTTTATGGTCTTGCCTGGGCAAGATGCAGAGAAGCTTCTTCACACTTAGGCTGACCAGCCAGATTTCAATGGCTTTTTTGAGAGGCACTTGGAGGCACCACAGCCAGGATCACCACTTGGTGCTGCTGCTCTTCAGTGGCTGCAAAATTAGTGGCTTTTGGAGAGTCGTGGCATTGACGCTACGTGGATGTGAATCTTTCAGATGTCCTGCTCGTTCCAAAGGATCATTTTGGGGAACTATTTCTCAAAAATCAGAAATATTGAAAAAACTAGTTGTAGGATGGAAATGAAGAATGTACAAATGAATAAGTGGAAGGTGAAATTTAGGTTGAAAGCATAGAATTATCTGAATTTTCATTTAACTAGGACACTTCCTTTTTCAAAAAAGTGCTTTCTTCACCTAGAAACACCTATCTTTCTAGAGGTTCTCCCATCTAAGCAATGATTTTTATCTTGCTCTGCTTGCTTACGAAAACTGCCCAGAGGTCAAAGCGCAGGGGTGTTAATGCTGTTTATAAAGAAATGTTATTCTACTCCTCTCCTAAACAGCCATCCTTAGAGAGGGGTGTTTGTATGACTGTGTATATGCAAGGAGCTGTCGTGATAATATTGCGTAGAGAAATGCGGAGGGATAGCGTGGAGGGGTGACAGAATCATCTGTGAGGGGTTATCCCGCCAGGTTTCCGATACCAGCTCATTGCACGTCGGACCCAGGAATACCCAGAAGTGCATGCAAAACCATGCTGCGAAATGCCACCTAAAGCTTATTCAGCCCGCTCCTCGCCCCCTCTTGTGCGCTGCCCTGATGCACGTTGCAGGGCAGCGAATCCATGGGTGTTTCCCCTGCCCCGCTGTGGGGTCGGTACTGCTGCGGGGTCGGTGCTGCTGCGGGGAGGGCGAGGTGCCCTGCCTGCCCACCGCCGCAGCCCAGCACGCGGCCGCCCGGAGCATCTCCTGCCGCAGCGCCAGGCTGAGAAACAGATCCAGCTGTCACCGGAGTCTCGCTGATTTTTATTTTATTTTGGGATTTGGGTTGAATTGGTGGGTTTATGTGGTTTTTTAGAGAGAAAAGGTTTATCCATGCGAGTTGCTGCCTGCGGTGGACAGTGCCTTCCTAACGACAGAGGGGTGGGGTGGTGGCGAAAGCTCTGGGGAAGAGGCAGTCCGACTGCAATCCCAAATGCTGACCCTTGAAGATGAGCAGAGAGATTCGCAAATAGCGCACAGCAAGGCTTCGAGCAGTTGGCCTCGGGAGCACACACAAAGCAGAGGTGTTGCCAGGTCCCCAGCCGGCCTGGGGCTCTTTCCAGGCTCTCCGAAGCAGCACCTGGCTGCACTTGTTCCTTGGTGGGAGGGTGTCCCGTGCCGGGGGAGCGGGACGGCTGTGCAGAGCTATGCGCCGTTCAGATTCACGCCGCTCTTTCAAACGTGCTTGAAAAACTGTGCACGGCTTGCTTTGTGCAGCCAGGGCTGAAACCGGATCGCCCGGCACACGGTCGGAATAAAGCTAGCTCAGTCCCTGGGGTTGTTTAGCCTGGAGCAGAGGAGGCTGAGGGGAGACCTTATTGCTCTCTACAACTGCCTGAAAGGAGGCTGTAGTGAGGTGGGGGTCGGTCTCTTCTCCCTAGTAACAAGTGATAGGACAAGAGGAAAGGGCCTCAAGCTGCGCCAGGGCAGGTTTAGGTTGGATATTAGGAAAAACTTCTTCACCGAGAGGGTGGTCAAGCATTGGCACAGGCTGCCCAGGGAGGTGGTTGAGTCTCCATCCCTGGAGGTATTTAAAGAACAGATAGATACGGTGCTTGAAGACATGGTATAGATGGACTTGGCAGCGATAGGTTGACAGTTGGACTTGATGATCTTAAGGGTCTTTTCCAACCTTGACAATTCTATGATTCTGTGATTAAGTACCTGCTAATTTGACTGAAATGCGATTGTGTGCTCGGACATAGTCCGGATCAGATGGGCTTGGCAGTCGTGGGGCCGCAGCCGCTTCTTCCGACGGCCGGTGTGTCGGGGTATTCAAGTGCCGGGCTCTCGCGGCGGTTCTGGCTGGTGTCTGCCTGTGTCCCGAGACACCCGCATCCGCAGAAGCTTGTTATTTGGTGCGCTTTCTAAAATACCGTGTGTAGGCATTTCTGAATTCTGAAAAGTGTTTGCTGGGTGGAAGTGAGAAACTCCAAAGTAAATTACTCAATTTTTTTCCCTTTTTTTCTTCTCTTTTTAAGACAAGAATCTCAGCTTGGCATACACAATTTAAGCACGGAAGGATGTTTTTATCGGAGGTGCAGCGATTTGTCTGATTTGTCTGATTCAGTGATTTTTCTGATTCAGTTGATATTACTGTAGCCAAGATCCTTTAGATATCCTGGTAAGCTGGTGAGTAACGTGGGCAGTTTATGCCACTGGTTAGCTGAAGAAAATTGTGAGTCAAAAATATTTGCATCTGAGCCTTCTAAATGTCTGATGAAAAGTTCACTGGGGAAAAAAAAAGAGCGTAAGACTAAATTGCAGGGCAGTTATTTCTAGAGAGTGGTGGAGTAGTGTTGATTTTGCATTATTAAGACTTCGTCAAAGAAAATGAATAGGGATGCTGGAAGAATATATGTGGGCTTCTTATTCAAAGCAAACAATGGGAATTGCTATTTATATAACATGACTGTAGCGCCGGGAACAGTATATTAGCTGATTAGCAAAATGAAATTCTTTGTATAGCTTCATCTTTACTTTTAAAATCATTTCTCAGGAAAGGCGGATGATGTGGAGTGGGGGAGACCTCTTTTTCTCTCTTTGGTGTTCTTGGAGGAATTGGTTATTTGTTACTCTGTGTCCGAGGTGTTGGAAAGGCCTGAGACCCAGGCAGCTTTGCTGTGCGGCTCTGTGTCTTTACCCGTGCTCCCCGGCGCGCGTCCGCCATGCCGCGCTCCCCCGCGCTGAAGGCTGCAGGCAGAGAGGTTGCCTGTTGCCCCAGCGATGGGAAGGAGGGTGCCCGGGGAGCGCAACGCCGGCCGTCCCTGGGCTGCCGCTGCCAGGCCAGCAGATCTCGGGAGCAGGCGCCTAACGGTGAGCACGGAATCATGGAATGCTTTGGGATGGAAGGGACCTTTAAAGGCCATCCAGTCCATCCCCCTGCCATGGGCAGGGACATCTTCAACCAGATCAGGGTGCTCACAGCCCTATCCAGCCTGGCCTTGAATGTTTCCAAGGATGGGGCACCTACGACCTCTCTGGGCAACCCCTTCCAGTGTTTCACCACTGAGCATTCCCATCCCCAGCCAGAAAAGCCCAGGCTGTTTCAATGAGCAGGCCCGGGCTTAAACACAGCTAGTCTGAACGTTCAGCGTGCAATAAGGCGCTCTGGTGAATCAAGTTAATCCCTACCAAACCAGAGTCTGGCTCCGTGTCCGCTTGCCTGCGCTTCGTGCAGGTTTCGGAGGATGCGCACGTTGTTCTTCAGCCGTTACAGATGTATGTACTCTGCCGTGGAAGGCTGTAGGAAGCAACCAGGGAAGGCTGGCCCTATTGCTCCATGCTGCCGTCGGGTCTCGGAGAGAGATTTTTTTTTTTTTTTTTTTTTTTCTTCCCTCCAGAAGAAGCTCCGGGATGCCAAGGTGAGGAGCAGAGCAGCCGTCCCTGGCTAGCAGCGGGGGCGTCGGGCGGCGTGGTGCTGGGGCTCTGCTCCTGAGCAGCAACGATCCCTGCAGAGCAGGCCAAGTACAAGGGAGGGGGAGAGACCCCTCGCCTAAGGATTTAATGAAACTGCTGAATTACCAGATAATGAAAGGATGGCACACTGGGTAATTAACTCACTGAAACAGTATCTTGAGCACCAGAGAGTCTTCTTGCAAAGGCTGGCTATTTACTTAAAATATCATTGCCTTTGTAACTCTATGGCTTTGTTAGGAGCAGAAACCGAGGGCTCATTTACTTCCCTAATTAACGACGTAACCTATAATTACCCAAAATGTTACAGAAGATCATCACAAAATGCATTACAAGCAGCTGACTGGACACCTGACTGCTCATCTGATAGCTTTGAACAGGCGAGATGGATTTGTCATGCCAAAGCGATTTCTACGGGAACGCAGCCTGGGTGACCTAGTTCTGTACCGTGACGTTGTCGCATCACCGAGCCCTGTGGAAATGCGAAATATTAGTGGCATCCCCATAATAACGTCAAGTGGGAGGACGGCAACACTTGTGATGGATAGGGAAGGTGGCTCCTGCACGTGCCAAAATTTAGGGAGGAGCTATGGAAGGATCCTGAGGAAGGGTCCTATTCCTCTTTCATAGGCGACTCGGTGCGTGAGGGGTTCTGCTGTTGCCGGTGGCCTCCGTGAAGCGGGGGTGACCTACCTCGATTGCAGCTTGCGGTGCTGCTGTGAGCTTTTGCAAGGGGACGCCTGTGCTTGCTGCAGCTGCCTTCGTGCCAGCTGGGCAGGGGCCAGCCCTCGCCCAACGGCTGTGTGGGTTCATTCGGCTCTCGGAGGTGCCGGCGGTGTTGGCCGGCCAGCAGCTCGGCTGGGTGCGAGTCTGGTGACATCCACCCTCTTGGCCCAGCAGCAGCAGAAGTGCAGCTCTGTCTGCAAAGCCCTGCCCAGAAGGCCCCAGTGCAGCGTTTCAGAGCTGGTGCAAGCGAGGGGACGTGTCCTTCCCTGCTGCCAGCAAAGCGGTGGAGACGGGGCTGCCCACGGGACAGAGGCCAGGGTTTCTTTTTGCCTGGAGAAATTCCCATTTTGCGGTGGATACGGATCTAACTGGCCTCACATGGTGTGAACCTCGCAGTGATCTGTACACTATGGTTTTTCTCAACCGAGAATATTCCATTTCTATTGATGGTTCAGCTCTTTTACAGCTGGTGTTGTCTCCATCTCTGTTCTTTTGAAGCAGATGCTTAGCTGGTGGTACCTGGCATATCCACATCAGCTAGTGGAGAATTGCTCCCCTAATTAAGTTTCTGAGCATGGAAACAGAGATGAGCCTACCGTTTCTTTCTATTTGAATTAGAAAAAAATCTGATGCCGAGCAGAAGTTTAATTTTCTCTCCTGATTTTCTTTGCCTGGGCTCAAGTTTTGTTTTAAGGCAATTAGGAGCACAAAAATGCTTGTGGTTAACAGCCAGCATTACCTAACAAACTAATGGAAAAGCAGTCTTATGAATTAGCAGTTTAATGCCAGTAGCTTTTGGGTATTTTCTTTGATATTTTGTGTGTGTGTGTGTGTGTCTGCGTGCGTGTGTATGTAAGTGTATTGCTTAAACTGCATTTAACTTCCATGGGGTCAGTCCTATTCTGTTTTAAAGCAGCCTTAATATTATTTAAGTTTGGAAATGACTAGAGGTAAATCAAATTTAGGTCATTTTGCTTCTGAATAAGAACTTGCACTGAGGGATCGAATGCAGTTTAACTAATCCACTTAAAGTTAAGCAGTGACTTAATTTAGATTATTTTTCCTGAGCATGTCTGTCTGTGTAAGACTGTGCGCTGCTTTCCAACCCGCCCTGCTTTACTAGGGATGTAGTGATGTGGTAGCCAGCAGAATTAAACCCACTTACGCCAGCTGAGTGCTAGGTCCTGAAGTGCAAAATTAAAAAAAAAAAAAAAAAAAAAAAAAAATTGGAGAAATGAAGTCATGGTCTGGGTGAGGTTTTATTTCTCTTGTTTCTAAATAGCCAGTAGAAATACGACGCATATCTATTCAGGAAAAAAAAAAAAAATACTGCATATTGGACAAGAATTTGAAGTATACCCGGTGGAAACTACCCTCAAGCTACCCCTGACACACACAGTTTGAAGATCATCTCCTTGCCGGGGCTGTTGGGATGACCGCGCCGCTCGGCTTTCTGGCCCGGGAGCATGCGTCTGGCTCGGGGCGTGAGGCGTCCCCGGAGCAAAGCCCCGAGAGCCCCCAGCTGCTGCGCTGTGCGCAGGGGCGGCTGGATGAGGTTCTCGGGGTGATTTCATGGTCCCACCTGACTTTTAAAATCCGTTACCTCTTTATTTGTTTTTTAAAAAATAGAGTGTCCTGATGCACGTTAACTTAACATACGTGGCATTTACATAGCAGGCTGTTCAGTATTAGCAAAAATAACTAGGGCTAATTTGCCACTCAGGTGAGCACAGGTACGTTTTGTGATGTAGCTGCCCTCCTTTTTAATAGTGATTGCTCACCCGGTAAATGGTAAAGTGTTCCCTTTCACATAAGGAGTTTCATTTATTAGTGCAAACAAATGAAATTCTGGCTGATTACTTAGGAGCCTGGTTCACCACAAATTACTGATTTCTCCCCAATTGAAGTAGGGGCTGGTCTTGCTGCTTTTGCAGTACCGCTCCTTTACACATGCAGGACTGTCAGGGTTTTTCTTAGCAATGGCCGTTCCCGGGTGGGTCAGCCCCGTGGCTCTGCAGGGGACCTGCTCGTGGGAGGTGTTACGTGAAGTGGGATTTGAGGAGTAACTGTAAGGCTTTGGGGACGGCTGCCGCCCGCGGCCCAGGAGGGCGCCCAGCTGCCGAGCCCTCAGCCCGGCCCCGGGCGCACCGGGGCTCCATCCCGACCGGCTCACACCTGGCGTCGCGGCACCGTAACGGCTGGCGCGGCACTGCGGTCTGAATTTGGGGACCTCTGGAAGTGGGGTGCGCTTGAGAACCTTCTGATGACACTTGCTCCTGTCTCCTGGCGGTTTAACGCTGCTGGGGTGCGGCGATGAGGGCCTGGCCAAGGGCTTCCCGCAACCCTGGCAGCATGGGGCGGCTCGTCTGCCCGAGGCTCAGCACACCGCGGCAGCTGGCTTTGGGCGTCCGCGTCGCAGCCCCCCTGTTCGTATTCACACCCCAGACCCCACACCAAGAACGGGAGAGAAATGGAGCAAGCGCCTGTTGGGGGAGGCTTGGTCTCTGTGCGCGGTGGGACCCTGCCGTCGGGGCTGGACGTGCCGGCTGTTTCCTGCCGGTCGCGATAGCGTGGCTGGGACAGGGGCGTTTGCCGGCTGCAAACCAGATGGGGATTATCGGCTCCTCGCAGGGATGCCGCTGGAGTGCTGCGGGAAGGGTGCCCGCGCTGTCCTGTTCCCTGCTCTTAGAAGTGCCAGAGGTTTATACTGCGTTTTAAAAGTGTCCTGAGTAATACAGACACTTTTAAAAATAAAGTAGAACCTTTGTACTTAGTTGGATATTAATTTCTGATAGATTTTGAAAATATAATTTTATTTCAAGATAAACATTTTAAAGTAAATTTGACTATATTACAGAAGCCAGTTTTCAGGCATAACTGTATCTTAATCTAGCTAAACAAAATCCCGAACAATATACGAGTACAGGTTTGTTATCAGTGTTTTATAAAAGTCAAGCCCTGCAATTTGTAGAAGTGACAAACAGTTCCTTGAAACTTAACAGCATCGTCCTCACCCAGTGACATCTGAAGAATATCTTCTGGCCGGAACTCGGTCAAACATTTTGGCTAAATTCGGTTGAGACGGTTTGGAGGAGGTGAGACAGCAAGGAGCTTGTTTCTTTCCGTCTTCCATTACGTGTATAAAAGCTGGCTGAGAGAAGCTGACGTTTACTAGGTCTAAAATGCCGAAGGACTTGATGACCATAAGCAATTGAATCTATTTCACTAGCAACATACAATAACGATACTATAGCTTTAGTGTAATCAGTCTGTTTGGAAGGCAAAACGTTTTGATGAACTCGCTGCTATATATCCATTTAAGGAAGTTTTAAAAGCGGTTTTGTACATATTTAACCTTGGCACAATTAACAGGTAAAATTGCCCATTAAGTACTGGAGTGGTTTAAATACGTGCGCACAGGCTCACCGCTTTCTGTTCCGCACAAAAAGGAAGCGTTGAATTACACCGATCGGTGGACTATACTTGCCCTTTCTGTAGTTAAAAAACAACCCACCACCACAAAACAAGGTCAAAAATTCATGGTTTATATGAAGAATTGCTGCTTGCTGATTTAAACTATCAAAGTCACTTAAATTGAAATCGGCCTGCTCTGGGGCACAGGGGAGCACTCTGTATAGAGGATGACGGTGGTGCTGGGACTTGCTCTATCGGCGATGCCCAGACAGCCCCTCTTGTTTGAGATGTAAAAGCCAGCACCATGGAACTGATTGATTAAGAGACCGACAGGTTCTCCTGCCCAAGGGCGCTCTGCTCCTGCACTTGCATCCCTTGCTCCTGACAGCCTGAGCTGCGGATCGCTCCCCAGCTTCCTGCTGCAGAGTCCCCATGCTCTCTTCCATCCGCGTTGTCCCCTTGTCCGAAAGGACAGTACGAGAATGCCAGGGCTCCCTTCCACCCTGCTTCCAAAGGGAGAAAACGTGCAGGGATTTCCTCCACCTCGTTCCTTTCTGGGATGTGAAGAGGAGCAGCTCTGACAGCCCTTGGGCATGCTACGGGTGATGGTGATCCAAAGACTCCCTGGCCAACAAGTTCTGGTCTCTTGTTTATTTTCATTAGGGGGATTCCTCTCTCTTTCCATTCAAAATAGGTTTGTACTCGCTTTCTGAGGCCATTTGCGCTATGGACTGGACAGCAATGCCCAATGCACCCAAGTTTCCAGTGCAGTGAAAACCACTGAGTCTTAGCGAGATGCCTTTGCGGAGGCTGTAATTGATGCATCAGACCATGTCGTTGCTACAGGAGTCAAGGTTCCTGTGCGTCTAAACCAGTGTTGTTCAGCATAAGATAAATAAATCTGATATTCACCACAGTGAATGGAAGATCTTATTTTAACAAAGCTGGTAGAAGTGTATGTTAGAGACTGGAAATTTGGTGTCCTATTCCATATATTGCGTGGGAGGCAAGTTTCCCAGTAAAAGTGCTTTTAGGTGGGTATGTTAGTTTGCATTATGCTGCCTACTCACTAGATGTCTCCAGGAGCAACATGCATGCTCTGAGATGCATTGCCTGATAAATGAGAGAGACAGAAATGGAGCTGGAACTGACTCTGAGTAGGGGTTTATCTGTTTGCATGCTATAACTGCTTATTCTGGAGACGAAGAGCCAATCTCTGCAGCACAAGTGGTCTTCTGCAGAGCACCACGGGTCTGCGTAGGGAGTCGCAGGCAGGCTTTCAAGCAGCGTTGCTGTACTCCAGAGCGAGCTGGGTGTAATGGTAAGCTGATGGTAATCACTTGAAAGCTGATGGTAATTATTTGAATGTATTTGTGCTCAGCTGCTGAGAACTGGTGACAAATTGTGTCAAGTAACATGTTTATAGGCAGAGAAGTGAGGGCTCCCGCTGGACAGGAGGTAACGCCCCTACTGAATCTCTCTCGTGGTCTTCTGTCAACTCGGGTGCGTTTCATTCGCAGTTTAGAATGCCCGTGAAGCTTCCGACATAAACTTCTTCCCCATCTTCTCCTATATCTGGAATTGGGAACAAAATGATAAACGATAAACCATATATCTAATCCCAGGAAAGATAAGCACAGCTTCCTTCCAGTGACTTCAATTAAGCTGCTTCAGCTGGGCCAGTAAGTTTAGCTCATTCAGCCAAGCAGCAACATTTCTTCTTATAATTGGGAATTATCTGATGAAGCCGCAGCACGGCGATCTGACTGTGTCAGCTAATACGTGAAGTGCTGATGAGCCGGTTTCGGATATGGACCCATAGATTAGCCCAGGGATCTCTGCCACATACAGGTCCTTCCAGTGCTAAGGGAACAAACAGCCCCTAGGGTTTAAAGCTTTCACACCTCTCCTGCAGACCGTGAGTTCCTCTGCTGCTAGCAGTAGCCATTTCCAGCCTTCACTAAACCCAGGCACGCTACCGAGATGGTGGAGGGAAAGGAGGAAAGGAAGGTTTATCTGCTGCCTGAAGGGGAGTCGCGCGGAGGGGTCTGGGAGAGGCCAGCAGGGAACCCCGAGCAGCGGACTCCGCAGGGCCAAGGCAATAGGGACCCTGGGAGGGGCCCTCTGACGGGACTTGCTGCAGGTGCCAAGCAGTGCAACAGGCACTGCTGCATCGCTGGGCTCGGAGCACGTGCCCAACAGTCGTTGCTCTTTGCCTTCTCTTACCTCTGTCGAATAACAAGAAAACCAGTGTGCAGCATTACCAGGTCAGTGGGGAGGGCACAATTGGAGTATGCGTGAAGACAGCTGCTATTTCTTATCGTCGCCTTGCTGCAGTTACTGCTCAGTGTGTGGGCTAAAAGGAGGATGGGGAACTGGCTGAAGTGCAGGGCCCAGAGAGCTGCCATCAGCAGCGCGGAGTCCAGCTGGCAGCTGCTGAAAGAGGCACTCCTCGCAGGTTGGTGCTGTTCGCTGTCCTTATGAAAGACCCGGGTGATGGCTGGAGCACACCCTCAGCAAGCCCGAGGATGTTCCCAAGCTGGGGGAGCAACTGAAATGCTGGAAAGTGGCAGGGCTGCTCCAGAGGGAGTGGGACGAGGAGGAGAAGTGGGCTGGCAGGGACCGCGTGAGGCGGAACAAAGCGCTGGGGAAGGGAGAAGGTGTGCTGTGCGCGGTCCTCTCCGCAGGCTGGCGCAGCCTCTCCTCCGAGCCTGCCGTGGCATCTTCGCTTCGTGTTTCCCCGGAGCGGCTCTGTGGCTCTCCAGCTCTCCTGGGCAGGCGCAGCTCCCAAAGAGGACAAAGTTTGCTGAGCCGCGTTGCTGCTGAGCGGTCACGGCTGGAAGTCACGATTCCCACGGCAGGTCCTCACCTGCCTTGTGATGCATCAGCAGGATTCAGACGTGCCTTACTCATAACCCATATCTTGAGTGCTGGGGTGCCAGTGGCTTGGTGTGGCTTTGCCTGCAATGGTGACCAGTATTGCGTTGGCAGCTTGAGGCCCAGCCAGAGAGGCAGAGAAGAGTTTCTGTCATCAAGAGCTTCTCGGGTCCTTGTGTTCAACAAGGAAGCAGCAGGAGAGTTAAGGAAAGGCAGCAAACAGAAGGTGCTTTCCTACAGGCCAAGGGAAAAAATTCATATGAGAAATCCCTGAGAGCTGTTGTCTGCAAGAGTGGGTCTGGTGGGGACGGGGACACGTGAGGAAGATGGGGCAGAGCGTGGCATCCCGCCAGCGCCTCTGACCTGTGATGCTTTTTGGAGGACAGCATCCCTCGCTGGCAGGCCACCACAGGGGTTTTCAGCAGCAAAGGTGGTGATCTGAGCTTTGTATTAGATTTCTGGATTCCCTCCCCCTCCCCCCCCGGACTCTTACAAGCTGTGAAGTGTGAACTCTGGGTATACTAATGTTAGGATTAATTCTGACACTGCTGCTCTCAATATTTACACAGTTACTCAGCCTTCTTTTGCATTTCAGAAATTTTTTTGGCCGCAGAAACAACTTCCTGTGGCAAAGGGTCCTCCAGGGTAATTTCACTCCATGTAATAGGATTTCATTTGCATTTGTTTTGAATTTTCTGCCCTTCAGTGCTGTTAAATGTTGCTGTTTTCTAGTGCTATCAGGCAGGTAGAATAGCAGCTCTCAACGTGCTTTTCTATAGACCGGTTGTTATTCTACAGCTTTTCACCAAGGCATGACGCAAACAGGCGTACCACCAGCCTATTCTGCGTCCGCGCGCGCTTGCGGAAGTGGAGCAGAGCGCGAGAGGACATCCGATAAGGAGACGCAGAATTGCTCTACTTGTAAACCAGATCGTTGATTTGAGAGTGAACAAGCTGGCTGCTGAAAGAGAAAAAAGGAAAGCAGAGTCATCCTGAGGCGTTCAGCAACGAGCTACGCAAGACATAACCTCAAACCACAGGAAGCCCTGATATCCCATGAAGTAACAAATATTTTTCTATTAATACCAGCGTTTTTATTGCCTCTTTCATCCTGAAAAGAACCCTAGTTGGCTTTTATGCTTTGCAGACTCAATTCAGTAATTACTTCTTCTTGCCACTGAAATCCAAGATATTCCCAAAGATACGCCGATAGCAGAGGCTTAACCACAGGGACGAGCCTCTGCCGTGGCCCTGGGAAGGGAGAGCGCTGTGTCTGCCTGAAGGCAGAGGAGGATCGCGGCTAGGCAGGAGCCGAGGAAAGCTGGGGGCAGCGGCAGATCGCCGGCAGCCGTTGCTGGTGGGGTAGTGCCGGAGCAATGGCTCGATGTGGTAAGAGCAGAGACTGTTCTCTGCTGAAGCAGAGATGCTCGCAGCGCTCCTCGCAGGCTTCTCCTCTGGATGATGGCCCAGGCACCCTTTCTTGTGAGACCTGGCAGCCTGCTGTCTGCTCGGCTCTGCCGCCCCGGGAGAGGGGAAGGCAGCCCCGCCGCCGTGCAGCGGGTGGGCTCGGGCAGTGCCGTCACCCACGCGCTGGTCCCAGAGTGACGGTGTGGAAGTGCTGCGTGCCCCAGCCTGGCAATGGCTCGCGGGGCTCCGCAGCCGGGGGCTCCGACAGAGGAGGGCTTTCCTGCTCCGTCCTGCCTGTCCAGCTCCCACCCTGGCTGGCCTCAGTAAGGGAAAAAAGCACCTACAAAGGGAGTGGGGGCTGGAGAAGAAAATATCTCCAAACCTCAAATGGGACAAATATATGTCCACATACAAATACAGTATATATTATTTCTTTCATCTGTTCATGTATTTAATTGCAAATCTTCAGTCAAGAAAGAGAGGACGTGGAAAGCGTTAGAAAAATTTGTCTGAGAGAGAGTACAGAAGAGAAATGGAGTAAGAAAACCAGATGACACTGCCCTCCTTTAACCACCACAAAAAAACCCAAAAAACCTCTGGGAGAAGGCGAGCCAGGAATCGGCTCTGTCACAGCCTTGTTTATTTTCCTGAACAGCTGAGAGACTAAAAAGACTGAGAGCTCATGCCCTCTGCCCCCTCCTGTACAACAGGCACCCCTCGCCACCGACGGCAGGGAGGAACCACAGAGGCGCTATGGACGCGTGTGCAGGCATGTTCTGAGAACGGACCTGGTGCCCCGTTTATACGCTGCTGTTTGGAGTCGTTCTCTGCTTCTCCCATGGCCCTTTCCCTCTCTTCAGCGGCCCAAGAACCAGAAGAGACAAATGTCCTTGTCCGCAGCATGCGGGCTCCGTCCTTGGCTGAGCAAAGACGGCTCTGCGATGCCCCGATGCCAACCCTCCTGCTTTGTGTCTGGCAGTGCTCGGGGGCTCCCGGGCTGCTGTGGACGCCGTGGCGAGCTCCCCGTGCACAGCAGATGTTTTCATCCTGCAAGCATTTCTGCTGGGGCGTTCCAGCTCCTCCGAGCGCTCCCCCCCTCTTCACCTCCCGCCTCTCCGGGTCCCTCCTGCCCTCCCTGCCCGCCTCCGTAGCTCCCTCCAGCCGCTGCCCGCTCAGCCGCTCTCTGTGCGGTGCTGGCAGGGCGCAGGTGTGTTCCACAGCGTCCTTCCCTGGCCTAGGAGAGCTGCTGAGTCTGCCAGGGGTATCGCCTCGACCTGCTTGGGGAGTACGAGTGCGCGGTTTTGTTAGCTCTCTGATGGAGATGAGCCTCCCTCTTGATGCAGGAAGACTTTGGGTCGTACTGATACCTCCCTGAAACCCTGAATTCCCCCAAAGCATGTAAGTGCAAACAACTTTGCTCAAGCTTTTCAGATAGGGGAGAACTGCCAGCCTTCATAAGGAAGACACCCAGCTTTATCCAAGGGTATGACCTTAAGCTGTTTTATCTAAGCAGATGCAAACTTATTTAAATGCTCTTAAATCAAATGGGAACAGGCGTAGCCTAAACTACTGTAAACTGTTCTGACATGGAAATCCTATCAGCTGGGCAGCCTTTTGAACCACTTTGAACCTGGGCTATGAGCGCATGACTGAAGGAAATAGTTTGTCATCTCTTCCTGCGGCACTGCCCATTAGCTGACCGAAGACATGGCGGCCTTCAGCTGCTGGCCATCAGCTAGCAGGGACGTCCCTGCAGCGTGGCAGAGGAGGGGTGTACGTGCATCCCCGCCTCCTTCGTTGCAAAGCTGGTCGCAGTTACTGAAACCAGCGTCGCCAGCAAGTGGCATTAAGATAGCTAACTTTGCATGGGAGCGGAGGAGGAGCGCTCGCACAAGCTTGGTGCTCACTGAGGGATCCCATGCAGGAAGGAGGGAGCAACCATCAGTGGCATTCAGCGCTGTACTTAATTGCATCCTCTTTGCGGTTTGCAAAGAGGATATGTGTCTAAGGCTTGTGGGTTAAACAGCTGCTCTAAGCCAGCCCCTCTTCCTTCACAGGAGAGAAGCAACCCTGCTCAGCCACCACCGTCCTGCCGATAGCCTAGTGCTTTTTATCTCCTACGTCAGCTATGCTCAGGCACCGCAGCCCTGCCAATAAACTGCTTAAAACATATGTATAACCAGCTAACGCGTGAGCTGAAAAGGTGAAACTTTCTGTGTAGATGGAGACTTGGGGATGGCCCAGGAACTGTGCTGAAAAAGTAGGGCCCTAGACTAAAAGCCAAAGCAAGGAAGCCTCCTGTTGTTTCTTTCTGGCCTGCCTAGACTGCCTTGGGTGGGTCTTCAACAGCAGTTTTGTGTGAAACGCAACAGCAGCGATGATTCTGCCCCACGGATGCCCCAAGCCGGTCTCTGCACGGGAAGCGTGGCCCAGCCCCAGCCTCGGGGCGTGCCGGACCCCGCAGGTGCTGGGGCAAGGCTCCAGGGAAGCTGTCGAGTGCGGGCGCCCAGCCCCGCTTCCATCCTCTGAACCGGCTCGGGACGCTGCCCGCCAGGCGGAGATCGCTATACCTGGCGGCCTGGGTCCTGGCTGGCTAACGTCTGCCTAAAGATGCTGCTCCGCATTAATCCTAAATATTTTCCTCCAGAGCTGAAAGCTCTTTGTGAGCGTAATCTGCCAGTCCAAACAGAAGAAAATCTCTATTTGGTCTGAAGAGCAGAACTTGGCATGGTTTGCAGGGGAAAATGCCAAGTATGCGAGGCTGTTTGCTCTCCTTGAAATGGTCACGACTGTTTCTTAGCTCCGCGAAGGCACATCTGGCTGTCATCTCTGCACATCTGTATCCTGTGACTTACACAGTTTTCTCCCGATGCTTTATGTGGTTTTATGCTGTGATGAGGCTCTGGAAAGAACAAAAGCGCATCTTTCTGCCCCTCTGAGAGCCAGCTCTCTGGCAACCTTCCTAGGGTCCTGGTAGAGCTAACGGGACCTCCTCTGGCGTCTGCAGCAGAGCATTGCCACGGCCCTCCCAGGAGAGCTGTCTACGCGGCAGCAGAGGGGCAAGTAGGGACTTGTGGGGAATCCACACGCATCACTAAAGCACTGCAGGATGCATCCGGGAAAGGAAGGCTTTCCTTAGCACTTGTGGTCTTTTTCAGCCCCAAGGTCAGGTTTAATGCGCAGTTGAACACCGTTACACTGGTTGAGACTCATAAGTCAGTCTTGTTAAGTTTGGTCTGTACTGAGACTGGTTCCTGGCCTGATAGGTCCAACAAGAGTTTCAGCCAGGCAGTCCTTCAGTTGTTATTCCAGGAGGGATCCCACCACGCACAGGTACCCAGGCACCGACTGGAGCCTGTGAGCAACTGCTGAAAGAAGCAGGGGCTTCCCGTCCCACAAAGACTGCCCTTACACGAGAGGAGATGCTTGCGCTTCCTCAGCGCGGCTGATGCTGGAGCCAGCTGGATAGGATTTCCTCGCGTGGGTTGCAGAAGGAGCTCCAAAGAACACGTGGTGGTTCTGCTACCTGCAACCCATCTCCAACAGTCACAGCGCCTCTAATGTGCATCTTTGCTGACTGGCATTCAAAAAGCACCGAGATCATCAGATCCTGAGATCATCGGATCCATCCATCCTTTGAGGTGGAATCAGGTGGTACATAGCGATGATCTGACGGCCTAAATGCAACACATTGTTAAGTTCCCACACCGTTCAAATATTAGGTGATCAAGAGATGCCCCTTGAAGAGTACTGAAACCGTCAGAAGAGGAACAAGAGTGAAAGGAGGAAAGTGGAAGTGGTGATACAAAGCAAACCGTATATTCAGCAGCCTGTTAGTCTCATCTGTTTGTTCTTCAGCAGTTCTTTTTTATTCTTGCAGAAGGCTCCTACAGAAGATAAATACAAGAGCTTTTCTCTCAGAAGAGTAACATGCACGGAGATTCCCTTCCTTCTGTTCCCTCCTGCAGACAGATCGGTTCAAAGCCCGCTCCACCCACGCGCTGGTTTATCAGCGGGGGCGAAGAGGGAATTCTCCCGTCTTATGCTCCCCAGAAATGGAAATGTGCCACAAGCTGGTACTTACAATGCTAGTAAGGAATTTGCGAAATTACTTTGTGATTCAAAGTGGGAAATTTGTTCCCAAGCTACCTAGGCTTCCCAGATATTCCCAGTCTTAATGCTCAGCATAGTGAGTTTACACCTCGGTGTTTACAAGCAGCTCTGCGATGGGATGGAAAGGAGGCTTATGACAGAGGGGTGAATAATGATTTTGCAGTGACTCTCAGGGTCACGTTTTTGAGCGGTTACAGACTTCAAAAGGACATTTAGATCTAAAAGGAATGCTTTGGGAGTACTGTCACAGGGCTCCGTCGCATCAGCCGGGGGGACGTTCACCCCCAAACTCCTCTCACCCCAAAGCTGGTTGATTGCTTTCACGTGGCATTGATCAAGAGCAAGGAAGGAGACAGGCACGGCCTCTTTCGTAAATTGTGGTGACTTACTGTAGCGTTTGACAGCCTACAGGTTTCAGAGTTGTTTACCATGGGATAAAACCTGCCCTGCCAGGGGGAAGGGAGTGTATCCTACCTGGGAAAAACCCAAACCAAAACACTCGTTCCATAGTTACATCCTAGGACAGTAGTTAACTTACTCTATTTGCTGTCTGGATGGGAACTGGCTCTGCCTACCTGGGGCCCACAGGGACACCAGCATTTCTAACGTTGTGCGTAGGAGCGCGATCGATAAATCCTTAAGAGCAGCATTGAAAGCTGACGTCCCGATTAAATTCAGAATTGCAAGAAACCCTTGGAAGAGAGGCTGGAAGCGGAGTGCGTAACGAGACGCCGACCCCAGGATGAGACCCGCTCTAATGAGAATCATTAGTAACCAATCAAAAGTATTGAGAGCGATGTTTTCTTTTATTTCCGTGTCTGTGTGCAGCTAGCCACAGCAACTCTTGGGTAACATTTAGACTATAGGAACAGATGTATTTCTTCTACTTTCTTGTTCATCTAACTGAAGGTAGCTCTCCGGTCAGAAAGCGTTTGGCTGTCGCGGGCAGGGCGATCCGTGGGCGGGCATTGAAATGAGGACGCTGGACGGCTGTTGCTGTGCCCGTGTCCCAAAGCTCAGGCGCGCCCGCCAAGTGCCTGGTGCCTCTTCAGCCAGCTCGCCAGGGCTTCGGTCCCCCGCGGCGCGGACGGGCCTCCCCGGGGTGAGGGCCCCCTCCGGGTCCCTGCAGCGGGAGCAGAGCTCCCGGGTGCCTGCTGTGAGCACTGCTGGCGGCTGTGGAGCTGCTGAGCTGGGACGGGCGAGGACCAGAAAGTGCTCTCCATGCTGCTGTCTGCGGCTTGGGTTTTTGTCAGAAGTATTTTAACTTGAAATGATGAAACGTCTGAAATATTTTTGAGAGTTTCTGTTCTGTCATTGCAGCAATCTCCTTTGATTTAATTCAGCGTGTTCGCACTGGAGACAGCGCTGCCCATGCTCTCACGCTCTCTCCTCTCATTGACCTCTGCCAGCACCAATCCGTGCCGCCAGCTCGCTCGCTGCTGCTGCTGTCAGGACGTTAGCACCGGGGGCTGGCAGGCCCGCAAAAGGCCCCAAACGCTGGCTCTGGTTTCAGGGACGCAGGGTTCAAACCCAGACTCTGCCAGAGGTTTATTCTGCTTCCTCGGGTAGATGTGTCGCCTAACTCCGGCGAGTTTCTTCCCAACTGCAGGCCCCACAGAGGCAGCTGGCTCCTCATGTGTGCACAATACCCCGCCTTCAGTGCAGCCAGTAGGGGTCTGCGTTAACGCCGCAATAATAATGATGATTTTGAAGAGGGGAGGAGGGATGAAAGGTTCAGGCCAGCTCAGGTTTTTAAACCTGGGAGCCCAAGCGGTGGACGGACGGAGCGGCTGTGCATGGGCTGTCCTGCCATAGCCGGTGGCACAGCTCCCCGGCGGGGCGTGAACCCCGGTGCTGGCACAGCCCGGCCGCCCGGCTTGCGCCCGCGTCCCTGCCCAGGCCTGCACCCGGAGGCGTGGTGGTTACGGCGCCTGCGGGAGGTCTGCCCTCGCCTGCTCTTGTGCAGGAGCAGTTTGAAGGGCAGGTGGAGTGGGCGGTTGCTCACCCAGCAAAAAGTTCAGAGCAGAGTGTGAGAAAAAGGGAAAAAACCCCGACCCACAGTGGGAATGCTCCAGAGTACGAGTGTATGAAATGCAAAGGAACTGCAGCAAGGGCGGGCTCCTGTTCAGACTGGGGAATCACTGGGTTGCTTGGGGCTTTTTTGGTTTTAAACGCTGTACCAGCAGGTGAAGGTTTTAGCCCGGAGGATGCCGAGAGTGCCCGTTTACCCCAGGAAAAGCAAGCTAAGGCGCGGGCTGGGGTTGTGGCTGCGGGAGGTCTGGCACCCGCGGCGGCAGGATGCCCTCGGAGGCGTCAGGCCGGGAGAAGGCTGCGCCCGCAGCCGCCGGGAATAAAACCCCGGGAGCGGGCGCGGGCCCCGGGAGCGGGTGCGGGCCCCGTGCGTTCCCGCGGGCGCTGCACGCGCACGGGGGTGCCCGCGGCGGTGCCGCCTCTTCCAGCGCTGGCCCGGGCGCGGCGTCCCCGGGGCGGCCCTGCAGCCGCAGGCGCCGGGCCACGGGAGCGGCCGTCCCCGCCTGCGGGGCCCGGGGGTCCCGGGGGGCGGCCCGGCGGGGCCGGGGCAGCGCGGGGCCGGGCGGCTCGGGCTCCCCGCCCCCTCTCCGCCCAGGAAGCCGCCCCGCACGCCGGCGGCGGGGAGGGGGCCGGGGGCCGGCCGGGAAGTTTCGGCCCCCGGCGGCCCCGTCCCTCCTCTGCTCGCCCCCCCGTCGCCTCCCCTCCCCTCCCCTCCCCTCCCCGTCCCTCCCCGTCCCGCCTGGCCGCGCCCGCTGCCCGCGCCGCGCAGGGCCGGTGGGGCGGGCGGCCGGCGCGCAGGCGGCGGGGGGCGGGCGGGGGCGGCGCTGCGGAGCCCCGGCTGGGCTCGGCGCGGCGCGGCGCGGCTCGGCGCGGAGGAGCGGAGCGGCCGTGATGGGCGCCTCGGCGGCGGAGCGGCGGCGGCGGAGGCGGCGCGGGGAGCTGCTGCGGGGGCAGCTGGGCGCCCTGGCCGCCCTGGCCCTGCTGCTGGCCGGCTGCGCGGCCGGTCGCGGCGGTGAGTCTGCGGCGGGTGGGGTCACCTGCGCGGAGGTGGTTCCTCCCCGGGCGCCGGCGACGGGGAGGCGAAGCCCGCGGCGGCTGCGGCGATCCGGGGCCACCCCGCCGCGGGGGTCGGTGCCGGAGCCCGAGCCCTGCCCGGGCCGGGGCGGTGTGCGGGTGTGCGCTGGGGGGTGGCGGCGGCCCCCGGGAGAGGGGAGAAACTTCGCGGGAGCGAGCTGCCGCGGGGCCGGGGCCGTCGCCTGCTTGCGGCCGCAGCCGGGCAGCGCCGGCGGAGCGGGGCTCGGCGGAGCGGAGCGGGTCCGGTCCCTCCCGGCCCCGGCGGTCGGGGTGGGAGCGGAGCGGGTCCGGTCCCTCCCGGCCCCGGCGGTCGGGGTGGGAGCGGAGCGGGTCCGGTCCCTCCCGGCCCCGGCGGTCGGGGTGGGAGCGGAGCGGGTCCGGTCCCTCCCGGCCCCGGCGGTCGGGGCGCCGGCCCCGGGCGCAGCGGGGGCCGGGGCGCGCTCGCCTCCCGCGGCGGAGCCCCCGCCGGTGCCGGCCCGCGGCCGCGGGCTCCGGGGGGCTGCGGGGCGGGGGCAGCCGCGGCCCCGCCGGGGAGGCTCGGGCGGTTTGAATGGGCTCCCGTGTGCCGTTCTGCGAGGAAGGGATTTTTGGAAGAGTGACAGTCGCTCTCGGGTGTTGAGTGGCTGCCTCCTGCTTCGTTTTGTAACCAGCTGTACACAGAGGGTGATAGCAAGCAATTTATTTTTTGCATTGCAAATATGTGAGTGTAAGCAGAATTTACGCAAGGCTTATTTTCCTTTAAGTGAAGGAGAGCGTACCCCTCCGTGACTTGAATTTGCTTTTTAAATAAACAGACGCGTCTTAAGGGTTTCGCGGTGTCCAGCATGGTGTAAGGAATGCTCTCATGTTTAGGAAAGAGCACAAACACCAACTAAGACTTGAACGCAGTTTTTCTCATGGAGTATAACAATGCTTGGATGGGCTTTTAGGATTTGGGACTTCAGTGTCCTGAAATTAATCAAATTTTCTTTTTTTATATATGTATTCTAAAAGTTACACTTGTTTTTCATGAACGTGGTGATTGCTTCTGAGAAGTAAGGCCAGGAAAGGCAGACAGGAGCATCGCTGTAAGTAAACAGGGGTGTATGCCTGTACTTAAGTATATTTAAGTCTACCCACACAGTATGTGCGGATGTACGATACTGATACCGGTCCTTCTTTTACATAAACTCCAAAGACTGCTGGTGAGAAGGTGCTGCTTCCTCTGCTGTGCTCTGCCTCTCGTGCCGGCGGGGCCAGACCGGTCCTCTCTTCCCACTTTCTGTCGGTGGGAAACCGAGCCATCTCCAGCCTGTTCTCCAGCGGAGCAGATGGGCTGCTTGCTGCTTGCCTGCGCCACACGATAAATTGTAGATGAGGTGGCAAAGGCAAATTTCAGACCTATTTTAAATGGGGCACAGAGCGCGCTCTTCTCTCCGAAGGGCAGTGTGGGTTCCCATCCCGTGTTTTGCTCTCCTTGAACGCGGTTTTCCCGCTGATGCGGAAGGGAGCTCCATCCACTGAGTAGAGGCGGCACAGGCTGTAAAGGTCTGTGCTGCAGGTGAATTTGTCTGCGCTTTCCTTGAATTGCCCAGAGCATTCCCCAGCCAGCACTGCTAACTTCGCCAGGGCTCTCTCTGTTTTGCTTCAGTTTGCTTCAGAGTATCTCCTGCTGTGATCAGAGTTAGCTTAAAATTAATCTGAGAGATGAGAAATAGCATTTGGCACAATAGACACGGCACCCTGTGCGCCTGCTGCCGCGCAGAGACGGGAGCGACAACGAGAAGAATGGTTCCACAGGTGGAAATTTTCCACAGCGCCCACTGCGTCTGCCGCCTCTTCGTGGGACCGAAGGGACCGGGCTCTCTTGGAACCTCGCTTACAGCCAACAGCCTGATGCTCTCTGGAGTTTGCATCACGATTAGATAGGAGGTGGAAAGACGTGTTTTGATTTAGTGATTTAAATATTTTTCTCATGTACACATGTGTGGTTTAAGATCAAATGCAAATTTTTGATTAGACTGCAGTGCTTTTCTATCAAATGGCATCTCCCTTCCCGCCGCCCTGGCAGGAGGCGGCAGCCTTCCCCTGCGCTCCCAGGGTAGTTTTCGCTAGCAGGGGGTTGCGGTATTTGGAGTGTACGCAGTGTACGCGGCTGACACGCGGCTCACTTGCATCCTCGATGCCAGAGAGACTGACGGTGGCGAAAGCTGGGCGTAGGTTTCATTGGGGTGCAGCGGGGATGCTGGAGTGATTGCTGCTCCTCTAGAGCCTTTGCATCGAGGTGCGATCCAGCCCAGCAATCCTGGGCTTGAATCACCTTTTTAGATGATATATTCTCGCTTTTAACGCTGCTGTTTTTCTTAGTCAATCCCTTTCCCCCCAGCCACTGTCTCTGCCACCGCCTGGATCCGGAGGAGCACGGCTTTTCGAGTCACGGGTGGCCTCTGTTTGCAGAGGGGTGCGAGGTGCCAAAGCCCCATTCAGAAAGTGTACGTACTTGCATCTGCCTGCAAGGAATAGGCTAGAGCTCCTCCCGAGGAGGCAGGTAACCACAGCGTTGTAACTGATAAACCGTCTGCAGTGGGCGACTCCAGAGGACAGGGCACAAGATCGGGGTTTCTGTTCTGGTGGCTCCCACTGCTTTGCTGGGTGACTTAATCTTTCCATGTCTCACTTGGCTGGGTCTCTAAAACGAGGCCTTCTTTTTCAAGTCATTTTAAGATCTCCTGATGCTGTGATGTGTAATAACAATGTGTTATAACATTACAATGTTTACGTGAAGGTCATTCCAAAGATCTTTATATTGTACAAGGCTCAGGCTTTCAAAAATAGATACAGTGCAAATTAAGAAGAAATCCCAGTTCACAAAGTTCATCCGGGCAGTGAACGTACAGCTGGGGCGCCTCTTTCTCTCTTCCAGGCAGTGTAAGTCCACGGCTGCGCTCTGACATGAAGTCACGCTGGTAAGTAAGAAGTGTAACCGAGGTCAAACACAGCCCTGCAGACCCAAAATACAGCTGCCAGCCACTGGGCTGCCAGATGCTTTTTGGTCTGCCAGATGCTTTTTGGTCTGCTGAAGGGGACTGGAGGTGAAGGAAAGGTATAGAAACATCTCATTAACTGGAACAGTAGCAGTCGCTTCCAAACCTCTACCTGACTCTGCCATCCTTGCAGAAGGAGCCAAGCAAGGCATGAAGTTTTCTTTTTCGTTTTTCTTTCTTTCTCTCTTTCTTTCTTTCTTTCTCCTCTCCCCCCCCACGTCAGTCTGACTCAAATTCTCTCTTGTAAAGAGAGGGAGGAGTGAGGAAGAGAGACTCCTTCGTTACATGAGACCATCTTCCAAACTGTGATGATTCAGGTTTTTCAAGGGAGGCTTCTGAGTCAGGCCTTTTACCAGTCCGCTGTCATGGACAGCAAAAATAGCAGGGGCATCAGTCAGTGGGATTTTTCTTTTCTTCTTTTTGTGTGCCTGTGTTTTTGGCAGGGTGGTAAGGAAAAGCTGGGGCTGATTCTGCAGCCCTTACTCATGGGGATGGGCACATCCAAGCGAACGGAGTTGCCTGCGTGATTCAAGCGTGGAAGATTTGGGTTGCTTTTAAGTCTTGTTTTAACTTGACGGGAGTGAAGTATTCAGAATGGTGGAGCAGGGCCTGCCAAGTGCATTTTGACTCGCTCGGAGACTTACTCCAAATCCAAAGCTCAGGCTGCTTTTACAGGACTGATAGTTGCCTAGTCCTTCTTGTGGGCTGCGGGGGGTGTGCGTGTGTGTGAGAGTATCCACGTCACGATAACGCTTACAGAAAGCCTCTAAGCGATCCTGGGTGGCATGGTGGGAGATGGGGAGCGAAGATCCCAGCGTGTCTGCCTTCCAGCCCGGCGCTGGCTGGAGGAGCTCACCAGACTGGACTGAACCGCGTGGGCTCTTTCCTCCCGACCGCTTTGTCACAGGCCCTGCCTCAGAGGGCTTTTCCTTACAGATCTCCTTGCTGCCAAAACAGCGTTGAAGAACCTCGGTGTGACAGATCCTGGTCCTCTAGCTGGGAATTAAGCGAAAACTCCCTGATTTCATTTGAATGTTTTGGTTTGTGCAAACCAAGAAACCCAAACCGAACTTTAGAGGTCATGCAATGAAAGCACAAAAGCAGTTGTTTTCCTCACCTCTTCAGTGAAGCGTAATCCTAGCTTCAGCGAGAGTAATCCTAGCCCAGATGTAATGCTGTAATGGTTGGACCCCTGGATATGGGAATTTACCCTCATAAACTAGGGAGAGGCATCAGGCCAGAGTGTGGTATGTGACCTCTTTGGCAGGGAGCTTGTTTGGCCTTGCAGGAAATGACTTGTTCATTTATTTAGTACTTGTTCAAGGTCCTGCACCAACAGCCGGCGGAGAGCGAGGTCTTCTCTTGAGCAGCTTGCAGCTCGGGGAGCGGCAGGGACGAGGCGTGCGGCCGTGCTTGGAAGGAGCACGGGGGAACGTGCTTAAAGATGCGCTTAACTTTCAGTATCTGCTTACGGTATCGACAGAGCAGGGCTTGTACGCCTGGCTGTGAATTTGTGCTTGCTGCAGGGTCTCCCTGAAGAACTGCCTTAAAAATGTCCAGATCTCCGTACCTGCCAGTGCTCGAAGTCCACTTAATTAAAATGCTACGGAAGTGCCAGGATGCGTGGCAGGCTGGTCAGCTTGCCAAAGGGGGGTGCCTGAGGTAAGCTCCAGCGTGGCACCTGAAATCACGGGATCTTGGTCCTCAGGATGTGGATGCAGGATGCTTGGGAGTTCCGGCTTCGGCAGGGCATGAAGGCGAAAGGTTGCTGGCCTCCCCAGCTGCTCATAAACAGAGCCAGCGCAAGGCTGCGAGGCGGTGAATAGCAGAAAAACTCAACGGTCGTCATTTCTTCAGTGCCTGTTAAGGGAAGGTAGGCTTGTGGCTCCACATCTGCCGACGCTGATCTCGCTGTAAATGCTCAGTCCTGCCCCGTCTGCTGCTTGTGGCTGCTCCTGCCCTCCTTGCCTCTCTTTGCATGGGCTCTGGAGTTTCGGTGGCCTCTTTTCAGCAAGCTAACCTAGCAGAAAACTAGCCCAGCATAAATAAAGGAAGTTTTCTGCCAAATTAGCACACTAAAATGACTTGGTGAGGGATCTTAACGAGCCGTGGCTGAACAGAGAGCCCTTGGGTGGTGGCCATGGTCAGAATGGCAGAGCTTATGGTGAGGTGGGCATGGTTTGTTGGTTTTGTCTAAGCCCTTTTTTAGTAGTTCCCTCCTGCTGCTAATTTTATATGGTCCTTAATGTTGAGAAGCCTGGCTGTCCGTTTTTGGTCAAAGATTCTCAAAAGGAAAGGCTCGCGTAGACCTGTCACATACTCATATGGCAGGTACTCATGTCTGCAGTCTCCTGGGAGTGAGACTGTGAAAAAAATCTGCCCGGGATGGGAGAGGGTCATTCAGGAGATCAGCAGCCAGCCCTGCAACTGGAAAACTGCCCTCACCCCTGGAGCTGACCCTGCTTCTAAGCGTTAGTCTGCTCCAGGGCATTTTTCTCCATCTTGTCTCTGTCCTTCTCTCTTTAAATTGATGGCAACTCTATGGTAGCTAGAAAAATAATCTTTTTTTTTTTTTTTTTTTCTTCTGGTTTCTGTGCCTTTGCAGTGGTTTAAGTTACCTGTTCTAGCTTTCCTATCTACAAGGAAGCATCGAAAATTTAGTTTTCATAGAGCCTTCCCTAAAGCAAGACTCAAAGAAGAGAGCCAGGTCTCATGAAACCTGGCACTGAAAACTTTGGAGTCTTGTTTTTACAAATGGAAACCACGTGGGATTCATGGAGCATAGAGCCTGAGGGATGCATCTTGTTATTGCCGTTAGTTAGAAACCAGTGCAACTTCTTCAGGCAATTTCTGCGAAAATGCAGGTTTCTTCCGCAGGCACAGCGATATCTGCTGCGCTGCATCTTGCTGTCACAGGGCTGTGCTTGGCCGCCTCTTCTGAGGCACACCGCTTTTACAGCCGGCAGCCGGGCAGTTGAGTTGCAGTGGTGCATTTTGGGGGGGGGGCGGGAAGGGTGTTTGCTTTTTCCAGCCTCATCTTCCATGTCCTTCTCTAGACCAGTCTTTAAGCGTGGGATTGTAGAAAGCGCTGGGGATTTTCAAAAGCTTTGTTCTGTCTAGGTTTTACCTTTAATATCGCTATGAGTCAAGTCAGATCAATGCCAAGAGCCGGTGGCAACCTCATCCTAATTTTTTCCGCTTCTGTGGCTTTACGGGAAGAAGCAGTGGGCATGCCCAGGTGTGGGCAGGATGTTTATAGTCCTGCCGCTTTCATCATCGTGTCCTGTAGACATGCTCTCAGAAGAGTAAGGATGCGCAGTGAGTAAATCTTTGTGGCTGGTCTGCAGCAAAGCTGTGTTACTCACAGCATCAAAGGCAAATACTGTGAAAATGAAAGTGGTAAATGTGTGTAATTTGCAGCTCGTGAATGGATTCTTGGCTGACCCTAAAGGGATGAAGGTGTTTTACCTCTGCCTCTCCGTGGAATCATTGCTGGACTGTCAGACTCTCCTCCAGCTCTGAACAGCCTGTCCTTGCGTTATTTACTGCCAAGGACATCCGCATTTGGGATTTTGCAGTTAGCTACTTGAAACCCCTAAGGGGCAGTTCCATCTCCCTTTATCTTGTCTCCCAGCAAAGTTTACGTTATCTTTTCTTGCATCGTCTTCCACAGAAGGTCAAGTCTGCACAGCAGTCAGAAAAGTGCCCGTTCAGGCAAGACATAGATCTGATTTTGTCAGCTTGGAAATGGCAATGGAGCTGCGTTGATATGGAGATGGCCATGGGATTAGCCCACAGTACCCGGGAATTTTGGAGGGCATTGAGGCCTCCATCGCTTCGGCAATGGAGCCAACTACATCAAAGGAACATCTGTACCTCCGTAAGACATCAAATACATGCAGTCAATGTGTTCGTACCATAGCATGGCTGGATTTCAGCTTAACACTCAGATTTAAAAGTAAAATGGGTACGATCTCTAGATGCTAAGCTTTTCTTCAGGAGCAGGCTGGGAAAACTCTGGAAATGAGGGGATTTCTCTCTGTGTTTGGCTGTTGGGGGTTAAGGAAGGATAAGGAGGGAAAGGGAGGAGGATGGGACGGTGCATCCAGCAACAAGGGCTGGTGAAGAGAAGCTCACAGGAACTGGAGACAACCCCAGGCTGCATTAAAAGCTGAGCCTTGATGTGGACTGAAGATGTTTAAGCTGAGTTTTTTTGATGGTATCCCTGAAACTAGGAGTACTGCACAAGGGCTCCAGGGAGAAGTCCTGGGTCTTTTTCTTCTGAAAAAAAGGGAGGCGTTGAAGAGGAGCCCAGATGTGGTATCCAGGGAGAAGGCTGTGTGGGACAGTGCTTGCTGGGACTTTATTTGCCTTTTATGGACTTTTTTGGCTAACAGCGACCGCCGAAGAGGTGGGATTGAATGTCATCTGCCTATATGCCTTGCCTGTGGGAAGCAGATAGTCCCCAAGTCCTGCCTGGGACCTGGAAGCTGCCCGCAGGCCCAGAGGAGAGGGGAGTGGGAGCGTGTCTCCCGTCACACCTCCCGCTCCGCGCCGTCCTCTCGCTCCACTCCGCCGGCTGCCTTTGGCAGGGCAGGTCGCGGATGCTGCGTCGGTGGATGTGAGCGTGTGCGCAGAGAAGGGGATATACCTTTCATAAAGGAAAAACGCTCTTGTGCACAAGAGAGTGTGAAAACTGGTTCGGAGGCACGGATTTTGTTGTTTTGAAACATTCCTTTGCTGAGCTGTGAGCTGAGCAGCTGTGCTAAGTGGCTGAGATGCAGAGTCTGGTCTGACCTTTCTATACCTCCAGTAGTGTGTGCGGTACTTTGGCTACCAGCCATGTTTGTGTGTCCATAGGCAGTTAGGCCATGATCCAGGGGGCGAGCGCTTGACTTGCAGCGTGTGGAGTAATCCGGTTGACGTCAAGTGGGCTCGTGTGTGTACAAGGTTAACCAGATCCTTCCTCACTCAAGCCGTTCCTCAGTCCACAGCCTTTTCGGACGAAATGAGTCCTCGAATTATAAAGTAGGTAAATGGAGATACGAGAGGAGTTTGCAGGACTCTCCTGGCACAGGAATGGCAGAGCCCCGCACGGAGTGCAGATCTGCAGGTGGGTTTGTGCACCAGTCCACGGTGTCCTGACATGTCCTCTCAGACCAGCCCCAGGAAGTCTCTTGTGGCCCCGCGGTGGCTGAGGGATAACAAGCGTGCAGCCAGGGCGTTCTCTGTAAGCGCAGTGTATCTCATCTGTTGCGGTGGTGGAAGAGCAGAAAGACGTGTTTGGATGGTGCTGAGCATGCTCTTCTAAAGGAAACCGGTACACCGAGGCTCGTCCCCAGCGTTGGTTCCTGCAGCAGGCATCACCTATCAAATGAGAACTGCAAACAAATTTTAATAGCTCGATTAGGAAAGAGCTTGCTAAAGTCCAGGAAAAGAATCTTTTTGATATGCAAGCCAAAAGCATGCTAACTGAACTACGAACAACTGACGGGTCTGCTGTTAAAATAATTCTCATTCAGAGGTAGACTCAGCTGTTTTTTTTCCCTAAGATGGCCAGAACATCCTGTAACATAAAGCAGGAGGGGAAACGAGCCTTACATGGGCATTCCTTTCTCCTCTGAGAAGATCTGCCCTCCAATTCTCGGTGCACCTCTTTGGGATAGTTGGTTTGTATTTTGTTGCCAGCTCCCGGGAAGAACGGGACAGAAACTCTTTTAAATGAACGTTGCACACGCTGAGACAGTGCAACAGTTCATTTTAGGGGAAACGAGAACATAAGCCACGTCAGTTGACGTTACGCACAACGACGTGTACTAAATGGCTCATAGCATTTGATTTCTGTTGTTAAAAGAGAGTAGGTATGTATGATGTGCAACTCCACAGGGCGATGGCAAGTAGAAAAGAGTTGTTAAATGCCTTGCTTTTGTGCTCAGTAAGTGGCCATGCAGCACCGGAGCTGGTGAGGATTCTGGCCGCAACCCTACCTGATACAGGCGTTCTGCTCCCTTCCCTGCAGAAGGGTGCCGTGGTGCTGCTGCAGGGCTCGGGGCGGAGGACGCTGTAGAGCCCTGCGGACCGCGGCCTCTCACTGACGGGGTGGCGTAAAGTCCTCCCAGGGATGGAGGCTGCTGACGGGTGGGTGGACCGGTCCCTTGGCGTAACCAACGTACGGTACCGTGGTTAAGATCTTTTGACGGAGCACAGGTTTTGCATCTCAGGCCCAGGTGAGCAGAGACCATCCTGCCACAATATCGAATGTACTGGCTAGTGCTGGCATTCTCACAAGTCCTGTTGTGAAAACTGAGCTAAGAAGACCCTTGTCCCAAAGAGCTTCCTTCCAACCCAGCAAGCTGTCATATATAGCTTGCTTGTTCATGGTACGCTTGTTCAACAGGTTTCATCAGTTGTGCTCACGGCAAGGTGTTGTTGCTGTGGACTCCTCAGAAAGCAATGTCGTTGGAGGGGAGGGAGAAGAAGAGGTGATACTTAAAAAAACCCCTTAAGTTAATTTTACTGCTGACACAGTAAAATAAACTATGAGTTTCATGTTCTTTGGATTTATTCTTGCACTAAATCAGAGGAGGCAACAAATCAAGCTTGTTCAGAAGTGGAGGAGTTTTCCACAAGCATAACTGAGTGATGTAAGAGCCTCTTGGGTCAAAAAACGATCCAAAGAGAGGTCGCGGGAGTGCTGTCTCGGCGTTGCTCGCTGCCGGGAGGCAGTCCCTGTGTTTCAGGGGACCTGGGAGACCTCAGGAGCCATCGCCATGTGGGCTATAGCTGGTGTTGCACCTCTTGCTGGAGTTAAGGCTGCAGAGGCAGAGCTGATGCTGTGTCCAGGGTGAGGGAGACCTGTAAGAGGTACTTTCCTAGAGATTTATCCTGGGAATGAGTGGCTGTGTGCCTGACCGGTGACGTGCCCGAGTGCTGCCTCCCAGGGCGTCCATGCCACAGACCGGACCGAGCTGTGGGCAGCCGGTGGCCTGGTGGTGTCCCCTGAAGCCACACAGCCTCCTGGTATCCCTTCCTCTCCCAGATTTCCTGGGTGTCAGGCGTTCGGTAAGGTAAAACCCGTTTCTCGTGGGTCGCAGCACCCCAGGCTGGTTGGTGTCAGATCAGACCAAGGAGGAGCTGCAGGTGCCGCTGCACCCGAAGGGACGGGAGCTGTGTGTGGCTACATCTAGAGTTTCCCAGTCTTAGGAGCTTCCTGTGGTGAAAAGCACGAGATCTGGTGGCTCCCAAGCCCCTCCTGAAATCCAGCCTTCCTGCAGGAGGCTATCAGGCGTTCGGCGTCTCGGTGCGATGAAGCAGCGCTCCGGCATGCCGCTGGTGATGAAAGCAAGTTGAGAGAGAAATTGGAGAAGATTTTGGAAAGATAATGAAACTTAAAAGGAGAAGAATGAAAAAAAAAGTATCAGTCACCACCCATTACTGTGCGCTAACATTAAAATCCATAGGGATTTTACATCAGCTCATGCGTAACAGACTGTAAAATGAAACGACGGTATTGGTGGTTTTGTTTTTAAAGCCTTGATCATAAGGCTATTCTTTTAAAAAAATAACAAAGGCTTTTTGTTTCATTTTAGTGAAAGCCGTGTATTTTCCCAGGGAAGCAGGAGTTGCGTTAGTGCCGCTACCTGTCACTTACGCGTACGCTTCCAAAGCGTCTGGGGAGCAGGGCTGGCGCGGGTTGGCGGGGCTGTTTGCACAGGAGGCTGAGGACCGGAGGGCTGCGGGGCCGGAGTCTCAAATTGTTTAAATTGACTTTGGTGGCACGGTGCCAGCTGACACCAGCTGAGAATCTGGACAGAACAGCTTATCCAAGGTCACCTCACGGGCTAATAGCAGAGCAGAGAATTAAACCCGGGTCTGCAGAGTCTCACTTCAGGGTAAATAGAGAATGCATACCGCTTCTTGGAGGGTCCTGCTGTTCTTAGAGCCTTATAAAGAAAGGACAGCATCAAACACTTGATTCTGGTATGATGTGGAGTGCTACCCTTTCGTGCCAGGATCTCTGGTTAAAAATAGAAACTTTTTTCTTCCTATAGTAGTATTTATTTCCTTAAAATACTTTGTAAAGTTCCAGTTTGGAATTTTCCTAGAAAGATGCCCTTCCCCTCGGTGGGTGAGGGACCAAGTTGAGCTGGGCCAGGCTCATTTCTCAGAGGAGAAGGGCTGAGGTGCTGCTGGGGACCGGTACCTGTCTGGGCTTGTCTCTGCCTTTTTCAGCAGGCAGGGAACCGTTCCGCAGGTGAGGAGAGTGTAGTGAGCGGTTTGGACGGGGAGTGCGTTCACAGCATCTGCCTGCAGGGACAGGCTGCAAAGGAGTCTCTGCAGACTTCAGTCAAGGCTTAGTACAGAAACCCCCCTTGGAAATGTTTCAGAAGGTTCACATGCTAATACCGCCCGGACAGCATGTTTGAGGGCTGGTCTAAAAGCCGTTGAAGCCAGTGATAGTTTTCCTTATTGATTTCAAGGGTGACAAAGATCCTGTTCTTTGAGTCCTTGCTCGGTTTTGGAATGGGGTTTTCATTAACTTCTTTTCAAGGATGAGCATGACATGTTTCTTCTTCTCTGCTTTCCATGTTTCTGACTATTGAGATGGCATCATAGACCACTGTCTTCCTTGTGCTGTTTCCTCCGTGGGGGGAGAGGGAACGATCGGAAAAGACAGGGCTGCTCTAGCTTTGGCCTCCTGGCGTTACTCCTTAAGGTCTCTTTGGTCAGGCTTGCACCAGGGGGTTGCAGCGCACCTCTACACCGTCGCGCCATTTCCCTCGCCCTCCCTTGCTCAGAGGCTCCCTATGCGAAGCAGATCCGTGCGGGACTTCTACCGCTCTCGGATTCCGCTCGCAGCACCTGACTTGTGATGCCCGCCGTGCCCCGGGGCAGAGCGGAGGGCGCCTGCTCCCTCCTCGGGCGCCTGCTCCCTCCTCGGGCGCTGTGCCCCCGGGGAATTCGGAAAGCGCTCTGTCGAGTGGCGTGCCTCGGTTCAAGAGCTGACCCATGCGCTTGGCGTCGGAGAAGCTGCGATCCCTGTGTTTGACCAGAAGGCAAACTCCTCTGAAGTGTGAGATTTCCCAGTGTGGATGCTAAACATAGGAGTTAGTTCTGGGAAGCCAGCGAAGTTGCACAAAATAGGAGTATTAACGATGATTGTGTTTTTTCTTGTACATTACCAGGGCTGAGCTGAAACTCGCGTTTCCAAAATTACAGTGCGTTTCCTACGCGAGCTGAAATGTGGGAATTTACTAGGTGCTTCCTCATTGTGTCTAAAGATTCTTTTCTTTTTTTCTTTTCCCTTTTTTTCCATGACCCCGCCAACCCTTGGCAAGTTTTTTCAGTAACCATCGTGTTGGTATGGATGTGGGAGAGAGAATCGGAGGACCGCTTTAAAACGCGGGGTCTGCCAGCAGAGATGCGCAAGGCCGAACAGCCCGGTTCTTGCTGGAGGGAGTCCCCCGCTAAGTTCCTCGCGTGGGGCTGTGGAAGGTGACCCCGAGGGTGCAAAGCAGCACCCAGCGAGCGGGAGGCTGGCCGTGTTCTCCCTGCCCCGCTGCAGTGCACGCACCCTCCCCAGGGGCAGCGGGGAGCTGGCACCCCCGTGCGAAGATGGGCCTGGGCTTTGCCGGCAACCTTGTCTGCAGGAGGGAAGGAGTAGCTCTCGGCCGGAGGAGGGAAGGACAAGGGACAACCTGAGATAGCTCAGTGGTGACACCTGTTGACTGGGAGAATGGCTGTGCCGGTGACCTGAGGCGAGGAGGACCGTGGGAGGCAGGAGAAGAGGAGGGATTTTGGTGTGATAAGCCTTGGCTTGGATCATCGGCCTGAAGGAGAGCAGAGGAGGCAGCGTCTAGTGGTGCATTTCTATTCGAAGAACCCGTTGTGGGCTGGAAGCCGCAGCAGGACACGTCTTATTTTTTCCAGACAGACAAAGCTGGCGATTTTACTGTGGCTGATTAAAATGTGCCTGTCCCCCTTTCTGTGATTCCCATGCCTGGTGGGCTTTGTCCCTCTCTTTCCTGATTACCAGATTTATTTCTAGATATGTTTACTTCTAATAAATACAAGAAAGATGTCCTGGGGCTTCTATATATATTTGTCTGTAATTAAGGTAGGATTAATTGCTTGACATTGTTTTTAAGGACCTGCTGTGAGATCAGCAGATAGGAGCATGGGATAAAATGCATAATGAATACATTATGTTATAAATAATGGACACGGCCAGTGCACAGGCATCCCTGAAAGGTAATAGCTCTTTCAATATTTAATTAAGCGGGTACCATAGGGAAAACACTCTGTGTCACTAAGGTAATTTTCAACCTGGCTTAGTGACACATAGATCAGTCTGAATGAGGGCAGACCTGCATGCAGCAGGGAGCCTTGGTAGGCACAGTTCATGGTAATCAGAGGGAAATGTTTCTTGGCTGGAGAACGGGTGAGAAGGGATAATGTTGAGTGTTGATGGAGAGGAGATGCTGACAGCACCTGGAAGATTTCTTGGAACTGGTGCTTTGCTCATTTACTTAAGACGGAGTTGCTGATCTAGCAGCATAGAAAGCCTTGTGCTTCTGTCGGCTTTGTAGAAGAACCCGGCTTTCCAGGAGGGCGCCTGGTGGATGTTCTCTCCTGCTCTTGGAGCCCATTTGCCTGTGGCTAGCTGCTTGTGGCAGCTCCAGACCAGGCCCACTTGCCCACCGTGGCAGAGAGCAGGGCTGAGTGAAGGACCCCGAGCACCCTGACACACCTGAAACGCTGTGCGTGGGGTGCAAGCCGTCACAGCCTTTCTTGAGCTCCTCGGTGTGGTTCTCTCTGTGGCTTTTGCTATCCGGCGTTAATTTTAGCCCCACGCACTGGGAACGAGGGACGCGTTAGGGCAGGGAATTCAGTTTCGTAGGGAAGAAGGCACAGCATCAGTTAGGAGGCCAGTGGCTGCCCTTCAGCATGTTCTTACCTGTGATAAAAGTTGAGCCTCATGGGTTTTCTGAACAGATACAGAAGAAGGGGAAGTATCGCCCATCTGCAAGGCCTATGTTTTATCCCAGTTCTCGTACTAGCTCCACTGCAGTTTTACCTCTGCCGGTGTAGCAGTCAGTTAAATGCCTTAGTGCAAGGCCTGGGAGATTTGCGAGGGTTGCAGAAGTCCAGCCTGCCCTCCTGCGTATCTCCTCAGGTCTCTCGGTGGGGGTTCCTGCTTTGGGTTTTCTTGTCCGGCTATCAGTGAGCGTTCCTGAATTTCACAGCATGTAGGGAGTGCTTTTAGGGAGCAAATCCAGAGTCAGTATCGTACAGTGCAGTTGAATACCAGAGTCGATTGTATTCTCTGGGGTTGAGACCTTGTCTCCATGTTGCAAAGTGCCTAGCATGTTTCCAGCACTGTGGAAGCAGTAAATAATAATGATTAAACAAATAACGCTTGCAGATTTATGTAGTGTAGTTGCAGGGAAACACAAGGGGGAAAGAGTTGTAAGGCAAAGGGAAGGGAGAAATAGTCTTTTTAAATTGAAAAACATGTTTGTATTGAAATCGGACACAAAAGCTCCCTTTTCCCTCTTGCTTGTTTATTTTTTGCAAGGTCTATTTTTTTTCCTTTATCTTTTGTGGAGAAAAGCATGAAAAAAAGCCCCTCTTGTGCTCTTTTGTGATGGCTCCCCTATCATCAGAGCATTCTGGTGTTTAGAGACCAGACTGGGAGCCAGGGCTTATGACAGTCTTTTCTTTTTTCTTTTTTTTCCTGAAAGGGGTGGCTTATTTTTAGTGCTTGCAACACCCAGCTCGCTGGAGGGACACAGCAGGCCTGTTCTATCCATCATCCACGGGAGGGTCACGGTCACTGAGGGAACAGGATCTGCTCCCGCTCTTGGTGGGTTCCTCCGATCTGTTCCGTTTCTGGCCATTTGCTCCTTCTCTGCAGCCCCCGTGAGCCGAGGCGGCCCACGGGCCGTGTCCTTCAGCGCAGCCAGCTCCAGGCTTCCGCCGTCTTCAGCCTCGCTGCCGCGGTGCAGAGGCTGAAGGAGCACCTCTGAGCCTGGCTGGGCGTGGGTGCCACGGGCTCCGGTGGGAGCCGGCGCAGAGGTGCAGGGAAGAGGTGGAGGAGGCGATTCTGCCCTTCCTCATCTGAGGAATTCACCTGGCCATGCCGTGGATGGGCTTACACCCTTAGGACTTGTATCCTGAGCTGGTTGTTGTCTGCTCAGGTAGCGCGATTGCCAGAGGAGCTCCTTGTTCCTTGGACGCAGCCGAGAAAGGGCACGGCTTTGCAGGGTGCAGGGCTGCCCAGCCGCTGCGTGCGCGGAGGCTGAGCCACCCCGTCCCTCTCCGCAGGGAGCTCATCCCCGGAGCCTGGAGCCCCGCGCTGCCCGCGGCACTGACGGTGCTGGCTGGGGCTGGGGTGCCTTCGGCCACGGGCCCTGCAGAGACTGCTGCCCGCCGGTACCTTCTTGGGAGACGCCGCTTTCGGATGCACGGTCCTTTCTGCGGGGGTTCCCCTCCAGCCTTGGCCCGCTGGTCTTTGGGTGGGCGAAGCAGGCGCAAGCAGCGGGCCCTCGGCTTGCAGGGTAAATTCAATGCTGGTTGTGCAGGCCAAGCTGCAAGGGTGACACTTAATATACTTTCGAATTTAACTGGGAAAAAGTCATGGTTTCTCTTCTTTTTTTTTGTTGGGGGGGGGGGGGGGAAGATCTGCTATGTTTCCTTTCCCAGCATGTCTTTATGATATTTTCAGACTAAATTTAATTCTGCAGAATTATATTTAGCTAAAAGTGTAAAAGGGGACAAACCAAACCAAAATAAAATACTTTATTCCAGGTTGACTAAAACATTTCATCTGACCCAAAACCGTCTTTCCTCCCACCATGTCAGCTCAGAATTAGGAGAGAAACACATAAACGTGGGGGAAGGAGCAGTGAATGTTCAGCTCCTAAACAAAAAAAGCCCCAGTCAAACCCCAAGGATTTGCCCCTGTAACGTGAGTTTGGAATACAACCCATATTGCACTGCTTTATAACAGATAAATATCTCTTCCAGAGAATTACGTTCTTACTGCAAAACATTACCCGAGCCTTCCAAGAAACAAGGCTCTGTTTGATAACGGTGAGGAGCTCCATTACTGCTTTTTCAGCCATGTAAGGTCCTGATTTCCAGGTTCAAGCAGCCACGGGATTTTGGAACTGTATAAAAAGTAGCACTGTTACTGATGGAAAATCAATTTTAGGTTATTTTTAATTTGTTGTTACTAATTTTTTCCTTGCTGTCTACCACGAAGAAAGAAAATAGCGATGCGTGAGTTTGATGCGGTAGCCTGGGATGACCTGGGTGACTTGTGGTGCGAGCACCCATAACACGCTCTCGCTGCTGGGATTCTTGCCCTCGGTTTCTTTTCTTCTGCTGCAAAGTCAGAGGGCCCTTTTCTGTTGGTTTCACTGCTCCGTCAAAGGCCGTGTTTTGGCCAGCGGCCTGGGGAGATTTTGCACAGCGCCTTTGGATTGCCAGGAGCAGGGAGGCTTGGTAAATTGAGTTGAGGAGGTTGCTTGCACAAGAAGGGAGCTCGGAGAGAGTTTTGGTGAAATGCGGAAAAAGGACAGAGCGGGGAGTCTGAAGGCGCTTTGGGATTGCCTGGCGTCCCTTGCAGGGAGCGGGGCTGAGAGGGGATGCTTGGGCAGGAGCTTGGATCGGGGAGAGGAGCTGCCCTGGGGATCTGTTAGGGAATGGGGATTTATGGCCCCTCTTCCTTTTATGCCTCTGGAAACTTCCTCTCTGTTTACTAACGGGGGGAAAAAGTGCTGGCATCTACAGCAGGGTAATGCAAAGGCTGCTGCTTTATCTACCCCTGAAATTCACCTCTACAACAGCCACAGAAGCAGCGGGAGGCAAAAGCAGAGTTTGCTGGCCGGTATTAGGAGATTGTCCCATTTTTGGAACGTCACAGGGCAGAAGAAATGGGCAAGAGCTCTGTCAGGGAAGATGTACTGTGCCAGGGCGCAGTGGAAATCACGCCTGGCAGTCAGCAGCTGCCAAGCAGCAGAGATGGTATCAGCAGCGTCCAGGCCTTCCATTTGTAACAGGTGAAACGTTAATGAAATGAGAGTGCCAGCGGAAGAGTTACGGTACCCCTGAGAGACGACAGTGGAGAATCAGGCTAAAAATACTGAGTGCTGTTGTACAGATCAGTGGGAAACTGTCACCGAGAGTCGCATGTGGTTTCACAGGGGCATAGAGGAATGTCCAAGGGAAAACTGTAAAAAGCATTAGCAGCATGAAAAGATTATCGTAAGAAGAAAAACACTGTTTAGTTTAGAGAGGAGATGAATCACAGGAGGCACGATAAGGGGATTTAAAAAGTGGTACTTTTTATGAGGTGCTGAACGGTTCCTTTGCACTTATGTGTAAAGCAAGAAGGGGGCAATGGTCAATTTAATGGTCAAGCTGATGTGAATAATAAAGAAAACATGAATTTCTGCACAGACTGGTAATGAACAATCAAGGGAGCCTGGAATAAATGGCATCCCAGTGACAATTTTTGGCACAAGACAGCAAACAGGAAATTTTGTCTTCAGTTAACGAACGCTGTTCGGGATGGTGGGGAAGTGCATGCAGAAATCCGTGGGTTCTCATGGAGTCTGTGCGCTACCTAAAAGAGGAGTTACAGCTTACGGCTGGTCTGAGGCGGAGGTGTTTTACTGGCCTGGAGAACTAGTAGACCTAAAAAGAGCTAGCTTTTTAATGGTTAGTTTTTTAAAAAAAACGCTCCTGTTTATTTGTAAATAAAAACCTGTATCAAAATGCCTGTTTTATAACAATATAAAATGTCGTGGAGCTCATAAATTTAGAGAAAAAACAATCTTCTTCCATACTTTCTTGTTAGCGAAAGAGACTTTTTCAGCTAATTTCTCCTCTGCTTTCCTTGAGGAAAAAATGCTATTGCTTTTGGCTTTATCTATAACTTTTGGGGACGTGAAAAGACAGGTAAAATGGGAACACGTGCAGTCTGTGCAGATGGTTACTTAAAATCAGTTTTGGGGAGACTTTGCAATTTTTTGGAGCAAGCAAAAAAGGAGCAGCGTGCTCAAGGTGAAAGCATCGTCTCGGTGGCTAGCTGGGCTGCTGACGCTCCAGCACCTTCGGCGGTCAGGGCACGATTACCGCGGCGGGGGCTCCAGGGCTGACACGGTGCCTAACGCGCTGCCGGCACGGCGCTCCCTCACCTCTGACGGTCCTGACGGTGCGGTGAGCCCGGTCCTCGACGCTTCTGCAGTGATGAGGGGTGCTGCTGCTGCTGCTGAGGGTGGAGGAAAAGGAGACTGCTTTATCGCCGTGTAACTGGCCAGCATGAGAGAGCACCCGAGTCCCTAACAGTAAAACTCTTAGTTTGCATCGCGCAGCATCTAGGTTTCAGTCTGTCCTCCTAATTATGGCAATGCCTTCCTGAGCCATACTGCGTATGCTGTGCAGGTATTGCATCTCCCTTGTGCTGAGAATCGTAAACGGGCCTTGTGCGGAGCTGAAGCAGGTGGGGGATGAAATTGGTGATGGAGACAGCGAGCATTTGGTTAAGGTCACAGCAAGTTTGTGGCAGAGTGGGAATTAAACTTCAGCCTCTTAAATCATTGCCTCGTGCTCTGGCTACAGGCTCCAGTTTGTGTGCGGTTTACCTTTGCTTTGCCCAGCCTGGGAGGGGAGTTTTAATGGTATTACTCTTGAAACGCTGCAGTGAAAAGCTCAAGATTTCACCTTTAGCAAAGGTGTTTTTCTGTCCCCTGAGCTTTGCTGTGTAAAGCACGGCAGGTGACCTCAGAGCTGCGGGTGCTGCCCAGCACCCCCACCCGCCAGCAGAGATGCGTGGAGTGCCAGAAGCACCCGTGGGTGCCAGCCACAAGCACGGGGTGCTCCGGGCAGAGGGCGGTGCACGCTGCTCCTCGTTCCCGGGTGCCTCTGCAGAGGTCAGTGGGGTGACCTCACCTGAAGTGACTGAAAGCCTGAGGAGCAATCACTGCTGTGAGTGGGTTTCTACAAAGCACTGCCTGACCTGGAAGTTTTCTTTGCCTTCAGGGTGGGAGCAGAGGAAGACTCAAGCAGAATGCACGTGGAAATTTCACTTTCGAAAGGTGGTATGTAGCTTTTCAGTGTTTAAATAAACCCAAAGTCACGTTTTTGCTGTTCTTCATGCCGTGCTGCGAGAGCTGTAGAGCTGTCTGACCTTCAGAGCATGCCCTGCCTTCCCAGCCAGCAGCTGGGCTGTGTTTGGAGCGTCGCTCCAGCTGTGGCTCATGAGTGCCCGTGATGGCTGGGAGGGGCAGAAGCTTCTTGGGGCCCCTGGTGGGCTCCTGTGCTCTTGGCTGGGAGGGGACTGGTGAGCCTCTGCCTGGAGATACACGGGAGTCTGGCTCAGCAGGGAGGACTGGGAGCCGAGATGGTAGGTGCACGGGGGCACGGAGGCTGTGTTGTTCTCAGATAGGTACCTGCTCTTCTGCCTTGCTCCTCTGAGGGTGCACATGATGGAAGAGGGGTACAGAGGCAGTTTTTTGTGATACCGTGTGATGTGTTTGAGGTTGGGACAGGTTTCTGGACTCAGAGAAGTCAGCCTCTCTGATGTCTCTGAAGGGGTCTTCAAACTGGCAGAGAGGAGGATCGGTTTGGACCAAGACTATCTGTGTGGCCACTGCTGGTGGCAGACCAGGAGAACTTGCAGTTCATCCCTCCAGGCCTGTGATCCTCCTCTGAGACCAGGCTGGATCTTTAACGAAGGCTGCATTTATTTCTGTAGCAGAGAGCAAGAGGCATTTGGGATATAGTCGTGTATGGGCCTTTTGGGGGGGCTGCTTTTTTTTCCTGCTGATGATCACATAGAAAAATTGTAATAAATGGGGGAGAAAGATACTGGGGAAGGGGGTGCGGTGAGAATTTAGACCTTGTTTCTGCCCCTTTTTGGCTGGGCGGGAGCTCAGATTCAGGTGTTGCTGCCCGGCCTGATAGCAGAAAGGTGAAGTTGTGTGGGGTGGTGGTGTCTCCCCCGGAGCTCCTCAGCCCTGCCTCAACAAATAATGAGGGCAGGGGAAGCCGGGGAGCGATGGATGCTTCGCCTGGGTGGAGGACGGCTGGGCGCCCGTCTGTGCTCCGGTTAAGACTTAATGACCTCTCCCAGAGGAGCAGCTTCCATGGGAAAATCTTCCCTGGTGGGTGGAGCCTGTCTTGGGCAATGGGGAGAGCTGCAGTGGCGTTCCTGCCCCAGGTTACCTGGAGAGGGGTTGAACCTGCCTCTCCCCTGTCCCTGCCACATCTCCGGGTTGTGGGGCCATGTGGCATCAGTGCTACTCTCGTCTTGTTCTTGTGGGGTTGTTTGGTTTGATTTTTGTGGCTGGCGCTTGAGTCGCTGTGTGGTGATAAAACTGAAAAATCAAAAGTGCTTCATTTCACCAAAGTTGTTTTTCCTGCCCCCCTTTACAGAATTTCCATGGAAGTGGGAGCAGGCTCGGGGCTGGGGGTACAAGACTGCAGAGGGCTGTTGGTGGCAGATGGGAGTTGGTACGGAGGGGCTGGTAGGAAAGCAGGCTGTGGGAGGGGTGTGAAGGGGAGGAGGAGGCAGCAGCTCCGCTGGGACGGTCTGGGAGCCGTGCGGGCCACCAGTACCAGCTGGGCAGCAAGGCAAGAAGTGCTGGTAGGCTGCAGAGTCAGTCCCCTGGAGAAGGCGTGGGGCATCTAGGGTGAACATTGTCACGAAGGTCTGTCTGAGCTTAATGGCTGATGGCTGGAGAGCGAGTCTTGAGAAATGAATTGCAAGAGCTGGGGTAGGAGAAATCCTGCAGCTCTTCATTTGCCAAAGCCACAGGACTTTTTCCATGGGGATTTGCAAAAGTGGCAAGGAGAGGAGGTCTGTGGGCATGGGACTCAGTGCTGCTCGCCAGCAGGGAATTGATCTGGGCTTTCTGTCCAGCTGTGTCTCCCGTTGCGTGTCCTGCCTCACCTGGCTGACGGCCTGGGGCAGGTCCCCTCCCAGCACCGCTGGCTGGCATCTCGCACCTTGGTGTCTTCCATCAGTGGGTGAAAATGGGCAAGTCCTCATTCCTGCGATGTGCCAGCTTTAAACTGGTCTTGCCCAGGGTCTGAAAATACTTCTGTAAGCGATCTCTGCAGACGCTTTCCCTGCCTCCTCCTGGTGCTGGCAGGTGCCTGGTTTGTGCAGCAGGCTCTGCTTGTGCCCCCACACCTGGACTCATTTGCTCCGTGACCCCTCACGATGTTCAGGGCTGCCCCTTGCCGGGGTGTGTTGTACCTATGTTGGGGTCTTAATGCGGTAGGACTCTGTTGCAGACTAAGTGTCATTTCACACCTTTTCCCACAAGCTGAGGGTTTCCTAAAGCGTTGGTTGGCTTATGGAGCGCGCTTGTGTTCCCAAATCACTTGGGTGCTCTGACAAGTCATGCTTGCCATTAAAATACTTCTGTAGTGCCTGGTTGCTCCGGGACCTTCAGGTCACCTCTCTCGTTACTCTTTGCAGGGCTGCGGGGTCTCTTCCTTAGCTGCTGCCTTTGTCTTGATGGCAGGTCTTGGGGCTGGGCAGCATGTGGAGGCAGAGGCCGGGCGCTGCGGGAGCAGAGCGCTGCCGTACCCGGTTCTGCTGCTCCTCCCGCAGTGCTGCTCGCCGACCTGCCTGCCGTCTTCCTTGAGCGAGCTGCTCCTCCGCTCGACACCTGTGTCGTCTTGTGTTCTCCCATCTAATTAGCTTTCCAGGCCTTTGGTGCAGGGACCTTCTCCTATTTATTAAGTGCCTGTGACTTTGCTCTGGCCTCTGTGCCCTACTTGCGTTATACAGATATTAACAACGGTGGTGGCTTGGCCAACATGTTTCCCTGCCCTTCTGCCCCTTTTCGTCTAGATTGGTATGTGTGGGAATACAGCTTTGAAATCAGAGGTAAGGAACAGGCTGCTCTTCAAAGCCAGGTGTAGATTTTTGGTTTTTTCGCCCCTGAGGATACTCTATTTATGGTCTTCGCTGCTGCTGAATCTGGAAAGAAAGCATCTCCCAAATCGGCCTGCAAAGAAGGGTAATCCATTTATGCAATGCTGATGCAGTCGAGCTCAGACAGCGCTGTGACAATCTGCGGTAGATGTGATTGCGCTAGGAGAAACCCGGGTACGGGGGCTGGCTGGATGCTTACCTGCAGGTCTGGGGGCCGGCAGCCGCGGGTGCAGGGCAGAGACGTGGAAGGGCAGCTCTGGAGTGATGCTACAGTTAATTTAGCTGGGTTTTGCTCTGCCGAGAGGATTCGCCTGGTCTGTCTTGAGGTAACCACGCCACTGCTCCCCACCTCTCCTGCTAGCTTAACATGGGAGCTTGTGCTTGGTTGTTCCAGCTTTTTTCTTCCCCAGAAATATTTCCCTGTTGCATTCGCTGTAGGAAAATTTCAGGGAGAGGGAGATAATTCAGTTAGTTGGAAGGGGGGGTGTGCGTGTGAAACCAACCCTCCAAAACGCAAATCTGCCACCATCAAAACAATAGATAAAAGGGACAGACAAGAGAGGAGGGAGGGCAAGCATATTTCAGAAAAGCTGTGCTGTTTTTGGCTTCGGCCAGCAGGATCTAGCAGTTTGCATAGAAAGTAGTTTATTGTCAGCAAGAGCCGCGGATACCTGCCAGCTCTGCGAAGCCGTTAGCAGCAGTGCATTATGCCTGTGAAAGGCTGCGGTGACAGATCCGTCCCCTTGGCTGGGCCAGCCCCTGGCCTGTCAGCTCCTCGCCGCTCCAGCTTGCCGCTCGCGAGTACCTTTCGTCTTCCTTGCGTTTCTGCGCTTCAACGGTATTGGGCCAAATCCTCCACTGCTGTAAATCAGTTCCTGCACCGAAGTTGAAGGAGTTATCCCAGTTTCCCCCAGCTGAACGTCATGCCTGGGCATTTTTTTTAGTCATCCCCTATTAATTTAAAGTTGTCTTGTCCACTGACTCAACCCCGGTTTGGATGAGAAGGGCTGTACTTGGGTCGAGTTACTGCCGTACCCCAGCCTGATCCAGGAGAGCTCTCCACAACCTTTCCTTAGCAGACCTCCAGACCCCGATTTATCCACTCATCTTCCTCTTACCAATTTTTTGCCATTTTTCAATAATTAGGGATGTTTTTGGAGGCTTGGATGAAATGACCTGGTCACTTCATGGCCAGGTTCGTGAAGTGACCTTCTGATCTCAATGATGGGGATGTGCAGGGTGTTGGATTTTTAATCAGCAGCTTGGAGAGCAAGATGCTAATACGTTTCTCCCTGATGTGGTGGCAGACACTTAGAGGAGAGGCTGTACGTATGTATGCATTAAGTACTTCGCCTCATGGTTAACGTGAGCTTTCTGTGTTTGCTGGTCGTGCACTTGGACTGTGCGGCGTGTGGGGCAGGGGCTGCCTGCACACAGTGCCGTGCGGGGTGGCGTCCCCTCCCGTCTAGAGCCGCTCAGTGCTGCTGGACCAGAAATAATGAACAATCCTAATGAAGGGGGCAATTACACTTGTTTTTATCACAATAAAAAGATTACAAAGGATTTTCTTCATCTGTGTAGGTGTGTTAAGTAAACCTGTCTGGAAGTAGTCTTTGCTGGGGAGCCGCGTGGCTGAGCGCAAGGCAGGTAACTTCACATCAGTGTAAAATCGTTGTCTCCCCTAACCTGTATCCCGCCTTCCAGAGGTGAGTTTGGGTGTTCTTGTCCCGTTCGGTTGTCGGAGGCGTGTGGGCTGTGCGACGGCCCCCCGCGCTGTCCGTCCGGCAGGAGCGCGGGCGGACCCTGAGCTCCGCGCCAGCTTGCTTTGTGCCCGCTAGAAACTGGGTGTCCGCTCCGAGGTCCTGCTGCGTTTCCAGCTCATTGGGGTTCCTGGGCCTTGATGCGGAGAATATAAATACACTTCTCTGAGATCAGTGTGCAATTGGGGAACATCGGTATATTGTATAGCATGATGGAGTAGTATCCTTCATGCCAAAAAGTGCAGATCGGGATGTGTTTAGCTGTGTTTCTGCAGTGCCGTAAGTGGCAAACTCCAGCCAGAGCCGTCTGGAATAGCGTAAGGAGCTCGTGAGTTCCCACGTGGAGATCTGGGTCACACACGCAGCGTTTTCAGAAGTTCTGAGCAATATGATCAGTACTTCTTTCCACTCTATTTCATTTTCATGATCATAAGTAGAACAGATCAGCAGTCTTGCTAGAGAGCCTGTTCTCACCAGACTGCCGCCCCAGCTTGGCAGGGACAGGAGCGCCCAGCAAACACACACTCATGTGCTCCCTGTCTTATTTAAAGAGACATGGCCAGTGGAAATGCACCGTCTGCATTGTCCTGTTTGTATTATGAAACGCCGTACAGGCACAAAGACAGGGAAAAATGACTCGTATACTTATTGTCCGTGGGAATATCTCTGGGAGGAAGCACAAATAAAGCTCTCCAGAACCTGGCTTCTGAGTTAGTAATGTAAAACTGGTGCTGGGTAATTGGAGTTTTGGAAAATACCTTGCGGTGATGTTCAGTGCTTAAAAAAATAGTTCACCCGCTTTGAAATACGCTATGGTACAGAACTTTGGAAAAACTCTTTATTGTAGCAAAGTTTTTAAAGATGTCACAGTATTATTTTATTATAAAGCCAGCAGCTACAGCATTTATAAGTAAAATGTCTGATCTGTATACTGGCCTGAACAAAATGACAATGTAGTTAATGCAAGCTGTTTAGTAGTCTTTATCTCTGCTGAGAAAATGAAAAAATGTCTTTGACATGTTTCCCATTAAAAATCATCCAATTCTGAATAACTGCATTTTCAGAAAGAAAACTGGTAGCTTGCTTTTTTGTAACCGTTCCTACTTTTCCTTGGAAAGCAGAGTTTTGCTCATTCCTTGCTGTTCTCCTAGCCCCTCTGCAGAATATCAGAATTTTGTTCTACATTTTCCTGGCTGTGATTTAGTGTGTATTGAAATCAAAGGATGGGACCCTTTTTTAGTGACATAGGGGCTCAGGCCCCACAGCCTTTAGCAGCTGATGTGAAGCTTCAAGTCAGCCTAAGTTTTGCCTTAGAACAGGCGAATAAAGAATTGCAAGATGCAGTCCGAAACGAGAAGCCAAAAGCACATGTTGCAAAAGATTTGTTCTCAAAGAGAATTGGTGATTGTTGCATCTGCCTTTTTGAAACTGTCCTGGGGATGTGATTGTACAACATTTATAGATCAGAATATGCTTGTGCCTTTCCCACAAGTGAGCCCGTGGTGCCGGTGCTGCTGCTGCAGATGGTGTGGCAGCCCAAGGTGGGACCTCACCAGTTCAGGTGGGAAGGGGCCGTGGAAGCCAGAGAGGGTCCGGCCACCTGGCCGTGGTGGTGGTGGGATGCCCTGCCTGCAGCCCTGCCATGGCGGGATGCTACAGCTGAGGTGATGTCCCTGCTGCTGGGTGCTGAAGCGCTTCTTGGTGGTGGTCCTGCCTCATGCCAGCACCTAAAGCAGGGAGAGACGCTGCCAGGCCCAAATGGTGGTGCCTCCTGCCTCCAACGGGACGGGCAAGGTCCCTGTTTCATAGGCAGCCACGTGTGAAGGGTTAAACCGCAGCTGACAGTCAGTTCCTCTTTCGCCGAATCTGCCAAAACACGAACCCAAGTTTCTGAGTTGTTTTCTGCAGGGGCTGATAGGAGCGCAGCCGGTGCCCGTGCGGCAGATGTCGAGTTGCCTCCAGCCATACCGTGGGGAGGCCGGTGCTGGCAAGCAGGGAAACGTGGACCCCATTTAATTGTCATAAAATGTCCTTGTTAGCAAGGTTAAAATCTTGATGTGTCCCTGTTTTCACAGGGAAATCCTTGGAAGGCCAAACCTTTGAAGAAAGCATCTCCTTTCATCTGTAACGTGTATTTTCTATTGCTGTGTTGGGCCAAATGTGTTTTAGAGTGGAGATACCGAAGGCAGGGTTTTTGGGGTCAGCGGGTTGCGAGTCCTGCCGGGGGACAGCTGACCTGGAGGTACTAGAGGCGAGCTTTTACTGGTGTAAGTCACAGCCATCCCATCAAATTCAGCTGTGGACCAGTTCTGCCGCTATTTACGCTGATTTGTGTGAACGCTGAATGTAGCCTTTATAAACACTTTTATTGCCAAATTAAGCTTTTCCCCTTCCAAAGTCACCTCAAATGACTTTCTTCTTCTCCACCCCTCGCTTGGAAAAGCTTGCAGTCTGAGCGAGGAAGGCGTTGTGGGTGGGGAGGGAGCAGGCGAGGTTTCTGCAGGACCTTCTGGGCCGCTGCAGTCCTCGCGGGTTCTCCCTCGTGCCTTTCCTCCGCGCGGCCACGCACAGCGGAGCATCAGCTGCTGGGAGAAGAGCCTCTCTGCTTTGAAAACAGCTTGTGTGTGGAATTGAGACTGCTTAGCTCGGGTTACCGGAGTATGTTTATTATTATGGGAGATGCCTGATGTTGCCTTGTTGCATGTGTTCCTTCTGAGAAACAGGGTCCGCTTCTATAGGTGATGTTTGTGTATGTTTAACTCACAGCCTAAGCTCTTACCCGTGCTTACAGACTAAACAAATAGCAAACAGCATTCTCTAAAGTTTGTAAAGCATAGCAAGTAGGAAGTGCTTGAAGTTTCAAATGATGATAATGAGTTTACCAAGTTAAACACTTTTTGCTTAGGAAACAGGAGTGCTTAAGGCTGCCCGCGCAGCCGTGGTTCTTCCCCCAAACGTGCACGCGGGCCGACTCCTGCCGGCCTGGGGAGCGTTGGTCCCAGCCACTGCCATTGGCCTGGGTGCACGTTTCCAGGCCGCCCCTTCCCAGGCTTTGCCTCCCTGCTGGTGGCGTGACGTGGGAGCTGCCCTGAGCAGACTCTGACCTGGGCAAGACGAGAACTCTCAGGCTGACCTCCTCTCTTAATGGGATGGGTCAGAAAACCGAACGAAAGGGTTGGGACCTGCAGAGAACCTTTTACTTCATCCCTTAAGCACCCTCTGGGACGTTGCCCCAGGATTTGAATCTCTGTTCCACTGCTCTTTGCTTGCGATCTGTTTCCGAAGTGCTGGACAAAACTGGGAATAGTTCAGGTTTGAAGGTGGTTTTGAAGTGTCAAGCGTTGAGTGCAGACTCCAGCCCCTGCACAGACCCCCAGGGCTGTGCCTTCCCTGCGTGCATGGAGTAAAGCCTGGTGTTTCCTGGTGGCCTCAAAACGCCCTGGACGTTTGACAGACAAACGCGTTCTTCCCAGCAGGCAGGGCAGCCAGGCCCTGCCGCCGCCTGAGCACGTGGAGGAGGAAGGCCATGGACAGCATCAGTGATATGCACTTGAGGAGTATCTTGAGTAGCAAAGGCCTGGTGAGAGAGCCTGCGTTCTGCTTGCTGGAAGGAAGATGGATGGGTGGGTGGGTGGAAATCTCTCTCAAATGTTGGGTTTTTTTTAGATGGGCTCAAGGTCTCTGTTGCAAGATAGCTGCTTTGGTGCGTGTGCCTGCTTGAAGTGGATGCCTCGGCTGCTTAAAAAACAAAAGGTTTTTTTCTTCCTCCCGTGAACTAAAAACTATATAGGATGCGCGGAACTGACACATGAGCACGTGCTTTCCTTAGGCAGACATGACATGTCCAAGGCTGACCAGCATTGTGCCATGTATGTCATGGAAATCAGCCAGCTGGTTTTGTTGACATTGCTAAAATAAAGTTTCGTTTACCAGCACCAAGGCGAAGCCGAAGAGGGGAGCAAAGCACGGAGAGAGTCAGCAGTAATGGGGCAAAGTAACGCGTTACCTTTTGTAGGGTTACTTGCTGCGTACTCATACCTGGACCCACCCCGTGCCGTGCAGGCGTGCAGCTGGAGCCAGTCCGTGGCCTGGGTCGTGAAGCAGCTGTAGAACAGCTGCAGGCTGAGGTGCTGTATTGCTGATGGGAGCCGGGGGTTGGTGTCATGTGCCTTCACGTTTATTACACGCAAACTGCTTTTGGTACCCAGTGAGTCGACTTTTCGGTGTGTTTCTTGCCCAGCTATTACTGCCTGCACTCGCTTCTCAATATTCACTTATCAGTTCCTTGTGGCTTCTCAGTGGCAAAGTCCTGGTGCTGGCTACTTTCATCCTTCGCTGGAGTTGAAGATGAGCCACTTCAGTCTGCTTATTTAATGAAAAAGTAGTCTTTGCTACTTTCTTGCCTTCCAGATGGTGATTCTTGTTTCACTGACTTGGTGGCCTAGGAACAGAGTTTTGGGGGTTTCCTTGGTATTCTCAACAGTAATCGTGTAGCACTGAAACTTTTTGTTTGAGAGTGTGCCGCTGTTTTGCAATTGGGTCTGGGTCTCGGTGGCAAAGAAACTGGTGAGCGAAAGCAAGATGGCTGGTGTTGGAAAAATGAGAAGTCGGTAAATGCGCGCACGCTTCCCGTGAGGAGGACGGGGCATGGTAAAGAGTACACCCAGACCCCCGGGTCTAAAATGGTTAACTCCTGCTGGACTGGGGTTTATCCCTGTTTTCAGTCTTAGATGAAGTACATGCCCCTGATGTTTGCAGAGGTTTCTTAGTGATTGGAAGCAGGGGGGACTGCTGAAGTGACTCAGAGGCATGCTCTGGCTTCGGTGAGATTGTGTTGGGTGGGAGTAACAGCGCAGTTGGGCTTAATAAGAACCATTTTGAGAATGAATACAGCTATACTCTCGTAAAGATGTTTCCATCAGTTGCTTTGTGCTCTGCGAGCAGAAGCTGAAGGAAGCTGTAGATTTCATGTTTATAAATGAATGCTTCCTAATGCGTTGAAGAGCTGCTGCCTGGCCCGCAGTGAACACCTTCAGGAGCCTTTCCCCCGATGTCATTAGACTTGGGCACGCGATATTGAAATGGATCCCTGTTGACCACTTTGGCGAAAGTAACCATTCGGACATTTATTACAAAATTGAAAATGGCGATTGCTCCTACGCCTCCGCCGCCGCCTCCCCACTGCTGCTTCCTGACGCAGCGCGGGCGGCCGAGCTCTGCCCTCGCGGCCCCGAGGGACCTCGCGCTCTGTTGGGGCAGAGCTTTCCTAACACCTCTGTAGCACGTTACTGACTCACAAAGAAGCCTACCTAACTTCTCTGTCACACGCTGTATTTCTGAGGCCTCATTCAGCAGCAAATTGAATTGTAATCCTGAGCAGAAATGGCTTAAATGTTGTAGAAGCATGTGCAAAATTCAGCAGAGTTTTGCTGGTACTTAACAGCAGTGAAATGCCTACAGGAGTAATAAGTTGAGGGTTTTCGGGTTTTTTGTTTGTTTTGGTTTTGTTTTTAAACCAAAACAATGGATGGTGCTCCAGTTTTAAACTGATTGAAGCTTACAACTTCTCGTGAAACCGTAGATGGTCTTCTAGTATGAACCTTTGAAGCTGTGGAGGAATGAACCTGACTCCTGATGTTTTTGGGAGTAACTGGGATGTGGAGCTAAGGGCATTGTACCTTACCAGTGGGATTACAAACACTGCTGTTTCTCACCCAAGGGACACCGGGTTTGAAATGCAAATGTTTTGGCTGCTTCAAGCATTCAGGAACAGAATCAGGAGTTGCCTTTCTTGTGCAGTCTCATGTATCTACTGCTCTTTTCCTTTAGGTTATGATGCCCTGAGTTATTCTGAGGAAAGTAATGACAAATGGAGTGGGAGACAGCTACTGCAAGCAAATGAGGAGAACACGACTGACGTCCCAGAGGATGGGGGGCAGCCGTACGTCAGAAATTGCACTGAACCAGGTAGGAAGGAAAGTTGCTTCCAGCTACTTGGTCTTACAGGTGGCTTTCTTACTTCCAGGTATCTGTATTGGTATCACCTTTACTGCCAAAACCTTGTACTTACTAATTTTTAAGTCAATAAACACGTTTGTTGTTTTCCTTGTATGCATGCACCATATGGGTATTGCAGACTCCCTCGGCAACGATGGTTAAGAGGAGGACCTGCTGCCAGCTAGAGTGCAAGACAATGTTTAGTATATACTAATAGCCAAGCGCCAAGGTCATAAGCAGCATGTCTTCTGTGGTTCTTGCATAAACGTTGCGTGCGGTTCTAGCAGTGGAATGTACATAGTGACATAGGTGTGCGCTAGTAGGATTATTATCTGAGAAATTAGTAGGTAGTCTTATATTTAGTACAAGTGCTTCCACCAGCAGTGGACCCAAAGAAACCTAGTCTTCTGTAGCTTGAGGTTGGGTTGATCTGCTGGTAAGAAATAGGGGTTGGTTCATAATGTAGCTTTTTCCTCAGGGAGTGACCTTAGCAGGGTCCTCCTCATCTCCTTGACTCCTGTTTTTATGAAGCTTGTGGAAACTTAATGTCATTGAAACTCTGCTGCTCTACTATATTTTGTTGAGGTTGGTTGACATATTCAGAAGCTTTTGGAGGAGGTGGGCACAAACACGTCGGCTGTGTTTGTATGCTTCATGTGTCCCGCTTCCTCAGGGATCCACCTGCAGCCAGGATTAAGGCAGACTGGGTAGTGGGGTGTTCACCTGTAGGAGATGAGCTGACGTGCTTTTGGAACTTGCCTTCCCTGAGCTGTTCGGGGCTTTTTGTCCATTGCTTGCACTTGTTTCGAAAGAGCCCCCCTCTATTTAGAGGGGCAGTTCCCTGTCCCGCAGTTAAAAGGACAAATCACTTGCAACCCTGTACAAAAAAACGTTCTGTGGGCAATAGAAAAAAGAATAAGATGGGGAATCTTCAATTTGCATCCAGTCGATTACGTCGTTGTTATTTCCACGTAAATAGAAGTCATCATAATATATCACTATTAAAAGAGAAGGCTTTATAAGCTGTTCAGTCCTTTATTTAAATACTTTTTCTTCTCACAGCAGAGCTTGAACGTCGTTTCCTCAAAGTGAGGGGAGGGGAAAGGTGTTTCTCTGTTCTTCAGGGCTTACGTAGGTTACGTGCCCCAAGAGAAATTCTAACAAATACAGTTCTTGCTGCACTTCTCTGCCTATAATTTTTCCTCTGCTGTAATCCTTAATAACATTTCTGGACAGATGGATGATTATAGTCTTCTTTAGACAGCAAAAACTAGTACAAAAATTCTTCTTATTAAATTTTTTCCTTGTTTCCATATCTCCCATATAGTGCAGATCCAGTCTTACAGCCTCACAACAGCATCTGTAGTAACCTTTCCCCCACCGCTCTTGGTACGTCAGCACCTGCTACCTCACCACCCTCGGCTATTTCTGCTGCCTTCACCAAATGAAGTGACCTATAGGAAACGTGTGGGGTTTTATTTCTGGTGTGTGGTTTTTCTCCCTCTTTTCCAGATGATAAAGCGATAATTACTGAGTACATTGTGTAGTGTTCAGGAGAGAGAAAGTAGGAATACCTAGGTGAATTACTATTTTTTTTTTCTCTGAATTATCATGACATTACAAGAGAAGACATTCTGTAATAGCAAACTGATTAAAAGTACTGTAGAAAAGAAAGTAAAAGTAATAAAGTCTAGGTCCTGTGTGGTGTTTTGTGGATTTTGTTTGGACCATTATCATAGTGTAAATTTAAATCATTAATGCTGGGCTGGATGGCCGTGGGAAATGTTTGCGTTGTCTTGGTTTGAACGGGAGCGGGACTCTGTTGAAGTGTCTGTGCAAGTCACCGGTTGGCTTCAGTGGCCTGCAGGCCCCGTGCAGGATACTTTGGTTCTGCTTTGCAGCAAATTAAGGGAGGAAAAGAGCTGGTAGAAGTGATGCTGTAAATAGCATTGATATGTCATCTTGTTCTGCATGATTTTTGTGCTGTATGTGATAACACAAATGAGAAAGCAAACTGTTGTTAGTTGTGCTTTGGGAAGAACTTCAGAATTTTCCATTTTCCCTGCGACTCAGAATGATGCCAGGTTTCTGAACCCAGCACAAAATGGGCCACCAGTCATCAGCCCATACAACTCCATCCTGCTGCTCTCTTCCCTAATGCCAGGACTGAGGCAGCCGTTCGGGAGATTGAAGTGGGACCCGATGATGGAACTGGGCTGCTGAGGTCAATCTAGCCTAGGGCAAGCTTCAGCACCATCCCAGCAGATTAGGATGAGGCAGCCTTCAGCGCAGTTTCTAACAACAGCTTTCGTGTTTAAAAGTGTAGACAGGAATAGGGCGGTTCAAATCAACGTACAGCTCCGACAGTAATAACTGTTGTTTTTAAACAAAGCTGATCGAAAGCTCGGTTCGACAGCCTTTCAGGGCAGCACAGTCCTCCTTCCACCGCTGTCTTAGTGCAGGATCAGGCCCCCCAATGGTGTCTAGCTCTGAAGCGACAGCAGAGGCCTGAACTAGCGAGGCAGTCAAGAAGCACAGGAGTCCACCAAGCGTGTCTGCCTTTGCCTTCTGTAAGTGCTTGCCTCTGCAGTGCTGCTCCAGGAAATGAAGGCAATTTGGCTAAAATCGTGATGTTGCTGAGCATTATTGACGTGCAGTGCATAGCCTAACCCTTGGGTGTCTGTTGTTACTTGGGAATCAGCAGAGCTTAAACCCTCCGTAGCATCCCCACAGGACGTGCGCTTACGTGCATTTGGCCTTCAGGTGCTTCTCCTTCTCTTCGGTGAGTATTGGCAGGAAAATGCTGCCTGAAAAGGTAATTCTTTTTCCTGCCTACTCATATGAACACCTACAGCTAGGCAAAAGTGAGTGTTTGAAAGACCAGTTTCACCTCATCTGTTGGGGGGGGGGGAATAAAATGCCTCATTTTGAAGCGTTTTGTGGTGCAACACTTGGCTTTTGTAGTCTGTTGACAGTAAACACGTTTTTACATGCTAAAGGAAAGATCTTTTTTCTTTAACTGCACGTGTATTTTCGGGCTCATTTGAAAGCTTGGCATGACATTTGCGAACTGCTATTTTTATTTTCTAATGGTTTATCCAGCGGGCTATCTAGTAGCATTTTATCATCAGAACTGCTCCAAATAGTGGGGTTTTTGCTCACTTTTCCTTTGAAACGTACACTGTAGAAATATTAAAGGGGTGAAATGGACAGAATCCAGCCGAAAGACCGTTTTTTTGTAAATTTTTTTTGTCCTTTTGTAATTTTTCACTCTGGAGCTGTTGCAATTGAAGTGATAGTGTGGTCTTTTTGAGCAGTTACCTTTAAAATGCGCTGCTTGTTCTGTCCCATGTAGCCCTGATTCGCTGAACCCCGGGAGATCTTTGAGCCCTACAGCATGGCGCTTGGAAATAAATCTTGCAAGGCTCCATCTGGAGAATGGCTGCTTCTGTATCAGGGGTAGGAAGTAGAAGACTATGTTTCCTTCTGCAAATGTGTTGAACGTAGCCGGTGCAATGATGGCACGGTAACCTCTCTGCTAGCTCCCTGGCCCTGGCGGTGTGGACAGGGCTGGTTAGCTGTCGTGCGTGTGCCTTGGTTGGAGTTCAGCTCTGGGAGTGACTGGCTCTAGAAGCAGCTGCAAGCTGGTGGTCAGCTATGGAAGACGTGGGCAACAAAGCGCACTCCCCAAAAAAGGCAGGGAAAGTAGCAAGGCGTGGCAAATGGATGAGATGAAATGCTAGCCTCAAAAGAGGACTCCTATCTTTGCAAGGCTGCTAGATTATTTTAGCTATTCGTTGCTGCGGGATCTGAGTACCTGCTGGAATGTTTTCAAATGCCAATTTAAGCCTTATTGCTATGAGTCCTGTTAACAGAAAGAAGCTGAGAAATATTCGTCATTTGCTCTGCCCCGATACTACTGTTGTATTTGATTGTGTTGAGTGCTTGGAGAGGCAGAACAACAAAAAAAACCCACATTCTTTCCTAAAGAGCCTCTGGTCTCTTGTCTCCTGTTCCCTTATTTTCCAGTCCTGTAATCATATGTGCTTAGCCTGTCCCTCTTGGATCCCTGGTGGCTCTTCATGGGGGTATCTGCCTGTGCTGTCACGCAGCAGATGTTCTTCTGGCCTCTCCTGCCATCCTCTTGCCCTTGTGTCCATGTGAAGGATGTGTGGAACTAGAGATGGGCAAAAAAACTGGACAGAGTTTATTCACAAAAAAAAAAATGATATTAACTAAAACACTTGTTGATTGTGGGCTAGGTTTGGCAAACTGTTTTAGCTAACACAAAAGGTGGTAAGGAAAGAATGAGAAACACCCGTGTTACTTCAGGCAAAGTATCATTTAACTACCTGGTCCTGTATAAAGATATGACTCACCCCCTGGAAGCCAACAGAAAGGCTTAAGCTGATTTAATGTTGAGCTTTGGGTCGGGTCCATGTGCTACCAAATTCAGAGCTAGGTTTGCACTAGAGAAATTCAGAGAAACTTGCTGCTAATTCAGCCTTGGTTTATCAGCTGCCATGAAGGTGACAGGCTCATAGGCTGTGTCAGGATGGGACGTAATGTGTCTGGGAATTGCTGTTCCAGGCTGCCTGGTTGCGGCACGCCGAGGTCCCGGTGCCACCCCTCGTTAGCTCCCCACTAGGCTGAGGTATGTTTCCGCTGAGGAGCTGTCATCGTGTTCCTCCCCCGGTGTTACCCCTTCCCACGTGCTCGGTTGCTGCTCCTGCCTCGGAAAGGCTGCAAATAAAATAACAGCCCTGCTTAAGTGTGTCATTTTAAAGTCATTATCAGTAATAGCAGGAAGTACGTGATTACTGCAGAAACTGGAAGATCTCGGTATATTCATTTAGACCTTCAGGCACAAAAGTGTTTAATTTAAACAGCCAAAGAAGTTTTTATGCAATTATTTCTTATGTTTCCTCCTCTTATTTCAAAAGCAACTTTCTCTTTTATCCATGTTTCTCCAGTGAGTCATAGATTATGATAATGTAATTTGTAGTGCTTGGCTATGAAGGAGGTAACTCTTCCAGACTGCTTGCTTATGCTTGTTACCGTTTCTTCAGGGCCCTTTTTGCGTTGAACCACAAACCTTAACCCACAAAACCCAAACCACCTCATGTGAGTTTGTGCTTTCTCTTCTCTTTCCCGTTCAGTGTTTGCTCCCCTCTGTTTTGCGTACCTGGGCGGTGGGAGTTCCGCAGCCACCGCGGGTTTCTCGGCGGACAGCTCGGTGACCGAGCCAGGCCCGGTGCGTGGCGTGGCCCGAGGGTGGAAGGAGCAGAAAGCCCGGTCTGTACCTTTGTCTCTCGCCGTGGGAGAGGAGTCCGGCGCTTTGGTGCCTGCGTGGGCAGGCTGGCGTGAGCAGTAGGTGCTCTCCCGGTTGATACGCCATCTCCAAAGGGGTGTTTCCTGTGGGTTGGAGCGGCGCGGTCCTCGTCCCTTGAGCTCACCCTGGGGTGTGGATGTGCTGAAGCACGGCCCGAGCAGGCAGTTCTCAGCCAGAACAGTAGCGGCTGTCTCTGTGCTGAAAAGGAAACCAGCTCTTCGCCCTCGGGCATGCAAAGACGAGGTGCGTGTGCTCAGCTTTAGGTGGTCTGAGTTGTCCTTGGTTGTCGTGCCCGGAATGACGTCCAGAGAACACACACAGGGCATGAGACCTGTGTCTTTGCCTAGAAACACGTTGCTGGTGCTAGAAGAGGAACTATAGCAGAAGAGCCCCTGCCCCTGAAGACGGTCAGCCTTTCAGTAGAATAGGGATGGGACTGCTGGAGAAGTTAGTGCATTAATGCAGCTGTGAAACTCACTGCAGCAGGATGAAATTCAGGGCTTCTAATGTTCCTTGGTTTTCTCTGGGTTGTGTGTTGTCTTCTTTTGGTGGATTGTCAACATTGTATAGATAAAACCGCACAGGAGATCACGGCAGTGGCAGAAGCGCCTGGCAGATCCCAAAATTGTAGCACAGTCTAAGACGGGCTTGTGTGCTAGAAACAAGGTGTATTAAATGAAATAGTCAAGCACTGAAGTATTTAATGAGTGGAGTTGTCCCGAGATTCCCGCTCGTGTTCGTGCTTCCGAAACGTGTACAGCTGCGCTGTCTGCCAGCGCCTGGGGGTGTGCGTATCTGGGCGGCGGAGTCTGAGCTGTGGGACTGGTACCCATTCGCATCGAGGCTGGAGGAGACACAGAAGTTAAATGCGGGTAAGATGTGCTCATCCTTTTAGTGGAGCCTTGATATTTGAGTGCGGAGGGTGATGGCGACTCCTTCATCTCCGTAGGTAACGCGGACTTCTCGCCTCTTGGCCTTTGTACCTGGAGATACGGTGCCAGGCTTGGACTCTTTCCTTTCTGAGCATCCTTCTGCTTTTTGCCTCTGTAAGATGCAAGGAGTGGTATCTTTACAAGCCTGGGTTTTGCTTTAGTGGGGTGGGCTTGTGGGTGGGAAATGGGAAGGCATAGAAAACAGAACTCCTCTGGGAAGGTGCTGGAAGTAGCTGCTGGCAGAGTGAGCAAGACTGCTCTTGTTCCACCGCTGCCGAGTTCAGGAAGGCCTTCTTCACAAGCAGATATAATATGCTCTGTGAAGAGTGATTATTTTTTTTTTTTTCCCTTCCCCCTCCTGTCTGAACCAAAATGCAATTTAAAAAAAAAAAAAAAAAAGTCTCTTTCCCTCAAGCAAAATTAACTTTTTCCTAGCAAAATGGAAAGTAAAAATTTGTTTCTGCCTAGCAAGTTGTAAAACCTTGCTTTCACTTGTGGAAACATTAGAAAAATAAATTGCTGTAAGTTTAGTAACAAAATGTCCTCAAGGAATATAAAAAAGGCATTCTTCCCTCCCTCAGCCATTACAGTTTTGCGGATTTGACAGAAATTTGCTCGAACTTCAGCTCCCACACTCTGTTTCCGTCTGTGGATTGCTCTCTTCCACCCTCCCCCGCCAAAAGAGGAGACTTGACAGAAGTCAAGAGCGTGATTCCTCTTGAGGGAGGGCTGAGAGAGGAGTGAGTAATGCTCGCCAGGCACGGGCTCTCCTGCCCGTTGGGAGCGGGTAGCTTACGCTCTGGTAGGGGCCGCCCGTCCATCCGCTAAGGCGGACGTGAGCAGGTACGGTGAGGCGGGCGCTCAGGAGCCGGGGCTGCTCCGTGCCACAGGTGCTCCGTTGCAGCTGGGCATCACCTGCGTGTGCTCTGCGGGCGGACGTGTCCGTGTCCCTTTCTTTCTGCCCCCCTGCCTCTCATCTAGGTTGAAATGGTTTTGGTGCCCAGTATCACAATGATCCAAGGAATTCCAGTTTCAAGGACTCCAGTGTACTGTCATTCACTTTTATTTTATTTTTCCCCCTTGGTGCTTTGTGAACGAGGGTTGTCGTTTGTCCCACCCTGACGTGGGAGTCCTGTTCCTGGGGCCTGGGGCCTGCAGTGCTAAAACAGAAGTCTCCCCGTGGCAGTGTTTTCTCCTGTAGTAACAGTGGAGACCATCAGGTCTCGTGCTTTGGGAGCAGGGGCTCACAAGTGATACACCATCGCCCTGGAAGGCTGCTGTGTCGCTCCTCACGCCGAGCAGGGCAGAAAGGCTTCATCAACTCCAAATGGAAAGCATCAGAAAAATGTGATGTTGGGGTTAAAACCTCAGAAATAAAAATAAAAACCATGCTTGTTTCTTCCAGGTTTGTGTGCTGGCACGGAGTTGGGTTATCTTTTCCTACAGTCAGGAATGAGAGATGTTTTCTTGATGGGAACAAGAGCTGAGGTTGTGGTGCTGTCACCTGGCCCCAAGAGCTGAGGCTTGAAGAGACAACCACCAACGCTGGCAAAGCTCCACGTCTGACACCTGCTTTTTACCTAAACGTCTTTTTTGACGAGGCTGCGTGCCCCTACAGCCTGTATCTCTGGCTGAGGGGAAGATGGGAGGCCGCCACTGGGTTTGGAAGAGTTCTTCCTCGCTGAGCCTGCCTGCTTGGTTTGTCAGAAATATTGCAAATGATTTTCCTTTTCGCCTGTGTTTGCCATGGGCCATGCACAAGTGCATTAAGTGCAGGCTGTTACAGTGCTGATCTGCAAATGGGTACACCCAGCTCGCTCACCTGTAATTATCTCTTTTTTGGTGGTTGGTTTTTTGGTTGGTTTTTTTTTTTTTTGGCAGCTGGAGTGTGTTTCTGGAGAGCCAAGTTCAGATTCAGGTGAAAAAAGCCTCCCACCCTATGTTTCAGGTAGGACAGGCCTTGTTGGACACAGGGGAGAGCACGACACAGATGTTCTCGTTAGCCTATGTCAGAGAAGTTGACCTACGAAAGTTGTAAAAAAACGCCAAGGGATACTTAAAGATAACTTGCAGATTGTGGAAAGTATTCTGCTGCTTGGTTATTCATGCCGCTGGTTTTTTGGAGGGTATTTTCCACCTGTCTTGCCCTTGGAATGATTTCTCGGGCTGCAGAAATTTTCTGCAAAGTTTTGAATAATGTCTTTCTCTTCTCTCAGTGGAGTTAGTTTGTTTTTTTTGTTTGTTTTTTTTTTTTGTCTTGCAATGAACTAGAAAGAGAGTTTATTTTCCTGACTGGGAAAACATTTAATCTCCCTGGTGGCAGTTCCCATGTCAGTGTGCCACCAAATGGGTGGCGCTGGGGGGAGCTTCCAGGGACCCGCAGACCCTTGAACCTGGCAGGGAAAGGTTATGCCAAGAAATGTTTTTAACAGGGAGGAGCCATTTACCCTTGCAAGAGCTGGCCAAGGGAGTGGAAAATACAGCATCTCTTTCCCCCTTCAGAAGAAGGAGGGTGTCTTTCTCAATAACAGTCTGTCATGTGGAGGACACCAGCCGTGAGATGGTGGTGGGCGAGCTGCGCGCAGGAGCCTCGGGAAGCCTGGTGTTCTCGGGGCTTGTGCCGACGTAGCGCGCGTGAACAGGCTGAGAGCGGGAGCGGTGTCCGTACCGCTGCGACAGGAACGGCGGGAAGGCTGGCCCTGCAGGGAGGGCCCTGGCAGCCCGGCAGCGCCGCTTGCGTCCGGGCTGACCGTGCACACGCGTACATATGGTGCTCGTTTGCTGCAGTGTCAGAACAATTATCCTCAGGCTGGGATTTGGCAGTGCGAAGCTCCTAGCTCTGGAGCTGCTTTGTGACTTGGTTTTGCTGCTTTATTTATAAACATGTTCAGCTGCTCTGGAGTTGAAGCCGAGCGAGGCACATATTTGAGTCAGCCTCGGTTGTGGCTGTGCTGTGGACGCGCTGCGGGGTTTGCTTTCTGGGATGTGTTTTGCAGGGCCTTGATCTGTGGGACTGTTGGATTGCCAGATCTCTTTGAAATAAGAGGTGCTCGCAAGTACTTTATTTAGGACTTTTCAGTCATCTAAGGGGACGAGAGCCCAAGTGTCGCTGAGTTACGCTGACATACAGGTGAGCGGGTTCCTTAGTACCAGCCGCTCCAAGGCAGGACCTGCTGTGTGCGTGCAGTGCGACTGTACCTGGACCGCACGCCGAAGGGGAAGCTCAGAACAATTGCTTTTTGCTGGGTACTTAAAAACTCTAAACTGATCTCCAAAATCCTGCACTTCCCTGGAAAACAGGGCCCTCCGTGCACACACAGGAGGCCAGTAGCATTCTTTTTGCTGAAATTTTGCCAGTATTCCCATGTGATTTTGTGTGTGACTCCAGGAGCTGAAGCTTTAGGGAGAAAAATAATACAAACTCTGTGATTAAAATCGAGGTGGCAGTGCTATTTCCTAGTTTATCCTCAGTGTGTTCTCTTGCATTGATGAAACAAAAGAATTAGAAAAGGGGAGGGGAGCTAAGTGGCAAAACAACACAGTAGAACCCTAGTCCCGAAACCAGCACCACCCCTACGATTTGTAGGCAGAGGAAAGGTAGTGAACTCCTGGGAGCCCGTAGTGCCCTCATCAGAAAGCTGCTGTTTATTTTTGCAGAATGCATCATTGCATATGTGTCAAACAGTTGTAACGAAACCACTACTTGTTCTAATAGAAAAGAATCTCATTAGACCCATTGGCTTCTGGCTTATGAGTACTCAGCCTCCAGTCTTCTGCATCGTAACATGGCCTAGATGTGCACCGGTCATCTGCAAAATCTCACCTACTGGGACTCATTTGCTTAATTGGTGATACTTGTGATTAGCATGTTCCTGTTGTAATTGTTGTTTCCAGTGGAAATTACCGTATTGTCATATGCTAGCTATGCAATAAGGGCCTTGCAGAGTGTTTACGGAACATTGTATGTCATGCTGGGTGTTGAGTGAAGAATGCCAAAGAACAATTGACTGTTGCTACCCAAGAAGCATGTTAATAGTCTTGAGAAAGGATGACAAGGAAAAAAAAAAAAAATTCTGTAGGGAACGAGGAACAGATCTTATCCTGTACACCTGCTGCAATCGAAGACCTAAGAGGACATCATTTGGGAGCCAGTCAGAACTGCAACCCTGTTTGCATGGTAGCTCTTCCTAGTATCCCATTTATCAAGTCGGTGTTTTACTTCAGGCTGCGGGTGAGCTTTACTGACACAACCTGAAGTAGGGAATGCTGGATGTGGAATTACTGGCCAGGGGAGTTTAGCAGTAATTGTGGTAGGCAGCACACAGCTGTAGTACCCCCATGAGGTCCACAGCTGATACCTTGGAAGAGGTCATTTGGTACAGACCAGTCCTTACTGCTTCAACCCCTTGTTCCCTTTTCATCCCTGTCCCTCCAGGTGCGTGGAAGCACCCACAGCCAAGTAGATTTGCCAAAATCCAAGCCTTAACCTCTTGTATCTCACAGCGTTTTGCTAACAATAGGCTGCTTTAGTTATTTAGTTTTTGAAGTACAGTGCAAGGGCTTGGGAGAGAGAGATACTCAGCTAAAAACTATGGACCATGTAAGATAGGCATAGATAGGGCTACGGCTTCTGATCTCTTTTCTCTTTCTAGTCTTCATTTGGACTGTAATGAAATGACCCACCTGCAACCTACTAGTCACCGTTTAATTAAACTTGTTCTCTGGGGACTGCTAATCCAGCAGCCGTTGGCCGGTGCTAAATACGGTTTAGATGTGAAATACTGACCCTGATGCTACCAATCATGGTGAGAAAGCTTTGCCTCATACGTGCTTTTGCTAAAGATCCTCTCAGGCCTGTGACTGGAGCATGGCCAGTGCAGTCACTGGGATGCAGCCCTGCTGGGCGGGAAGGGCTGTGCAGCTGCAGCAGAGGCTCCCGGCGTGCCCGCCGAAACCTGGAGGAGGAAACGTGGGGCTGAACACGCCTGGGAGAGCAAAGGCAGGAGGGCACTGTGCTGGCCGGCTGGATTCTCTGCTGAAGGGACGTGGAGCCTAGGTGACCCGTGCCTGCAGGAGCAGCTTCTTCTCGCCTCTGTCAGAGACCGAAAATGCCCTCGTGGTCATCCCTGGACCCAAGCCTCTGGTGCCCGAGGACCTGCGTACCGAAATGCTCCGCCTGCGGGGATCCCAGTCACTGTCTGCTCTGGAGTGTGCGAAGAGTTTGAAACTTGTTTTGCTGTTTACTTAGACTTGCCAAACAAATAAAAAACAGGCGTGGCAGAGCGCTTATCCAGTGTAAAGCTGGTCTCTTTTATCCCTGTCTTAAGTTTTTGTTTCCTTTTCAAAGACAGCGATCAGTCTGGATAAAACAAAGCTTTCAAACTACGAGCCTGTGAGACTCCGGTCTTATTTGATGGAGTGGGCCACAGTAAAAATAAATGTATTTTTAAGAAGAAAGGAAATATGAGGTGGAGCACAGCTGTTTTGCAATGGAACTCAAATATTCCTTGCAAGATGTGATGGGTTGCGTTTGCACATATGACTTTATGGGGGACAAACACATTTTTTTCAGTTACATCATCTCTAAAGGAGCTGCCTACTTTATCTCTGGAAAAAAATGCAGGTAGCAAATACCAACATTCTTCAGCACAAAGATGGGGAAAATATTTTCCTAAGTACATCATCAAGCAGTTACTACAGTTATATAGGAAGAAGCCATGTTTACAGTAGCAGCAATTGGGGGGGGGGGGGAAACACACCCTGTGTCCCTTTTTATGATTATTTTTTCCCCTCTGAAATGACTTTAAAATGCCCAGGAATTTTCTCAGTTTTGTTTTCTGGGCTTTTTTTGTTTGGTTGGGTTTTTTTTGTTCTTTATATCTAGAGGAATGAGATTTGCTTCCTTGAACTTTTTGCAGGCTTGGGTTACTCCTTTGGTTATTATGAGATGTGGAAAAGACAGCAGAGAGGTTTAAAATACTGAAGAGGGACCACTGCTTCCAAATCTTTGCATTTAAAAGGTGTTAAGAAGCAAAGCAGGACTTCAGACATGACTAAATACCACATCGTACCTTTCTGAACTGGGTTTTACTTCTCTGATGCCCGAGGATGCCAGGCTGCTGTACTGCATCGCTCTAGTAATCTGAGAAGTCTTCCGTGAAGCCCGAGACCTGAATTTCTAAGGAGGAGGTGAAAAAAAAATTGTTGAGTCAGACTTACTCCTTTCTCTTGGAAGAAAATGTACTTGAATTTTTATATGCCGAGCATGGAAAGCAGGACTATTGTAGGGTTTTGGGTTGGTAGCTGGGAAGAACCATTGCGGTCCTTTAGTTTGGCGATGCTGGTCGATGCTGGCGGTGGCCTCTTGTCCTGCCGGCCTGCTGCAGGCTCCCTGGGGGAGCAGGGAGGTCCTTGCCCCCGGCCCTGCTGCCGGAGGGGGTCTGTGGAGGGGAGCGGCGGACCGAGGTGCTGGAGAGGTGTTTTCCCTTCCCGGCTCTGGCGTGGGTGTGCTGGGAGGTGTGGGTCGGGTCCCCCCCGTGCCTCGGCGGCAAGGCGGCACAGCTGATACTGACTTGGCAGCGCAGGGCACGGTTGGACCGTGCTGATGAAAAGCGTGCTGTTAGGAGTTATTACCAATTCGCAATCTGTAAATTGCAAGCGATTGTGTTCATGATACTTTTTGGACCATCTTTCTGATCGAATCAGTGACTGACGCTTACTTAGCAGATGCAAGCTGCTCGACGTAGCGTGGCCTTGGCATTACTGAAGTACAAATAACAGCTCACAGCTGTAATAAAAGTAAATGTGTACCAGATGTAGATGTTCTAGATTGGCCAGATACCAGAATAGTTTATTTTTTTTTACATACCTGAATTATTCTTCTGTCATGGTAAACACAAATTGTCCACTTAAGCATGTAAAAATATATTGCTGCATTTTTGTAAAATGTCATAATTCTCCCCAGCATCCTATTTCCACCAGGCTCCTATTTTGTGAACATACTTCCTGCAACATTTGATTATGCTACTGGTTTCTCCCAGAGCGAGTGACAGCTGGCTTTTTAAAGCATTTCGGAGCTCAGAACAGATGCAAGTTCTCACAGGGCTGCAGAAGTCTGCAAGCCGTGGCTGTGCTGTAGCACAAACACAGATTTTGGGAGGAGGACTTCTGAATAATTTAAATTGTTTCCTGTCTCTTGACAATAGAGAGATTAAGTTGTTCCTCTGTGGGCAGACTCTGGGCAGATCCTTAGGTGGTGTGAGTCCAACGGGCTCTGCTGAACTCTCCTGGCTTACATCAAGTGATGGTTTAGCCCTCCATGGCACAACGTTTTGAGCGTTCGTTTGTGCAGGCAGGACAGATCCAGGTCCCTTGCGCAAACCTGGGGCACGGAGGGTTTTCTGTAGGACCACGACAGGTATTGTGGGCTGCCGCATCTTTTCCCCCTTCCTAAAGCAGGGGAGGGATGCGGCAGCAGCGTCTGCAGCTCTGGCACGTGGTGATGCCTCTGGGCTTTGCCGGTGTGCGGATTTTGTGCATAACCAGCCCGTCCTCTTGGTCAGGAACCCAGAGCACCGAGCGACTGAGGTTCAGTGCTCTTTGGCATCTCGTAGACGTACCGAGCTCCTGGTCGGGCTTTCGGTGCTCTGCTCGCCCTGTGTGCCTTCCAGCAGCTCCTCCAGTTTGCGGTCCCTGTGACGGTAAGGGACAATGTGTCACTTGCAGAAATCTGTGTACTGGCTTTCACTTTCACACTTGTCAAAACAAACAAATGCTCATAGTTGTGCAGTACCATAAAACCAGCCTGTCTATCAAGGCAGAGGTAGAAATTGCCAGTTTGACATTTGAGGCTTAAACAGTAAGATCGGCCTCTCTAATAATTAACTAATTTCATCAAAGTCCACATTGGTATGGGCCATACTGGTATCGCCTTTAGTGAACCCAATAACAGATTGGTGTTTTTTTAAAAAAGAAAGGAAAATCTGTGCTACTGTAAATTTTTGGTTGTTAAAAATTTTGGACTTGCAGTACCAAGGAATTTGGGAATGAAGTCATTTGTTTTGGTGCCTGTTGACCCCAAGTCTTGTAAAATCCACTGTCCCTGGGACAGGCTGTTTCATCTTCTTATTAGAAATATTATACATGGTTATATGTCTTGAATGATAATCTTCAAGTTTGGCTTTCTTTGCAGATGATATTGGTACGTCAAAGGCTTAAGCCCCTCCAATTCTGTCTCAGGTTACACAGGGTTAGCTATTCCATCTCCAGCAGACCTGCAAGAGAGCCTGCTTTGACGTTTCTCGTTCCCGTGACTTGTCTTTCTTCAGACAGAGTATGAAGTTTCTGACCAAAGCCCATGGAGGACAGTATCTTTCCTAACGCACATACCAGGTGGAGTATTTGCTCAGGCGCCAGAGGAGGAAGGAAGTCGGCAGCGAGCGGGGCGAAGCGGGGCTGTGGGAAATGTCAGCTCTGGAGAAGTGTGCGTGGTGGTTATAAGCCATTGAACAGGGAGGCCTGGGATGGAAATGGGAATTCAGTCCCAGCTGTGGCAGGTTCTCTAGCTCAGGTGGTTTTGTGTGAGTTTATGCTGTTTTAAAGGGCAACTTCAGAGGGCATGCACTGAAATATAAAATGTGTTTTAAAGGATTCTCAGGTTTTGTGAGGTTCTGCATAGCTCAGAGAATTACTGCATTGGATTTGGGAAGGGTGCTGGGGGTGGGAGGCATTGCCTTTTATTCGTATTTGAAAATCAGGAATAGAAGACCTCGGTGGTCTGTGATGGCAGGCTGAAACATTGTGTTGGCGTAGTTCCCATGTCCTGGGCCGGTTCACCTCCGCTGTGGCTCTTCCCCGTGCACGCGGCGCGCCTGCGTTGCTCCTGCCTGCGAATGGGCGGCTTTCCATGGCTCTCGGAGGCCGGGCTGCACCTTAACTCCAAGCAGCCTTCTAGCAGAGATGGAGACTGGCAGCTTCCTGACCTGGCCCCGAGCCAGTCCAAGCTTCAAGTGCCCACTAATATTTAACCTCTAGTGAGCGACAGGGGAGCGCTTATGGAAAGAGGTGTGAGGCCCACATGAGCAACGAATGCACTCGTTGCCTCCGGTGCGCGCTGAAGGGATAGAGACTCAGCGGGGACGGGTGGCTGTGTGCGCTCCGGTCAGACCAGACCCCCCGTCTTTTACAAGCGTGGCTTTTATGGCCAAGGAAAGGCGTCTCGGGGCAGCAGGGTGCAGCTCTGCCACTGTAGCTGTTTCGGCAGCAGGCGCTTCCCCGGAGAGGTGCTGTGAGCCGTCCCCCGCCGGTGCTGGCACAGCCCTGGGACCTGGCACCCACTCTGCCAGCATCGCTCTGCCGGGGCATTCCCAGATATGCCTGAAAAGCCGTGAGATTAAAGGCTTGTCAGTGCCGAGTGGCCTCGTGTTTAGCACGCGACCGTCGCCCAAGTGCGGGAAGTAGTGTCGGCAGGGTCGCTTGTTTGCAAAATGTCACCAGGGATGGAAATGCCGGTGGGTTGGAAAGGAGGTGATCGAGCTGAGCAGTGGGCTGCCCCCGGGCAGAAGCCGCTGGAGAGCGGCCTGGGCCGGAGCTGGCGGCCAGAGCTGCTCAAACAAGGCGTAATGCAGGAGAGAGCGGAGCGCAGGGACCACCAGCCCTGGGGGCCGCTGTCCTCTGTCCGGACCAGCTCTGCCGGCGGAGGGAAGGGCCACCGTCGCGGTCTCGCCGTCTCTGCCCGGGGGAGGCACGACCACCTTAGCCGGGTTGCTGTCGAAGGGAGCCCACCAGCACGCTGCCCACCCGCTGCGGGGCCGGGTTGGGTGGTGGTCAGGAGCAGCTCTCCTGCCAAGACCCCTTCTGCAACGTTAGGCCTATTGAGGAGCCTTTGACAACATAAATATATAAATTTTATCCTATTTTAAAGTCTCTTTGTGCTGCTAGAAGGGTAGAGGGAGTAAGCTTGATAATGAAGAAAATCAGGGCAAATGGTTATAAGTACATGCTTTAAATTTCAGTGTGTCCGTGGTATTTTGTAGAGTGAACATAAATGTGTAAGCGAGGGCCTCGAGCCTTAATTTAAATTTCGGTGCCTTCGGGGGTGAAAGCTGACGTAACTCTGAGATCTGTCCCAGGACAAGGCTTTATTAGAGTTTCTGTTTTAAATTTGTTATTTTTGAGCTATTGCTGTAAAAGAAGAAAAATAACATCTGGCCCCGTGTTACAAACTGGATTTTTGTTGCTTGTTTTTCAGTTCTTGCCAGTAGTAAGTATTTAAAAATCAGAGGTCCAGATTTTCCACTGATGTAAATTATTACTAGGTCCATTGACTTCATTGAGTTTGCATTAGTTTTAAACGACCGAGGATCTAATACAACATCCCAAGTCAAGATTTAATACAGTTAGGATGGAGTCTTTATCATCTGTCATTTGCATTTTAAGCAGTGCTTAATTGTATAGTTTTTATACACAGACATGTGCATAAACTCACTTAATGCATGCACAGAATAATGGTTTTATAAATTAATGCTGAAGCAGTTTAATTTAGTGCACAGCAGTGGGTAAAATAAAAGTATTTAATTAAAATGGATTTTTTATGGACTGCATAAAGAATTTTCCAGATTAGATATTGGTTACCCATATGTGCAAGTTGTTCGTTATTTCCTTGCTGTCCCTGTTAGGAAATGGAGAGATGAGTTATTTTTCGTTCCTGAAGCTCCGGCGGGAGGGCGGCTGGCTCCCTTGCGGCCCAGGGCCGGTGGTGAGCGAGCGGGGGGTCGGAAAGGGAGCTCCCACTCGGGTCGGGGCTCTCCAGAAAGATTTGCCCTCATGGCGGGATCAAAGTCTGTCGTGCGAGGTGGGATAAAACCACACAGAAAGAGAAATCTTCTGTGCTGCTCCTGCAGCCTGAGTAGGTGAGGTTTAAGGTAGGAGGTGGCAGAGGTGAAGCAACTGATGCCCCAGGCTGGTTGAAAAGCCGGGAGAGCGGCCGTGTTCTGTTCCCTGAATCAGTGCTGTTCTGCCCCAAAGCCTCGGCCGCGGCAGAGGTGATAGCTGTGGTCCTCCTCGCTAAGCGTGTTTGCTGCAGCTTGCCTGCTCTGCTGCCGAAATCCTGTGTGCCGAAGCTCAGGTAGCCCAGCGCCTCTCGTATGCTTGATGAGTTAATGTTACAAATACAGAACTGTCTGTAAAAGTGGGGCATACTCTGGGCAAAAATAAATAATAAGAAAAAAGGATGCCAGCTGCTTTGACCTTTCAGACTGGGTAAACATCCATGCATCCCATAGTCACCTGCTTTGTTGGGGTTTTGGCTGCAGTTTGCAGCATGGAAAGCCTCTCTGCGTTTCATGTTTGCTCATCTGAAGTTAACGGGAGGTTTTCAGATTTGTTTTTATTTCCATCCCAAATTGCAGAATTTTAGGACATTGTCAAATATCCTTTAAAGGCCAAATGGTACTGGTGCTTCTCCAAAAAAAGTAACCGTTCTGGGGGAGCCCTTGCCCCGGAGTGCTTCACCAGATGTCTGGCTGCTTCACTGTCAGGTCGAGCCCTCTCCTGCCCTGTGCGGGTCCCCTAGACTGATCCTGTGACTGTGCTGGTGGCCGAAGTTAGCGGCCAGGCGCTGCTGCGGCTTTCTGTCCACACCGGCAGTTTTGGGAGCAGGTGTCCCGCGCCCGTAGGCACGAGGCTGGATGAAGATGCTGCCGGTACCTTCAAAGGTTACTGGCACAGCAGTGGTTGTGCCTCTGTGCTGGAGGGGGGAGATGCTTAGGAACATACCCCTCCTCTTGATTTTGTGTTTATACATATGCATAGATAAAAAGAGAGATGGGATAAAAAAAAAGAGCAGTCATGACCAATATATTTGTAACCAAAGACAATCCTGAGTCTGCAGCCTGCTGAATACAGAAGCAGCGTTAAGCCAGGCCTCTGGTGATGGACAGGCAGGTGCTGACGAGCTGAATGACCGCTTCTAATTCGCAGTCCTGAATAGCCTCAGAAGCAGCTGACTGGAGAGTTAGCTCCTGCGCCGGGGGCTGTGACTTCCAGGGGACCTGAGCGCTGTGATGCTCCCTCCTTCTGCAGCTTGGCAGGCTAGCCGTGTCCTGCCCGAGGGACCTTACCTGCTGACGCCTCCTGGTAATTACCCACCACACCAGCTTCATCTAGGGAAGGGCTGTTATTAGTCATGAGCGAGAGATGCTGTCTTCCCCTCTCTTAACTGATGGGAGAAGAAAAGGAAAGGAGGAGGGGATAATTGTTTTGTGTTAAAACAGGGATAATTACTGCTATAGAATTCCACTAGAAAACAAAGCAGCGATTAATTATTCATCGTCACAACTCAAATGCGATCGGCAGAGTCACGGTTCACGGCTTCCTTTGGGCCGGGTTACGGGGCGGCGGTTGAGGAGTCAGCCTTCACCTTCGGTTGCTGGGAGCCCTGCGCTTTGCCGCCCGGTTGCAGGGGTGGCTCCCTCAGAAGGATGCTGGTTTGGGGTCTGTTGGGGCAGCTGCCAGCAGAAGCTAAACCTCTTGCTCCATAAAACCTGGCTGCAAGCCGAGTGCCTTAGGGGACCCCTGCCTGTGTTCGTGGTGAGACGTGGCCTTATCCGTGTGACGCAACTGGGTCAGCACATCTGAATAAGGGCCCTGTCGTAGGAAGAGAGGGGCTGGTCTGTCTGACACTGTCTTCTGGCTCCATCTGTGTCCAGCACCACATTCACGGGGAAAAATATGAGAGAAGTGTGAGATGTTTTTACAACTGGGATTTGGGCTGATGGACTGAGTGACGTTTCCCTGGTGTACTCTCGCATCTCCCAGTAATTTGTGGTGTAAGGAGTCAGTGACTGATTTCTCTGTATGAACTCTCTTCATACTTTATTTTCTCCAAGAATTTGAGTGCTTTCTGAGCCCTGTGTGAGCCTTTGGCATCTGCAACCCTGTATGGCCAGGGCTTTGCTGCTGAGCTGTGCCTGTTGCGAGGAAGTCTCTCCGATGGAGGAAAAGGGAAGAAAAACACAGATTTGTCGTGTGGGGGGCATCAGCTGGCGGAGAAGGTCTCGCACAGCGATCAGGAGGACTCTCCTGATCTCCACAGGCAGTTGATTGCTGCAAGGACCCTCAGTGAGGCTGGGTGCTGGATGCAGGGATGCAGCAGCTTTCCTGTAGCCATAGCAACCGCTGGGGATGCAGTGGTAACTGCTGGCATCCCCGGACCAATAGGCGTGGAAGGGAGGTGGAAACGAGTGCGGTATCAAGGCGAAGCAATGAACTAGCCCACAGTAATCCAGGTGAACCGGGCAGGCACGAGTAAGACACCGTATCGGCTGGTGGCAGTGCCCAGACGGCTGTGTTGCCAGGGTCGTTTCTGGCATGCCTTGGCATGTCTCCACCCCAGGCACTCGGGGCCAGATCGATGGACACCCAGGACTGGACTCTTCTGACTGGGAGGCGTCCTCTCTTGTTGCTTCTTTCACAGATTTATTCAACTCCTCCTTGAAACTGCCCACGTGCAGTTCAGAAATCGCTGTTGTGCAGGCAAGGGTTCTGGCCCTTGTTTTCCCCGGTTCAGATGGGACGATGGGGGCCAGGTCCGCCTCCGCTCCTCTCTGAGCAGGCAGCACGCTGAAGCAAGGTCTGGAGGGCTGTGCCCCGGCAGCGCCGGTGTCTGCAGCCCCCCCAAAGCTGCAGGGTAGGCAAGGGATCAGCAAGGAGAGTTCAGAAGAGCAGTGTACAAGGGAGCGCAAATAAATGGCACCACATAAACTATGTCTTAAAGTGAGATTGTCGAATACCTGCTGAGCCTGAGGCTCCTGTGGGTAATGCTAAGCCTCCCCCTTTCCCCCGTCCCCTTCCCCGGTAACCAGGATTACAGAGTTAATCAGGGTGCAGGAGCTGACAAATACTTGGACTGGGCGATGGAAAGTTCCACTGAGCCACCACCGCGCGTGTGCTGGGGGGAAGCCGGCAGTGGGGAGATCGAGCTGTTCGTGCAGCCTCCATGCTTGAATTAATTCTATGTTCTGCTTGCACTCAGGTTCTTCCTTTTGACGTGTCTTTCCTCACTCCCTTTTTCTTTTTCTTAAAAAAAAAAAAAAAAAAAAAAAAAATCCCAAGTGAGGCTTTTGTTAAAAGCCAGCACATCTCCTGCTCTACCTCCACTGCATCCCCACCGAATGCGTTTGGATTGAATTTGGATTTCCCTGGCTCCTGGGAAAGACTTGCAGGGATATTTAACTTACCTTCAGTACAGAATTAATAAACGGGTTAGCACGCAGGAAGGTGAGAGGACCCAGCAATCCATAGCTGAGTTGTGTGTATATGTTGTTAGCAATAACGTGCTCTGCCGAGTTTCCTTGCAGCTGCTTGGTGGTGTTCAGGGATTACCGGAGGAGACCTTGGTGCGCAGGCACGCGCGCATCCACGTCCCCAAGCACACGTGCAAGCAGTATGAGTGCCTCAGTCTTGTTTCCTCTGAAGAGCACATTGAACTGCTTTGCCCAGTAAGTGACAGTGCCAGTAAAGACGGGATTGACATTTCCCTGGCAGATTTTTCCATGTAGGAAATTCCCTGCTGTTCAGAGTCTATAAATCAGGATCAGATGGCCTTTTAAGGGAGTCTGCTGTCATTCCCTGTTTCCCATCCTATTTTGATTTTGCAGATCCTTGACGTATTCCCAGTGGAGGTGCAGACCTGCCTGCAGCAAATTCATCTAGAAAAAGACTCGCTTTGCTGTCACTCCTTTGCCCAGCCCTATTAAAGCAGGCTGTGGTCCCGCAGAGCCCTCCCCAGCCAGCAGCTTACGAACCGCTGGTTGCTGCACCCCTAACTGGTGAAGCCCCGGTCCAGCCGCGGGCCCAGGACTGCCAGGTGAAGCCTGGGCGTCCGCTTTGTGAGAGGTCCCCGCTGGGCACCCTGCCGACGAACCCAGCGCAAATAGGGTGCTGCAAATCCCCGCTGAAAGAAAAGCAGTCCAACAGAGGAGTGGTAGGGTTAAAGCAGAGTCTGTAGCTTAATTTCAGAGAGATATTTGCCAGCAGATCAGACTTGATTTACTGTCTTAATTTTCTGCTCCCACAAGACTAGTGGAAGAAACACGTCCTTTGTAGTTTGTCTGTAAAACTGAGAAATATGTGAACTGTTAAAATGATGTTGCTGTGAGCAATTAGATGTATGGAAAACTGAAATAAGAGGTTTGTGCTTGGTGCTTTGAAGGTAATAGGCTGTATTCCTCGTCAAGTTTGTTATTCTGTGTTGGTTCCTACCTAGGCGCTGGAAATTGCGGGCGAGGGAGGTTGTATGGCATACGGTACTGGGGCATGGACCTCCCTTGGAAAGGAGGGGCTGGGGGAGGCTCGGGAACGGTTGGGGTTTGTGTCACCCGTCTGACAAGCGTTACTGCATGGTAGCAAAGTCTGGGGTGCTCGGGTCTGTAAACATGAGGTCAACTGAGATTCGGGGTACACAGAAACAAACAGGGAGGTAGAGCCTGCTTCGGGCATGCGGATTGACTTACAGAACCTCGGACGTGGTTGTCAGTGCCAATTCGTCTTTAGTTCTTGATATGCTTAAGGGCAGGCACGGTGTGACGGCCCTGGTCGGCTGGATGGGAATGCTGACACGGCCAAACAGAAACCTACGGGAATGTTGTGTAAATGTCTGTAAACTGTTTCTGTAAGGGTGAAAATAGTTACAGAAAAGTCAAAATATTTCCCTGTTGCCTTTCTCTTTTTCCTCTTTTTTTTGTTTTTGAAAACATTTCATTGCTCTTCTGTGTAATACAATTTTGTTATCAAATTCACTTGAATTTTCAACAAAATAGATTTGCCTGCTTTTTAATTTTTGGATAAAAATACTTGAAATCCTTAAAAGTTCCAGCCTTGCAGAATTTCATGTTTTGTTTTGTTAGGGTTTTTTTGCCTTTAGATCACTGAAAATTGTTATTTGGCTTTTAGTCTAAGTATGCTTTTCCAGTATCTGGGAATTTCAGCGAAGCGGCAGGGTCTATTACAACATGGCCAGCGATGCGCTGCTTGGACAGGGTCCCCGGGTCCCCCAGCTCCGCGCTCTTTGCAGGGGGGGCTGCTCGAGCAGAAGACGCACTGTGCGAAGGGACGCGGCAGCGCGTGGCACCACGCACCTCGTGCACGAGGACTCTGTGTGCCTTCCCGTGGGGCAGCGCGGGGCAGAGGGGGCCGGCGTGGGCTCCGTCCGTAGCAGGTGCCTGCACGCAAGTCAGGACTTTGTAACAGCAGCGCTAATAAAATGGGGCCAGGTGCTCCTTGCACCGTGGCGGCTGTGAGCTCGGGCGCCTGCTGTGAGCGAGCTGTGCCTGCAGCTCGGTGCCAGCTCGCGGGCTCTCCCTGCCAGATGCTGCACCTCCGCTCGATGGCTTGGTGTGCTGTTCTGCTTTGGGTGACAAGCCTGCAGACCTGCGGTTTGGGGCTCGGGGCAGTTATTTAGCCGAAAGGGCATGCTGTAGGCAAGTACTCGCCCGCCGTCCTCAGCGTGGCGCCAAGCAAAGGGGCTTGGGGAGGGCGCTTTGCCGGAGCCTTGTCTGCAGAGCGCCGTTTTGTATGCTGCAGCTCTTCTGCTTGCACGTCTCGATGTAAAGGTGTCTGTGCGGGCGAGATCGTTCAAGGTACGACACAGCCTCCTCCCAGTCCTGGAGGCTGGAGCGGGCGCTCAGAGGCAGGGGAGCGAGGCCCGGGCTTTCAAAGCAGTTCACCAGCTGCAAACTCCTGCCTGCAGGTCGATGACGGCTGCAGAGAAAGCTGCGTTGTTTAAGCTCTTTTCTAGGGCTGCTGAAGCACAGTTGCTGGGCAGGCAGTGAGTTTCTAAAGCAGGAGATGGGGGTAGCTCCATCACAGGTTTTGGACAGAAATACTTTGCTTCCAACGTTGGCTGCAGCTAACAACTTTGGAGAAGCATTAAATCCTGAAGCAATTAAATGTATCAGCAAAGGGGGATTTTTTTTTTCTTTTGTGAGATACTTTGCCAGCTGTTTTTTTTATGGGGAAAAAGATCTAAATCCTTTTCCTGAGAACTGTTTTTAGGTTTCTTTGTGTTTGGGGCTGATTTATACATTATGCATTAGCATGGGAAGGAAAAATATTTATTTACCAGTATGAATATTTAGAGGAAGAATAAGCAGGAATGAGTGAAAAGTGTATATGGATAGTTTAGCCAGACATCTGGAAGAACGTTACCAGTACTAGAAATGGTACAAAAATTAAATTGTAAGGGAACAGTAAGACAATAAAATGGCCTTAAAATCACTTCTTCAGTTGCAATTAAGAAGAGTGTATTTAAACCAAGTAGGTATCCCCGTGCAACAGCTGACACCTGAAGAAGACAACCTGCTTCAGTGACGTACTTAAACACCTCCGGGAGGTCAAGCTCTGTGTGGGGCACGGGTTACTCTGGTTATTCCCTCTGTGCCGTCGGCTCCGGGGTGGTAGGAGAAGTGTCGCTGCTGGAGCTGGCATGACTCCTCTCCTCCCAGTCCCTGTGCGCTGGGCAGCGCCGGTCCTCGCCTGCGCTGCACCCCGTTGTAGGCGGTTTTTAGCTGTGGGAGTGTGCAGAGGTTGCTCTGAAGCTGTTTTTCCTGAAGGGATATGGACGGAGCAGAAAAGCCCTGGTGAGATCAGAGTTCAGCTTCTCCTGCCTACGTGTGGGTCCCCCCTCTGCCTGCACGGCCTCGTGCTCCTCACCGGGCTCCACGGGCTAGTGCACGAAGACGTTGAAAGTCCCATCTCTCTTCTGGATTAGCAGGACTAACAGCAGTTTGGTAATTCCTCTGTTGCTGGAGGAGCTGGTTTCATGGAGCCCAAAGAAGGAAGGGAAATGTTGAATGTTTCGTAACTGGGTTGACTGTGTTTGGAAGAAACGGAGCAGGAGTGAGTTTTCTTTGCTTAAGGTTGCTGAATGGTATTTTCTGAGATACTTCTTTTATAAAGCACTGTTCTGAGAAATACATGGTTCTTTATGCCATTCCCTTTTCTTTTTGCTTGCGATGAAAGAATTTTGATTAGAGCTCTGGGTAAGCAGTATGTCATTGTTTTGTACGAGGCACGCCATAGGAATAATGCTGCTATAGAAGGAGGCCCCAGACTTGGAGAAGTTAATTATATTGCTTGCTGATTGCAAAAAATTACCACCAAATGATAGTTTATGAGAGCTGGGCTATCTTAGGAACAAATGGTGTAAGTGAGTTGGAGCATTGCAAAAAATAAACAATGCAGGGGAAAATAAGTCCTTCTGGTTCAGAGCATCAGCTTCGAAACAGCGGTCGTCGACAAGTGCCTTTTGCCTGGAAGCGGGTCTGTCACAGCTCCGGCAGGCAGCTGGCACCCGCTGGTGGAGCAGGCAGCTGGAGGCCTGCAGCCAGCCCCGCGGCGAGGGGCTGGGGCCGCGTTCGCAGCAGGTGCTGAGCAGGCCGCTCCGCTGAGCTTGCAAGGAACGGGGGCTCAACCCACGTACGGAGCCTCTTGTTTCCCAGTGAGCGAAGTCCTGCGTGGCTAGTTACGGGAGCTCACCTGACGCTGCCATCTAAACAGCCTCAGCAACTTGGGTTTTAGTTTCTGGCCCTTAAAATACCAAGAGATATACAACACTGCAGTGAAACTGTAAAAACTCTCTTGAGTTCCTAGAAGTTTTGCCCTGGATTTCAGAGGAGATAATATTTCACCTGAAACCACGAGTGGCTGTTTGCAAAGTTCACGTTAGTCTTGGGAAAGCACTTGCAGGGAGGAGCAAGCATGGGAATTCCTCCTCCTCCTCGCTGGGGATGAGCGTCCACCCTGCCTTAGGAGCCTCGCCGCACGGTGGGAGGTGGTGGCCTGCCTTCTCGAGCTGGAGCTGACTGGGAAGACGTGATGTAGGGGGAAAACCCCAAAACACTGTCTGCTGTCAGAATGAAGCTGAATAAATTCAGGGTTGCTTGCAATAGCAGGCAACGGGCTCAACGCAAGAGTTCCTGGGTACCTTGTGCTCCAAAGGCCACATGGTTTCATCACAGACTAAAGTTTCATTGTTTAAAAAAAACAATGGTGTTGCTCCGCAGGCGCCCAGAAAAAAATACGAAGAAAAGGAGTCCCAGAACCTCAGGACTTAGCTGGAAATTATAACCTGAATTTGAATGAAATACAACTACCAGCAAGCAAACCAAGCTATGCAACCTGTGAGCAATGTTTCAATGTGACATGTATTAAATAGATAAGTTGCAAACCTTCCTAACAGAATTGCTGTGGAAATGAGGGCTGACCTTTAGCGGTTGCAGAATAACACAACGTCCCGTTCCCTGGAAATGCTGCAGGAACGCACGCGGTAAACAGCGATAAATAAAGGATCACAGAGATTGGGATTTTTCAAGGTTTTGCAGCTCTGCTGGAGCACTAGCCCCAAAAAGACACGGGCGTTCTGGGGGGTCAGGTTGGTGTATTTACGACGGGGAGGCGGTGACAGCGAAGGAGCCACGTGTGCCCCTTTGGCAGAGCAGTTGCATGGGACGGACTCTCACAGGCTGCCCGGCGTACGCGAGGTGGCTGCTGAAGATGTCCCTGTTGCGTTTGGTGGCGCTTGGCCATTTCACTTCATTCCCAGGCAGGTTCCATGCGGCAGCTGCCGTTGGCCGTTTTGTCTCTGGCTGTGGCTTCACTTGTCCCGTTCTCGCACTGAATAATGATAAAAATACTTGCAGAGCTGCACTTGGTCTAGCAGAGAACGTGGGGGAGAAAACAAAGCAAAACCACCTTGGGCTTTCTGCCCCGGTGGAAAATAGAGCGCGTTTTTCAGTTCTTTGAGGAGGACTGAAGTGAATCACGTCTGGTCAGCAGGAAGCACGCGGTCAAAAGCGGCAAGCCTGGAATCCAGAAGGGTTCGTGATTGTGCCTCCAGAAAGCGTTACCCGACCCACAGCATGTCCTGAAATAGTAATGTTTTGATAATGTTTTGGGGGTAACTAAGCTGGAACGTGTGTATGACTATTAAAATCGTGAATGCCAAAAAAGGGAATCTATGCTAAGCTCGAAAATATGGACTCATCATTTAATTTGAATAACTGTTACCATTGTGATTTGGTTTTGTTGCATTATGCTATAGGCTTTTTGGCAGGGATTTCATGGGAGATGAGAAAACAGCAGTCCGTTTAGTAAGATGGTTCCCTCAAGCCTTTTTGAGACTGTTCTCTTAGTTTCGCCAAAGCGTATGTGATGCATTCTTCAAAAATCCATTTTGGGCTCTCCAGCCTCCCAGTGGAAACTGCTCTGGAGGGTAAACGCAGCGCGGGACAAACCAGATCTGCCCATTTCCCTGCAAAGGGTGATTAACTGTTGGTCAGGCTGCTGTGGGACAGTCTCTGCCCCCAGCGCTGTTCTGTCGTGCCGGGACATTGCTCCCGCAGCTAAGCCCAGGCTCTGGCGGGAGAGGACAACAGCCGAGCCAGGCAGGGGTTGCCAGTCTGTCCCTCTTGGTGCTTGCACGTTGTCCCCGGTCAGCCCACCTGGGTCCTTTTGTTCAGGTCCCCTGACAGTTGGCGATGGAGAAGAAATGCCTCTGGGATGCTGGCGCTGATGTGGGTGTCAGCGCGGTGTTTGGGGCCACTAGCCCTGGCTAGCAGGGTCCCCAGGCTGGGACACCCCATTCCGGCCCTGCATGTGCAGCATCGTCCCCCGGCCCTGTCCCGCTCCCTCGCTGAGGGGCCCCCGGTCACCCCCTCTCCTGTCTGATTGTTCCTGTGCCGGTCTTGCAGGAGCGGTTCTCACCCCCGGAGGGGGAGTGTTTGCAGTTAGTGGTTGAACAGCAGTGTGCGGCTAATTGCAAAGTAATTAGTACATTGGGGCGACAGTGGGTGTCACTTCACCCGGGTGCCGTGAAGAGCAAGGCTCAGATGTCCCTGGTCCCCGTCCGTTGACCGGGGCTGCGGCAGGGAGTTGTCCCAGGGTGCTGGAGATCTGCCTCTGAACACCAGGCTGAAGAGCTGCAGGTTCAATCCAGCAGGAAAGGATTTGCCCCATTTACTTAGCTGGTCCTTGCAGTCCAAGGAGAAGAAAGTAGAAGTTCTGGCCATTTGTGTTCCAGTGGACATAATTTGTATGAGCTACAGTAAAGTCATAATTAGATGGCGTGGTCTTTGAATTAGGGCTGAGCTAAACACTTCCAGCATTTTCTTACTCTTACACAGGGATACCAAGCCCAGACAAAATCATTTCACATCTCCGAGCATGCGAAATCGGTTTATAGCCCTTACGTAAGGGTGTGTCACAAATGCCCTGGACGGAGAGGATGATTAAAAATGCAGAACCCTTTAATAGGGGGACTTTCTCCATTTCTTTGAGGGAAATAAAACCACAAGGGCATTCCCTTTGCTTGGATTTTAAATTAACCCAGAGTTTAATTTGTTGCGTTCATTTTAGTTCATCGACTAGGCGAGGGTGAACTCGGGTGGAGATACGTCAGAAAATTAAGCTTTACCCCTTAGAAAAGACCTCAAAGCCTTACAGCTACCATTATGCAGGAATTATAAGGTTGGTTAAGAGGAGGGGGGGGAAAAAGGAGATTTTTAAAGCAAGTAGATTTGTTCTAATTTGCTTTCAGGTTTGGGAAACATTTTCAAGCTCTTTTCTGCAACCACGAGGACTCAGGAATGCTTTTTGCTTGTTTGGTTGTTTTCGTGGTTTTGTTTTTTTAAGTTCCTTGTGATGCAAGCGGGTCCGGCCCTCCAGTTCCGTGGGGCGGCGCAGGGCGAAGGCTGCCAGGTGGTCCCGTAGGGCAGGCCAGCACGCCGCTCCTGCTGCTGCCTGGGGTGAGAGGTGGGGAGGAGGACGTGCCTCGGCCCCTGGCTGAGGGGAGCCAGGACCAGGTGTCCCCTGGAGAGCCATACCAACCCGTTTAAAAGCTGTTGGAGGTTAGCACCCGCTTGCTTTCGGAGCTGGCTGTCCGTGGGATTTCCGTTCGGTGGGGGAAGTCTCTTAGGTGCTGACGGCTTTTATTCTGCAGAGGCAGAAGAGCCGCATTAGAGGCTCAGCTCTCACACCTGTAGGGCGAGATGAGGAGCACGGGGAGCTGAAGGGCACCCGGCTGTCCTTAGTCGTTCTCTCCCACTTCTCCCACATTTCGGTGTTGGGGGTACGGTGCACTCGGCAGAGGATGCTGGGCTCCGGTGCCGAGAGCCACAGGCATATGGCAGTGGTAGGAGCGGTTTCCATGGTAACCTTTCAGCAGCATGACATCACCAGCACTGTCACATTTAAGCTTTTCAAGGCTTTTTGGATTTCAGGGATTACATAACTTTGGCGGGGTTAGGCTGGGGCTTGGATATAATCAGTATTCAGGGTCTTAGTTGAATTAAATTTAAAAAAAAAAAACCCAAACCAATCCAAAAGCAGCTGGGTTCAGTGGCAGCGGCGGTTGCAGCTCCCGGCCAGGCAGGGGCCAAGCAATGGGAGAGATGCGCCCTGCGAGGGAATAGCTGGGGTGGCCCCTGCGGCGGCCGGTCTCCCCGCTGCAGATCCGTGAGGCTGCGGCCCTCGGCTGGCACCGGGACGCTGGCAACGGGGGCTTTGCTCCCCTCCTCTCCCTGGCAAGCCCGCGCCTGGTTGTGGCGCCTGGCCGGTTGTCACCCCCCTGCAGCCAGGCACAGCTTTGGCTGCTGCTGAGTCCCAGGGGACACAGGGAAGGAGCAGGGGTTGCCCATGGGAGCATGTTCGTTTGGAGAAGGGAGGTTGGACACACTTCATGCTGTCCCTAAGGTGGTGAAGATATCTTATGGAGGTCCTTTTGGGGTCAGGACACCAGGTTAGTCCTAATTCAGCCACGCTGGGGTTCAGGAAGTAATTTGGATTTACACGTACACTCGTGTAGGTGTGTGCATAGGCATTGCTGTGGTCCGCTCCTCCAAAGTGAGGTGGTAGCACTTCCAAGCAGCGTGCGTGCAGCCGCGAACGGCGGCAGGCTGAGTCTCTCAAACGTTCCTGTTGGGGCTGGGTACGTCCTATTTTGACCATGGTGTAGATGTGCAATGAACCCAGTCGGGTCCTGCTTGCTCGAAGCACAAGGTTCAAGGCTTCCTGGTCAGCTTGGATGGGATCTGCAAGTACTGGAGCCTTACGCAAGCCGGCGCCGTGCTGGGCTGTGGGCAGCTGTGCCGGGGGCAGCGGGAGCTGCTGACACCGCGTGGGCTGGCTGTGCGCTGGGAGCTGCGTCAGTCAGCCGGTCGCACAAATTGCAGGAACAGGAGCACTTTAAATAGCTCTCTTGAAAACAATTCCATGAATTCATCCCGCTGCCTGTAGGTGCTCGCCGCAGTTTTGTGCACGGCTTTTGATTTAAGCCTCCTGACAGAAGGGAAACGTTTCAATAAGAAGAAAAAGCAAGAAGTTTGACGTAGTCCCTTTTTCCTCTGGTCAGCATCTGTGCCAGCATCCCTAAAACAGGTACCCAGATGGCTGGTACCCAGCTGTGTCTCCTAACGATTTTTGTAACACGCTGTTCCCATGCAATTGACTCTAATTTTTACATTTATCCTGCTGGAAAATGCTGTGCGGGGCAGACAGCAGCATTCGGTATTTCCCAGCTGCCAGTTTACTCCTAAATCTGTTTTGGGAGTCAGTTAAGTGAAAGACGTGTTAAAAAGCGACACTATTAGTGTTTTCATCTTGTTAAGAAGTTATTCTTACCTAGTTTGTGCTTCTGATCAAACAAAGTGATGAGCCTACAGAAAACACCCACTTTTATAAACAGTTGTGTAGCCGGAGTAAGGATCCGGCTGCCCGAGGCCATCCTGCGAGTGGCGGCGTGGCTGTCGTGTGCCGCGGTTTGGGGAAAAGCAGGAGAACGAGTGCGTTCTCTTTCTTGCATCTCACCAAAGACCTGGCCTAGAAGAACACTTAAACGTTTAGGATTTTAACAGGGCTTCAGCACATGCTTAAGTAATTTCCGAGGCTGGAGATGCTTTGGGGTGCTGCTGAAGTCAGGGTGAGAATTTAATGCTTTTGAGGGGAGAAGCCGGTGCGTTTGCCTGCTTGCTTTTCAGCCCTTCTGTTGCCTTCAGTTAATGATCTGAATACTTTAAGAACGCTTTCTAGTGCGGCTGTCAGGGGAAAAGGAGCTGATCATCCTTGCCTCTGCCGTCTGCTACAGACAACGTGCCTTACTCAGTGTGCGCGACTGGCGCGTTTCCAGCGCCCGACCCCTCCGGCACCCCAGCCCCCCTTCTCGAGTACGTACTTGATATTTCCTTTTTCACCCAGGTCGTGCACGAGCGGTTCCACGGTTCGTGTTGTCTCAGGGTCTTCTCCAGCACTGACGTGGATTTGCGGAAGCGAGACCTTAAACTTCAGCATCTAAAGTGCCAGATAGGCATGAAAAATAAACAGGCCAGTTTTCAGATATGCTGGGCACTCGGTCAGCTCCTGGGTGCTCAGCACTGAGGGGACTGTGGTGTCTAACCAGGGTTTTAGAATCCTGGTGTTATTTACCATTTCATAGATTTACCGTTTATTTACCATTTTTTCACTGTTCAGGCTAAGCAATGGGCAGTCAGAACTTGCACCCCAGATACTCGGCACCGTGGGTGAAAAGGAGATTTCTTTTTCCCGTCTATGCAGAGCAATGGAAGCGTGGCCAGGCAGGTAGTGGCGGTGATTTTGCTGTCCGGAGAGGTACCAGATGAAGGGCAGGGCAGTGATTTTCACATGGGGGGAGGGGGTGTGTGTCTGAGCAGTGAAGTGCTCACTTCTTTCCCAATACGGGGGTTTGTCCTTTCTACGTTACTCCTCTCGCCAGGCTCTCCTGTCCGCCTGTGCCTCTGCGTGATTCCCCCTGTCCTGACAGGGGCTGGGAGGGCACCGAGAGCACTAATGAAGGACTCGGTTCATCTTGTTCTGTAATTTCCAAATCGGATGACAGCTGGCTGCTGAGTTGGTTTTTTTTTCCTCGGAGTGAAAGAAAAATCTTCATCTTGTTTCCAGCTTTCTGTAATACTTTCTTAGTAGTTGTTTGTATTCACCATTCTGCCAAATAATTTTTCATATATGTGTACTTAAGGAAAGCGTGCTGTGGTTTTCTGTTAAATGCAACTTAATTTTTCCACAACTTTCAAGACTGAAAACGTCTTGCAGGAGAATTTGAAATAATGTAATAACATCTACTGAGGTGATAAACCCTATAGATAATGCAGAGAAGGTCTTGGAAAGATGCTGAATTTGTTTTTAAATACAGTGCAAGTACTCCAGACTTGGGGTTCATGATTCAGCATTCTTGATGTTAATGATTTACAGCAATGAATGGCAAGTTAGTGCTAGGTTTCTCTGGAACAAAAGATTGCCTTGGTCTGAAACGAGTGACTTATCTTGAAATCTGACTGAGTGGAGGTACAGCATGGAAATGAGGGGAAAAAACTGAAATCCAGTGTAAACCAGTATGTCGAATCCTTTGCAGGGGCTGGAAGGTTTTCTTGGGGAGTAATACACAGCTGACAGTCCTCAGCTGGCATGGCTAAATGGGGGGAAAGGCCTCCCCTGCCTTCTCCCGAGGGGCGCTTGGCTGCCCAGGCTGCGCGCGTTGGCCCCGGAGGAGGCTGCTTGCCGGGCGCGTTTGGGAGGGCTGTCGCAGGGGGCACCCCTGCCCCGGCACGGCAGGGTTCCCCCAGGCACCAGGGCGTCTCCGGTCCCAGACTCTGCCGTGGGAGCTGAGCACCCGACCCCACCCGGTTCTGGAGGCTTTCACCGCGTCTCTGCATAAGGCTGCTTGAAAGAGGCGTTCAGGAGCTCTCTGCTAATTTACGCTTCTCTTTACGCCGCGCCTAAGCAGTTTCTGACGGTCTCTGCTAGAGTTTGATGGCTGCCCAGCTCCACAGGGGAGGCAGAGCCGTTGCCAGCAGAAGGCAAACGGCGCCTATCAATCTTTCTTGGAGTCTGTGGATGCGCGTTTGCTCGTACTTTTGCAGCCACGCTCTGGAATAATACAGATAGTGACCAGGCCGGTGGTGTGATTTCCTGGCGATGCTCAGGGAGAAGCTTGCCTGCCCTGCGTCGTTGCTTTCTGCCCAAACCCTGGTTCTGATTTCAGTCTTCTCTTTGGTTTTGGGGGAAATTATTTGCTAAGATCACCTACATCTCAGCATCTCTGCAGCAGGTGCATGACAGTCTCTTGGTATCAGCGTGCAACCTCAAGACCGTAAGGACTTGCTCGCTCGGCTGAAGAGAGTAGGATACTAAAGACCTCTCCTGATGTAGTTTCTCCCAGCTGGATCCGTTTGCTCTTCCACCGGCACCCGAGCTGGGCAGGTGTGTCGGGGCCAGCTCTGCCTCTGAGCTGCGGGAGTGGGGCTGGTGCCTGCGAGGGCTTCTGGAACGGTTGTTTCTCCTGCCCTACCTATTTTGGTTTTTTTCAACAGGAGCCAGCACAGAAAGCCCTAGCAAAGCAAGCCGCTTTGTTCATACGCTTTTGTGTTCGCAAACCGTTCAGCTGCATGGAGGGATGTGGCTGTGGCCTGAGCGCTGCACTGCGGCTGTCCAGCAAAACCCGTCAATAAATGTGAAACCCAGCAGGGACCTCCCTTTTCCTGTAGTGGGACTTTGGCCAAGCTTCTTGCCTTGTAGACGGGTCCTGGGACTAAACAAAACATTGGTATTCACTTAACCAGAGCGTTTTCATCCATGCAAAATGGGTTGGATACCTACTTTGCATTTCCCCACCGATGTGAGTCAGCAGTGACCTGAGGGGGGTGGACCCTGATGGTTGCTTCTCCCATCAGCATCCACTAGTGTGCCGTGTCCTCCCACTGACTCGCCATGATGGACGGGCTTTCAGCATGCCTTGGCTTCCCCCGCTGCCCTCTTCGCCAAGGGAAAGGCCTCGGGGTGTGAGGCTGTTCATCTCAGCGTGTGTCGTGCTTCACGCTCCTCCTCCTCCCTACCACTGCAAAACCTTGCAGAGACCTCGCCGAGTGCTCTTCCGATGCAGATCCCACTCACCATGGCTCCCCGCCGTGCCCCCACCCCAGATTGCCGTCATCTTTCATAGGCTTTCTCAGAGCCCTCGTGCGTTGCTGCAGGTCCCTTCCTCCCGGCAGTGCCCGTCCCTGGACGTCTCCTCTCGCCTCCAGCCGTGGCCTCGGGCATGGTGGGGTGTACCCAGTCTCTCTTGCGTTGCTGCGCTGGGGTCCCGGCAGGCCTGTGAAAACCTCTTCAGAGAGGCTGTTATTGAGCCTGGTCCCTCTGTTTCCTGGACTGTGGTGTTTGTTGATGCTTTAATTTTGATTTATTACAGCATCAGCTGTTGAAGGATGTGCATAAGCAGCGTGGTTTAAAGAGAATTGTTACCAAAATTATTGGGGTAATAAGTACAGAAGCATTTGTCCTTTGTCAAAGAGGAATGACGGGTAGTGTTGCAGCTTTGGGAGTTTATGGAGTGTTACCTGAGAGAAGGCGGCTTTTAAGCGATTTGTTTGGTTTTTTTTTGTTAGCAAAGCACATTTATTTGTGTACGTCAAAAGATGTATCATCTGGAAGAAGAGTGTCGTACCTAGAATGATTCATAAACCAGATGGCATTTTGCTGCCTGTGGAGAGTTAATCGCCTAATGTGTTTGTCCTTTACCTGTAATTGCGTATGAAAGACAACTGTTATTTGAAGGAAATATGATTAAAAAAAAAAAACCCTTTTACTTAACTAATATCATTAGAGTCCACATATAAAATTTTGATTTGCTAAACAAGGAATTCCTGTAACTGCCTGTGACACTGCAACTTTAGAAAGTTGTCCATGGAGATAACAGAAAGGCTGCAACCTTTCTTTTCTCCAGGAAAAGATTATGGTTATGGAAGACCAGGCTGAAAAACTACTTTTTCTAAGGAGTGAAAAATGCTGCAATTGAATAATTGCATCTGCCTTGGTTTGAGCGTAAGGACAGGTATGTTCCCCAGCACAGGTGTCAGTTTTTGGCTCTCGAGGCCACCCCTTCAGGAGCCAGCATCACCCTGTCCTCCCGCGCCAGCGTCCTGCCGTGGACCGGAGAGCGGCTGGGGCTGGAGGCTCTGCAGCCCGCCTTGCGGCCCGCCTGCTTGCGTCTCCTCTGCTTTGTAGCCCTACAGACCATGGTAAAACCAGAGCTGTCTGTTCTCATCCTGTCTGGCCTTTTCCTACTGATGGAGCTGTAGTGAAGACATGGTCAGGGTCTCTTTTTTTTGTTGTTTGGTTTCAGGGGCTGTTGGGTGTAGGGGAGTTAGTTGAAAATAGTTTCTTCTCTTGCAAAGAAGCTGGTGTAGAAGATGAACAGGAGCCATGTTAGCAGACCCTAAGCCTGAAGCAAGGGACCTCTCTGCGATCTCAGCAAGAGACTGACGGCAAATACTTGCTCATCCTGCCAGGACGGGGCGGGCTGGTCCTGCAATGTTGCGCGGTGCTTCTCTCTCAGACTGCCCTGAACCCCAGTGGGTGGGCGATGCCAGAAATCAGTGCTTCGGTATGGTTCACTTACAGCTTTTATCTGATCTTCTGTTTTGTTCGTATAGTCTGTCTGCTTGCCTTTACTGACATCAGCAACAGTTTTTCACTCCTGACAGGAACATAAGAAGGAGTAACTTGGGAAAGAGCCAGATGGATTTTATTGCGGCCTGGACATCTTCAGCAATATTGTCTGGTCTCTGGTGATTTCCCAGTCCTCACAGTTTTGTTAGTGATGGAGCAGAGAGAAGACAGCTCAACTTTGAGACACGGTCTGAGCTAGTTCTTCTGGCACGCAGACATCAGTCTTGGTTTTATGTGAAAGCTGAACACACTGGATAGCCAAAAGGAATAAATGCCCAATCCACAGTGTTGGCTTTTGGGCCAGCATTCATGTCACCAAGCTTTAGGTGGTTCTGGTGGATGACTCAGCTCGCCTGTTCCCTTCCTGCTGAATGGAGAGCAGGGTCACCGTGCAGTGCCTTCGTGAAGTGGATGTTGTTGGATAAAATGCAGCTTGGGGTCTTAAGGACGTATGAAGTAGGTGGCTTTTTACAGGAGTGGGAAAGGATGAGAGGGTAAAGGCAAAGAAATTACAGTTGAGCAACCATGGGGTTAGGTCTTGGTGCCGTTGTCTCAGAGCTAGCGTTCATCCATGGACGCAAGCAACGCGTGTGGTCAGAGTGGCTCCAGCTGGACAGTGAGGCTGGGTGTCTTGCTTTGTTGTCCAGAAAGCAGGGTGAGGCCTGAAAGGCAGCTCCTCAAAATGCCCTGCGTGCATCTTCTATGCTCTTCTCAGAGCCAGGACTGGGACTGTCCCCACCACAATGCCACGGTGGGCAGGCGAGGGGAGTGTGCCTCAGCCAGACCGTCTGCGTGCTGCTAGCACACCAGTCATCCAGAGGTTTGTGGACATAAGGTAATTTTGTGCCATTTCTAAGCCCTGTGGTAAAGCAGAAAGGGAGCATATTAATCCCACTGGTAAGATCTGCGCTGCGTAACTGTGCGGCCCTAAAATTTTAGCCTCCTGCAGAAGCAGGCAGGCTGGAAACAATTTACTAGAGGAGTTCATCAAGTTTTGGGTCTTGGGAATGGTCTTTTTTCATGCATTTGTTAGTGACTTTTGTACAGTCATCAGAAGGCATGCAGCTGGAAGGTGTCATGAACTTGGAGGAAGACTGGGCTGTCGTAAGGATGAGCACAACAGCCTTAGCTCGGAGATGAGATTCAAAGCACGGCTTCTGCACGGAGGGAAGCGAGTTCTTGAGCTGTGTCACATGAAGCATTTCCAGCAGAGGTCAGAAAGTGTTTGTGCTCCAGCCCACAACTCTAGTGAGACCCCGTTAAGACTGCTCTGTGCAATGGTGTCATCACACTAAGGGAGAGTAATTCAGACGGGAGCAGGTGAATGAGAAAATACGGGGATCATCAGGGAACTGTGAAGGCTCAAAACAAGAAAGCTCCACCTTGGTCTTGTTTGGTTCAGCCTGGTAAAATAAGTGCTATTTTTAAATACACAGGGGTAAACACTAAACTGGTGGACAGGGTTGGCACAAGAACCAGTGGATATAAATTGGCAATGAATAAATACAGGCTGGAAACCAGAAGTTTCTAGCTGCGAGATGGGTGTTCTGGAAGAGCTTCACAGGATGAGTTGTGAGGGAAAACCAGACCAGTCCCAAACTGGGACCAGTGAGGTCCCAGCTCAAATCCAGTGATGTGCAGGAAGGCTCTGCAGGACTGACCTCACGCAATACTAGAGAGTGATGTTTGTATGGATACCTAGGGACTAGAGCCCCAGCGTCTAGCAGCCTGCACGGACGCATGGCTGGAAGAGTCCCTGCCTCGCAAGTCGAGGGGTCTCAACGACCGTATGGATTTTCTGTCGTATTTCGTTTCTGAGCTGTATGGCATTCCTGGGGCAGCAGGAGGGAGCGCGGGGATCTTGGTACTCGGGTGGGAACACGTTTCTCTTCTGCTTACTGAAGTACCATGAGGCAGCAACGATGAGTGCAGCTTCAGGTTACCCCATGGCTGTGTAGGTTGGTCACTTCGTATGCTGCTTGTGCTTAATCTCCAAGAAAAAACGTTCTTTTGCTTGCAGTTCAGGGTCCCGTGTGCTCACCCACGTGTTGAGTAACAGCTTGCAAATCGTTATCTGATTGGCATCTAGCCATTAAACTTCCAGTGACCTGCCTGCTGATATTATTTTGTGCGCTGTGTTCTCCTGACATATCTCTGTTGAGCACGTTGTATTGTTTTCGCGATAAATATGAGGGTAAACAATAAAAACTGAAAACAACTGCCAAGGATGGAAGTGAAGCATAAACTTTGTGACTGGTGTTGGAAATAGGATCTTTGGTCTGGCTGCCCTCTCTGGCAAGGGGCAGGCGTGTTTGAGCAGCGAGCAGTGCCAAAACGAAGCGCACTTGACCTTTGCCATCCCTTGATGCCAGCTTAGAAGGCGTTGTGTGCAGAATCCAGCTGGTTTTGGTTCGAGTGCTGCAGGTGAGCATCGCAGGCTGTAAAACCACAGGTCTCCTCCAGCTCTTCCCGCTGCGCACTGTTCTCCCGTACTGTCCCACTGACTCGTGAACACAGATGTCTGGCATCTCCTTCAGGATTAAGGTGAGGGTCACAGCAACAGGGTTTACTATGAAGTCTGTGCCATATTCGTAATTAGTATATTTAGGCAGTATAGAGAGCTTCTGCAGTGGGCCAGGCCGAGGATTTATTTTACCTGCTGTCCCAGGTCCAGCACACCCAATAGCTCTTCAGCGGTTGCATCCAGATTGTGGTGTTTAGTAGGCACTGACAGGACCTGTCTTCCATGAATTAGTCTAATCTGCTTTTTAAATTAATTTAAACTTTTTGGTCTCCGCAGTCCGCTGAAGTTAAATAACAACATAATCAGTGTTAACAATCTATAAAATGCTGAACAGCAGGCAGCTCGGATGGCTTTGCATGTCACATAGGGTACGTTAGCTATAGGACTAGCAGCTGAAATCAAGGGGCAGAGCATGACTTCTGCAGCTTATCATCCCAGCTCTGCCACCAGCCAGCTGGGTAAAACTGGGAGAACCCTTTTGCACAACTGCTTTCTTCACTAAGAAAATACAAGTTGATCCTGCTGTCTGTGCAGGACTCAACGCGGTGAGGTCCAGATCTTGGGTGAAGCCTTTTGATTTTTTTCCTGAGGAATGAGTATGTTGACCACGCAGCTTTTCTGTCCTCGTAGAGCATCGCGGCCTGTCCTGGATGCGGGAAGGTCTACCCTTTAAAATGCAAAGCCTCAAGCGAGCAGATGTGGCTTGCTCTGAGGGAACTGAGGGTTGTTAGCAAGGAGCTGTATTGTCAGGGAGTTGAAAGAAAAAGGTTGGTGTTGCTCGCTGGTTATGCGCTACCGTGGCAGGGGAGGGCGGGCACGACACCACGATGTAAAACTGGAAGTGGCACAGTAGGCAGGAAACGACCAGAAACAGAGGTGCGATTTGTGAGTGCTCTTGTATTACTGGTGGTTTTCTGGTTCTTAAGAGCTGTTGCTTTTTTGCTTTGGGTGACGGGACCTTAGCAAAGAGTTTGGGGATTCCCTCCATGGCCTAGTGTCAGGGAGTTCACTGAACGTCAGCACGTGTGTTGCCTCGTTAGACGGCTTGACGAACATCGAAATACTGCTTAAATGCAAATTTTGATGTTGGGGAGTTTGGCTGGTTTTTTTCTCCCGTTTTAAACAGATCTGTTGTTAGAGAAGTTTCGGCCAGATCTGCTCACCAAAGTCCCTGAAATGGGAATGGCTAAAACTTCATGGATCCCTTGAAAGTGTTTCCAGTCCCAGTTTAAATGAACTCATTATGTTTCAGCTTGGCAGCATTAAGAGGAACGATGGGGAAGAGGGAAAAATCTCTGAGTTAAAAGAGATTTCAAAAACACCTTAGGAAATGTTCCCAAACAACCACAAACCCTCCCTGGGGATCCTATCCACATATTAGAGAGCTCCAACGGCATATATCAAACAGTTCAAAAAGGAAAACTTGGCCACTGTAGCTCTCGGATGGAAAGAAAGCAGGCTGCGATGGAGTGCCAGAAAGTCTCACCCAGCGCAGGAAAAGCCACTGCCGTGCGGGGCTGACCCAGTCACGAGTCAGGAAGCCTTTCAGGAAACTAATAGGAAAATGCATTAGGTGGGGATGGTAACGCTTTCCCCATGTATCTTGCGAGGACGTTCTGCTTTACCGATTAATGCTTTCCCTCTGGCTGTTGCAAGAATATTCTGCTTTACTGATCAGTCCAGCCTTGCTCTGGGAAAACGGTGTTTTCATGGCCTGTGACGCTGTGTCGTAACGTACTTTGTTGTGGTGTGCGATCCATGCCAGTGCCAGTTGGCGCTGCTCCATCGCAGGCACCTAGAGAAACCTGCACAGCGGGCCAGGAGAAAAAAGTCTGGTATGATAAGGAAGAGAGAAAACACGCTACTTTGCACAAGCGGTGGGGGAATTGCCTGGTGGCAACTGAAATAGTAAGTGGAGGGATGGACGTTTTGAAGGAAGAGCCTGTGCTTTGTATCATGCTTGACAGTATTGGGGTTTACCTCTGAAGGAGAAACAGGCTAGGATGTCACTAAAGCAGCCGTGGCTGTCTGGATGGACAAAACATGGACAGCTACTTCGGTGTAACTGTGGAGCGCGCCCTCAAAGAGGGAGAACTTTCCTCTGGAAAGCTTGCGAGGAGGCTTGAGTTAAAGACAGTCTGTGAAGTCAGTACTATGTTGAAGCACATGCGTTCTCGACCTCTAAAGTGGGCTGGCCTGCAATTCTGTACGTTTTCTGTTTGGCATGGTGATAGTGCTGCAGCTTGCCTTCCCTCCCGCCTGTGCAAGAGCACCAGCTAGGATTAATTCCTTGCACCAGGATATGTTCTTGCTCTAGTTTGTTAAAAATATGGCAGGAAACTTTTTTCAATCCAGTCAAAGCATACAAATTGAGATGACTTTCAGTGGTTAGAGGGGGCCAAACCTTGCTCTCGGTCTTGACACCAAATTACAGTATTGACAGCAAGCCAAGGTATTGGTCCCAGGTTTCCATCCAAGTAACCGAGAACTGGCATGGGGGTGTATCCTCCCCCCTTTAACTTGTCCCAGGTCATCTCAGAGGGGTGCAGAGCTCTGAAGCTGTGATGCTCCCATCTTGCGTGGTCACCCTAGAGACCAGCCTTGTTTTGCCACGTCTGACAGCATATTGCTGTGGCTGCAACTGGTCCGAAGGGAGGGAACACCATTCCCAGCTACTCATTCTCCTGTTTGTGCCCTCCAGCAGATAGCTGTCTGGCATAAATTACTTTTTTGCTAGGTTTTTTCAAAAACAGGTCATCTGATGAGGAGACAGCCTCTGATGTCAGTGTGCTGGGGGTCACCTCTTCCAGGGAGTGAATACCTGGGAGTGGTAACCTGGTCACGAGTGGCCGCAGCAAGATGTGTATTCGGGACTTCAGGCATATTAAATCCTCCCTGCTGACAGGGAGCTGCTTTTGCAAGTTTCCCTGCTGGAAGCCCCAACCCCTGTAAGACTTCAGGTCTTCTCCTTTCCCCCCGGCCCTTCCATGGGCTCCATGCCTGACGAGGGTTCCTCGGGTGCCTGGTGCATCCCAGCTGCAGCCGCGCCAGGTGGCCTGAGTGACCGCAGTAGCAGCGGCAGCGATGGAGGGCAGCCAGGACGAGCTGGTGCGAACCTGCTGCCAGCTCTGAGCGAGCAGGGAGCAGACGTGCAACGGCTGTGCGGGGCCTGCTCCAAACCCCACCGCAGCCAGTGGAAAAACTTCCCTTCGTTTCGGTCAGCTTTGGCCAAGCCGAATTACAGGAGGGAAATTCAAAGGCAGAGCTCTGAATAAATCCAAGGCTTTCAGAGGGGGGAGGAAGGCATTTAACAAAATCATTTACTTTTCCATAAAAGCAGTGTGGTTTGAGTCTCATAAAATCAGGCTTTGAGGGTTTTTATTGGGGTTTGGAAGGGGTGGGGTGGTTTCTGGTATGTCGCTGAGCCCGGTGGAAACACAAGAAGATATTTTGGTCTGTGAGTCTGAAACGCAAGCCTTGCCCCCTGCCCTGCCTGCGGCGCTGCCGGCTGTGTGCCCTGCTAGCAGCCGCCTTGGGTTCGCCAGCCGTGCTGCGCCTTCCCCGCTGGTACCGATGGGAATCGGGCCGTTTTGGGGGAAAGAGTGAAGTTATTCGGGACGCGCTGCCTGCCGTCAGCTGCCTGCCTGCAGGCGCACAAAGGCGTTGCCCGCAAGGCAAAGCTGTGCGATCGCAGCCCTCCCACCCCGTCCAGGTTTGCGGGGACTCCTCTGGCCCCGGCCTCCAGCCGTGAAGCTTTCAGCCTCGTGGTTTTGTCGGGTTTTGGTGTCACTATGTGGTAATGGCATGTTGGATTGCAGGCTGCAGCCTGGTGCTGCCGTGCCGGCCTGCTCCCCAGGCTGATCCGGTGGTGTTCGGCACATGCGTGGGAATCCCCGAAATCAGCCGTGCCGCCGGTGAGGCGGGCGGGAAGCGAAGAGCGTGGAAAGGAGCGCACAGAGGGAAGGGCGAGGGGCTGCCGCTGGGAGGCACAGCCTGGCCTTCGTGCTTCAGTGGCAAGAGATGCTACTGCTGGGGAAGCCAGGGAGCGCGAATTTGCTGCAGGGGCTGGGCTGCCCCTGCCTGCTGCTGTGAGTCAGCGTTTGCGGCCTCCTCATATCAGCTCAGCAGCTTAAAGGGGTATTTGTTTAGTCTTCCCTCAGATGACGAATAATTAGCAAATGTTAATTGGAAATTGCAGTCGAAGAAAGGCATGTTTGTTTGAATGTGGTGGTAAGAACAAGGGAACGGGAGACAAGTCTTCAAACTGTGTTTCCAAGTCCGCTGTTCCCTGCTGTTGTGATATCTGGCGAGTTACTTAACCTCTCCGTATCTCACTGTACTGCTCAGTAAAGACAGAATAATCCTGTTCCGTGAGGGTGCCGCAGGGATTGGCCAATCCTTTGCAGTACTTTTGGGAAATCTCAGTGGAAAGGAGCCTTAGAAGTGGGAGAAATTAGTATTTGTGATCCAAATACTGTGTACCTTCTTGGTCAGTGCTGAATTGATGTCCTGCCCGCGATTGCTGTGTGCCCCAGTGCATGGCACAGCAGTCATTTTGGAATTGGTTTTGTGAAGGAGTTTGGAGGTGCACTAATCCTGGCTAGCGCTGCAGCTTCAGGGGCTGCTCCCTCTCGAGGTTACCCTCTCTAAAAGACCCTCCCCCAGATGTGACCGTGTTTTCTGACCCCACGTCTCCCCGCTTTGCTGTCTGCCCAGATGGCCAGCAGAGATGTGCTGTGCACGCTGGCCGCTGCCATTACATAGTGGGTTTCTGTTTTGTTGTGTTAATTATATGGCGTTTCTTCCTATGCTTCAGTTCTTCCTCCAGCTCTGTGTTGGGGCCAAGTCACACGTACAGCAGTCGATGCCTGTTACCGAGACCATCAATGCAGTGGTCCTTTCGTCTTCTTTCTGTTATCCCGGTGTCACCGTGGGGTAACATCGTTACTGAGGGACATACTAAATATAGTGAAAACCAGGGATGAAGGCAGAGCTCAAGTGTTGCTCCTTTGGCCCTGTACAGTTTCCTACACTAAGGATGGAGTTGCTGGAGCTTAAGAAAGCGGCTTTCTTACTGCCAGGCATGTTTCTGAACTTTCTTCTTCTTTGCTTTAAATAGCAGCATATATTGTCCTGCTGGGTGCTGTTAACAGCCCGCCTCTGATCCCTGCCTAGTCACAGACCTCTCTTCAGGTGCAACAAAGCGGTGTTTTATATAGTCCCGGCCAGGAACGGCAGGACCTGGATCATACCGTTACTTGGGCAGACCTTGCTGGCCAAGCTGGTGGTGACTGGCGAGGGCGAACGGGGCTTAGACGGTGTGAGCGGAAGGGTGCCCGGGACCAAGAGCGACGGGGGTGAGCTACCCGGAGCGAGGGCAGGGAGATGCGTGGCTTCCTCCGGCTGCGCTGCCTGTTGAAAGGAGGCGTTCGGGTCCGTGACCGAGCAACCCTCTTGTGTTCTGCTCGGGAGCTGCTCTGCCTCCTTCAGCAGAGGACTGGAGGGTCCATCGGGCTGCGGCTGGGGACAGGGCGGCAGAGCTGGCCAGCTCCTCTGCCCGCGACCGCTTTCCTCTCCTGTTTTCTACTGATAACTAAAAATACAGATAAATAAAGCAGATGCTGTATCTGGCCGTATTTCTCTCATTCTGCAAAATAGCCAGGAGGATTTTCCTGGGTGAAGAGCTGTGGCTTTTGGTCTCATTAATATTCAGCTGCTCTTTGGTGATATTTTGCTTCGATGAGACCTGCCTTAGAAATATTGCTGATTCTTCTAGCAGGGTCCGTAGCAGAAATACTGTAAATCTCTAGTATTACGTGACTGACAGAATCTGAGCAATATTTTACTTTTCGGCCAGACCATAAAAACCACTTTCACTTTGGCTGGTTATTAGGCGCTGATTGGGCATGGATCTGATTTGGGGCCGTGTCATCCTGAAGGACAGAGTTCGTAGCCATAATGAATCTCTGCTGTTACAGCATCCCTGGTTTCAGCTGGCAGGGGACCGGAGGGGTTGCCCGCGGCAGCCGGGGGGCAGCTGCAGGGGCTGGGGCTGTTTCAAGGGCCTTGCTGTGTGTTTGTTTGTTGGGGGGCCTTGCTGTGTGTTTGTTTGTTGGGGGGCCTTGCTGTGTGTTTGTTGTCCTTAGGCTGTGTTTGTTTCAACAGCCTTGTTACATTGTTGTTGTTGTTGATGTTTGCGCCCCTAAGGGTGTTGCTGCTCTGAGGATGGTATTCCTGATTGGGCGGCGTTCGCTTTTTGCTCAGAAGGCTGTTACTGAAGGAATCTAGAAAGAAGATGCGAGAGCCTCCATGTGCATTGAAAACCGTAGTCTTGCGTCACTAGAGAAAAGCCTTCCTGCAGATTTTGTCCCCAATTCATTTCAATAATTATTTCTTTAACAGTCCTCTCTGTAAGCAGCTCTGCATTCATCTTGGATTATAGCAGCATGGATCCAATTCACAGTCTCCTTGCTGAGGTTTCCATATTGTGTTTGCCATAAAGCATAGCCCCCTGAAGTAGTGTGGTTGCTGGCAGCAGGAGGCTCAGAGATGCCAATTTTAATCAAAGCCTTTCATTGCAAATGCAATTTTTAGTTTATTGGGGATGACGAGAGTTTCTCCCCATGAACTTTCCAAAGGCGGCCCTGAGCGGAGGGGAAGGGGTCAGGGAGCCGCAGTTGCGCCAGCTGCCCCGCGTGCCGTGCGCGCCCTGCGGCCGGCCGGCGAGCGCACGGACGGGCACCGGCTGTTTGTGGCTGTCAGCGAGGCGAGTTCATCTTGGGGAAGAGGTCTTCAGCTGGGCAAAGGGCCGCTTGTCCAGCCATTACCCCCGTCTGGACTGAGTCGGGGCAGATTTCTGCACCGCACGCCTGCTGTCGCATGCCCCTTCGGGTTGCCTGGTTTGGGGCTGGTTTTCTTTTCCCTTCTCAGCCTGCCATGATGTGGGCAGTGGCGGCTGTGCAGCTGGTGAGGGGCAGCCACGGGGCAGGAGGGAGGTGGAGGGGATGCTTGCCTTCCCCAGGCCATCAGCAGCGGGAATCGGTGTCCTGGAGCTGGGAGAAAGAGGAAAGAAAGTGGCAGGAGGCAGGAAGGAAAAAGAAATTTTTTTTTATTATTATTATTTTTATTTTATTTCCTGCCTGGGTTGCAGGAAGGGCAAGACTTGCAATGCACAGAGGGCAGCAGGGTTATGGTGTACAAAAAAGGCCTGACTGCCCTCCCAGCGTATCTCAGCACCGGGATTACGCAGACTGCCCTAACCTGAGCAGACCCCCCCTCCTAGATGCAGCAAGCTGCCTGCAGAAATGCAGGAGCAAACTGTGGTGCTAGTTCATGCAGAGCGATGGGATTAGTTTGCTCGACCCCTTCTCAGCAGCTCTGTTTTCAACCCTATGACCCTGTAATAATTTTTTCCTTCTGATTGATGTGAAATGATAACCAGGGGAAGGAAATCGGTTGCATTTTGAATGTCTCGTGCATCCAGGTTTTGTGCCCTCAGCTGTAAAGGGGAGGGATGTCTAACTTTCAACCTAGGAGGGATCTGACAGAATTAGAAATGGCTCATAGCTTGCAGGAGGAGGCATTAGAAGATGCTAATGCATGCACTAATTTCAGCCAGGCCCGATTTGTGCACTGGAGCCTCAGTCTGCTTACAGAAGGGAAGAGCTGCCTCACCGCTCACGATTCACTGCCTCTTCCTCCTGTTTGCATCTACTCTGCTCCCCTGTGAGCCAAACGGCTGATTGGACATATAATGTTCGTTAGCTCGCTGGCTTTTAAGCCTCTCGAAATTCTGGCTGTGTTTCTGAGACATGGCAGGAGATTCTGCCAAGCGACGTGGTGTCATCTTCTCGTTTCCTCTTAAACGTCCCTGCGTCTCGCCTATGGGACAGTGAACTCTCTCGCTACCCCACTGTGCTTTGGGAAATCTGATGTAGCCCCAGAGATGCCGATAGCAGCACTGTATATAAAACGTTGTAGATCATTTCTTCCTTCCTTCACCAACAGAATCTGTGGGAGTTGGGACCTGTTTGGTTACTGTCTCATCCTCATCTTTGATAACACAGCTGTGCTTGGTGTATTTTGTCCTCTGCTTTCTTTGGCAGGGGCGAGAGGGGTGTAAGGTTCAAGGAAGAACCTTGGCTCTGAGGCTGACCGTATGATTACAAAGCTTACTGCTATGAAGAGTCATCTGCGATGCTTGTGACTAAGAAGGGTATGGCAGCGCTGCTAACGTGCGTGTCAGTATGCGTGCGGTAGGAGTTCAGAAGTATGCTGCTGAAGTCGATTCAAGTCTCACCATTGACTCTAGCGAGAGCAGAGCTGATGCAGGAGCTGAGCATCTCGCCTACCTGTGGGCACCCTTGTGTCGCACACCCTGTCTGGGCCAGTCTCGCTGGCTGCCTCTGCAGGCATCGCTTCTGGGGTGGCCTGGCTGAGGAGCGGAGCCTGGCTTTCAGCCACCTGTAGTTCAGCGAGATGAATCTGCTCCAAGCTCCCCAGAAGCTCTCTTGCCTTTCAGTAATGCTTTTCCTTTGAAGCCATCTGGGCGTTTTGGAGGATCCTGCCATAAAGTGGGTTGTTAGCATGCACAGGAGTGCCTTGCCTGGCTGTAAGCAATCCCAAGACCGCTTCAGCCACAGTATTCTTCACTGTTTCATGCCCATTTCCTAGAGATCTCGGTGACAGCCGAGTGCTCAGCAGCCTTGTGCTGTGAAGCTTGGCAGTGTTTAGTGTTGCGTTATGCCCTCTGTCTTTTGCAAACACCCAGTGTTTCCGCTGCCGGCAGGACTTCCCAGTCACTGCACACGCACACGTCCGTAAGTCCTCCCCGCGTCAGTGGCAGCCTGCAGGGAAGGCTGCCCTACACGCCTTGCTCTCTGAGGGGGGACGGTCACCGGTGACGAGCGTGGGGCACGCAGTGAGAGACAGGCTCCTCATCCCCTCAGGCTCCCTGCCTTGGTTTTGACTGGCAACCCAGCAGAAATGGATGCTGTGCTTGGGCTTCTGCATTGCTAGAACGACAGCTGGAAACACGCTGTCGGAGACTGCTTTGGGGTGCAGGGTGTTTCTTAGTGGGTGCACCCACGAAATGGGAATGTTTGTGCAGGAGAGGGTGAGAGGGCCTTTGTAAGGCTGTTTGCAGATTATTCACTGCAGAAAAGTGTAACACTTATGCAAAGGTTATGCCACCAAGGGGTAGGTGGTATTTAGCTGTGTGATTGCCACTGAAATCCATTGCCCTTCTAGCTAAACCTCCCTGCGGCGTTCTGGAAGTGCCTAGCATTTGTTCCCCGAGCGTGACACAGAGGCATATAGGTCAGAAGAGGAAATTAGCCTGTGCAGTCACCTCTTCAGTGCCTGTATCGTTTTAGGGCTGAGGAAAGCCCCTTTTTCGCACGCTGAATCACCAGAAAGAACTTCAAAGCCTGGCTTGTTTGCCGCAGCTGTTTATGGTGTATTACCTCTCAATACCCACTCGCATCCCAAGGCCCGTTCAGTCCTCCTTCGCCGGGCCGCCTCAGCCGGTGCTCCCTGTGCCTTTGCAAGCCAGCGTGTTGCAAGGTCTCTGGTCCAGCATCCTTAGTGATACAGTGCTTTGTCTCTGGCCTGATAAAATGGAGGGAGATGATTAGCATCCTTCTTGGCTTTGCTTTAAATGCGATTTATCTCCTTATAGCCATTAAAACTAAAAGCCACATGTTATGCAAGTGGATTTTCCCTGTATCAATGCTTTCAGGAGCCCTGGTCCGCTTCATATTACAGCATGTGCGTACATTATAAAGCAACGGAGTTGCTCTTGTGGGATTCTGTGGATTTTTAAATATGAAATGCATGAAGTTTAAACGCTTACATTTTTACCAGGGATCAGGAAGGTCCCAGACATAGTTTAGGAAGAGCACTGTTGCAAATTTCCAGAGCAGATCATAGGAATCAGCACTGTCCTCCACGGGTGCCTGTACAGCAGGCAGCAAGGTAACACCCCAGCGTTCATGAAGTGCCCTCTTAACTGTGTTTGCAAATGCTTAAACTGGAATAGATGGTTTTCATGTAAATCGGGACACAGACAACTGCCGCAGAGTTTTCAGTTTGTACGTAGCAAACGTTTGGGCGCAGCAGCTGAAGGTAGTTGAGACCCCTGCGTGGGAGTCTCTCCTGCAGGCAGCGGGGTGCAGGGGCAGTCGCTGGGTCTGTCATCCCGCGAGAGCATCCACAGCCTCCAGCGCAGGGTGTGAGCTCATGGCCCTTGCTGCGGGTCTGCACAGCGTGCTTCTTACAGAGTCTCTGGCACTTGCTTAGTGAAAAGCAGTGCGTAATGGGAGATTCTTGTTGATTCACGCATCCCTTCACCAGCTCCAGTCCTGCCGAACAGCAGGCAGGCTCTGTCCAAAACGTGGACAGAGTGCCTTCCTGGGCGCGCTCGGGGAAGGACAAGCCGGAGGAGAAGGCTTCCTTTGAACTCGTCTGCCGTCAACTGAACGCTTCTCATTTGTTGCTCCATAAACGTAGCCTCTTCCAGAGTAATGAAGTTGTAAGCATATCCTCTGAAATTGATTGCAAGCCTAGTTGGCTGTTGTAAGGTATAATCCCACTTTAAAGACTCTTCATTTAAAAACATAATCTTATTTTAAGACTCTTGATATTACCACAGCAATGCTTCCATTTAGGGAGGAGGGGGAGGAAAAGAATATAATTGGGATTAAAAAAAAAAAAGAAAAAAGAGCCTAGTATCTTCATAAAACAGATGGTCCTTTCTCTAGCCACATGTAAAATAGAGTCCTGCCCATGTGGGGATTTACATGTAATTACAGCTGCCACTGTGGTTTCCTCTTTTTTCCTTTCCTTTTTTATTTTTTCTAAAGAAGGAGGAAGCAAATCGTGTGTGCACCGTTGTCCCTCTTGGGCGTTAAAGGCCTGAAGGCCTCGCGGTGTAGAGAACGCCGTGACAGCACACGTTCGTCTCCCAGGATTTCTTGGGCTCCGACTGACGTTCAGCCAGGAAAACCCCTGCCTGGATGTGCACAGCAGCACCTGGCTGGAGCTCCGCTGTGGGCTTGGAGCCTGGTGCCCAGTCCCTCTAGTGTCACCAAACTGAGCAAAGCCCCTTCGGTCAGGCTGTAGCCTGGGCTACGCTGGGAGCCACTGGAGAACCACCTGTGGGAGCTCGCTTACGTGGCAATCCGAAGCTGTGCCCCAGGGACCGCTTCGAAATGACCCATGTTCAGTGACTCTGACCACCTCTCTGGCCAGTCCGGCCAAGGGGCTGGTGGAGGGTCCGGGGTCGCAGGTCCTGGGTGGGGAGCTGGATGCTTCCGTGCCCCAGGACTGTGACTCCCAAGTGCCCTGATGTCTGACTGAGGTTGCCACCTTCTTCTCAATTAGTGAGCCACCCAGAGGGCTCTGCCCTTAGCCAGTCCTCTTCAGCAGCACCCTGCCATGGAGGTGTGCCGTTGAGAGGGCCAAGGAGATCTTTGGCCTCGAGCTTGGGATGGTGTTATGTCAGAGGAGACTGCTAGGAGATCGGTTAAGTGGGAGACCATCTTAGCATGCCAGCTTAGGACGGAGGGCTTCCAATGGGATGTACTGGAAGGACACTTTTAGGAGAAGAGGAGTACTGGCAGTTCACTGGTAGCATCGTTGTTAAAGATGATTTAGGTAAGTTGGATGTATTCTACCCATCAGATGTGATGAAATTCACTTTTAAACACTTGATGAACTAGTCAGTGTTATCTCTAAACATGTCTGCAGTTATTGTGGAGAATTTGTGGAGGACAGGCCATCTCGGGGCTGGAGGAGGGCAAACACGATGGGGAAGATGAGGGTTAAGGGAGTTAAGCAGCCAGACAGTCGAACTCGGATCACTGAGGAGATATTAGACCAAATTATTAAACAATCAATTTGTAAGCTCTTAGAGGATAATACAAACAACCAACGTGGACTCACCGAGCACACATCGCATCATAGCAGTCTAATGTCCTTTTGGGCAGGATTACCTCGCACAGATGAGGAGGGAAGAAGCAGAGGCTGTGTGTCTGGGTTCCCCCCCAGGTGACGCTCGCGCGGGTGGTTTAGGGAAATGCTGGAGTGCGTGCCTGACTGATGGAGAAACAGCAGCAGAAGAGCAGTTCTCGGTGGTGTCCTGTGAACTGGAAGGCGTTTCAAGGGGATACCTGTGCCAGGCTGCCTTGGGTTGGTCGGGTTCAGCATTTCTCACCATCCAAGCTTTTGAATGCAGACAGTGCTTGCAACATTTCCAGATCATAGCAAACTTCAAAGAACTGGAAAATCTCCGAGGGCAAGGTTTGGACTCAGTGACTTTGATGAACTGGATAACTTGTTTGAACATAATGAAAAACAAAAACGCAGTTACCAATAAATGAACACGTGTGAAGGATTGTACTGGAACACCGCAGGCACAAATGCAGGATAGGAAACAAAGTGGATGGTACCTGGTTAAACAGCAGAGTAAGATCCACAGGTTGTGGTGGACCACAAGCTGACCAGGGCAGCTGGTGGATGAGCTCTCCTCGTAGGAGGTAGGGCATCGGAGGCTGTGCTGATGGCTCGCAAGGCCTCGGCTGGGACACGCTGTGCAGTTTGAGCATCCCCTTGCACAGGGGGATAGGCAGGCTGGGGGCAGCCCCGAGTGCACCGCTAGAATGAGGTGAAGGTTAGAAAACCGTAATAAACACCTAACATTGTGGGTTTGTTCAGGCTGGAAAAAGAAAGGGACAAAGAAGGGAGGGAGAGCAAAGAGCATGTGGGTAGGGACCACAGCAAAAGTCTCCCTGTAAATAAAGGTTCAGGTGCTCATCATTTATTCTCTGTGCAGGTAACGCAAGAAAAAGCCAATTTAGTTTGCAGTGGGGAGGACTGATGTTGAATGTTAGGTGAAGTGTAATGAGTGGTCTATCTGTACTGGCTGCCATCCTCAGCCCAGTGTCTGTACAAAGTATTGCCCTCCCTTCACGTTTCCAGGAGTTAATGTTGGTGCCTGTTTGTAAGCTAAACCTTGTACAAGCCTAGGAGAGGAATTAACCATATCCTGTGCATCCTCTAAAGCCTTGGTTTAGAAGCACCTTTCATTATATGCTTAGTTCTTAAGCCTGTGAGTAGTCCCAGGGTATTTATGTCCTTGAAGGTGGTTAGACATGTGCCCCAGCACATTGCTGAATGGGGTTTAAGTGTGTGTTGATGCGCATATAGCTTATTACAAGCTCACATAATTACATGTGTTTTGCTTCAGAGAACTTTCCAGCTCAACTGACCCGTTTAGTGGCGCTCGTAAGTGATGCGTGTTCACTGCGCCATTATTTCTTTCAGCTTCTCCCCTTTCCTTCCTGAATTTCCTGGTGTTTGAACACAAAAAAGCACCAGTGGACAACCCCAGTCTGTGCTGTATGCTGCACCAGCCATCTCAATGCAAACGCTTGGAACAAGGGGCTTTGCAGCCTGAGTTGCTCTTATAACATCTGCTTGGCACTTGTGCAGAGTTTTCTTTCCCTCCTTCTCTTGCCGGCTGTAAATCGTGTCCTTCCCTGCTAAGATGTGCAGCCTTTTGGCAGATGTGGGGCTTGCAGGACAGGTGAGCTGATGGAGCAAATCCCTCACTCTGATTTCACAGTCTTGCTTAGGGTTTCATTGCTGGAGTCATACAATTTTGTCAAAGATTAATTACACGGGAGGGGGGCACACATGTAATGGGCCAGGACTCTTCTGCCCAGCCTCCTTAAGTCTGTGCCAAGGGACTCATTTATACCAGCTGAGATTCTGCCCTGTAGCTGTATCTTGTTTGGAAGGAAGTAGGTGCCTGGAGGGAATAATGCCAAAAATAACATATTTCTATGAATAAGAGTATGCCGTTGCTGTCATCAGTCCTGAAAAGCTTTTCCTTGGATGCTTCAAAAATACGTAGAAGGGAAAAGGATAAAACATTTTAAATGTCTCTCAAATGACAGCCGTAGCTGCTAGAAAATGAAGCTGCTTAGGAATGTAGTTACAATGTTGTTTCGGAGCAATATTTAAGGTATGAGCTGCAAAGGATGTGAAAATTAAAGAAAGGGGAAAATGGTGTTGAGGGAATGACTTAGTTATTTATGAACAAGACAGGAGTTTATCTTTGTTTCTTTTTCAAACTTAGAAACAAGCAGGAAATCATGTTTGGCTTTCCCCAGTTTGCTAGGGTGGACTTCAGAAGGCTGAAGACTGTTCTTCTGACGTAATGTCCGTCGTTGGCAAAATACTTCCGTTGGTATTTTTCAGGGAGGTTGTGGAGTCTCCATCCTTGGAGAGCCCCAAAACCTGAGTGGCCCCAGCCCTGGGCAGCCTGCTCTGGGTGACCCAGCTTGAGCAGGGGTTGGACCAGACCATCTGCTGAGGTCCCTGCCAACCTCAGCCACTGTGCGATTTCATGGCCTTACTGAGCCGTGTGCAGGCACCAAACGTAGTTTCTGAGCTACAGCTGTTTCCCACACGTTTCTGCCGTTTCTGCCAGGAGATCAATAGCAATCCTATAATGCAGTTATTGCCCAAGTCCTTCACAGTCTTGATATAGTAATACCTTCTCAGGACAGGGGCTTCGGAGTAGCAGCTGGTGCCAAACCATTCTTCCCCTTACGATTTCTTCTTTTGCTACAATAAGGCAAGCACAAGTTTTTGGGAATTCCACAGATTTCCACAACTGTAAGGCCAGACTGGCCCCAGGGAATGTGATCCTGCATCATTTTCGTCAAAGCTCCCCGACTTTGTCCAAAAGGCGTAGTGACAGATACAGGCATGCGTACGCTTGCAGGGTGGCAGCTGTTGGTCAAGTTACCTCAAGAGCCCCTTTGGGAAGAACAAATTCTCAGGGATCCACTGAAACCAAACCACCTAATTTTTGTGTCCAGTTTTCTCTTGACGTGTGAGGGAGGTGAAGGGATTACTCCTTCCTTTCTTCTTCTCTTTTCTGCCATTCCAGAAGACAGCAGCAAATGCTTCTTCTGTGCCCACACAGAGAGTGTTTAAAAGTTTGTGTATATAAACGACGTAAAAAATCTAAACCATCACAGAGAGGAACGGTTCTTTCACCTCTTCTGTATGAAAGTAAGGCTGTCTTCTGTTTAAACCTTTAAGGTCTCAAGTCGTTGCAGTAGGAGACTGCAAGTGGGAGGTAAAAGGAGCTGCCTTTGATGATGAAGGCATCATCCCAGTCAGCGTCATCATCTGCTGTGGGACTGTAGCAGCACTTGTGATGCAATCATTACCTGCTGATTTGTCACCATGCAGTTAGCAGGGTGATGCTGCGTATTTGCAGTGGCTTCTGCCACTGAGAAGGTGGGACTCTGCACCAGTCTGCCATTCTGCAGCGTGGCTTTGCTCTGGGGAGAGCATTCAGTAAACTGGAGGAACGCTTATGGTCTGGGTCACGGTTAGTCGAGAGGAGCACCGAAGCACCAGCCCATCTCCAGGACCTTCTTAGCAGCCTTGCGTGGACGTGCTCCACAAAGCTGGCATCAGCATCATCTGTGAACTAATAAGCGTGAGGCGTCCAGATGGCAGAAATAATGTGTGTGTTGTAGCAAAGCCTAATGCTAACTCCTAGTGATAGTGCAATGTTCCTTGGGTATCGGTAGCAATGTTCTGTTCTAAAATGGTAATAAAGTGCGCATTTGCTTATTAGTAATGAATGTCAAGCCATTCACCATCATGGAAATATCCTATTTCCATGACTTTGATAAATAGCTGCTGAAGCTCATGAATTTTTAACAGTAGTCCTATATTTAGGGCCTTTCAGTTTCTGAGAGAGATAAAAGGCGCTTAGAGATGGAGTTCTGGAAGCGCGTTGTCTTCTGCAACTGCTGGTACCTATTTAAAGCCAGTGTAGTCTTTCTGATATATGAATGTTACGCTGGCATTGATTGATGTGATTTTTATGCTGCAGCTCAGGCTCTAAGCCTGCCTGTCACCATAAAGCAAAACGTGTAACTGCAGAGGAACCTGCCATGTACTTTGCTTCATCTGCACGTGATGCTTGTTCGCTTTTCCCCAATAATCGTAGTATAAAACCAGATGCACTGATTCCCCTTTGTCATGAGGCTCCCCTACTTCAGACGAATAAGTATATGTAGTATTGCTTGTGTATGCCTGGGGGGGGGTGTATGTACACAGTGTGCATATAGATAAGTACCTGTCTGTACATAAATACGTGTGTGTAGCCTCTGCAAGACCTTTATACGGGCACACAAACGAAACTCGTCTGTCGGTCTGTATTTCGGTGCCAGCCAGGAACGCGATAGGCACCCGCACAGGCAGAGCACGCTCACTACAACACGACTCTCCTCTCCTGCCAGCTCGCAGGGTTGCAGGGTTTGTGGTGCTCCTCCAGCTCGGTGTAGTTTATCAGGGAATAAATATAGTTAACCGGTGGTAAAACCACGGAAGTCGTTAAGTATCTTTTTTGTGTAGAAACCAGTTAGAACAAGAATGGAAGAACAGAACTGAAATCCATGAGTGACACTCCAGCGGCAAGGGCAGCCCCCAGCCCAGCGCGACCCAGCTCTGCTGCGCGCCGGAGGACGGCCCGCGGCCCTCCGTCCTGCCGGCGCTACCGGCTGCTCAAAGCAAAACTTGTGCGTGGATTTCCCAAGCCTCTGGACACTGGCATCTCTCGCTTTCTGGCTGAATCCCCTGAACAGCACTGAGCTCCTCTATCAAGGATGCTCTTCTGGACAAAATGAGAGAAAGGCAGAAGAATGGCACTATAGAGGTAATTAAAAAAGAGACAAAAATCTCTTGAGCTTCTTCCTGTGAAATTCAGAAGTTGAGATGCCGGGAGCAAAAAGCATGCGCTCTGGGCTGTGCTGGAGAGTGAGGCATTTCAGTTTCACTGATCTCAGCCCTCAATTTCAGCGGCGTTGTGACAGGCTTTCTGCTGCAGTCAGTTTGTAGCAGACCCCTGAAGTCAATTAGAGCGCCTTGGTTAGTGCTAATTGCTGGAGCGCCCTCAGTTTGGACAGGGCCATGCTGGTTTCTGTCAGTGGAACATCTAGCTTGCTCCATCCGCTTCTTTCTGTGGGTATCGCCCGTTTTCAGCTGGCTCAGAGTATGGTTTGCAATTGCTGGAGACCATCCGACTGTTTTCCCTCCGTAACCAGCCGCAGTGAGCAAGCTACAGATAGCGTTCATGCGGCGAGCCCCGAGGTGTGATGGCCTGCCCCTGCCTCGGATCAGAAGGTGCTAGGAGGACTGTGGATGCGACGTCCACGTGGCTGGGCAGAGGCAGTGCTTTGTGTTGTGCGGTCGGGGGCCAAAACCAAAATGTCGGTGCTTGGCCCTGAAATGAGTCTGGATTCATCTGCTCACCAGAAGCAAAGTAGAAGCGATGTAAGGGCTCAGCTGGGAGCATTTACTTCATCTCCATAAATGGGAGCCCTGACTGTTTTTAAAAAGTGATTTATCAAGCTTCTTCGGACAGCATGTGTATCGGTCTTCACTGAAACGATCATTGGCAAGCACATGATTAATGCATACAACACTAAGAAAAATGGCGAAATCTCAGCCTGCAGTAAGGGGAGAGCTAGTGACAGGGTAATTAGCTAGCTGAGCAGCCTCCCGATTGAGCCGGGACATGATGAACTTCTTGGTGCAGTAGCTGAAGAATTGGATTAAATAATCCCCAAACCCTTAGCAGATAACACCGAGGACCTTGTCGGATGTGCAGGCAACGTGAAGCATTGAAGGTCCTGGGGTATGTTTGGAGAAGCGGACTGGTATTCAGAAATCCCGATGAACTGAGCAAGGGTCTGGAGAAGATGTGATGATGTTCAGAGGGCACAAGTAAGCGCCCTGTGCTGTGGGGTAACCAGCCAGGCAGAGAGCCGACGGCGGCGCTCCCCCAGCGGGAGCTGGGGTTGTGGCTGATCACACACCAAGTTCAAGCCAAGCAACGTTGTGATGCCTTGGAAAAGGCAACCTATCATCCCGAGAAAGCAGGGATATAGCTTAGGAGAGCTGCAAAAACAATTCTCTTCTTACCATAGGTAGGGTTTCTGTTTTGCATAGCAGAGTTCGCTCTGTCTCGAGGTGACGTCAGTCTGCTGTAGCGCTGTTTTCTATGTTACTCTGATTTGCAAAGGATCTGTGCTTATTCCTGCAGGCACCTGTAAAAAACTACCCCCAGGTGTAAAAGCACAGCAAGAACCTGGGGGAGCGGCACTGCTTTGTCACCTGAAAATCCCTCCCAGCGTGCTTTTTCATTGAAGGCAAAGGCCACAAACTTTTATGCAACATGTGCAAATGAGGATTTTCTCTTGGGTGCACACATGAAAATGGCTATCTGGATGACAAGAGAATGCTTGTCCATATGTTAGTGAACGTGTTTGGGGGAAGCTGGTCCTCTTCAGATAGGTTTTTGTTGGCTGATTTCAGTGGTGGTTTGTTTCAGCAGTATTGCCCATACTGGCCATGGGTTGCAGGACTGATTGCAGCAATCATCTTTTTCATTTGAGTGAATGTTACTTGTTTACATCCCCAAGAATCTCCTTTTAATGTGCATTCATTAATCTATCAAAGTAAAGGATTACTCTAATTTTCCTCTTATAGATGCATTAGTTACGTATATCATTTTCACTTTGCAGTCTTGGAATGGAAATTTTTCGTGTCAGTTTTACAGGCAAAGAACAAAAAGATGCATGTCTGAAGTATGTAACTTACTCTGATTTGCTCAATATGTTTACTTAAAATACAAGTGCCTGAGCACTTTAAGCATCTCGCTGATGATAGTGTTGGGATGGAAGAGTGAAAGGATAGCTTTGTTTCTGTTTTGACTGAGAGAGGAAGGGAGCAGATCCTTTGTGTGTCAGGAATGTAAGCTTAAAGGAAAAATCATAACAGGCTTTGGGGTCCTGTACTTGGAAAAACAAATAATCATTCGTCCTGTGCATATTGTGTATTCCAACAAAGCAACCAAAACAGAAAGAAGCACCTTTGAAAGGTTGTTGCGTAAGAGGTGGTCTCGTACCTCGACTTTGCAAACATTTGTGTTGCAGAGGAGTGGGCTCAGACGCTGGCAGAGTGGACCCCAGGCGTGGGCGCCGGCGCGTCCCAGTCGGACGGTGCCGGGAGCCGCCTTGCTCGTCTGCAGCACGGTGCTGCACCGGGGGCTCTCACGCCAAGTGCTGCCCGCTGTGCCTGGCTGCAGGGACCCCCTGCGCCCGGCTGGTGGGGGGGGTGGCTGTGCTTGGTGTGCTCCCCGGGACGGTGGCTCTCTGCCCTGCCGCGCAGACCGGGCTCCTGTTTTCTAGGGAGAAAGGACCAGCTGTCTGCTGGTAGAAGAGACAGGCCACGCGGCCTCGTTGCCCAGAATTAATCTCCAAATAATGTAAAACACTGATTACATCAAAGTAAGAAAATAGTTAATGGGATGCCTAATGTAAAATAACAAAGAGATTGTAATAGCTTTAAGCATTTAGAAATTTGAGGGAGCTTAAAGAGTATTAGAGTTGCTACGCAGATGAGCCTGGACAGTTTAAACGTTGAAATTCATTTGCGGGCACCAAATCCCTGCAATGACGGCGTGTGAGTGGCAGAGCCTGGGGCTCTGCGCGGCTCAGCGCTGCTCCCCGGGGGCTGGCAGGGCCGGGGGAGCCCGGAGCAGCGCCCGCTCCCAGGCCCGGGGCGGCGGGGCTGGCCCCTCCAGAGCTCCCCGGGGTTGCAGCGACTCTGAGCACCGTGCTTTGTCCCAGCTCCCAGCTGAAATCAAACCGTCCCCCTTGGCCCGGGGAAGCGCTTTGGCCAGGCTTCGCTTGGCATCCTCCCCTCGCGGGATCTCGCCGTCCCCTTACGTGCTCCTCCGACCTCGGGTGCTGGCCCTGCGCCACGCTGCCAGGTACAGACACTCTCCCTCCTCTTGCCTGCCATAGCGTTGCCATGCTTTCTGCCTGGCAGTACTGGCTTTGACTGACCCAAGTTGAAGCTGCCTCTTTGGAAGAAGAGTAAACAAGTGATAAGACGGAAAGAAACATTTCAAAGTTGTCCATTTTTGGCTGTAGGCTGCTGCTGACCCCGTCTGCTGCTCAGATGCCAACGAGGAAGGACAAGGCTGAGACCCGAGCACTTGGGGTTTCTTCTAAAGTCATCTGAACCAGTAGCAAGGAAAGAGTTGAGAGGGTTCTCATTTCTTCTCTGCTTTCTGCCTTTCCTGCTTAAATAGGAGACTGTCAGCTTTTGGTGGAGGGTGCAAGAATAAATAGGCAAACCTGAAGCCTTCATTCCTGGGAGGTTAAATGTCAAATACCAGGGCTGCTTGTTTGCTGAAGAGCTTAGAGACTGAAGTCTGAACACCTCTGAATGTTACGCTGCTGCTCTGAAGCGGTGCACCCATCTCGGGGTGAATTCTCGGGCTGTGAGAAGGTGGGAGGCAGAGGCGCCTCCCTAAAAATGCCATCCCTCATCTACGAGGATGGGGCTACAAGACCATATCTAGGAGGAGGTCGGCCCATATCTATGGTCTTGCGCTCAGCAGGCGAGCGAGACAGCTCTTCAGTTAGTCGCTTCTGCTCCTGAAGTTGCTGACTTCTTGAAAGAGGGATCAGAAACAAAGCCCAGACAAGGAGCCCTGCGGGGGCGAGACCCTTCGCTGGTACGACATGGTGCTTTACGCAGGAGACAGGGACGATTCTGTCGGGAGCCGAACAGAGCTAGTGAGTGAGGTTTTGGCTGTGTCACTCAGTAAAATAAATTGGCTTAAACTGGACATTTTTCCACCATGCAACCTGTTATTAAACTTCATTATGCCCACTAGCGCAACAAACTGGAAGCACCGAGTGTTTTGGAGTTGCTCGTGCCTATGCAGACCGGTTGTGCACAAACTGGAATCGTTTTGTTTGAAGCACTGCAAGCCCCTGTGTGCACCCTTCAAAACGTCTTTAAAAATGCTACCGAGAATTGATCCTTTGTAAAAGTAACTAAACTGCTAGCATTTTAAAAATCAGTTTGGGACTGCACTGGGATTTGTACTACTTCAGCTAAACCAGTCAGGGATTACAGAATTACTTTATACCAGAAGCAAAATCAGGGTGGTTGTTATTAGGAAGGACACCTTGTCTTCTGTGCATCTCGAAATGTGAAATTGAAGTTGTTCCTCTTAGGTGGAGGGGCCGGGGCGGGTGAAGCGTCCTGCCTGGGGTTGTGGGGATGTCTGTCGGTCGCAATTGCGTGCTTGAGATGTGGAGCAAGGAAATGATAACTGGGGACTCCTGAAGGCAGGATCAGTAGCAAAATGAGGAGTGTTGCTTTTGATGCCAGCTTACGTCCCTTCTGCTTCCTCTGTGATTGCTGTCTGTGGAAAGAATAGGCTGTTTGAGGCTAGTTCTAATAAAAAGTTATTTTTGCTGTTTCACGAGGCACATCAGAGCGGGCATTGTGAGCTGCTGCCCTCCCCTCCATAAGGGCTCCGCTGTCGGCCGTCGGTCCTGTCTGGCCCTCGACCTGGTGTCAGGGTGCGGAGCCCACCTCTGCTAAGTGGCAGCAGTGGTCTGGGTCTTTCTGTAGGGATCCTGCTCCGCGGCTGTGGGAGAGCGAGAGGGCTGTAGGCAGCGAGCGGCTGGCTTTAAGCTAAGAAGAGTTGAACAGAGGTGCGTGTCTTTCCTCTTGCTGCCAGGGTGTGGGCAACTCCTTAAAAGGGCCCACGGGTCCCCTGGCAGATTTCAGAGGTGATCTCTTTTGCTGTACTGCCCGTTTTCTGTGCGTCCGAGTCCCAGGAGTCTCCAGCTAGCGCTGGGCATTTGGAAGTCACCAGGAGCCGGTTTTGCGCCTAGCACATCGGGTGGGCATGTGCTCATCCCGCAGGAGGGGGAAGCCGCAGCCGCCCGGGGGGGGGGGGGGGGTGTGGTACGTTCTCTGCTTGTTTGGCAAAAAGTTGGCTCCATCTGTCTCGTGTTCCAGCTGTGTGCCCAAGCTGCTGCTTGCCGCGTGTCCAAAAACTTGTGTGCAGATCTGTGCTCGGGCAGAACGGGCTTCGTGGTACTGGGCGCAGTGGTGGGTACACTGGTGCTGGCTGACGCGTATCCCGTCTGCCCTGCAAGCACCGTCGTGTGCAGGCGGATTGATTTTTCAAAGTAAGTGAATAAAGGGAGGGGAAAGCCCTGGTGTCTGATGACATGAACAGATACATCTGCAGGTAGCCTGAGCTCGATACGGCCACGACATGACCAGCGTCCTGTGCCTGGCAAAGGCAGTGTCCGGGCTGGAAGGAGCATCTCCAGCGGGAAACGTTCCTGGACCGCGTGTTTAAGCTACAACTTTGACGTGTTTTGGGCAAAGTCCCGAAAGTTTGTTTGCTTGCAGGAGGTTTTGTGGTTGGCACTAATTCAGGTTCCCAGCCACCCCTCTAATGGGGATATGGCTGAAGCATACCGGGGGGAATTTGCTCCCCTCCTTTAAACTCGTGACATCCCTGCATCCAGCGCTTGGGATCTTGAGAGCTGAAAAAGTCCCTCCCTTTTCTCCCCAAGATAAGAAGAGATGTGACAGCAGCATCTGTTCCTTTCCAGGTGGCTTTATAAAAGTGCTTCTTGCAAAAAAATTGCCTTTTTTGGTTGGCCTACCCATCAATGTGAACATAATGTAAATATTTGTTCCCCCAAATAAAGCTAATGAAAGAGGGACTGCATTCTGTTCCCAATCAAAAGAAGTCCAGCATAGCTGTAATTAAGCCAGTAAGTTACTAGGAATTTCTGGCAGTTCATGTGAGGACAGGAGCTAGCCAGAGATTTGTTCTTTTCTTGCTGTGGTTTTGCTAAGAACCTTCCTTGTGCCAGTTATTTCTGACCAGAGAGTGTGGCTGATAATGGATAACTTTGCAAAAGTATTGCATTTGTCAAGGGAAATGTCTTGATCCGAGGCCAGCTGTCCTTAGGTCTGTAAAAGTGGTAACTGTGGGCAATTCTGCTAATGCCTCCGCGCATTTCCTTCTAGAAGCAGTAATTGCTGCTAGTGATGGGGGGCGGGGGGGACACAAAGAAAGCAGAACAAAAACTACAGCGTGTTCAAATGAAACACAGAACCACAAAAGCTAAGAGGTCCTGGAAAACAGTTGCCGGAATCTTGCTGTGACAGAAGTAAGTCTTCTACTGAACAACAGAAAATATAACCTCCTCTTTAAAGGTCACTTGCTGTTGATTTGACGTAAACTCTCTCTGAACCATATGCTGTTGCATATTATTTATTATTTCTGATTTCTTCCCCATTTGTGTTTAGATATATTTGCTTCTTGTCCTCAGATCTCAGGTGAGCCTCTGACCTTGCAAGCTATTCATTTGCATTGAGGCCAAGACAGAAGCTTTTTGACTTCACAAGGGCTCTGCTTATATGTGGAGATTTGTTCCTTCAAGGCTTTACTTTCTGCATCTGGGGAAAGCATCTGTTTCAGGGAAACCTCTTCTGGATCTGACACTTGGTTTGTGTGCGTACGCTTGGCATAATGGAACAGCCACATGATGGAGCAGGATTCGAGCCTGGAGGCACACTGCGGTACAACACACAACCAAGACAGTCTGGAGAAAGGGGGACGGCAGAACAAGGGGTGCCCAGGGTTGAGCGCTTCACGTGTGCCTCATCTCAAAGGAAACGCGCTTTGCAATTTCTGTACAACTCTGAACGTCTTAAATGTTGAACATGTGAAAATCAGATGTGCATGGAATTAGAAGCAGCTAAGCCGTTAGGTACACTGACAAAGCCATACATGTTTTGTACGTGTGTGTGTTTCACGCATAGATAAAAAATCACTACAGTCTGGCCAGAGCTTCCCTTCCTAGAATTGGTGCTACAAGGCAGAAATGGGGCTTCCCAGGAGATTTAGTGAAGGCTGTTTGCATAGGTGGGTAGATGGTGAAGCTTGCTATGCCTGGTGTTTTCAATCGGTGATTTCTCATGAGTGTTTCCTCCAGAGTAGGAAGGAGCGATGTTTGTTCTCACTTCCCATGCAAATGAGCTGCCAGTTCTGAATTCCTCATGGTGCACACGGTTCATCATCTCATATTCCCATTCCTCCGTCTTCTCCCTCCTTTCTTTCCTCCAGCCAATATGTAACTTACCATACTGGAAAAAAATGCAGACCTCTCCTGTTTTATTCATAGAATCATAGAATCGCTAAGGTTGGAAAAGACCCTTAAGACCATCGAGTCCCACCGTTAACCTATCACTGCCAAGTCCACCACTAAACCATGTCCTCGAGCACCACGTCTATCCGTCCTTTAAATACCTCCAGGGATGGAGACTCAACCCCTTCCCTGGGCAGCCTGTGCCAGGGCCTGACCACCCTTTTGGTGAAGAAGTTTTTCCTAATATCCAGCCTAAACCTGCCCTGGCACAGCTTGAGGCCATTTCCTCTCGTCCTATCACTCGTTACTGGGGAGAAGAGACCGACCCCCACCTCGCTACAGCCTCCTTTCAGGCAGTTGTAGAGAGCAATAAGGTCTCCCCTCAGCCTCCTCTGCTCCAGGCTAAACAACCCCAGCTCCCTCAGCCGCTCCTTGTAAGACTTGTTCTCTGGACCCTTCACCAACTTCGTTGCCCTTCTCTGGCCACGCTCCAGCACCTCGATGTCCTTCTTGTAGTGAGGGGCCCAACACTGAACACAGCATTCGAGGGGCGGCCTCACCAGTGCCGAGTACAGGGGCGCCATCACCTTCCTGGTCCTGCTGGCCACACTATTCCTGTTACAAGCCAGGATGCCATTGGCCCTCTTGGCCACCTGGGCACACTGCTGGCTCATGTTCAGGCAGCTGTCGACCAGCAACCCCAGGTCCTTTTCCACCAGGCAGCTCTCCAGCCGCTCCTCCCCCAGCCTGTAGCGTTGCATGGGGTTGTTGTGACCCAAGTGCAGGACCCGGCACTGAGCCTTGTTGAACCTCACCCAGTTGGCCCTGGCCCAACGACCCAGCCTGGCCAGGTCCCTCTGCAGAGCCTTCCTGCCCTCCAGGAGATCGACACTCCCGCCCAATTTGGTGTCATCTGCAAACTGACTGAGGGTGCACTCAATCCCCTCATCCAGATCATCGATAAAGATATTGAACAGGAGCGGCCCCAAGGTCGGTCATACCATGTCTGTTGTGTTTGGCTCATCCTGCCAAGAGGCACCTGTAAACAGGTGCTTGGCAAGGCTCGCCAGCTTCAGTTGTGATCTTCCTACCACTTTGCCTCTTGCCGTGATCTCTAACAGAGGAGCTGATAAGATAACAGCTATCTGTAATTGAAGTGTGCGTTTTGACGGGGCTGTTGCACTGTCCCATTGGTAAGGGAAGCTAAAGATCAGTGAGGGAGAAAAACCATCTGGCATGGTGTAAGGTGATAACCCTAACTTCATTTAACCTGCCAGTGCTGTCACCCAAAGCCCCCGAGCCCACAGGCATCTCCGTGTGGCTTTGCGTGGCCATTTCCACAGGGCCAGGCTTTGCACCTCGTCCAGCCGATGAGCTGCGGCCTCCGGAGGATCCGCTCTTGGTGGAGCATAAACAGACCCCTGCGGGCAGGGGGCGAGAAGGGAGCGGGTTGGGAGGCTGGTCGGGCAGAGTCCTCTTGTGTTCCTGTTGATTAAAGTACATAAATCCTTAAATGAACACTTAATTATGCAGGTTTAGGGAGAGCAATTATAGACTGGTTTGGTCATTGGAGAGGTGTGGGTTGTTATGGAGAGCACAAAAAAGCAATGACCAGCAGGGCTGAGGATACCGGGATCCTGGGAGCTTGCTCGGCTTGCAGAGGGGTTGGGGGGGGTGTCTCTCCAGGGAAGGGGAAACCAAAAAAAGATGCCTGACTTTGATGGCAAGGCTCCTGATCTGTGGTGTGTGTCTGGCCCAGAGGCAGGTCTGTTTTCCATTAGGAAGCTGTGTGTTTTAAGCCGGTGAAGTGACCAAAGGCTTGCAGTGGTGTCATGGAAGACACCAGAGTTGTTCCCTCATGTCTGGTTTTTGGATCTGCGGTATGAAACTTTTTGTGACAATAGGCACGACCTGGGAAGTGCTCCATGCTGGATCCTGTTCGAGGCCAGTTCAGGTGCAGAGGAGAGGTGAAGTTCAGCGTGTTTGAGCAGGCGGGGGCGCGTTACTTCCTCGCAGCGCTGCGGCGGGCTGGCGGGGTGGATGGAAACCTCTGCTCACGCTTGGTTCTTGCTCGGCTGCCTTCCTGCGCCAGCGCTGCACAGGCGCTGGGCCAGCCGGGCTCCGCAGGTGTGCAGGGCTGCGGGGAGAGAAAGCCATCGGCTCAGTGGAAGGCACGCAGCTGCTATATTTTTGTTTCAGAAAACAGCCCGGCACGCTGCCCGTTCTGCGCGCATCATACGTGCTAACGTGGAGAGGGAGAGCAGGGAGCCGCAGGGCGCCCCAGAGCAGCTGCGTGCGGTTTCAGGGTCTCTCAGATGCGCGCGGCTGTCTCAGCTCTGTATCACTGCTTCCTCTCCCTGGCGCCCTGACCGCACGCTCCCGCAGCCGCCAGTGGAGCCGTTCGCTGGCCCAGCTGCAGTTTCCAAAAGGGAGCACGGTGGGGCCCCGTGCCCCTCCGCTGTGAACCCCCTCCAAAGGGGGACACACGACATCTCATGGCCTGGGGGTGTTTCTGAGCTACCAGCAAGAGTCGGCAGTGCTACTTCACCCCCAATGCCGACACCAGTAATCCCACTCGCTGCCCCATCTCCCGGCCGGGCGGTTCAGCATCCTTCGGCGGTGTCGCTGTCTGGCCTCAGTAGCACGCTGCAGCCAGGATTGACGTCTTCCAGTAAGAGCTTTTGACACAGCTGTATCTAGTCTTAATATCTAAAAAAAGCCCCCAGACTCAATAAATGGCCCTAAGTGACTAAGAGGGTGAAGTTACGATGGGATTTATATCCTGGCAGGATCCCACAGTGCTCCCCTCTTGCCATATTTAGCTAAAGGGCTGCTTTCTGATACGACAGCATAGCAAATCAACCAAAGTGCTTTCAGAGGAGAAGTTCATGGGATGAGTGATTTGTAACGGGACATTTCTGTGTGGTTGGCATCTGGTTTGAATTCCTCAGGTGGGACTCAGGGTCTTTCTGCAGCTCCTGAGCACTGCTATCAGTGTAGCATGCCCCCTCATCTGCAAGGGCTGCACCTTCCCGCAGAGCTCCCAGAAAGTTGAGGTGAAAATGTTTGCTGATTATATGCAGGCCAAAGCCCTCTGCTCATGCATTCGCACCTCTGTCTAGGGCTGCTCTGGTTACATCTGCTCTGGCAGCTCTTCCCTCGTTCCACAAAGCCTAGTTTCCAAAGGCCGCTGGTAATAAAGGGGGCGTCGGGGTGGGCACACAACACCGGTGTCAAGGACTGGCCTCGGAGACAGGACCACTGCTACGATCCCCGGGGCCACGCGCCACGGCCGGAGTCCGGGGAGCTCCCTCCCGCTCCTGCAGTCTTCACCGCAGGAATCCCCTCATGCGGCCACGGGAAGCAGCACCGCTTTGCCCTGCTTCCCCTCCTCCAGGAGACCTCGGGTGGCCCCATGCCTCTGCCTGCATACTCTCTCCCTTTAAAAGGTGACCTGGCACCCACACAGATGTGCTGCAGGGAAGATTTTGGCTGTCAGTCAGAGCTTGTCTGCAATGGACTCATTGACGTTGACTTGTAGCAAGGCTCCCTGTCGTGACAGCAATGCTCTGGGTGCGTTGTTGACGACTGCTGAAGAGCCAGCCTGGAAAAAAATAAAAACGCTTTTGTTCAGCGTGTTTGCCGTCAGCATCCTTTGTGCTGGGCGTAAGCCCGCTGCTCCTCTGCACGAGCAAATCAGCGTGCAGTAACCCAAGGAAGTGGAAGTGTGCATAAGCTCGTCGTGCCTGAACATCCACCATAAATGTTTAATTTTGGGTAATTAGGAATTCATTACTGCAAAGGTACAGAGAATGCTATCTGAACATCCATCGCTTGGTAAGAGCCGGCCCTCGTAAAGCCGTCGCAAGGTATGGGACGGTGCTGTTGGCTGTGGGGGGATGCTGCATGCTTTATAATGGTGTGCTGTACCCCCACGCTGTTTCAGCTGCTTGTTTTCAGCAGTTAAGTGGTGACACGAATAAAACATTAGCAAAATGATTTATTATTGATATACCAGCATAGTTTGGCTCTCTTGAATTTTAGATCATGCCACTGTAATGCAAACACCATTTTTACTTGGCAGAATGTAAAACATTTACATATATAAAAACAATGGTATTCTGCCCTCCCCTTGGAGAGAAGCTGACCAATCCTTATTGCTTTTAAAGACAGCTAAAGATTTTCAGTCCCTTGCTCTCCCGTACCGTGTGATTTAAAGCTGTTCCCATGGGGTCTGGCTGCAGGGACTGGCGTGCTGCGGGGCGTGGGGCCGTCCGCATCCGCGCCAGTCTCCAAGCAGCAGTAGCTGTGAAGCTGAACGTATCCAGCAGTTCCTGAGCCCCCTCGCCTCCCCGTGTCTGCAGCTCAGCCCGGCAGTCACTGGTCTGTGTGAGGGACAGACGTCGGGGACGTAGCAGTTACCCTCCTGAGTATTTGGTACGGCCTGCAGCACCGCCAGAGTCGATACCATTCAGGGGATGCTGTCGGAGGTCAGGGATCTGGGCTAGACAGCGTGCAGGCAGGTGGTGAATGTAATATTATTGCTAACCCTGAAGCAGTCAAAAATCTCGAGCTTGAGATTAAGTTAATGAATTTGAGAATGGGGGGGGGGAAAGCTAACTAATTGTTTTAAAGTATATTTTTATTTCCCTGTGTAAAAAGCTATTGGTATTGATTCAAAATATGTTGTCTCAGGTCATGTCACAAGGTCTACTACACTAGTATCTTTTCCTCATAGACGACAATAGTAGAAGTCAAAGAAACCTGTTGAGCAAGCCTGCGGGGACACTTGCTGATGCTCTTTGCCCGGCTGCAGCCGTTTGCCGTACGGGGACTTCCTGAGCCACAGGAACAGCCTTTACGTTAGCAGTCTTTGATGGACGACTTCTCTTCCATTGGCTTGTCAGTTTGCTTTGTGAAGCCACGGAAAATGGAGGTTTGCAGCACCCTGTGACGACAAGCTGAGCTGCTGCGTGCGCTGTGGGAAGGGCTGCTGTGGTCCTGTGGCCTGCTGGCCCCTCATTCATGCACCGGGAGAGCTAGCCAGCAGGTGGTCCCTTTTCTCCCTCTCCTTGCCGCTCAGTTTCAGAAACCTCTGCTCCACTCTGCCTTTTTCAGGTTGAAAAGTGGTCTGTATTCCAGTGTCTGATGCTCGACGGCTTGTCCATCCTCTTGGCTGATCCTGTTGCTGCTCTCTGAGCCATTTGCAGCTGCACTGCGTCCCTCCCAAGACGGGAAGACCAGCACGACAGGCGCTGCCTCGGATACAGCACCGCGTGCATTTGTGCAGTGGCATAATGATGTTCCCTCGAGATCTCTGTTCCTGTTGTGGTGGTTGCTAATGATGCATTTGCTTTCCTGTTGCGAGCTGGCACTCTCTGAGCACCTCGAGCTGGGCACAGGAGCAAACGATCTGTCATCTGGGCTCAGACAAGAGCTCGCACCCAGCTGCTTGGCACAGCTACATGTCTGTGTGTTTTTCCAGCTGCAGAAGTATAGTTGTCTCTGGGTCTTCTAATGACAGCTGAAGTAATGTTGATATTGTGAATACCAACGGTCCCTAAATGTTGGAGTTGCGTATCTAAATCCTGGTTTCTAATCCAGCCCGCTCGTGTAATTTTTTCAAGTCATGCCTTTCTGTAGCTGTATCTTCTACCCCATGATGGGACGTGCAGCCCGCTTCTGATGAGCTCTTTGGAAAGCAGCAGCCAAGCAGGGGCCATTGGGCAGAGTAATTATCCTGGAAAGCTGTATCCAGATACAGGCTGGGCCGCTCCCCACTAGATACTTGGATGCTTTGGGATTGCAGTGCCTAGCACTGACATGACTTACTTCTGGCCATGAAGGAATTGAGGGGACAGCATGAGAAAATTAACTGAGTTTTTAAATTTCTGACAGTTTTCTTTGCTGATAATTCATTGCCTAGGCCGAACATCCTCAGTTCTTCCTTCTTCTATGAAAGCTATGGCAGATTTCCCAAGGGTTTTCTTATCCCTAGAGTAGGTACACTGGCTAAAAACATATGGACTTTTTTTAAAAATAAGTATATGTTGCAGTTTTGAGAACTATTGATGGAGTACAGTGTTGGGTTTTCTTTTTTTAAAAAGAATCCTTTTGGAAAGGTGGAAACATTAAATAGGAGTGGGAAAGGAGAGGCAGGGAAAAGGGGTCTGAGAGGGTAACACTCCCTGCTGCCATCCAGAAGAACGGTACGGCAGCATCTTCTCTGCGCGGCTGTCCTCGGCGCAGCGTGTGAACTGCCTGGAGTAGCTTGACTGTGCAGAACAGAGGCAAATTTGGATTGCGCCAGCAGATCCTCTGAATGGAGCGGTAAAGCGGATCGTGTTGTAAGTCAGCTAAAGCCAAGGCTGAACAGGGTTCCAATTTTCGTGAATTGCACACTGATTGAGAATAAAAGGACAAGAATTTATTCTAACTCACTGTATTATGACTAAAATAACTTTTGCCTGTCAAGCATGGATACAACATCTTCCTCTAAATCTGGTGAGGGGAGCATGTACCGCAATACCCTTGCCAGCGCTCACGCGGGAGTGAGCAGCAGCAGGTCTGCCGCTGCTTTGTGCTTGCTGGGGTTGTGCCGTGGGCTGCGGTAGATGCTGTACGCCCCGCTCTCAAAAGGTGTGGGCTCCCATTCTGCACTGCTGCCTGTCTAAACACCTGAAGGCTTGCTATCAGGTCCTCGGCTAATGCAAAAGAGCACAACTTTTTATGCCTGCTGTGGTCTGCTCCTTTATTATTTAGCCTCCTTTACAAAGCTAATCCATACCTTGCTAATAGTCGTCTAGTTCCAATTACTTCCAAATTCTAATAATCCTAATATTTACTAGCAATTTTACAAGTTGCCAATACGACATTGAACTGCACCCTTAAAAAAGCATTGTGTTGAGCTGCCCGCTCGTGCGCTTTGTTTTCTGCAAACATACATCTCGTTAACTGAGAACTAAAACCGAGTTGCCTGCATCTGAAGGCTGGAATTCACACCTCTGTGGTAGAAACGCTGTCGGTGCTGGGTGCTGCAGTGCTGCCGCAAGGGTACGGGCCTGGTCTTGGCAACCAGCGTGGTACCTAATGCCCACGCAGAAAATGTCCCTGGAGGTGCTGAGATCGCGTGAAGATCCTGCCCTTCTGCAGTTTGCAGGCACAATACGTACAACGTCTGCAGGACGAGAGAGGATCAAATAGGCAGAAATCTTTAATTGTTTGAGTTTAGGTTCATTGATAGGGTGGTTGGTTTTGTCCTGGTGCAATCAAAATAAGTCTGGCAAAATCTGCCCCTATTTTCTGTGCAAAAGCTGAGGACTCTTTTAAGCAAAATACCAAACTGTATGAGCTTTTATACTAGCTAAATAGGGCAGCTGTTGTTGGAGTGGTGTTCCAGCAACACCCTTTATTTCTTCTTAGAAAGGAGCTCCTGTGTTTTGCAAAGCTCTCCTCTTATCTGTACTCATCTGCACCTGATGCGTCTAATAAAAATGCAGCAGATTTCAAATTTGCATACATTATCTTATAATTGCATACATTCAAGCGTAAGCCACTAACAGTGTTTGTGTTCAGACGATGTGGTAGAGAATGCAGTGATGGAAACCTTAGATTTTCTCAGATAAAAAGGTGCGTTTCATTGCAGTGTGGGGGTGGGAACCTGAACCTGAGGGAGGATGAGATGTTTCTGCTGCGCACAGAAAGGATGGCTAGGATTCCTCACCTCTGCCAGTAGCGACCAGCTTATTCTATTTTTATACTGCTTTTTTCCTGTATGCTTTTACCTTAGGTGCACTTCGGTCTCCTTGAACCTCCTAGAGACCCTTGATAAAGGGTTTGGATTTTCATTCTCTGTGTCTGTTATGAATTGTCGTGGTGAAACCTCCTAGGCAGCTGCAGGAGGGAGAGGGAAGCGTCTGCATGTGTGTCTGTTAGCAAACCATTTTGCATATTGCTAAAAACATACCTCCCCGTGTTTCTTTTGCAACGTCTGATGGTCTGGTGAATGGGCCAGGAACATTTCTTAAACAAAACTGTGATGAAACATTCGGTTTTCCCATAATGATATTTTGCTGAGGAAAGATGCCTCCTTTCTAGCTATTTTAGCTTCATTCTCTTGCATCTTCATTCTTGCATCTAGTGTTTTGTGTTGGTTTGGGGTTTTTTTAGCTCCTGTCTTTGTGCAGGTACCTGTCCAACTAGTTTCTTTCTGTTGCACACCTAAACGTGTTTTTGGCCGCTTTGTGCGTAGCCAGCACAGCGCACGCATTGGGGGTGGGAGGGCGAATGGCACGCTGGCAGCACTGCTCTGCTTCGGAAGAAAATAGTTCCAACTCCTGGCAGGTGAATCCCGATCTGTTATAAAAAGTCACAGGTATTGCCAGTCCTCATAAAAGCCCAAAACCTTCTGCCCCCTGCGCAGTGAGGGCTTGGCGTGTCTCTTGGGAGGTGCCGGCAGCCCCCGCTCCGCCTGGCCTCCCCAGCCTTCCCGCCTGCGTGGGCCCCGGGGGCCCGCAGGCCGGCCACGGCAGGTCCCGCTCCCTTGGCCCCCGTGGTCCCGGGCGAGCGGCAGAGGCCGCGAGCCGATGGTGGGTGACCGCTCCAGGTTTCTCGGCATGCTGCGGTGCACAGGCCTCTCATCTGGTGCCATGCGGCGTTCCCATGGCTACACCCCTGTTTGCGACGTGGTTTACCACGCTTTCAAGGGTATTGCTGATGTTACTTCGTTACAAGATGAATTTTAAAGGTGCCGTCTGTACTGCTCCAGTAGCTCCCGCTAGTTTGTTAGGACTCGCTATAACATTTACCAATGCACAGGCCTGCAATTAACAGTATTAACCTGAGTCTTTGGTCAAAAGACTGCTTATGTAAAAAAGAATGTTTTCCTTCTCGGATACGGTGCCTAGGTAGGTCCCTTGCTTGCATTAGTAGCAAAATGGAGATGTAGCTACCTTTTGCTCAGTTATTGCTTCACAGGCCGCAAAGCTGTGAGAGGGAGCTGGGTTGTTTTTCCATTTAATCATCTATGGAATTGCTAATTAAATTCCAATTGCTGGAGCTTTATTAATGATAACGATGTGAAAGCCAGGAAAAAAGCAGCTTGATTTTTTCCAACTCAAGGCTGAACGTGCAGAACTGACCATTAGAAGAAAGCCGTTCTTTTAGTTATTATTGAGCGATTCAAATCTGGAATTACTGAAAAGCACTTGGAATGCCAGAACATCATCTTCACACTTGCTTTTCAGTTTATAACCAAAAGCCATTCCTGCAACCTAATTGGCAGACTGTCTTTAAGTGCTTTATGATCCAATTAACATCCAGAACAGTAATAAAGCATTTGAGTAAATGGAAGCAATTTGTCTTTAAATGACTTGCAACACCGTTTTTGCCACAAAGGTTATCCGACTGTATTGTGTGCTCTTTTCAACTGTTAGACTGATTACTTGACTTCGGAACGAGAACTGCTAATCTAACAAAAATATGTTGCTCTTAATGAAGGCACATTGAACAAACCAAATTGCTGAGCTGTTTTCTGGGTTGGCGTAGTGGGCCATCATCTGTCCCAGGTGCTTGTTAGTGTGTCATTTCTAAGACTTTATGCCTCTGTCGGACTTAAACTGGGTGATAAAGCCAAGGTGAAGTGCAAACCCTCCTCTAGGTGTAAGCTCGTTACTTTGGAGCTGGTGCTTTTCTCTGCTGAAAGGAGGAAGGGAGCAAAAGCATGAATGCTTGAGCAACCAGGAGGTCACAGCTCTGCTTCCATCACTTCTCACTGCAGATTTCCAGATGTCCCTTTCTCCTCTCCTGATTGTTCAGAAAACCGCTCAAGTTATGGAGTTGACATAATGGCCACCTAGCCCAGCGTCCTGCTCTGGAAGTGGCTGGTCGGGGATGCTTAGGGAGGAGTGTAAGCAACAGAGCACGTAAAGATCAGTTCTTCTGCCCATGCATACCCTTGCGGACTGCTCAAGACAGGGTTTGCAGTGACTGGAGTTTGCATTTAGATTACCATACTTAATATCACCGACAGACAATCTGTGGAGGATCTCCTTTTGGCCCTTTCCTGCTTTGTTGCTGGCACCTTGGGGAATGAAATCCACCATTTTATAACATGCTGTGTGGTAAAAGTACTTCTGCCTGTTTGCAAAATGTGCCACCTTGTAATTTCAGAAGGTGGAAGGAATTGGAGGGGGGGTTACCATCTTTAGCACGTCACCTTCTGCCTAGGTAGAATGCCGCCCTTTTTTCCTTTGCGTGAGCTGGGCTACAGCAAGGTGCTGTAGAGCATTGAGAAGATCATGGTCATGAGAAGATGGGTGAGGTCAGAAGCAGGATCCACTACCCTGCCAGTGCGCAGCTTTACTGAGAGAAACAGCATCTGCTTTGGGTTGCTGTTGCTTTCCCTGCTTTATCATATCATTATTTGAAATAATTATGTTTCTGCATGAAGCTTCTTCATGGTTCCCTTCTACCAACAGATGCTCTTTCTGCAGCTAATTAGACCACGGTGCCTGCCTGAGTCCTGCAGCCTTCCTGCAGAGTAAAGGTGTATATCCTTCATTCGGAGCAATAACGGCTTTGCCTTTGAGTTTGCTGCAGGTAAAAAGCTGCTGTTGGGAACATGTCCAGGCCGTGCCGAGGGAGTCCTCGAACGCCGTCCTTGCGTTCACGTGGGCAATAGCTGTTGCCTTGCTGTGGATCTGTGGCTGAAGCCTGGCCCCCGGGCTTGGCCATTTTACGCAGGCTACCTGACGGCCTTTGGCTGTGCAGAGCAAGAGCGTGCGGGGAGGTGGGAACTGTCACCCCTTCTCGTGGTACAGGGCATGTCATGGCGCCTTCACGGAACGCTTCTGCCAGCATTTCCGACGTGCGTCGCCCTGCTGAGCCATCGTCTTCGGGAGGACCCCAGCTTGCCTTTGCACATAGGGTTACAGCTCACGGGGCTTTGCAGTAATGTTAAGCCTTCCCTATGGAAATCTTTGCAACTCCATGGACTTGCATCCTTGCGTTTTTTTCCCCAAAGTATTTGGTATGTCTTTGTCAAAACCTTCTTTGCATCACTAGCGCCATACATCGGATGTCTTGTTCATGTTGAGGACGTCTCTGAGGAGGCAGAGTGAAGTTTGGAGGTAGAGAAAGAATTCGTTTTGATCTGAAATTTCCAAATCTGCCTCTGTCCTGGGCTGCGTCCCCTTTCAGCCACTGGCTGGCTGTGTAACACAGCAGGTTGTCCTCGGAGCGTTTGCTGTACAGGGAAGGCCGGTATCTTGGTGGTGTTAGTAGTTCAGTGATGGCAGTGAGAGACACCAGGGCAGGGTAAAGAATGAAAACAGCTGAGAGGTGGTTTGCTACAAGGCCTCCGCTGTGCCTGCTGCTGGGAAGGGCACTCCAGGGGAGCTCTTGCCCGTCTGGAGAGCACTAGGTCCTGCCAGAGATGAGTACCGGTTACCTGCGCCCTACCAATGGGGAGGCGGTGCCGGGGGAGGCTTTTACCCATCTGTTTTGGGTACAAAACCGTAAGTCAGAAATGCTTGGTGAGAGTGACCCATCACCACCTGCTCTGTACGCCGCTGTTTCCCTTGAACGTTTTCAGGAGAGTGCAGTGCTGCGCTCCTGGGATTTATCTGCCCTCCCCAAGGCATCTTTGGGTACACAATGTTGTGGTTGCCGCAGAAGCAAATTACACCGTAAAGCTCTGGGGAAAGGCTATAATTGCCAGCGGACGAGTTAAGCTAAACTAACAGGGAGGTGAAACAAAGAGCCTCTGGCCTGGTAGTTGTAGGACTACCGCCTGGTAGAAGGGCTTGGGCAGCTTTTCATGATGTGACTTAACAGCATGTGTGGTGGTTTTGAGTAGCCGATTAAACATCTGAGCTTTTTCCCCCCCTCCCCATCTTTTTGCAGCTCTCCATGAATTCCCCAATGACATCTTCACGAATGAGGACAGGAGACATGGAGCTGTGGTCCTGCACGTCCTTTGTGTAAGTTTTGTGACTTCGCGTTTCTTCTCGTATCGGTGTGGACAGGGCTTGGTGCGCTCACCGCAGGCTGATGCCGCCTCCTGCCCGCAGGGGCTGCTGCTCTCAGTCGTGGTTGAGAGTGTGTTTCAGTAACTACACTGAGTGTAACATACTTCAGTTTTACATAAACCCTTTTAAAAACCCGGGTGCAGCCTGTGAGCGCAGGTGTGTGCTGTCATGTGAATAAACTCCTGTGAGTGACTTTGCTCCAGCCAGACTGACTTTGCTGAGGCCATCAGGCAGCTGTGGTCCCCTGCCCTCCGTGCCCGAGCACGAGGATGCTGCGGCGTTGGCAGGTCGAGGGAGGACATTCATGCAGTTGCCTTCAAAATTAAGTGAAGTCTTATCCCCAGAAATTTCCCCCAGAAATCCTTGTGACACCCCTTATGACATAGCCGTAGGAGAAGGAAATTAGAGAGAGTCTTCTATTTAAAAATGTTATTAACTGGATTAATTTTAAAAAAAAAAAAAAAAAAAAAGTTTGGGTCTCCAGAATTTCTCTGAGTAGTTAAGTTGCTAAAGTGAGCTTTTCTTCCTGAATATATTAAAGAAAAGATTGCAACTTCTCATGTATCAGCTGCAGGGTGTCCTGGATCCTCTTGGGAATTCTGGAGGACGTTGGGCTGGTGAGGGATTTGCCTCAAAGTTCAGAAATGTGCCAAAAAGACTTTAACAGATGCTATTTTAAAGACCTTACTAAAATCAGAAATCTGTGCAATTTTGGGTTTGGAGTTTTGTGATCTCTGCTCCAAACAAGTCAGTGTAAGTGGTGTGCATGGGTAAGGCCAAAAGATAGTCAAGATAAATTTATTTAAATAACCCTGGCCTGTCAGTCCGCTAGACACCTAGCTAGTGCTAGAGGACCTTGCGTTTGGCAGCTGCTGTGCTCTCACCAAGGAAGCACTGTCCCTCCAAATCCATTCCTCAACTTTTTTTAGGTAGATGAAGACAATTCTTTTCTTTTTTAATATCATCTTCATTTAAGAAGAACTGCCAAGTTGGTACTTCCTGGGGGGGAGAGGCATTCTTAAGCAGCCAAGAAAATACCTGCTTCTAGTGAATGTTTAAAAGCATTTAATAACTTTCAGTCAGCTTAAATGAGCAGTCACCATTAGCTATCTGCAATGATTCATGGTTTCTTTTTAAATATAAATTAGATTGTATTATATGTTGTAATGCTAGTGCTCTGTGTTACGATTTTATTTCGGCTAAATGGCTGGAAAAATTTGAGTAACATCACTGTTGACTTTGTCTGGCAAGCTCAGGGCTTCCAAGTTTCCGTGGGAACATTGAGCTTTGAGATGTTGTGGAAAGTGAGCACTGGACCTGAGCTGGATTTTTTTAGCACGCACAAGAATACTCCCAAAAATTCATCTAAACCCTCTCTGAAAGTAGTGTCATACAGCAGCTAGTCACCCAGAGTCTCTCTGCAGTTGGTGGAGAGAGGGACCTTCAGAGGATCTTCACCTCCTGTTGCTGTAGGTATGGGGTGAAGCTGCAGGTTGGGTTTCACCTGCCTGGCTCTGGTCAAATCTGCTGGTTCCCCCCATGGACCGTGAGTCGCTTCTGCCCGGCAGTGGAGCGGGGTTGTCTTAAACCGCTGCGGCCCCTGCGCGCCGCACCGCAGGCATCAGTGCTGCGTGTGGTGCCTCTTGCGCATCCCTGGTGCTGGTGGTTGGTGCAGTGCCCTCTTCTGAATGCCCAAATGCGGGGCTTGGGCTGGGCTTGAAAGAGGCGCCGGGAACGGCGCTGGTGGAGCTGAGAAGTGGTCCCAAGGAACGCCATCCTGGAGACCTGTCTGTGCATCCCAGACGGCCTTTGGTCTGCTCTTTCCTGACTTTTGGATGCCTGATTTCGTGACATCAGGGCCCGTTCCACAGCCACAGTCAGCATGTCGTGTAGCGCTGGCTGTGGGGTTTTACACCTACCTGGACGCGCATCCCGGCCGGCGTGCGTTTGCATCCCAAGTGCCGATTATTTGTTTTCCTGGCAGTCTGCGCTCCCAACAGTTTTTGTGTTTTGACAGGAAAAGGTCACTGTTGATCATCTGTTAATTCAAGGAGCTCTATTAACTACTCTTAATCCATACAGAAAGTGTGTAAACATCGTAATGTAGTCTTGAAAAATACTGGTAGGCTGTTGGCACCCTTGTAACTATGCTGTGGGTAATAAAAAAAAGTGTTACGAGAGTAGTTTAAGAAAGGGATTAGCTCTATGCAGTTAAATTCATCTCTCTACTTGACAAACAATTAGCCGGCTCCTGTGCAGCCACTCTAGGCAAAAGATGATGATTATGGCAGCACGTTGCTACCTTGTAACCTCACCTGTCTTAGCTTTTAACACAAAAATGATTTTTTAAATATCTCTTGAGTTACAGGAATAAGTTTATAATGAAACCATTAAAAATATGAGTTGCTGAAATAATTCTTAATCTCTGTGTGATGCATACCTCTGAATGCATTTTTCCAGGCTACTTAAAAGAGACAAGACCTGGAATGTATTTTTTCATTATTAGTAACAGTGAAATCACACAGTTGACTCCATAAACTATGAGTTGGGTTATTTTTCAGTCTACTTTAAATTAGATTTGAGCTCCATAATTGCTCTCAAGATAGTTTATTTTTCCACAGGCTTTTTTGTCAGTTCTGAATAAGCTGAACATACTTTTAACATGTATCAAAATGGGGTTTGGAGGACTGACATTTCAAGATTAACTGTCTAATTCAGAATAAAGAGAAAAAACCGTTTTTAACAAGAACTGGATGTGAGCATCTGCTGTCCCAACAGAAGCATATCCAGTTTCTTCCCCTCTAGCAAGCAGCAAGACAGATCCCTCGGTCCATTGGTCCTCCGTCATTCTCCATAGCGGTTTTATTGACCAAGACAATTTATTGACCACACTCCAGCTCGTGCGTCCCCGGGGTGCAGGACCCAGCTGGATCCACCCTCTCTAGCACCGCGGTACTTGGGGGCAGCGCCTCGGCTGTCGGAGGCTGTCACAAGGTGTACGGGTCCAAGACAGCGGGCATCAGCTGAGGAGTTTCCCAGCATCTTTCTACCCCGAGCTGCCAGCTCTGCGAATCCCCGGGAAAGCTCCCCCAGGCTTCACTGTCTGTGGCCCTGGTCCAGCCCTGGGGTGGAGGAGGAAGCAGAAGCAGCACTGACAAATGCTTTGCCTTCTCCTATAGCAGAGTAACCGTTTGTAACCTATTGTCAAAGAAAAAACTGGTACTTGGAGAAAATAGACAACTGTCAGCATTTAGCAACCTGCCTCTTTGGTCTGAGTTGAAAGGGGTTGTCATCATATTGGGCTGATAAACCTCTAATTCTGGTTTTTACATTCCAGCAATACAGTTACCAAACGTGTGATCAAATCAGAGCATGCGCAGAAATGCACTTTGTGAGGGGAAAAAAGGATGTAGGCACAGAGTCACATTGTCTCCATTGAAATTTATTTGTGGGTTTGAGGAAACCAGACTCTAAAAGGGGCTTTGTAATGGTAGGGAGAACAATGGAGTGATGATTAGCAGGTCATCATCATGCTTCTCATGTTTGTTAACCTCCCCTTAAACTGTTTTTAGTCATTTCAGTAAAAACTCATTCTTTCTCCTCTCCCCCTTTGCCCATACTTCCATGTTTATTTCTGAAAGACATCAAGGTAAAGCTGGTTTAACAGAAGCCAGAGAAGCGGGGGGCAATGCTGTACGCTGGGGCCCTGGGGAATGCAGTAGATGGCCTCTCAGGGGATTCCCAAGGCGCCTCCTCTCTATTGTTTAATAAAAGTGAAACCACGAAGACCCCAGCAGATCCCACATGGGGCTGTGCAGAATTACTTAACATAATCTGATGCTTCATGAAGATGACAGTAAATCCCTAAACGCTTCAAAAATCTAGGAAAAACTGGGCAGGAACAATTTAGCAATCGTTTTAGGTCTATGCTGAAAATACTTCAGTTTGAAGGAAAAGTGGGCCACTAAAAACATATTACAGATTTGGAGACGTAGTGTTTAATTTCCCCCTAGATACTTCTTCAGAGCTCATCAACTGATTGCTTCACTGCCATTAATTATTTTCACGTCCTCCCTGAGAAGAGGATATGCTGCTACGGACAGTAACACCCCCACGAAGTCGCTGGTTTGGGATGTTCAGTTTGGAGGGAGCCAGGGTCTGGATTTTGGGAGTCTGGTGCTGCTCGCTGGTTAAGGATCAAGCGTACAGCCTGCAGTCTGGGAGCTCCCCAGCACCTGAGAGCTTCAGCTTCGTTTTGCAATCTTAACGTTGTTCCTGATGGTGTGCAGGTCTCTAGGCGTTCTCATACTATTTTACTGGTTTTTGGTTTGTTCCAGCAGATGTGTACTGATGCTTGTGCAGACCCCCAGCCCTACTGCACTCATGGACACTGGGCGATAGGCACCCGTTACCTCCACAAGACAGGGGAGAGAAATTGCTTCGCCGAGTAATTTGTGAGGTTTTTGCTGGCAGCAGAGGAGGGAGGGTTTGGGTATCGCTGCGTGTTTCCCTGGAAAAGCCCAACGGGATGGGCACTGTCCTTCCTCCCTGCCCCATCGCTGCTCAGCCTTCGTCTGCCCAGCTGCAGGCTCTGCCCTGATCCCTGTGTTATCCCGGTCTTTTTGACAGTACAGTGTTGGTTCCCCTTTTCCCAGCTTTCTCTGGGCAAATCCGGAATGTGGTGCCGGGACACGTTGTGCTGCCGGCGCCAAGAGCGTGCACGTGCGCGGCCGGGGTCGAGCTCCTCTCCGGGCAGGGCCAGGGTGCTGCACACGGAGCAGGGGCGAGGGAGCGGTGCCTGCGCTTAGCGGTCCGTCGTGCTCCTCGGCTGCCGTCGTTCAGAGGAGCCATGGGAACGGGGTGCTCCGATGGGGCACCTGCCTCCCTTGTGCGAGCCGCTCGGAAAATGTAGGTCGCTCTGGATGTATCCTGACTTTATCTATTTCTGCGCTGAGTCAAAACCCAGCCACGTCTCATTTCTACGGCACAGAGCTGTCTCGTTAGGGTGATGATTTTCCAGTGCCCTGGACGTGCTTGCTTAGCGATGCTGCACGATAGAGACAGCTTGCTGCTGAGCACATTGAGATACCAGGGGCTGCTGCTCCGAGTACACTTGGGCTCTATGGGTTCCTTGTGTGGTCAGGTATTTTTAAATTTCTCTTCAATCATGGAGTTTTAGATGGTTTTGTAATGCAGTCGGAATTGAGGAAAGCCCTATGCTTGGTTATAGTGGTTTCAGTGATGGCCCTTGGCTGTGCCTGCTCGCCCGGGGCGGGAGGTCTGCGGGGGGAGCAGCCAGGGACAGTCACCTCTTCCTTTCCCGGCTCTCCTGGAAAGAAGGCAGGGCTGTGGGAATTGCCAGCTCCTACAGCATTTAAGCTTCCTTATGAAAAGCTTCTTGCCAGTATGAAGACTGGCACAGGAAGCTCAAAGGAGCGCTGGGCAACCATGAAAAATTATCATTTATGTACTGTGCAAGGGAACGTATATTTTGAGCAAGATATTTAATCTCCTTTGATGCAGATTGCAATTACTTCTCTGATGCTTGTTTGTTAGAATCGTCGTTTTAAAATCAATCCTAATGTAATACTTAATCTGGTATTTATAATCCTTTTATGCAGGGCCATTCTATTTTCGTAATTTTTTAATGTCCTTCGGGGGGGGTGGGGGGGGAGAGTGTCTTTTAAGTAGGTTGCCTGTTTAAAGACTTCCATGTCTTCACTTTGAGCCAAACACAACTGAACAATGCGGGGGCTGATTTATTTTTTGTGTTCTGTCCATCACGGTGTCCCCTGTTGCCGTTAACGCACGTCACGCTCCAGCCCTGCCCCGGCACACCTGCGTTCCCCAGCTGCTGCCTGTATCCCCCCGGCTGTTTGCAGGCGGAACAGGCTTCAGCAAGGCTCTGTGATTCTGTCAGTGCTGCCCTGCTGCTTCCTTACCTGTGCTAAACCTGCTGCCCCCATGGTGCCTGCGAGGACAGACTTGTCTGTGTTGAAGGAAGAAGCAACGGGACCCTTTGCCGGATTCTCACGTTAACTTAGATGGAAGCCGATAGCACCTAATCAGCTGCAAAATGTGAAGGCCATGCTGTTTGCATTCCCCACGTTTGAGGTACAGAACAGGCGTGTTTGCCCTGATGCTGGCTGTCTTCCTTCTTTCCACATAAAATAGCCTGGACTGGTGTCTGGGCTCCATCTTTATGAGTCTGACATGACGTAAAATTAAATTTTTTTCGTTGTGTTCCTGCTGGCCCGAACTCTAAACCTTATTTTGTTTTGTTTGTTTAAAAAACAAACAAACGAAAAAAACCCACCAAAAAACCCCAAGCAACTGTCAAGGAAATAACAGTTGTTGGCCTCATGTGTTCACTTACCAAGGGTAGTTGCCAGTGTTTTAGTTTGTGAACCAAGCTGTTTTCTAGCCAGATACTCCTTAGATTTTGACACTTTATACTGTATTGCACTCAAGCCAGTTAAATAAAATTAGGGAAGACTCCCAGCCAAAACCAGAATTCTGACAACAATGAGGTCATTAAAAATAAATGCTAAAGCATATAAGTCATTGTGGGTTCAGCCTGATCTGTTCTGTCAGCCTCCTGTTAAAAGTTGCTGAAGTCACCCACGATAATCTTCCTGCCTCCAGCAGGCTTTGGCCCAGTGCCTTAGCAGACCCAGCAGCATGGCGTTCCCCACTACCTCCAAGAGGATTAAAGCGTGATGGCAGTTTCTTCACATACGCTTTTCTACTCCTTGCTCATTTCAGTCCCCTTTTTGCCATTTCTGGGCAGACAAAAGCAAATTCCCTTGTCACCTTCTTGGGTTGCGGTTGTGCCCTCTAAAAATGAGAACGCAATGAAATGTAGCTTTTGTACCTGCCTGTGGCTACCGGAGCGTGGATATGCCTTGCGATTCTTCTTTGCACTGCAGACAGTGCAAACCCACCCCTCACATCATTTGAATGCTCGTTTAAAAACTCTCAGAAGGATTTTCCTAAACTTAAACTGATGGATGTCTTGCACCTGATGTCCATCCAGACCGATTGTATTTCTGGTGAGCACCATGTACGATACAGTAACTTTGCATGATCTGAAAAAATGGTGAGAACATCCAGGAGGCAAAGACTGTGCATGTGTGCCACGCATGGAGGCAGATGCAGAAGTGACCTGGTTTGGCTTTTGAGTGTGTGCTTTCTTGGTTTGTTGCCTTCTCTCCATCCCCGTTGCCTTGCTCCCTTTGGGAGAACTTGGCTACCACAACAGCAGCAGATTGCAGGAAGCCCAAGCAACCATATGATGCCCTGCGCTCTGCGGCTGTAGATTACGTGAAATACAGAGGATGCACTCAATTTATAGCGATGATGATGTACAGATTAGCGTTCTTGAAAGGCATTACTGTGTATTTGGAACGGGAAATGATGGCATGAACCACTGTGGATTAATATGATTAGCAGATGAAAAAATGCAGACTGAAGTTAGGCACCCGCTATCTATTGTATTTCAATGGGATTTGGCCACGTAACTCTCTGGAGCTGCTTCTGATCCTTCTCCCTATGGTGCACGATGTCTGTGAGCCGTTTGCTCCCTTATCTCCGTTCATATCGTTATCTGTTGGTGTCATGTCAGCAGCTAGTGCTCCCTCTGCAAGATCAAGGTCTCGGCTGCACCTGGCAGGGTTGTAGACCTGGAATTTTGCTGACGTTCATGGTCCTCCGGGTTATTTTGCAGTGTAAGAGTTTCATAAAGTGTAAGTTACATTTAGTCATGTTTATGAATAGTGACAGAGGAGTACAGAAACTGTCCTAAGTGACAGTCTAGCACTGAATCGTCAAGATGGTGTCAAAATCATCCACGATGATGAAATTCCCATCTCTAATCCTGAAAACAATATACTTGAATTATTTTTGAGCTTGAAAAGTTTTCATGGCTGAGGTTTTCACAGAAATTTTTGCAGCGAAGTTGTAATTAAATTCTGGCAAGTTAGAATCTGGGGTTTTGGAGGGTTTGGGAGATTTAAACCTGTTCCTGAAAAATTAAAACATGAGCAAAAAGCCAGAGGCCATTTTTATTGCTGCTTTCCCTCCAGAAAAAAATACTCTGGTCTCCTTCTGTCAGCTGGGCTTGAACAGTAAACTTCAAAGACAAGCAAAGCAGGAGGATCTGTTGGTGATGGGATAACAACTCTGTGCTTTGATAGGATTGAGACACTGTTTTTCTACAAATATTGGCCACTTCTCTCAGCTCTCGTTATAGCATCGTAGAACCATGGAATCGTTTAGGTTGGAAAAGACCCTTAAGATGATTGAGTCCAACCATTAACCCAGCGCTGCCAAGCCCACCACTAAACCATGTCCCTCAGCACCACATCTCCCCAGCTTTTCAATACCCCCAGGGATGGGGACTCAGCCCCTGCCCTGGGCAGCCTGGGCCAGGGCCTGACAGCCCTTTGGGTGAAGAATTTTTTCCTAATATCCAACCCAAACCTGCCCTGGCGCAGCTTGAGGCCGTTCCCTCTTGTCCCATCGCTTGTTCCTGGGGAGAAGAGACCGACCCCCCCGGCTCCAGCCTCCTTTCAGGCAGTTGCAGAGAGCGATGAGGGCTCCCCTCAGCCTCCTCTTCTCCAGGCTGAGCCCCCCCAGCTCCCCCAGCCGCTCCTCCCCAGCCTTGGGCTCCAGCCCCTGCCCCAGCCTCGCTGCCCTGCTCTGGCCACGCTCCAGCCCCTCCATGGCCGCCTTGGGGTGAGGGGCCCAGCGCTGAGCACAGCATTCGAGGGGCGGCCTCACCAGTGCCCAGCACAGGGGGACGATCCCTGCCCTGCTCCTGCTGGCCACACCATTCCTGTTATTCACTGGAGCTACACTACGGTGGAGCTGTCTTTGAACTTTAAAGTAGTTTTGTCTCACTTTGGGAGTGGAAAGATGAATAATGTTGTACTGCCCGTGAGGGATACTGTGAAAAAGAAAGGGATTGATGTGTGTTCACCTGCTTTATTGGACCGGATGCCAAAATTACTTCTTTCTTGGGCTGTTTGCTTTCAGGCACAGTACAGGTAGCTCTACAGGTCAGAAGCTCTATCTTTAAAAAAAAAGAAAATAAAAAAAACAACTAGATGCACTGAAAGCCTAGCAGAATATTATGGAGATGTACATTTCCAGTGCGAGGGGGATCTACACGATCAAGTCAGACAAGAGGTGCAAACTCACGTCGGGACGGGAACACGGATGCCGCTGCAGGGCTGATGCGGTAAGCCAGCCCTCGGGCTGTGCTGTGCACCGTGCAGGCCTGGCGGCGATGCTCAGTTTGCTGTCGTGGTTAACGACACGCACTGCTCCAGAGCAGCACGCGTGTCTCCACCTGCGGTGACCTTGTGCCGCACGGTGATGGGGGGGGGGGGGGACGCGATTTCTTTTGATGTGCGGGAGCGGTGAGCCCGCTGGCCTGAGCGGAGGGTGCAGCCCCCCGCAGCGTCCTGCCTCTGCCAGGGGTGGCCAGCAAACTCCTAAAAGGGAATTGGAGAGGGAGAGCTCAGGTGTTCACCGCTCCTGCCTCACCGCGTGCAGCCTCATGTCCCCTCTTTTTGGACAAGCTGCTGCAGTTGCAGTTTGTTCTAGGCTCGTGCCCTGAGCCTTGCCTCTCGTTCTACACGCCCAAAATTTAAGGATCTCTCTAGTGCATGCTTTCACATGCTTTCACAAGTACATAGCAACAAATAAACTTTTGCCAATACTGCAGTCTGCTGGGAATGAGATCTAAGATAGTAGCACAGACTCTCTCTGTGGCAGGTTTTTGGTAGCACTTGCAGACAGGTTGTGTTCTAGTTCCTATGGGGATGGCAGCTGTAATAGATAGGCTGCACACCTGACACCGAGGAGTGCTGCGAGGGATGAGCGCTGGCCTGTCTTGCAGGTCTTCAGAAGGTGCAGTTGTCCTCTCTTCTCTCCCTCTTCCCCGCACTGCAGAGGACACTCGGCTTCAGAACTTCGCTACGGCTCTCCAGGGGTGGCTCTCCTCTCCTCTCCGCAGCGTGTCCTCTGGGCAACGCGGGCAGGGCTACTCCCTTTGGGTGATGCCCTTGTTCCTCTGCCTCTCTGTATTTCTGGCTCTGTTCCTTTACCACAGGTCTAGGTGTGTGTAAGGTGGTACAAGAGTAGCCTGGGTGGCCTCACGTATGTCTGTGCCAGTAACCTAGAGCGGGCTGGGACACGGGCACAAGCCTGGCTGTGATGGTGTGCTCTGTTAGGTAGCTGGCATGCTTTTCACCTGGTTTTCCCCTATGCCAGCGAGCATTTTCCTATCCAGCGCCAGGACACGAGTCGAGGCAGGGGACAGAGATCCTTCCCTCTGGGCAGTATGGACCAGGTTACCCTCCTTGGGGAGGACGAGGGCTTAGCTGCACGGGTGTAAGCCACGCTGTGCCATTTGCCTGTCGGGGCAGAGATCAGGCCCTAGCATGTTGTGTTTAATAGTACAGAAATGGCTTTCTGTTTAATAATACAGAAATACAGATTAAATGCTTCTTGCATGAAATTGAAGAGCTGATTCGCTAGGTGTCCTTTCAAGTCTCGTGTTCCCCCTTGGGTTTCAGTCATTTGGAAGGTGTTCCTATGTGGAGTTTAATGAGAATTATCCCTGGGATCCCAGATGACATGGCAGGGCACTTCAGTCACAGAAAACAAGCTCCTTTCCCCTTTTTCAAAACACTAGCATTTCAAAAATTACTCCTCTCGGGTTTAGATTTTCACAGAATGTAACCATAAAAATGCCTCGCGCTGTGCAACGGGGCGGGGGAGAAGGCAAAAATATTTAAGTATGGCTTAGCAATATCCAGAGAATTTAAAAAAAAACAACAAGTCTTTATGATGACAACAAAAAGTTGGCAGCTTTTGATAGCTTGTAAGGACTTTTGGGTAAATATTTCATGATCTTTCTGTTAAATCCCAGAGAACTCCATGAATTCTTCTTGCAAGAGCATTTTATTTTTTTAAAAAGTATGTACCAAAAGAAGCCTAAGAGGAGTTGGGGTGCTGCAGTTCATTTCTGCTTGACAATCTCCAGACTGAACACTTTCTCTTTTCTTTTGCAGGCCGTGTATATGTTTTATGCTTTGGCAATTGTCTGCGATGATTTCTTTGTCCCTTCGTTGGAAAAAATTTGCGAAGTAAGTATTAGAAGGTGTTAGTTAAGCTTGTGTGCTGCCTTAGCAGCAGTTCTCCTTGAGAGCCTCAGGAGGTGATCGTAGTGTATTTCCTATTGTCTTAGAGCGTTCCCCGAGCTTCTGGTTTAGTTCTCGATGCCGCGTGTGTGCGTTGGCTCAGCTTTGTGTTCTCACTCGCAGGAGATGGGCTGGGAGTCTGCTGGTGGGTAAACTTGGCTGACGCTCCCTCTTAAAGCTAGCGGTCACCTCTCAAGTAACGATTCCTATATATGCATCGTACCACTTCTTAAAAGTGGAGGCAATGTATAACATAGTGAAAAACACGTTCTCTAGAGCAGTGATTCCTAAACTCAGCCCCACGCTGCAGGCTCCCCAGCGGTGCTAGCTGCAGCACAGGTTTCCAGGTAATAAGCCCAGCAGAGCTTGTTAGCTTGTCCTGTGCTCTGCCGCTTGCTGCTGACGTGCTCACGCCTCTCCGGCTGAGAAACCCTGCCCTCGAGGTAGGATCCAGCCGTCGGAGAGCGAGAGAGGGTTGGGATGTTGTTCGTTGCCCATGCAGGGAACAGCGCTTTGGTTTGGTTATGGCTTTGGGCATGTCACTTGGTTCTCCTGGGACTTGGAAGATGATAACCTTTTATTTCTCATCTTTTGCGTGGAGATATTGATCCATGGGGTGTTTCTGAGTTTTATATACCATTAACTTAGAAACCTTCTAAGCAACAGGCTGGGAAAGAAAAAATGCACAAGAGAGTTAGGAGGTGTTGGCATTTAAAAACAAAACCAAAAAAACACCCAGGGGAGGGAGAGATGCCAAGCTCTCAGCCAGCTGCCTGAGAGCTGGGTCCTGCCCCGCGTGTGGCCCTGGCCCCGTGGGACCGGGGGGCTGTGCCTCCCAGCTGCTCCCACTGCCCAGCTGGTGAGGACCTGCACGCCGCTGGGGCATTCACGCTGGGGCTTACCGGCTCCCGGTGCAGCCGCTGGCAGGGAGTGCTGCCTAGCCAGGATAGCACTGCCCCGAGCAGACCCGTGCAGATGTTCAGCGTGCTTGCCTCCTCGGGCCTTTCGGCTTTGCTTGTGCGGTGCCCAGTGGAAGCGTTCACAGGCTGACAGCTCTCCAGGTACCCCGACCGTTCATGCTGTGATAGCTGCTGTTGCCTCGTGTTTGTGTGTCTTTGTAGATGTCTCTTCAAAAACACTAGGTCCTACCCTTAGCTGATATAAATTAAAACCTTTGGTGATTTACCTCAGTAGAAATCATGGGTCTTGTACCTTGCCTTCAAAGTCATGAGTTGCATACCTTGCATTGTGTTGGTGTAAGTTGTAAAGCAGCAGGGACAGCTAGGTCAGCTGTGAAGAAGCTCCTGAACACTTCCAGCAATTGCAAGGGACTCTGTCCCTCTTTTGCTAAGGTTGGCATGCTGAAATTTTAGAAGACAAGGAGTACATTTTAGCCTAAATCTGCTCGGACAGCTACAGGGTGAACACAGACCATGTGCCCGAAGTGACTGTGAGCCCTCTCAAATGTCAATCCCAAGCAATGAAATCTTTGCATGTAGAAAATACGGTTTGGTCTTGCCAGTTAGACGTCTCTGTCAGCTGGAGGAGACGCCTGCCGATCTGCCTGGAAATAAGTGTCGCTCATCAGCGCACGGGCTGCCCCAGCCCTGGCAGGAGGTGTGGGAGATGGCAGGAGAAATCATTTGTGCTGACAGCTCCGATGGAAGTTGTCTCTAAACTAACCAATGTTTATGGTTCAGCACCCTGCCATACGAGCCTTTTTCGCATCATCACAAAAAAAAAGTCCCCAGGAAATCCCACTATTCTGGTGCATAAGTATTCAGGTAGCTGAATACTTGATGTGGAAGTGGGGATGGGAGATGGTGGAGATGTAGACATGCTGAGTTACTTAACCTCCCCTCTCCCGAGCAAGGGAACCCCGCTGGGGAAGGTGGGTCTAGAAGGCCAGCTCAGGTCACTGTAGATGAACGAAACCTGAGCTGAGTGAGCAGCGTCCAGGACAGGCTTGTATTTTGGGGTGCCATCGATATGCCCAAGGGCAGGCCTGCCACCCAGAGGGACACGGGTGGAGCCAGGAGATTGAGGGAGGTTGTTATTTCTCTTGGCTGAGCACTCATTAAATCCCATCTACAAGTGTGTTTTGATTAGTGGCCTTACTTATGGCACAGAGGTCTGATCTGGGCCTGTGGAGCACTAGCTCCTGTTAGGGCTCTCCCATGGACTCCCCGAGTGACCTTGGACAAGCTCCATCGCTTCGCCGCACCTCTGTTTCCTGCACTGGTCAGTAGAAGTGTTGGTCCTCGACTGTGTTTACAAATCGTGATAGGAAACACCATGCACGGTGTTAACGGTTTCTAACTTTACTGGTGGTAAACTTAGTTATTGTAAACAAGAGGCTCCCAGACTGGAGAAGTCCCTCTCCTTTTACTGTCGCTAGCTTTCTGTAGGTGCAGGATCTGTGCATCTCGCCACCTGCCCCAGAAGGTTGGTTATAGAGGTGTAAGTGTCAGAATTATGGTGCTATTTGTTCTCCTGACAAATTCTCAGATGTGTTCGGGTTTGTACAGACAACTGAAGCCTAAAAGGCGAGCACCCTCCCCCTGTGACCTTAACACAGTGTTTACAAGCCCCCTGGGTCCTAGAAGTCTACTTACGCTTGACCAGATCTTTACTGTTTGGTTATCTGTTGTCTTCTCAATGGTACATAAGAACTCCTCATGTGCTTTAGCTCTTCTGAACCATTGTGTTACCCAACACCACCAATAAACACCAATAAAACCACCCAAACCACCAATAATAACAAGTTTTATTCAATTGTGTATGAAAGAGAAAACTTAGCAATAGAACGCTAGATCTAGCATATTTGTATTAGGAAGTTACTGTCCAGAAGAAAGATACTGTGTCATTAACGACTATCAAAATAGGTCACGTAAATGGATCAGAATTTTACTATTCCTACTGCTTCTACTTGATTCTCTCCCAAAAAAGTTTTTTCTCACCCCACAGGTGACCTTTGGGGGCATTCAAGTCCTTTTATTTATGTATTTTATGCATAATTAAGCAGTTCTGTAATTATATGATAGCAAAAGAAGTACTCATTCCTCTTTCCTGATCCAACTACTTTTGATTTTATCAGTCCAGAATGGCTTGTCTTCAAAACATCCAGCTTTTCGTGGTTTGTCCTTGATGTTAGCACTCAAGAATGCATGGGAAAAGGCTCGGGTCACTTCGCAAAGGCCACTGCAGCCTCTGGTAGTATCCACTCTTGCCTGTTTTTCTAGGAAAGGGAAGGTTTTGTTGCTGCCGGATGACAGCAGATGCTACCACTGTTGCTCACACCAACCAGTACTCTCCCCACATAACGACCCTGTGAAATGAGTAGACCGACTTGGAGAGCCAGGGAGGCTGCTTTGTGAGGGAGAAGACCACCTGAGTCTTCCTCCATCACCTGATGAGATAAGACCCGTGATGTTTTCAAGGGTGTTCACTTGTTTGTTAATGCACAAAAAAATAATCGAGAGAGGGAGGGGGGAGAGAGCCCCTCGCAGGAATTCACATCCAAGAGGTTGGACTGGGTATGGCAGTACATGTAATGCGCTTACCATGCAAGCAACCGTAAACGGTCATGACTTGCTGCTGACCTAACATCAGTAATCCAACTACCACCTACTGTTGTATCCAGCAGAAAAGAATTCACGCCTCCTGCCTGAAGGCTTTTTTGGTCTTGGAGATCAACCAATGGTTATTCTACAGTTGCTCACAGTTTAGATGCGCTAATTCTAAAATAAATGCCCTTGTTCTGGCTTGGCTTCATCTAGTTTGGAAAGCGGTTCTTGAGTTAAACCAACAAGGCATTTGCACTCCCAAATGTGTGTATCGAGATGAGAATTTGTTCCAGAACACTTGCTATGGTAGACGTTGACATTCTGACTTAGTTCAGATGTGCTTACAATAAAGCCCTGATTTTCATTTGTTTTCTAAACCAGCTTGTACTTGCATTTGCCTAGCTGCTCTCTGTTACTGGTGTTACAGTGTTTACATGACGCAACTAGTGTCATACGTCAATTGCAAACATTTGTCTGCAAATACCAGAAAATACATTTTTGCCTCCTACAGAGTGTGCTGTATTTTCTGCTCTATTGTATTCACTTCATCATCATATGCATTGCAATAAATTGTCTGGGAACTGTCCTCGAGGGAACCTACTATAGCTTTAAATTAAACCATCCCCACGGAAAGTCCAGCACAGCTGGTTTCCTTGGCTGATGATGGCCTTTTCTTGCAAAAGGTACCATCGAGTTGCAGACTGACTATTGTAGGATGACTGTCTCTAGATTTCCATAGAGAATCCTGTGGAAGAAACTGGCCTTTGGGGATCTGCTTCTGATTCTATGAACTTCTTCTACAATAGTTTTAATCCTATTTAAAATCATTTTCCATAAAGCTGTGTTTAATCTGGTTCCACAAGCTTTTATAGCAGTGCAGCGATGCTGTGGTCTCCTGCTTAAAAAGCATTCCCGGTGAGGGTAGATCTTTCCCTTTTTCCTTGTCCCCATAACATACGTACAGAATTTTTTGGTTTATGTGTATGGTCAGTGGATGGAGTTACCTTCTCTTACAGGCCTAGAATATCCTTTGTGGGATCTTCAGTCCAGATAAGGTTGGTGGGGGGATTTCTGCTATCCTTGTCTCTGTGCAAATGTACTTTGGTAACCATAAAGTTGCAGGGAAGCCCTGCACCGCTGCAGAGGGAAGAGGGGAGAAGAGGGCTCCCTGCGTCCTGCCAGGCTGGGTGTGCTGCTTCAAACAGCTGGTTCTGCCAGGGCAACGTCCCCGCCACCCTCAGCTGTTTTCCCCTTGCTCGTACAATGGCAGCCGCTGCCTCGCACGCGTGCGAGCAAGCCAGCTTTCTGTAGTAACAGCTCAGCAGTTGACGGCCGTATGGCGGGGGGTGGCTTTTTTTAGCTACTCGTTAAACCGTGGAAGGTGCCAGCAAGGCATGTGGTCTTTAACAGCCTTGTTGCATTTGCCGAACGTGACTTGTGCAGATGGAGCAGTGGGAATGCAGAAAACATAAAGGAAGTAATTAACCAAGTATATCTTTGGAAACGGCATATGCCGATGAAGTTTTCATAGAGTAGTGGATCCTTTCCCTTCCAGAAACCCCCGTTTTAGATAGTCCCTGGGCACTGCTAGGGGAAGGCTGTAGGAGGTAAGTGTCTTCAGTGGTGATCCAAGTGAAAAGGGGTGAGGAGAGGTTAAATGTCCAAGGCTGAAATGATACCAGGGGAGGCGGCTGGGGGTGAACCAAGCCTGAGCTTCAGCCCTGCCCTTTACAGGCCAAAGGAGATGAGATAAGGCGTGTGTTGTTGGGGTGACGGAGGAGACAAAGAGCTGTGACTGGTGAAACTGCCTCGCTGTTGTCCGGAGTACTGCTCTTTCTCTCCTCTGTAAAGGGTATCACAGCCACAACCTGCCCTCTCTACAAGGAGGTGCTAACCTAAGTAGCCAATGCCTGTGGTGACTTTTCCCCCTATACTTAAACTTTATTAACATAAAACTTTATGCATATTGGCAGTTTCCCACTCTTGGCGGACAGTTCAATGGTTCTAGTTGAATTGCTTCAGACTCTCAGTGTTGTAATCAATGACTCTGATGTGTTTTTCTGCAGCGCTTGCATCTTAGCGAAGATGTGGCTGGGGCAACTTTCATGGCAGCGGGAAGCTCTGCTCCTGAGTTGTTTACATCTGTCATAGGTAACTAACCTGCTGCTGCTTCTTGAAACCTCCGCGTTTCCCTGGCTGTTTTTCAGAGTTGAAATGGGATTGCTAAGCACCTGCAACATTGGTTACGATACCTGGCCCTTCCCTCACGGGCACACATAGGACTAACTGGGGGGAATCCTCGCTAGATGAAGCGGCTCTGAAAAAGTGCCGTTATCCCACAGCAGGGCTGCCTTGGAAGCGGTTTGGTCTGATGCCGTCGAACCGGGGCCAGCAGGCAGTTCACCTTAGCTGTCCGTTAGTCTGCCTCGCTGCAGCACAGCCAAACGGCGCAGCGCTGAGCTCTGCACGCGCAGCCTTCTCCCCTCCTGTCTGCCCCCTACGCTGTCTGCCACGCCGTCCCCAGGACATAGCGTGGAAGGATGCACCTCCAGCCTCCAGGGCTGGTACCCAGGCGAACTCGTTTGTGTCCTCAGCTGCAGGTTCTCTGCCATCACCTCTGCTCTGGTTAGTCTTCTAACACCACTTCACTCTGGGAAAGCCAGAGTGGGGAGGAGAAGAGGATTTGAAATGCTTTCTCACAGCAGCAAGTTGGTCAGAGCATCACACTGCCAAAGCAACTCTCCGCTTATGGGAAGTGTGATCAAGGGATTCAGCAGTCCTTAAGCCTGTGAAACCCAGGAAACTTGTGTGGTCCTTCAACAGCCTTGAGCTAAGAGGGGACCGCAGTCAGCTGTTATAAAATGATGCTGTACGTATGCTACCTGGCGCAAGGGGAAAGTGTTCTTGCGCTTTTACTCAGCCACGTCTCTATCGGTAGGTGATCATCAGAGCAGCAGTTGGGAGGTTAAGGTGGGCTCTCCGTCACTGAGGAGAATTATTCTCAGCTTAGATACTTTCTCTAGAAGATATTTCTATTTCAGTCACAGCTATCAGATGCAGAGCACAAATTAATTCACGCAAGGCTGCATACTCTGCAGAGACGTCCGATTACACAAGCAAAGCCTCAAAATGTAGGAACTTAAATTGGATGAAACTGGGATTGTATTCCAGTTAAGGACAGCGCAGTAGCAGGGTGAAAATAAAACCAGGTTCCTTCAGGCAGCTTAGAGAAGCCCTAACGGTCAGATCATTACCTCGCTGTGGTGTAATCCACCAGATACGGAGTGTCACTTGGCAGGTGACTGCTTCTGTGTAACGTGTTTCTGAGAAAAGGATAAAGTGGAAAAAAAGATGTCCGAGCTACACTGGCTGGACAAATACTGTTGGAACCTTAAAAGCAAGAGGTGAGTTTAAACAGACTGACAGCTAGCAGGAGGTGGAGGTTATTTTCAGGCTGACTTCCTAAGGAAAGAATTCTGTGCAGTTCCATGAGGCATGTGTCTGTCCGTTCATCTCCCTCACCGTTAACCTCATTGGCCAATTTTAACCAAGTTTGACAGAAGAGCTCTGAAAGGAGCTCGTGATGCAGCCCCATAACTCATCCTGAGAGGCATCATTCAGCTTGCAAGTAGCTAGTGGCCAGGCAGCGGGGAATTGGCTGCAGCTCAAGCTTCTGCTTGCCTATGGAAGCCGGCAGGGACGGGGATGTGGGGAGGCGCAGAGTGCTGGTGAGGGGATGTTTTACGGGAGATAGTTTCCTGCAGATTTGTGTCCGACCAGCTGCTCCCCCGGAGCTTGCTGCCTTTTATGATGGGTATTGCTGTAACGTTGGATCGCAAGACCAGGAGGTTGGTGACTTAGACATGTCTAAGGTATTTTGGTTTTCATTAGACAATCTATCCAGGTTCCCTCAGAAAGCAAGTTCTGACACCTTTATTTGCCCTAGAACCGTTCTCTGAAAGTTGCCCTATTAAATATGAGAAAAAGTGGCAGAACTGGTATGTACCTTTACATGCATGAATGGGGTGTGAAGTCTGCAATTTTTGGTGGAAAAATCTTCCTCTTGCCAATTTACACAGCTTGCCTTGAACTTGTTTTTCAGGTGTTTTTATCACAAAAGGAGACGTAGGCGTTGGAACCATCGTAGGCTCGGCTGTATTTAACATTCTCTGTATTATTGGCGTGTGTGGGCTTTTTGCAGGACAGGTAAGAGCATTTAATGATTCCTAACAGTTCTCGCTTCATCCTGTGCCTTAGCTGTACTGTGAAATCAGCTGCTAGGTTTGCAACCTCGCCACAAATTTCTTGGGCTTTGTTCTTCTTAATAGGTCCCTGTGCTATTCCTCTTGCATTTTTGAAATGAAAAGCAGAACAGCAAATGTCAACTCAGGCGTTTTAAGCTGCCCAAGATATGTGGGTGGTCAAAGGAATAAAAGTTGGTTATTTAACACCTCCTCTTGGTAGCTATTGAAAAACGCGTTGTGACGTTTGTATCTGGTTCTTTTAGACCAAAGGAGCTGGGAAATGTCTGTGCCTCTGGCTGGTAAAAATGCACTTGGGTGAGCCATGCAAGATGCCTCTGAAAGAACGATGACACTTCTGGAGCATCATAAAAGATGCTGCTTTTGTGCAAGATAGTTTCAGATGCGCGTGCTGAGCTGGCGCAACGTTGTTGGTGACTGGCATGATTTATGAAGTTGTATGAGAAAGATACAGCCTTTGCTTGTAGTTTATTGCATTATTTATGTCCAGAATCACAGAATGGTTTATGTGGGAAGGGACCTCTGGAGGTCTCTGATCCAAAGCCCTCACCACCCCAACCCCCCCAGCCCAAAGCAGGGCTGATTTCAAAGTTGGATCAGGTTGCTCAGGGCCTTGTCCAGTCAGGTTTTGAATGCTTCCAAGGATACCCCAGCTTTTCTCCTCGCTAGCAGTAAGGCTATCCGTTCCTAGTGTAATTCTGACTGTTCTCCAGCATGTCAAGCTACTTACGACAACATAAGCTATTCATCTGAAATTAAAGTAATTAAGTTGTGAGATACGAGCTGCTGTCTGAATTGCAAACATGATTGACTGTATAATTAAATATCTCAATCTGCATTCACCTTAGCGCTTGCCAACCTGCCCAGTATTTTTTCAATCTCATAAAATGTTCTTTGCGATGTTACTGTGCAGACTGACTTGTAAAGAGGAGAAGCAGGATAACATTATCAATACAGGGCAACAGGATAACTAGAAGAACTTAAGAGAAGGGGCCTGTATAACTTGGTCAGTATGAGAAAAGATGCAGAGGTCGGCCTTTCCTGGAAAAGTTTGTAATCCGATTTTATTTGCAATAGCAATGAACTTTTTCAGGATGAAGGTGAACATTTTCACTACGGGGAGGCTTCAGGAAAAGCCCACAGTGGTACTTTTTAGCCACCTAAGCTCCCTTGATTTGCATGGGAACATGCAGCGGGAAGGTACACATGCTCAATATGTTAGTGGTTCTACTGTAACTCTTACTGTGAAAACCCAATTGATTCAGGCCAATTTTTAATGACCAAAGCTTTCGCGGGGCATGAAGCTGTGTTTCCCAGAGGTGTTCTCCTGTAATCTAATCTGACTTTTTGCTCAGGTTGCTTTTTTCAAGCAAATGACGATGATTAACTGTTTAGCACGATGGCAGAGGAGCTAATTCTTCTGACTTTTACTCTCCACGGTACTGATTGCATGCCTTAAACCTGCTAAAAAAATAGCTAGAAATCACAGCTTTCAGTGGAAAAGATTCGCTAGAGTTTGAGGGTTGACACAGAATGTCAGTCTTCTCGAGAGACCGTTTGCAGGTGGGAGATGTTTGTTTCTGAAGGATATAACACAGCCAAAATGCTCTCATAAATGCCTTCAGCCTTCCAGGTGTGGCAGCTTTCGGAAGTTCAAAGGGGGGATTGACCGCTTTAAGGCATCCTAAGCGTGGTCTGCGAGTCTCTTTCAAGCCAAGAATTGAGATTTGTCCTGATTTGTCCCAATTTTGTTCTCCCTGACTCTGCTAGCCATTTGCGTGTGGTTTCGTCAAGTCACTTACCCTCTGTTTGCTGCAGCTTAAGCCACAGAGGGTGGGTGAGAACTGGAATGATTGACGTCGCTGCGTGGAATCATGATTTAAATGAGCAAGTAGGATACCTCAGTTCAAATAATTCCAATATTCTAGATAAAACTCTGTTTTGATTTGTGCTTTTCATTTTTTTCCCAATCCTAATCCTTCACCAAGAAGTCATTCGCTTTTACTGGTGTTGATTAATCTTTTGTTTTGTGTTAGTATTAATAGAAATTTGGGTTTATTATCCATAATGTCTCTATAGATGCACTAACATAGGTGCTAAATTTGGTTGGCGGTTGGATTTCAGTTCTGCTGGGGACCTGGATCTCAGTTTCGAGTTGCCTTGTAATGGGCCAGGTGAGCCTGGAGGCAGGCCCTCGGTCTAAGCTGCTTGCCGTGCTCCAGCTCACTTAGAGCCAGATTTTCTCTTTTGAGCTCAGACCTGTGGAGTCAGCAGCTGGAGTCCTCTGATTTTCAGATGAGACCAGTGAGTCAATGGGCAGGCATTTACCAGCCGAACTTTGCTGTCTTCTGAGCCTCCCCTAGGCTGCTCAGGACACAGACCTGTTTTCTGGGACTCCTGCCCTGGAAAGCGGCATTCAGGCATCTTGGTTCAAGGCTGGAAGGCTTTTGGGTTTGTCAGGTGGGAGAAGCAGAGAATTAAGCCTGCGCCTGTGGCGGTTTCAAGCCGATGATGCTCATGTGGCCTTCGTGTTCATCAAAACCAATCATTAAATGCTCCGCTGTCAGCAGGTTGCCGCTGCAAATTGCCAGGCTGGACAAGAAGAGTTGATGCTCTGTTCCCCCTCTGTCTGTTTTACACGCGGGATGCCTCTGGCAGGGGAGGGACAATTTCAAGATGGTCACACCACCAATTTCCGCAAGGGGAATTGCAGAGGGGGTGGAGGTAATCTCACCCTTGCTTTCCTGTAACACCTGCCAGCAGCAGTGTTCCAGCAGGAGCGTTTATGTGTTGATGAGGGCAATTTGCAGCTGCAGGTGTGGTAGCACGTTGGGATCCCGCTAGCTGGTCAGTACCCGACGGCATGAGTTGCTGTTCGGATGCTGGGTTGCTTGGAGATACTGGCAACCCAGGAGGTGGAGGGAGAGCAGCGCGGGCAGCAGCGCTCAGGAAGCCATGGCTCTGGCAGGGCTGCTTCGTCCCCTCCCGGGGTGCTCAGCTCAGAGCTGGGGCAGGAACGTCTCTGTGCTGGACGTTACGGGGCAGCTGCCTGGCGGCAGAGAGCTCGGGAGCGCTGTGCTGCCCACGGGCTGGGAAACCCAGAACTAAAACCTGCAGGGGACTTCTGCAGCCTTTCCATAAGCACTCTTTATTTTTGCAGAGCTGTTTGGTATCATGAGAAAGCCTTTGCTTGTTTGGGTTTTTTTTGACTGGTAAAAGGTTGAATTAAAAAACACTGACCGGCACTCTCCAGGATATGTTTTATTTTTAAATTAGGTTGTAGTATGTATGTGCTATGTTGGATGTATTATTCTTTGGCTTAAGAAAATGCTGGGTTTGGCTACATGCACCTTGTTTGAAAAAAGCAACGAACCCACAGCCCCAAAAAGCTGGTATGCATTTACTTGAACACCAACCCTAATTGGTTATTTTTCTAAGCCTTTAATGGCTGGTAAGTGCACCCTTCTCAGAATAAATCAGAATAGCGATCCCACTGCCGGATCTGGAGAAGGAGAGCATGGTGCCTACACCCCTATGTGACACTGCACACCTAAAAACTGCGCTAGAAGAGCTTTGGTAAGGTTGAAAGTCAAACACGGAAAAGTTAGAAAATAGCAGCGCTAAGGTTCCTTGTGCAACCTTAATTTGCCCCCCTGGCGTGTATGCATTATTATACAGTCTTTAATTACAGGGTCCCATGCTGGTTTCTCCACAGGGTCCCTGCCTCCCTCAGTGCACAGAATGGACTTTGCTCACTTAATGAGCAGCTATTCATTATTTTGTTTTCTCTTCATTGTTCAGTGTGTGCCCTTCTGCCTTATTTACCAGGCTCTATTCAAGCCCTGTTCCAGAGTCAGAATTATTAATTTCCTCTTGAACTTCTGCCGATCTCATCGGTATTGTATCAGAGCAGTTGATGAACAATTAATTAATTTTCCCCAAACCTCTGTGAGATGAAGGGATGTTTTAAAGATGGGGAAACAAAGCGCAGAGAGATTAAATACAAAAGAATAACTTGTCATTTTAGGGGCCAATTAGAGCTGGCACAGGCCCGTTTTTTGCCCCTGAATGTATAGCATCCTGCGGCACGTCCTTTGTTCAGAGGGCAGCTCCCTCTGCCTCCAGATGCTGCTCCCGCTGCTCCACTGCCGCATTGCACAAGGGTTTCCTTGCTGGGCTGACCTTGGTTTAAGTGGGCATCTCGATGTCCATACAGCCTAGCTCTCCTTGGGAGCATTCAGCTGCTTTAGCTGTATGAGCCCCTTTTCTTCTCCTGGTCCCAGCTCGTGTTCCACCTTCTGCAAGGGGACACACAACGCCTCCGTTGTCATGAGCCCTGGCTTCATCCCTAGGACCAGTCTTGACCTGAATTAAGCAGGTGACTTAGCTACCTCATCTCCCAACATTTAGTGCTTGCTTTTGCTAGCATGATGATGTTCCTTCTAAGCACCCAGACGCTCCAGGTTTCTTTCCATTCGGTCTGTCTCCCAGCCCCTCCCTCCCCATTTCTTGAGGCTTGAGAGAAAAGCTTTCTCCAGATGGATTTTACCCCGAGATCATGAATCCACCCCACAGCTTTGCCCGAGTCCCACAGTGGTCTGGATCCCTTCTCCTCTCCCCACTCCTCTGCTCTGCGGCTCCTTGACCTGACTCCTCCTGGCTAACTGTATCCATGCCAGGGAGGCATCTTCGGAGGTACAGGAGCCTGCTCTCGAGCCAGGGCAATCGCCTTTTCCGCTGTTTCCATCTTCTCCGCCAGCTGCAGACTTGGTGTCCCCCACGGGCAGTTCATGCTGGAGCACTGGTGACACGTCTGCCCTTACTCTGCCTGCGGCAGAGGACCTCACCACCCCTGCTTTGTAATCCCAGCAGAGACGCAGCCACTGCGAGAGGCTTCCTTCGGGACCCATCTCCGAAGTCATTGAAGGGCCTATAACAAGGCTGCCTTACCCAGCACAGCGAGTCTGAAATGGGAAGCCCGCACCGTACCCACGCATTCTCCTTGCTCCAAACGCCCGGCAGGTCTCAGGCTACGCTGCATCTCGACTCGACACGCTCCTACGGTGCTTGTCCCCTCTGCCTTCGGAGCAGGAGGCTTCCCCATCCCCGCTCGGAGCGTGCTGGAGATGGGTGTTAGGAGCCACGGAGATCTCGGCCGCTCTGCCTGCAGGCACCCGCCCCGGTTCCGCTGGCCTGCAGCTGGGCCCTGCCTGGCCCTGGCCCTGGCCCACGTGGGAAGATGCTGCTGGGAGCTGCTGCTGCTGCTGTGTGAAGGGGAGAAGTGCTTAATGCTTCACAGTCAGTCTGAAATAGCTTGGGAGCAGGCTGCCAGAAGGCCTCAAGCAAGGCAGTAATTAGAAAAGCTTCCACTTCATTTCTTTATTTATGTGTTTGATTTTGAAATTTTAAGGAATTTATCACCTTGGTCGCTAGAGCCCCAGTCCTGCAAGCAATTGCAGCCAAACTCATTTCTGCAGACTGAGCTGCTTCCAGGATGGGTATCTAAAAGCCACGCCACTTGTTTATACCGTCTGCTGTTACGCCTCACTTCAAGGTTTCCAAATAACTGCGGTAGTGTTGTAACGCTCCTGAAGAGCTGCTCTCATGCTAAGAACCAATTGATGTAGATGAAAGTCAGCTCTAATGTATCGTTGTGCTCCTTTTTAATTTGTGGCCCAGGCAGAAAGGACAAAGTTGGGCTGGAAAATGAATTGGTTTGATTAATGTCAACAGACAGCGGAGATTAACCATGTGGCTGTCGTGCGCCAGCCCAGAGCTGAAGCGATGTGTGTTGCAAACTCTAGGGAAGGATTAACAAATGCAAGCAAGCAAAATTGCTTTAAACAACCATAAAGACATTGCTGTTAGCGTTAAGTATTATAAACCCCTTGTCGCCCTTGTTTTTAAACAGTGCTGAAAATTTGAAAACGTTTCAAATCCAGTAGAAGTCAGAGACACCGCCACCCATCAGACCCTTAAGAGTTGGTGGGCTTCTTACTAATTTCAAAACCAAGGTGGTTCTAGATTATATAAAAAATATTTGTGCCACAGTTTGTTACTGTCAAGTAGAAACGTGGGTTTCAGTAGCCTGAAAGTGACTTGTTTTTCTCTTCCAATTAGTGTTGATGGCGCTTTGCAGATCACCACTGAGGATTCGGGACTGGAGGGATTTTATTTTTTTTTTTAGTTTCTGTCTCTTCTCACTGATACGAACAATGAAATCTCCTGAGGTCTTTATTCTTGGCACAGGAGGACCAGTTTTCAAAAAGTGACAGTCGATGCAGGCTGCCTGCGTTCTGGATGGCCAAACCAAAATCGCCCACAAAGGCTGGATTTTCTAAACTAGCATCCGCACTCTGGAAATCAGATCTCATTTTAAAATATCTTAAACTGGGCCTCTGGAAGCTGAGGAACTCAACCTCTGACGCATTTTGAAATCTCTGACCAAGGCATATGGAGAGACATAGATAAAGTTTGCCCCTGTGGACGGCTGAGCGCAGCCCACTTGGCTGTGGCAGTGAGCCCGAGAAGCTTCTCCTCCTTTCTTCTTGTGTCCTGTTGCAATATTCTGCTGATGTCTTACATGCCCACACACACCGAGGAAGATTTGCCTTATTTCATCCAGGCTGTAGGTGCAATTTTTAAGCCGTAGATGGTTTTAGTATATGGAAATACATTAAGAACTGTCTGCATTCCCCAAATGCTGATGTGAGGCAGGTTGGATGTGTCTGTAGGTGTTTCCTCAGTTGTCCGTACGCCTGTGACACTAATGCATATTCTTTCAATTGTACAGCTAAGTCACGTAACCCAAACGTTGTTTATTTAGCTGCTGTGTCTGTTTTGCTTTCTACTGGCAAAGAGAGGGTGCGAGAAAGTAAGAGAACGCTGCAAGAGATGAAATGGTAGCAGATGCAGCCCTTCAGACGTAAGTTCAGCAACATTTCACGGGGATGCATGCTAGATAGCAGGGAAGAGATGCAGGCATGGAGTCTGCCGTCTGCGTTGTGATGGGCTGTATTTTCCATGACTGCAAACCAGCTGTGTACGGGGAGATTGACCTTAGCCCAGGGTCCCCTCCAAGCCTCAGTCTCTCTGTCCCGTCTTCTCTCACCCTCATGTTCGTGCTTCGCAAATTCTCCCCTCCTTCCACTGCCCCTCTCGTCATCCTTGGCGGCAGGGATGTGAGATTCTCGGAAGCAGTCAGTGCTTGCTTAATTCAGCTCTCACTCAAGCCAGCACAAGCAGAGTTTGTTCGGTTTTGAAAATTCTCCCACCCAGCTTCTTCTCTTTTTTGCAGCTCTGCTGCTCTCTCCTGCGTGTCACCCAGCCCTCCTCTGTCCTCATCCAGCACTGAACTGCAGCCTTTTGCAGTGTGCAGAAGAGGAGGAAGGATGAGAAGAGGTCGGTGAAAGTGCTTAAGTGAAAGCACTGTAACCATGAGTTGCAAGTCACTGCAGCATTAAACAGTACTTTTCTAATCTGCATAGCTTGATTTGTGAATTGCCATTTAACTGCTGTGTTTCTCATTTGAGTTCTAGTTTCTCTATTTCACCTTTCTCCAGAACAAGACAGGCCGCTCTGGGTGGAGCAGGGGACCGTGAATGCTGGGTTGTGCCAGGGATCTTCTTAGTTTTTCAGAGGCTCTTCCAGTTATTTCTTCTGTCAAGGAGTCTCGTTGGTGGCCAGGTGTCATTCTTCAATGTGCTGGAGTGAAAAAGGACTGTCTTGACCATCTGACCTGCCTCCTTCTGCTCCAGTGGTATTCTTTCACCTGAGGAAATAAACTAAATGCAGAAGGCTCTCCTCTGTCCCAGTCACGATAAACCCTTGCGCAAGCTGGGGATGCCTCTCAGAATCATCAGCTGACGTGCGCTCAGTTTTATCTCAGTGTGAAAATATACCTAAGAAATAGGTGTTGCAAATAGTGAAGAGCTGAGACGAGGAAGCTGAACAGAGATTTAAGAACCAGGTAGAACATTGTTTATTGAAGAGACTGGGACTTTTGTAATCTATTTTTAACCTAGTTCTGTTGTACAGTTAGCTTGCGTGCGTCTTAATCTTTTAAGCTCTAATTTCGCTGACAACAAGTAATTCAGACTGGAGTCATTACTGACCTTTGGCTTTATGATTGCGTTCATGAGCTTTTTTTCTTTCCTTCTCCTGGATTCTGGAGGAGTTTTGGGAGGGGAGAGTTGGAAAGCTGGTTTTTTTCCTTCGTTGTTCTGTGACCGTCGGTGGAAAACATGTAAAATTGTGGAGAAGTAGTTTAAGGAGAACTCGGTGACAACTGTTGGGACTATACACTGCTCTTGTAGTCCTTGCTGCTCTTGTAGTCCGGGGCACAACGTTTTTTTGTGCTGGCAACATTTTCTAGTGACTGTGGGCCTGCTCTTTCACTGATGGAAGTGCGTCGCAGCCTTGAAAGCAAGAAAGGGACAGAGTAATAAGCCAGACAAGGATCCAGCACTGAGACTTGCACTGAAGACAGAATTTGTCCCAGAAGCCAAGGCTGTGGTCCTGATGGGAACATACTGCTGCTGGCATGGCCACGTGTACGTGAAACCCCAAGTATCAGAAGAGCAGAGGGAGGCCGCTGGCGGTGTCGTTCCCGCTGTCCTACAGAAACTCAGGCAATCGGTAAGCAGCTTAGACTGCAGACAGGGCAGAAAGATGTCGATGGAGTCTCAGGACAGAGAGGCATCAGTTAATATAGAGATGCTACCCAAGGGTCCTCAGAGTTGAGAGGCTGCAGCCTTTCTGTATGCCCTAGTAAAGTCCTTGCGCACCCCCAGAATAACGAGGGTGCTCCCAGGCGCCGGGCCAGCAGCAGAAGGTGCCTGCTGCCTCGGCTCCCTTCCCTGCTGCTGTCTGGGCAGGCAGCTGAATGGGCTTCTCTTCTCATCCTTCTTTGTGTTTTATCAGAGCAATCGGGGAGGATGTTCGCCCACTGTAAAAGCAGCAGAGTGCTCCTTTTCCCTGGGGTTTTCCCGCTGGGATGTTTGGCGCTGGCAGACAGCAGAGCGACTCTGAGTGATAAAGCAAATTAGATTCCTTTCCAGCTCCCCCTTTAACACAAGAGCTGTTATCTTAGGAATGGGGGACTTGTGGATTGATGGCAAATTTGTAGCCGTTGTACGAGCAAACATGGTTTGTGTTAACCACGCAGTCTGTTCGTTAACCAGAATACACCGAAGGTGACTTTGTCCTCTTCTCTGTGAGTGTCATGCCTTGTGTCCATGATGCTGCTACATAGCATCAACCCGTGCGTGGTGAATAAGCTCTGTCAGAGGTACCTGTTACACCATAACCATTTTGGTCTCCTTTTGGAGAGGTCTGATGAGCTCTATGAGCATTTTGTCATTCCCAAAGTAACTTTATTTTCCAGAACTAGGCCAGCAGCATGCATGAAATCAGTATCCTGCACGGGGCACCAGTTTAGCAAAGTGGCTAATAAATGCTTAGCTTGAAGCAGGGCTGCTCGCATCGTTTCTGTCCGGTGAGGCACGCAAGCCTAGGCTTCGTGGTGTCAGGGGCCTGGCATCTGCATCTAAGTTGAACCAGAAACCGCACAGGTGAGATCAGTGAGATTGGTCTTACTGATGATTATTTTTTTTTCCTCATAAGGTCCTTGTTGCTGTTGTGAGACCTAGCAGTCTCAGTCGTGGGTTAAAACTCCACGGTACTGTGCATTATGCAAATACAGAGGCAGAACATAGCTCTTGAGCCTGAAAGCTGGTGATCAGAGCGTATGATGGGGGACAACAGGAGGGACCGAGCGGGCAGACGGGAAGGCACAGGGAAACGGTGACGGAACAGCAACGGGGACGCAGCAAGCCAGCTGCTTAACACGTAATGAGTGGTTTATGGGCTGTGTGGGCACAGGAGGGGTTTGGCGTTGTTGAGGTGTTTGTAGGAAGCTCCTCTCAGGCCCAGGGACGGCAGGGCAGTACTGACAGAACCGTCTTTTGCTTCAGGAAGATGTGATGGGGACTGCTGTAATGGGCAGATCGGGTCCCAGGATTGCTGTCTGGACGGTGAATGATCCAGGACTGGTCTGGCCATCATAGAAGTTGCTGTGATTTTTTTGTATTAACGTTTCAAAACCTTCTTCACAGAGTTACGTTCAATAGTAGGATACAAATACGGGAGGCAATCAGAAGAGCTGAAAATGGATTCCTGTCAGCATCCAAACAAGTCTAGTTTCTAATTGCCACTAAATGCCATCACTGTTTGAGGTCGAGTTTTCTCTGTCAAAATTCACATACAGATCAATACTGTGGACTTACCATTGGTGGGATTTTTTCTTGTATCATTTGTAGTGTAAAAGCAAAGGAAATCACAAAATCTGGTTTTATGTCTGACAAGGACTGGCCAGTCTGAGGAGACTGGGAGATGTTTACCCTGTGCACACCTTTCTGTACCATGTCTGCAGCTGTCTTTGAACTCTGCTGCGAGTCCTGCGCAGAATTGCCTGCGGTCCGGGAGGTGTCTGCAAATGCAGGTCTTCGGGGTCCTGCTGCCTTGGCTCTGCGGGAATCTGAGCTAAAAAGACAGGCTGATCTGAATAACTCATGGACAATTATGAGCACCAATTGAGCAGGGAAATATTTTTGGCTTTGTCCTGAGGTTTGGAGAGTGTCCATTGTTTCCATTCTGAGAATGTCACAGAGACGGATTGCTGCCGCAGTAATGAAAATATCAAGAGCTGCTTAAAAAAGCAAGTATTCTTGGGGAAATAATGAGAATAAATTGAGTTGGTCCACAATGTACAAACCGGCAGCTGGAATGACGGTTGAACGCTGCAGAGAATGGCTAACCAGTGGTAAAATTAGGGGGCTGGTAATTGGAAGGAAGCTTTCCTCCCAGTGAGTCCATTAGATCAGAGCTGCTCGGCAATTACTGGCTTAGAGAGACATGTGTTTTAAGGCCTGGATTTTTTTTGGCCTGACCTGTGCTCAGACTTCATGTTTCACTGAAGTTCGATTGGGAGGGGTGTTTAGTATTGGTCAAAGCCCCCAGCAAGCCCAAATGCTGCATTGCAGGACTCTGGTGTCTTTGCCAGGAGGCGCTCAGTGAAGGTTATGGTCAGGGGACTGAGCTGGATATTCATCGTGTCCTGGGATGTTGGGACAGCTGTGACCCCAGCATGTCAACAGCAGGGAGACGTCACCGTGGGTTATAGAAGGGAGCATCTCCGTCTGCTCCCTAGCATTCGGTCCAGGACATCCTACTGTGCTGTTAGTCCAGCACAGGAGCCCTTGGCTTTCCGGGAAGCTGCACAGGCAGCAGTGGCTTTCCGTGCAGGAATCTGTCTAAAATTTCAGCTGTTGCAGAGTGGTTCAGCATGCTAGGACGGGACGTGCCGTCAGGGACTCCTGCTGTGCTGTCACGGGATAGTCCCTCGGGCGTTTGCCTGGCAGCCTGGCAGCCAGCCTCACCTGTCCTTCGCATCCCTGCGCAATGGGGCTGCTCCAGCCAGCACGGAGAGCGTTCCCTTTGCGGCGGTTTCTCATGCCTCTGCAGCTCTCTGACCCCAGCTCCTTGCAAAACATCCAGAGGTGTTTGGACCTTGCTCTCACTGATGTTTCTGTTCCCTCCAGGGACCGTAAAGTGGGAATAAGCGTGACTGACTCACAGGTTCATGTCTGAGTCTGGCAGATGCTCACTGGAGGAGCAGCAAGGGGGAAAAGCGTGCCCTGTGATTTCTGCTGTATTTGATTTGCAGCTAATGATTATTAGCTTCTGACTGACTGATTTGCTCATTGCAGGTAGGATGTAATAGTGCCTAGAACAAGGGAAGTTTTGTGAAAATTAACTTGCAGGTCCTGATGGCCAGACAGTTCCTCTCTGTAAACACTGCTGGAAGATGGCAGTAATTATCTTAAGAAATTCCTTCCTGCCTCATATCTTCATTACAATTGCTATAGGACTGATACACTTAACAGCGAGAGAGAGAGGGAGTGTGTGCAGAATATTAAACACGCAGTTGCTATTTCCCACCTTCTGTTTGGTCATGACCTTTCAAACAGCACAAAGTCTGCAGCCTCTGAATCACGGACATCACCTTTAGCGCTCCCTTTGCTGTTTTTCCTGGCGGCCGAACGCTGCTGGGTGCTGCGGGCTGCCTTGCGGCAGGGGGTACCTGCCTCCACCCTGCCTGCATCCCCGAGGAGCTGCCTCCAGAGCCGGCTGGAGCCGGCAGAAACCCGGCCGTCCCTTCTTCAGTGACAAGAAGGATTGGGAGCCTGGTTCGTGGGACATTCTGCTAAGCAGGCGAAGGAGATTTGGTTGAGGTGAAACGACCTCAGAGAAGGTGCGAATGCATTGGAACAGTATCCCCAAGAGGCCAGCAGCATGGAAGGATGTGGCCGTGAGTCAGTGGCAGCTTCAGACATGGATGAAGGCTGCAGCCAGGAAGATGCAGTTGAGATGCCAGGAAAAACGCCCCACGGGTGAGGGCTGGGAGCCTCTGATGTTTGAGGACCGATGGGCAGCCTCCGAGATCCTGCTCGGCTGATTCTGTGTCTGAACTATGGAGTGGGTCAAAGCGCCACCGGGAACTCACCACCCTCTAAACCGTAACAAGTCCTGGATACGGGATTTCTAGCCCGTGCCTCTTAGCTCAGGCACAACCCTGTGTTTTGCTGTGGAAATGATGCTGGTGAAAATGAGGCCTCCCAGTACTTCTGGGCAGGCTAACGAACGGTTTGCAGAAGCAAACAAAACAGGTGGATGCTGGTAAGCTTAGGGCAAAAAAGAGCTAAACAGAGAGAAAAATCTGTCAAAACAGAGTTGCATGTGAACAAGGTGGGTATGAGCGAGAAATGAACGCGGCGCAACAGGTCAGTAGGTGTGTATCTGTGACGTCTGTGGGTCCCCCCATTTCTGAAGGATTTCAGCCCCGTGCAGTCCCACATGCATTTATTCTCCAGTGCTGCTGCTGGTTAAAAAAATTCTTTTCTCTCCTGTACAAGGAAGGGAGAGTGCTTAATTAACTCACGCGAGCTTAGGCCATAAGGCTGGGGGCAGAACAAGGGCTGCGTTGCTTCAGTCCCTGATGAACACCTCGCCCTCCAGGCTAGCTCTCTTCTTTAGGATAGCATACGTGGATATGTCTCCCAGGAAACGTGCAGAGGCTCTGCAATGGCTTCTTGCTGAAAGTCATAGATGGATCTACAGCCTAATTTAATATAGAGATGAATACAAATAAGGCAGTGTCACTCTCTCACATTAATATATGATGCTTCATTGATATCACGACCAGCGAGGATGCGCAGGCAGGTGGCAGGATCCTTGTAATTACCTAAGCTGAGCAAGGAGTTCTTAAAATAATAAATGGCAAAGTTAAAAGGCAGAGCCTGTGCCTTGTCAAGGGAAATTGAGAGGCCCTGAGAGATCAGTCCCTGTCAGGGCTGTCCCAGAGAGTGAGGCCCTTGACAGATTCACCAAAGGCAGTGAGCGATATCCGGCTTCTCAGAAGTCAGGATTTCCCAGACAGCTGTCAAGACAGGCAGAAAGAATTTGGCTTTTCTTGGTTTTCCATAGAGATTGGCAGATGCTGGAGCTGCACAAAATCTGAGGGGACTTTTTAACTTCTCTGGTTTGAGCTGCTGTCTTATGAGGGGTGTTTCAGCTTGGTGCGTTGGTCACGGGACAGGAGAGGGTCCCGCAAGGTGTGGACTGTCCAGAGCTGTCTGCTGTGGCCACCGGCCCAGTGATTCATCTGGCTCGCAGCCCACTCGCAAGTTGTCCCTGGACGTGTGAGCTGACCCCGAGGTCAGCCATCGACTCTAGTCCTGGACCAGTTTCCAGAGGCTCAGAGGCTTGCCTGCCATCGCCTGACGCGTGGGAGCAACTCATTAACTGCACATATATCCACACACAGATGCACGCAGGGCCTAAGGAGTGGGACCAGGAGCGAGCCATGGCGTATCACGGTCCTCTGCTTGCACTGGAGGAAGCTTGGTGGCTTATTTGGTGAGGGAGGTTGGGCGCTCTCGGTGTTCACCCCCCGAGAGATGTACGTGCCCAGGAAGATGCCAAAGCTCTGTTGCAGGAGAGCTCTGCCTGTGGGAGAGAGACACCATCTCTGTGGCGGACGGCATCCCTGGCTAGTTGGTGCCAGTCTTTGTAACGATGTAAGGTCTTCAAGGAACTGCCCCAGAGGTTTGGTGGTACTCCAGAAAAGCTCCGTGATTTTTAAGTGCCACCATTTGTAGGAACTGTAAGAATCCCTTTATTTCTGTCTCGTTCACATACGTATCTCCTTAACTGCTATGACTTTTCAGATTTGAATGAACCTTAGACTGTATTTAACCAAATAAAAGGCAGTGGAACCTATTAAATTTTACCTGAGAATGGTGAAGTAGATTTTCTTCTTATTTCTACCCAGCACTGACACAGATGACAAACTGCTCATAACTTTAATTTTGCAAATGAAGCACAGTTGTATCTTTAACATAAACGTCTGGCGTAGAAGGATCCATCCTTTTAGGCAGGTTTTGCTGTGTCCAATCAAGTAATTTCCCTCTCTCCCAAGTACCTGGTGGAGAAAGTGTCTCGGTCATTTCATGGGAGATCCTTTAATTTTCTGCTTGGCTTGGCTGAGCAGCTGTGACTTCAGGATGATTGGTTGGATTTGCATAAGGTCATTAAGAACCAATAATGATGTTTATTGCTAAGACATCTGCCATTTATATTCATGCAGAGCAAGTAAAATTAAACCTCAACTAATATCACTGTTATTACCAATGCAGTTAATGGCAATGAAACCCATCAGTAAGTGAAGATTTCGCAGCAGACTGTAGGTAATTCTCTTCCTGAAACTCTCGACCCACTGGAGTGACAGTAGGCTGCCTGAGCACAGCGGGCTCTCTTTAAATAAATGCTGATTGGGTTGTTACTGGGGTCATGTTTGGACAGCGGGACTGGGACCCACACAACACTAAGCGGCATCACTACCGCATTCTGGAACTATGCATGTGTTGCTTCTGGATGGGTGAACAGCAAAATAGGTATGCCCCCTGAAGCTTCTCCCTTCCTAGTTCTCTGTAGCTGCGGCTCGGGTACTTCAGCTGACAGGCTGTGCTGTGACCCATCTCTCTTCAGTGGGTTGCAGCAGTGCTCGGGTTTGGGTGCTGCGAGGTACAAACCAGGGCTTTGCTGGGGACTGAATTCTGCAAACCATGAAGAAGTTAAGTGCTGCTGGATTTCATCTTGCCATCATCTCCAGGATGAGAGCTGGTACCTGAGGTAGAGCCCTTTTTATTTTTATATAATTCCAAATGCATAAGACATGTATTAACTACAAACTAGTGCTGGTCTGATTTCCCTGAAAATCTGTCCCTGATCTCCACCCGAGTTCACTACTTACTGTAACATTGGCCAACAGTTAGTTATCTATCTTACTTTGACATGAGATCCTATTATGTTATTGCAGGGCTGATTCAGAGTCGTGTCAAGGATTTGCTGAATGGTGGTGTTAGGAAAACAACGCCTTCTGGAGGGGACCCCACCAGGCTTTAAGAGCCAGCCCTCGGCTCCGAGGGTAGCTCCTGCAAACCAGGAGTAGCGTGCAAGGAGGTTCCCACCGCGTGTCTTGCTGCAGCTGATTGAAGAGGCTGACACAGCATGCTGCTGGCTGGTTGTGATGTCTCAGGGTGCCTGCAAGGTATCACAGAGAGCAAGAGTTTTGTTAGTGAGCACAGAGGAGCATTCAAAAACCAGATCCTAGCCTCTGTTAGGGCAGCATAAGAGCCTCCCTAATTGCTTCTGCGCAGTCCACATCAAAGAGGGGCAGCCTAAAGACTGACCTGGATTCTCTGCTTCTGGATGCCTTTTGACAAGCCCTTGATGAGAATTTAAATGTATTGAATGAAAGCTGGAGGGAGCAGCATCTGCTGTGAAACCACCCAGTTGCCTGCCTGCCCCTCTCATCCCCAGCCTAGCAGAGCTTGGCAGCGGTACGTATTCCCTTGGCTTCCCGCCTCTGAGGAGGGGGAAAGACAGCAGCAGGGAAGGGGCTTGTGTTTGCTGCCTGTTTTCTTTAACCCGTCTTGCAGCATTGCCCGGTAAGGCTGTCTCAGTTTACAGTCAACTTTCAGGCTGTAGCTGACTGTTAAAAGAAAAAGCTGCTTCTCCTGGAAGAAGCTTTGTGGCTCTCAGTACAGCCTCATTCAAACTTTGTGGAGTAAAATTCCAGACTGGTGATTAATTTGGAAGCACCCTTGGACCCCAGAGCTGCACGGAAGACATACCCAAAAGAGCAACCGTGGTCAGTCACTGAGGAGCATTTGCTTGTGGTGCAGTGCTGTAGGAGATATGTTTGTATTAAAACTATGTCTAATGAATTAGAGATGTTCTACCACTTCCCTTTAAAACTCATGAGAAACCTTCATCTTTGCCCAAAAACACATTCTGCTGAACAGCAATCTCTCTGTCAAGATCTAACATCAATGAACCAAACTACACACGAGAAGTCAACAACACCGTGTGCACTTCAGCTGGGAAGGAGATGCTTCCAGCTGTGAGGCACTGATGGTGGATTCACCGTCGGCACATCTCTGTTGATCTCTGTAGAGTCTTAAGGCTAATCGCCGCGGGGATTGTCTTTAATCTTTTGACACCCTCGCCCAAGCATTCCTGCCTCTCCACATTAACAAATTAAGTTATTAGCTCTTAATACCTGAAAATCTAGACCTTCTGTGCCAGAGGGTAACAGAGAAACAAGATTAGGAAGATTGCTTCCAAAGCCTGGCATTTCCAGGCAGTGTTTGTAGCTGACCATTCAGCCCAAGAATGTCGAGCAAAGAACGGGCCAGGAGAGGAGGAAAAGCCCTGGAACAATTCAGACTGAAAAAGATCCCTGAAGAACGTGGATGTGCTCAGATAACATTCGACATGCTTCCCCTGGAAAGGTGAGCAGAGAAAATATCCAGCAGCGCATACACCTCTGGACTGCCTTGCCACCTTTGTTGGCAGCAGCAGCCGCGCAAACATCCTTACTAAGGTAGCAGCAGCGATGTTCTGCACCACACGCTTCATCTTGGGCCCGTCACCGTAACGGGGCGAGGAGGCGAGCAGCGGGCTGTAAAACAGCCAGCTGGATGCCCTCTGACGCCAGGTCTCTTCTGGATGGGAGAAGAGCTTCCGCACTGCTAAGGGGAGAGAAATAATTTGGAAGAGCAGAAGAGAGAAGCATCAATTTTATAGAGGGTAAATGGTGCAGCTCTAGGATGGGGCATGGAGTATGTTGCCACTGAGGCCCTGGGTGCCCTGAGCTAACTGAGGTGCCAAGAGCAGCAGGTGCCGGTGTCTGATTTTCAGTGATTTTTCTCCCTGGCGGCTTACCTCCATGTGTGCGCTAGGTGGAAGAGACTGTGTGTGCTGCACGGGGCCACTGCTTCAGGAGTTAAGAACTGCAGAAATCAAACTGAAACTGACAAAATCTTGATTTCTCCGCTCTGCAGACCTTAAAAAAGGGAAATAAGCATTTTGAGTAGTAAATGCTGTACATAAGAGTTTGCAGGGCAAAAGTTTACCAATGAGAAACCAAATATCTAATATGGGTCATTTTACCCGTAGGAATGATGCTGCGGCATGCAGGTGAGTGTGCACTGTGGGTCCTCATCTATGTCGGACTTGTCGGGGGTTGCTCTCATTTAAGCCTGGACTAAAGAGCTCTTCCTTTCAGCTCTGGGAATGCCAGGTTCAGTCCCCCGTGTAGTAGTTAAGAGAGGGCTAACGGTCCCTTGTCTGGGGTTTGAATTTCGGGTACTTCCTTCAGAGGAAACCTGGCAATCGGTGGTTTTACAGTTGCCTCCTTATGCTTGGCTCTCCAGCTCTCCGCTGGGTTACAGTATTGCTGATTTGAAACTTAAATTTGATCACGTTTTTACCCAAGCTGATTGCTTCTCTGATTTCCTTTCTGCCTTAAGTCTGCTAAACTGTAATTTAAGTGGTTTCCAGTGCATTAAGATTTATGTGGAGTCCTTGGTTGCTGCAAGACTATATGGCACAACTTAGGCATTCAAGGTCTTGACAGTTATAACTAGACTACACGATTCTTGTCAGCAGGCTGAAAGTACTGCCATTTCCCTCAGTGCTAATTAGCTCCTTTTACCCTCCGTGCATGGTTACCTTACGTGCATGACTTTCCTATATCAGATTGTTCTTCCCAGTGATCAGATGGTTCAAAGACTTCAGTTAAATGACTCAGGCCCTAAGGAGAGCTGGGATTTAATTGCCCTGTAGTGACTGCATCAGGGAGACCTACTAGGATGTCTGTGAAACGTGAGCAGCCTGTACAAGTCCCGGCACGAGCATGTTCCCTTCAATCCAATCTGAAATCAATGCAAGAGTCCTTGCGATTCCCACAGTATCTGTGACTTCTGTGCACTAGGTCCCTGCTAGATAGCTGCATTTAACCATCTGGATCTTAATGTGCTCGTTCAGGTGTCTGCGGAAAATTCCCTGGGAAAATATTGCGGGCCACCTTCAAGAGAATTGTAGAATACCAAAGAACAGGAGAGGCGCTAGCTTGACTCACAGTAACCGGGACATCTTGCTTTGGCAGGGAGGCTGTGCTGCATGGTGGCACCCCCTATACCCAGCAGAGAGTTTATTAGATAGAAGAGCGACAGTTGCCAGCAAGTCTGTTCATAGGGAGTTTGTCATTTGTTTCAGAAATGTTGTAACTTTCATTATGCAGAGCTTAAGTTTACAGCTATAAAATCCCCACCAGCATCCATGCTGAGAAGAGTGGGACCGTAAGCAGCATCATAAAAGCTGAGTGGAATAATGTCAAATTATTTTATAAACTCTCTTACAAAAATTGCTCAGTCAAAATGAAGGGGCACGCTATCTATAAGATGTGAGATTTAATTAAGGATCTCTGAACAGAATTATGAACCCGGCTCCAGGTTTCTACATTTGGAAATTTCCATCATAAAGCATCTCCATTCATCTGTCCCTACAGGCATTGAAATGCATTGTCTAATCTGACTCGAGGACTTTAAAGGCCTGCTTTTTTATTTTAGGTAGGAGTTTCTTACATGTCAATGGTTGCATAAAGAGACTTTACACTGGGCATAAATTACATCCACTTTAAAAAACCATAGTATTAAGAGGCTGCAGAGATTTTTAAGTATACTGGTCAGTATCTTTCTACAGCATTTGTTTTGCTAGCAGTTCTGGAAAATTCCAATATTGTAAGAGTTACTATGCAGAGAAATCTGGGAAACTATTTTTGCTAGCACTCTGAAATAGGACCTTTTTTTAGATATCATAGAAATGAAAACGAAGTTACTGTTTGTTTGACTGAATTCATGCACGAGCATGACTGGAGGATGTGGTCAGGAAACTCATTTGTACATTCAGGGGCCAGATGCAAATCAGTGTAAATTAGCCATCTCCTCCTGTCTGCCTCCTTGTGGCATACACCTGTGAAGGATGTGACCCGCAGTGTTTGAAATGCGCTCCAGAAATGGGAAATAAAGACATGAGGAGAAGCTTCTACTGAGGGGACTTCCTAGGGCTGCAAAAAATATAATCATACTGAAGATGTTACCCCCACGTGACTGCTTTTAATCTGCCCTTTTGAGTGCTGTTAATGAAGTTATGGGCTAACTTATTCACTGGTATTTTTTTGTTCTAAGATCTGAATTGCTCGATTTCTCCTCGTTTCCGTGGCTTTGGAAGGCGTCAAGTGAAATGAACTGCATAGCAATCCCATTTTATTCTCTGTTGCATATAAATTCCTCGGTTTTGTTCTTAACGCTTTGCTGGAACGTTGAGTATCTGTCCCAAAACCTGTGCAAATGCACGTGGAGCTGTAGCGATACTCGCCAGTGTGGTGGGTGAAGCTGTGGCTCTGCCGAGGTTCAGGCTAGCAGTGTGCTGGGGATCTGGCTGCTCTGTGCTGTCAGACTCTTGTTTTGCAGTGCGACTTCTGTTGTCCAAGTTATCCTCCCCTGAATGAGTCAGCATGGGTCAAGTTGACATTTTTAGCAAGGACAACCCATCATCCAGCAGTCTAAAATTCCTGGAAACCCAGTGTATGAGATGGCAGCAGCTGGACTCGCAGTGGCCGTAGGCACGTGGTGGTAGGACAAGGATGGGGAGGACCCCCATTGCTAGGCAGCAGCTGGGGACTGTGGCTGGTGGTGCTCCCCTGCCTACTGGACCGTTCATACCTTGCACTCTTGCTCAGCATTTCAGGCTGGTTTCCCCTCTCAAGGAAGGCAGGAGTCCCACGCTGGGGAAAATTAATACAAGAAGCAGATGCGAATCGCGGGGTGAGTGGAAGGAGTGGTCACGTCCTGTCCCGGGGACTCAACAGGGCTCTTTGTCTCCTGTGACCATTCTCCATCAAGACGCTCGTTGAGCGTCAGCGCTGGCACAGAAGGGTCCTGCCGGTAAAGCTGAGCCCCTTCCCGCTGCCCTGACAGCAGCAGCACTCACAGTCCCCTCTGCGGCAGGCAGCCCCGCGCCTGCCTGCGGTTCAGCTGCCTCCGGCTGCAGCACACAGCCAGGCCTGGGGGACAGCTCAGCCTGCAGGGACGGCTGCTGCAGGCTGTGTCGTCTGTGTATGGGAGTGCTTTCAGGGGGAAAAGGATATCAGATAGCCTGCTGAGCTGGTGGGAAACTGCTCTGTCATCCATAAATGCCTGGGACTTGGTTCCCCTTTCCATGGCTTTAACAACACTGGTGTGATTTAGCATGTCTGTGACTTTGCGTGGAAGTCGTCTGCTGCCCATGACCTCAAACCTTTTAGTCTTCAGATTTGGCCTTCCCCCATCTCCCTAGCGGCTGTTCCTCCAGCAGCCGCAGAAAGCCGGTGCGTTTCCTGGCTGGGGTCTCCTCTTCATGCCCTAGCATGCGTGGGGCCGGCTTACGCAGAATGATGGGCCTAACTCTGGCACACGCTGTTAGCGTGGCCATCGTGCTGGTGAGAGCCTGGCTGACATCCTCTCTTTGCCTGTCTTCCCAGGTCGTTGCACTGTCGTCGTGGAGTCTCTTGAGAGATTCAATCTACTATACACTGTCTGTTGTTGCACTCATTGTGGTAAGTTTTTGAAGGTTATTCCTCTTACTGTTTTGAAGGTCAGTCCTCTCCTGACAGCAACCCTCACAGCTTCCTAAAAAAAGTCTAACTGACCTGTAAGGAGGCAGCATTTGTGCCCAGAGGAAAGAAATCCTCGACAACTACAAAACAGTAGTTTTTCCACACATAATTAGGGCAGGTCTTGTTCAGTGCACGCTAGCAGCAAATTCTCTAATGAGGGCTACAGTTTCAGTAATGCTTAGTGCTGCTCCTATTCCAGCTGTCGTCAAGCTCAGTAAGTACTCTGAGTCTCTCAGAATCGGGCTATACAGTCAAAAAATGTTAGCACGAGTGTTTAAAGACACTGCCATCAGTTTAGCATTGCCTTTGCAACCAAGACCAAACTAAGTCAGGAAATGTAAAAATTGAGTTTCCTGGTAACAGTTGCTACTTTGCTTTTTTTTGAGTTTTGGTTTTGGGGGTTTTTTTGGGTTTTTTTTTTTTTGTTTTCCCGCCCCGCCTAGTCTAGGACCCTGGATTCCCTAAGAAAGGAAGAGTGATTTTGTGAGGTTAACTTCCATATGTAAGCAAGAAGGGAACTTGAGAGACAGAAGATGAACACTTGCATTTCTGAAGCTTGCGCTTATTAGTCGCAGTTTCAACAGTGTGTTTTGGTTTGCCTTCATTCTGCACATGCCTGTATACTATACATATTCTGTAGGTGCCAAGGCCTATATCTTTCTAATCTGAAACAGAGGGTTTGCCTCAAACTGTTTGTACTTTTATTCCCCACACTGCAAGGTCAGCCTTTTTGCACCTGATGAAAAATAACTTTTCTACATAGTTATTTGCAATGAGCTGCAAAACAAAAAACTTTTTTTCTTTGCTTTGACAGCTTGACAGTAACCTCACACCAAAAAGTGTTCCTCAACAACAAACTTGGCCGCCCCCACTAATTCTAACAAATTACACTGCAAGAGCTTAAAGACACGCAGCGGGCATTCTCTTAGTTTACTCCATGGGAAGCACAGATGGGGGCAGCTGCCTGGCATTTAGCCTCCTGTTGTTCCGATTGGGGGTTTCATTTATGGCACGGTGGCAGACAAGTTAAAACTCTGTTGAATCTGTCCTGAGTTTTTAAATTCTTAAAGCAAGGCAGGTTTTTTTGATGGCTGGTTCATCCTTGTGGTTGTCAGCTGCTTCAGGATGTTGAGAACCACTCTCTATTGTATTGTGTCCGGTGCAGCCCTGAAATTCCTAGCTACATATCCTATGTAACAAGAGAGTTGTATGGCTCATTGAACAGACATCTCTGCTATCCCTCAGACTTCTCTCCTATACTTTATAAGCTGCTGTTCGTAATTACAGAACTGCAGAAGTCCTTTTCTTTTGGGAGTGTACCCCATAATATCAGGATAGTGTTATTGTTTTCCTAAGCCTCGGGTTACCTTCCCTCCAAATGTATGCCCACTCTTCTGCTCATCTTAGCTGTGAGGTTCAAGGTCCTTCATGCAGCCAGGGCAGCAGGACTGTGCAGCTCCAGGCATTAGTGGAGGCTTGAAGGCATTGCCAGAACTCTTACTCCCACGGTACAGCCCTACATGGCTAATTGTGGCTTGGGAGATCCCACTTCTCTTCAGCATTACTCCACAGCAATCATTGCAAATGACTGTTAAACACCTGTTAGAGAAAAACAGAGAAAGATGGGAGGAAGGGAAAACATTTTAAATGGTTAAAGATTTAGCCCCCAGCTGATTTACCGACCCTTTTATATGCAATATTGCTCCCCAGTTGATGGCAGATGAGGATTTTTCCTTTCAGAGTCAAACGCTGCTTCAGTTTAAGAAGTTTCTCCTCCCCTTCACTCACCCAGGGACCCATGGCTTCACAGTGGCTCGGATCTTTCCTATCCTTTTAAGGCAGAATCAAATTTGGGTGGCAGCACATTGTTATTCAAATACTGACTCTCCAGTCCCTGATGCCTCTGCTGGGAGACAAGCCACAGACTCCATGCAGCGCGTGGCGCGACCTGCGTGCAGTTCCCCCTTTCTCACATTTCTGTCTGCCTTAAATTTTAGAAGGCGCGTAGATGCTTTGCCATATAGGGATAATTTGCCATATCAGGGCATTGAGACTTTGCTGCAGCTGAAATACAATCATCTTTCTTGAGGGATGATATTGCTTGTAGAAGGTTGTTCTCATAGTATTTTAAACAGCAGCTTGCAGTGCTGTATTATAAGTTGCACTCCGCTGCTGTCTTTACTAATCATAAATACACTTGAGGGGAAATAATTACAATTCCTGCCAATGTTAAGATTCAGCAACTTTAAAAAGCTTGATATTCTGCCGGGTAAATCAATGCGACTTTGTCTCCTTCCATTTCCACTAGCAAAGGAATTGCAGTGCTGCAGTAATAAATAGCAAAGCAGTATAAACTCACCTGTTTGGTGCTCCAGGCCATTGGATAAGAATGAGTGAACTCTAAATCACAGAGATTAGAAGTGGATAAACTGCGCTTACCATACTTACCTCACCTTGATTCAGCCCTGTGATTTTTTTTTTTTTTAACCTTAAAATAATATTATGAAGCTACCTTGTCTTCTTGTAGAGCTTGGCAAAACTATTACTTCTTATTTCCCTTGAGAGGAAAAAGATGCCTACGTATCTTAACTTGAAGGGACGTGGTCGGAGTCACTAGTGACAAAAGTGGGACGGGTGCTATTTTTAATCACAAAGGTCAATGCACACGCTTTCATGTCCCATCACACCAACACAGTGTAACCTAAAACAGGCCTTGTCAGATTAGATCACAGTGACTCGGAGCTGTGACTTATAACACACATAATGTTTTGTGGTCATGTTTTCTTCCAGTAACCAATGTAACTATTGCTTGGTGCTGGCTGTCACGCCGGAGTCGCTATTTACAGGCTATACAGCTGAAGGGCAGCGTTTCGTCGTGCTTTCAGAGGCTCGTTCCCTTCCCCTCCCTTTTCTCTGGTGCGCTGCCATGGATGTGTTTCCCTCGTGCAAACGCGGCATTTCCGCCTCTCCGCACCGCGCGAGCTGAAAGCCGGCGCGGGCGCTTTGGAAGGACTGCGCGGAAAGCAGGCTGCTCGCCGAGGCTGACCGGGGCTGCAGGCTGCTGTGTGCAACCCCAGCTCCGACCTCCTGGAGAGGCCCCGTACTGCCATGAAGGGCTGGCCCTCCCGGGCACCCTGCGCTCAGGCCAGGTGGCCAGGCAGCCTGGCCGGCCCTCCGGCCCTCCTGCTGCAGCCCAGGCCAGGCGGCCCGGCCGGCCCTCCGGGGCACCCTGCGTGCAAGCGAGGCGGCCTGGCAGCCCTCGGGCCCTCCTGCTGCAGCAGCTGCGGCAGGTGGGTCGCGGCACGCAGGCTGAGTCGCGCTGGGGTCCCCCGCTCTCTGAGCGACAGCCGAGACCGGCAGCGAGAGCGGCCCTCCACAGACGTCCACGTGAGGTGGAAGGAGAAGCAGAGACACAGGGGTGTCGCCAGCCAGGGAGGGTGGCAGCCCCGCTGCTCCCGCAGGGCTGGTGGCGGTGGCGGTGGAGCGCGGGCTGGGGAAGGGCCCAGCTGTGCAGCGCTGCAGCCACCTGCCGGCCGCCTCCCAGCGTCTGCCTCCTCAGTCCTCCCGAGACCCGGCGCCACGGGCAAACGCCCTTCGCCTCTCTGGCCTGGGCCGTTTCTTCGCTAGCGTGGAGCATCTTACGCACGCAGGAGGAGACACGTTTCTTTCCCAAGGAGGCTTGCGCAGCCTTGTTACGAAAGCTTCAGCGTCCGTCTGCTAAAAGACTGTCACAGTAGTTAAAGTCAGCTAGCGCGGTGATTGCGTAGATCTTAAGGAAATGCATTATTTCCTTGGGCCCGGTTTTTAGCCAGCGAAATTTCAGGGCAGCTGTGGAGCTGGCTGTAAATCTGCACGCTGATCGCCCGGCTGCCACCCAGGAACAGGTCAGGGGAGGAGGCCGTGTCTCCGGCGAGGCCGGCCGTGCGGTTCGCAGGCAGGTGCAGCCCCTTCTCTGACTCACTTCTGTTTGCCCTGTAACCGCTTCTGCTCCGCTGCTGCAATAGCCCCGGTTATGCAAGGATCCCGTGGTATTTGGGAAGGAGTACCTGCCTGCCTTTGCTAGGTGAGAGAAACTAAGGGTTGGAAAGTTCAAGGGCTGGGCAGGAGCACGGTGCCAGAACAGACCAGAGCTTAATCCCGTTGCCCTGAGCCCTGGGTTGCTCTGCCCGCTCTGTCCCCTGCTCAGGTGATGAGCTGTTTCCAGCTGTGATTTCGTGTATAACATGCCTATTTTTAAACCTTTTCTCCACAGTTTATTTATGACGAAAAAGTTTCCTGGTAAGTGAATCCCTTTTCTTTCCTTTTTTCCTGGTTATACCACAAAAGCTGCACTAAGTAGGGTTCATCAGGAGAGGAGGGGAAAGCTGAGAAGTTCTGCGGGGCGATTCAGACAGCGGTTTCCTGCTGCGTGAGAAACCTCAGCACAAGATGGGCTAGAATAACTGATTTTCTGAGCCAGAGAGGAAAGCCTAGGAGAGCATCACTCAGACTGTTCCCCGATACAGTGGCGGCCGTCGGTGCCCTCTGCCCACCCTGCGGCAGCCGGGGGATGGCAGCGCGCTCAGCAGAGGCAGAGGCGGCTGCTTGGGTGCCGGTGTGCCAGGGATGTCAGCCACCTGGGGATGGAAAGGGCCACCCAAGCAGTCATAAATAAGTGTGTTCCAATATTCGGATTTTTAATAATTTAATAACTTAAAAAGAAGCAGCTCCTAAGGCAATATTAAAGAGCAAATGACTGGTTTAAAGAAAGAAAAAAATATATATATACACGTTAATAATCCCATGAATGTGATTAAATCTACTGCAATAGGTATGATAGGCTAGGAGGGCCTCAGACACTTTTAAAAGAGTACTTTCAGTTGTTTTGCTTTCACGGTTTTCTTTTCAGCACCTCTCAGGGCTCGTAGAGTGACAGTGGTAGCTTTGATTTCACTCACAGTCGGTATTATTTAGATTACAGGCACTAGGGGGAGTCAGGCTTTTGGGGTTGCATGTTTTCTTAAACTTGTTCTCACTGGGGGATTTATGTTGAATTTCAGCGAAGGATTTCTGAAACACTGAGTTTTGCAATGGCTTGTTTTTCTTTGTTTTGTTTTGGTTTTTTTTGACTAAAATTGACTCGAAGCCCAATTGTATTTGACTGTGCCCTTCGACTAAAACACATCAACGTGGAAGCCAAGCGTTGAACTGCCAGAAGCAGGGAATGAGATACTGATATGGTTAGTGCAAGGTCTCAAAATCCTTAAAGAGAACATGGCTCACAAGTGTTAGTATATAGCAGCCTGATAGTGGATGATTTCCACAAGGACTAGCAGTTTGCCATAGGGAACTATGCAGAATACAGCATTTTGATCAATGAAAAAGATTATCTAGAAACAAGTTCTAAAAGTCATATTCTCTTTTGTTTTCATACAAATTTCATTAGTTTGACACAGGAACAGTGGAGAAGAACCTGACAATATCTAATCAGCAGTTTCAACTGCTGCCTGCTGCATTCTCAGTGGTTATGCAGCAGCAGTAGCGAAAGAGCAGCCGCCCCTTCTTCGGGTTGTCTCGGCATGATTGGTGTGCTTTAGCATGCTCAAAAAGCCCAACAACCTGCTTTACACCCATGCAGGCAGAGCAGGATGGCTGCTCCCCTCCCTCTGCCACAGCCCCGCAGGTTTTGTCCTTACAGAAGCGTCGGTGTTCCTTGGGTGTGCAATTTGTTTACTGAACTTCTGGGTGTAGTCACTTGTTCTTAGCTGACGGGTTGATTTGGCCAAGTAAAACCAGAGCAGCAGTCAAGACAACAAAGGCATCACACGTGGGTGTGTGAGCCGTTTCTTTACACATCCACTTTTCTAGAGGTGTGCTGAGACAGCCCAAGAGGGTCAAGCCTTTCTGCAAGTTCATGGCGCGACAGATGGGATGGCTGAACTCGGGCAGCCGACTGCCGTGTCCTGCTCTGATGTGTTTTCTGTCTCGCTCTTGTTCGCAGGTGGGAGTCCTTAGTCTTAGTGCTGATGTATGTCATCTACATTGTTATCATGAAGTAAGTCAAATGTGCCCTCGGCTTGTTAAGATTGTAAGGCTCCCTGATCCAGTGCTTTTCCAGAGGTTGCAAAGGTAACTAGAGAGAGAGCCGCAGGCGGTGGGCAGGGCTTCCATTGCATCACCCAGCTTGCACGCCAGCAGCACCTCCAATAGCAGGGGTTAAAGCACCTTGCCCTGTCATGTACTTATCTGTAATTTATCCTGATGAGGCAGGAAGGGGCTGCTTATCCCCATAGTACAGATCCGAGGCTCAGACATCTAAAGGTGGATGATGCTTTACAGATCTCACCCTGTGTGAACTGACCAAGGCTAATGCAGCAAGTCTGTGGCAGAGCAGAGAACTGAATCCGTCTCCGAGTCCCTCCAGAGCAGCCTCTTCTGACTTCACTTTAGCATCCCTACTCAGAAATAAGCACACGGGAGATTCCAGTCCGCTTTTTATGGGTGCAGAACTCCACAGCAGTTTGTTCTTGCTTGCTTGGAGACCCATGATAAAACTACAGCACAATCAACATTGATTTTCTGAGCATCTGACCTGTGTAATTTCTTTCACACAAGTTCATGCTAGCAAAGCTAGTCTGTTCTGCTGTTTGGTTCCCCTCCTCCTGCCTTGTTTTTAAAAGCCAGTGGAAAGGAAACCCAGATTTAAACTGGAACATTCAACAAAACCTACCAGCTGCCAAGCACACCAGTGGTCTTGTCTCAACAAGCAAGAGTAGAGATTTGTTTTGAAACTATGAATAGAGTAAATATTGTGAGAGCAATTCTCAGTGAGAACAGCAAAACACTCAGGCTGGGCTGAAGGGAACACAAGTCAGAATTCATTTCGCTTCTAATAACTAGAAACTTTCTTTAACGTGGAGGGTAGCTTCACCCTTGCAACAAGTAACTCGCCAGCAAAGCAGACAATTGTAATGTCTGAATCTAGAATGGATTTTTTTTCTGAAAGCAATGCTGTAGTGTGAACAGATGTTTCAGACCTGTTTGGGTGTAGCTGGGGAGGTTGTCGGCCTGGTTAGGGACCTCGGCCAGGTGTTCACAGTGGTCTACCCTTGCCTTTGAGTATCGTGGTGAGATCCTCAGCTCATGTTTGTGTCAGCTCCTGGCTACTCTAAATAAAATAAGAAACAAAGATTTCCCTCCCCCCCCCCCCACCAAGTTGAGATGGAACTTAGCATATGGTCCTGTGTTTCTGTGGTCAGTCTTCACAGGTAAAACAACACTCATGTTCAGGTGTGATTATGTGATAAACAATAAATTTGGATGATGACAAGTAATCATTATTTGCTATACAGAATATTAATTACACACAACGCATAAGCATACATGTCATTCAAGATTCATGTCTTGTATCTTTCATAGCCTTCTGGGTATGGAGAGATTGCACTGTATACAATTTAGTTAGAGCTCTGGAACATTGTGGCTAGATTTCCTCAAAACCAGAGGGGTTTTCTTCCCTCCCTTAGTTGGGTCACACAGGAGATGAGTCTAGGAAAGGAAGAGTGTCAAGAAATCCACACAGAAGAAGCAAAGGTACATCTAGAGTTTGTTTCATTTGTGCAGGTACAACTCAACCATACATCACTGCTTTGAAAGGAAGACAAAAAACACCGCCAATATGGTGAACGGTTTAGCAAATAGCACGGAAATGGACGATAACAGCAACTGCGATGCCACAGTGGTATTACTAAAGAAAGGTAACTGTTCCAGTAAGTCACCCTGCTTACTTGCATCATTCTAAATGTTTACAAGTTTGTCCACTAGTCACGCGGTGTGGACTGCTTCTGTTTATCAGCCATGAAATAGGCGGGGAGGTGGCCCTTTTGTAACCCCCCCTGCCAGATGGCCATGGCTCCTGTGCCTGGGAGCGCGGCATGGTGTCCCCGGCCACCGCATCCTTTGCTGCTGGAGGCAGCTCAGGCCTCCTCTGGGTAGTTCTTGCTGCTGAGCAAGTGCCTGGCTGAAAGCACTCCTCCATCTTCAAACCTGACTTGCCCAGGGGCTACTTATTTAGACCGTTACAGCCATGCCATTGGAAGTCCTTCTGTGGATACTGTTACTCTGCACTGAAGATACCCATTTACATCTAGTACCTCCAGTTAAATTTAACTCCATTCCAAAGCAGCATAAACTGAGCAGAGAAAAAGGCCCTACTTATACTAGCGTACGCTTTCCCCCCAGTGAAGGGAGGGTGGGGACTCCGTGTTGGTCTCGGTAGTGTGCTCTTACTGCACGTGCTGTCCTGAATGTGCACAACTTCGCTGTGTAAACGATCTTTGACTGGATTTCACTTTGGCCGAAATCCGCTCCCATTTGACTTCAGTCACAATCATGTATACAAGTGATTGTATTTCTTCAGCTTAAAAAAAATTCACCCACTCCGTAGCTCAGCAGCAGTAGCTCCATGTGTGCATTTGCAAGCATGTGCTAAAAAGTATTTACAGAGGATAATTTTTTTATCCTTGCAACAGTCAACAAGGATGTGCCGTAGCTGCTTGGGATTTATATGCACCTATCTTCAGGAATAACACCACCCCCCTCCAGTCACTGGTTTAATCTGAGAAGGAGCTCTGTCTTGTCTAAAGCAGTCCTGGTCTCTGACTACAGATGGGCTGCCCTTTTTGTTTCTCTGGACTAAAAAAAAATTAAGAAAAATAGGTCTCTCTTCCTGCAAACAGTGACGGAAAGACATAGTCTGTATACAGTAAGCAACAAAACATGAAATGTAGAGGGGTTCATTTGCTGGCATCAAACCCTTCGAGCCTGCCAGAGGCCACCTGTCGTGTTACTGCCCCGTTGCTGAGGGAAGGCTTTTGTGAGCGCTGTGCACTCTGGTTTGGGGAAGCTGCTTTTATGGGAACAGCTATCTGTAGCTATCTCAGGCCTTAGTCATCTAGGTTTACCCGGTGGCCTCAGGATTACGCACAAATGGGGCAGTTCTGATTGTGGGATTTGGTTTAAATCTCCCCAGAATGCGTCTTTGCATGACACTGCTCAGCTGCTGGTAATTTTTTGTTTTGGACACTTGCGGTTACTCAAACTGGCTGAGGAAGGAAGACAAAAGGATTGCTTCATTTTCTTGCAGATTGTTCCTGTGTTTACTTGGCAGTGGGCCACCGGAGGCCCAGACAGGCGCTGCTGCGCACACCAGCCAGTAGCATGGGGTCGCAAACAGCACCTATTGCACCAGGTTGCCTGAGGGTTTCAGACACTACCGTTTGTTTTCTGAGGCCTCTTCTGAACAGAGGACCAAAAAGAGTCAAACAGAAGGATTTTTGCGTTTGGGGCAGTTCCCCCAAGTGCCATGCAGGAAATGCCGGCATGCAAAAGTCACAAGGAAAAGCAGTCTTGCTTTTCTGATTTTTTTTGAATACAGATGACCCCACTTATCTACCCCAATCCATGGAAACCTCAGTCAGAAAAAAAAGTGACACTAAGGCCAAGGAGATACTCTTCTGTGAGACTAACGGTGATGGCAATAAATAGTAATGCCGTGAAACACTTGCCAGCGTTCAGCATTGATTTTCATAAACCAAAGCAGAGATGGGTCAGGGAAGACCTCAGGTTTCCCTGCTGCTGAGTCCCAGTCCTGACCCAGAATTCACAGCCCGCGGTAGCACCCAGGCACAGAAAGGATGGACGCTGGCACCGTGCCACCCCAGAGGCAATGGGCACTGGCACTGTGCCCCAGTGGAGCGTGGTTCAGGTACCTGCCCCTGTCTCCTTGTTCCTTTGCTCCCGCGCTGTGGGTCGCACCCCACGGACTGGCACGTGCGCTTGCTGCCAGGTTTGATGGCACTTCCCGGCCATGGGCTGCAAGCCCAGGATGCGGGAACCTGCTTTTCATTTGCGTGGGTACCCCGCAGGAACGCAGTGACAATTTCCTCACCCCCGTGTGCAGTTAATGGTGGGCGAGGCCAATATCCTCACAGAAGCGCAGGTTGTAACAGTGGAATTAAGGCAGCTTTACCACAGCACCATTTCTACCTTGGTGGAATACCTGCTGTGGAAGCAGTGATGTGCCTAACACAGGCCTATGATGAACTGTGCAGAGCAGATTTAATCCTCTGTAATGAGCGTGAGTGGAGATACCATGTTGGCGATTTATTTAAAGACAGAAATTAAGGACAGAGGAGGCATGTTTTGAATGGTGGTAGCTGAAGTTCTTACAAAGGACTTCTGGAACCCGCAGGTTTATTCTTCTGAGAGCCACGTAGGGCAGAGAGAGAGACTGCTGGAAGGAGACCTCAATGTCTCTTTGTTCCTTGGCTGCAGGAAATTTCCACCGTAAAGCCTCGGTGATCATGGTGGATGAGCTGCTGTCTGCATACCCACACCAGCTTTCATTTTCTGAGGCTGGGCTCCGGATCATGATAACCAGCCACTTCCCTCCCAAAACACGTCTCTCCATGGCCAGCCGCATGTTAATCAATGAGGTATGTCTTTTATCTCCCCCCACCTCCCCTTCTCCTTCTGAATTTGCCTTTTCCTGTAGCAGTGTTTGGGTCAAAAATAGAACTCTTGTGTTTTTTCTGGATCCCTGATAGCATTTTCCCGGATTTTATCCTTCTGACACGGACTTTACTAAATCATCCCCATCTGTTCCCATGGAGATTTTAGCAGAGAAAGTTTCAAGTCATTATGTGGTTATGTTACCTGTAGCTGTTGCTCACAAGAGGTGCCCCCTGCATTGATCTGATATTAATATCGCTTGCACTTATTTAATAATATGATACTCCACTGAGTTTGCACTTAGTCTGGCCTTGGTCTTGGAATACTCCTGCAGTCAATTCTACAGCCACTGGTCCTTCTCTTATAAAAGTTGTATTTGTGAGATTTATCTAGTCATCTGCAAGCAAGCATCGTGTTATACCTGATCCAAATTCCTCCATTTTGCTTTTAAAGCCAAATTTTGAAAGAACTCTGCACTTCTCTCATTCTCTATTCCTGCCTTTCTCTTTAAAAAGTCAAATTTTTAAAAAAATCTGTCTTTCAGCAAGAATTTGTGCCTGTATTTACAGAGACAAAGGCTGATCAACAGCCGGACTTACACCAATGGGGAGTCAGAAGTAGCAATCAAAATACCAATCAAGCACGTGGTTGAGAATGGAACGGGCCCCAGCAACTCCGCCGAGCGGGGCGTCAACGGCACACGGCGGGACGAGGACATGGCTGAGGCTGGGAACGAGACGGAGAACGAGAATGAGGATAATGAGAACAATGAAAACGATGAGGAAGAGGAAGAAGATGATGACGACGATGACCACGAAGGGCCATACACACCTTTTGACTTACCCAGTAAGAAGCTCCTGGGTTTGTGTTATTCCAGAAAGCAAAACTCAGTTTGGGTGTGCCGGAAAGCATCACAGATGTGTGTTGAGGTAGAAGTGTCTCTGAGAGCTCCCATCAGCCTGTACCTCCCAGCGTAGTTACTGGTCACAGGTAAAAAATGAGAGGAACTGGGAAGCAGCAGGAACTTCTCAGGATGCAGGCTCCTGGGCTTGGACGCACCGCTGCTGCAGCTCGTGCGTTGGCCAGGTGCTGCTGCTGCAGTCAGAGGGGAGAAGCAGCAATCTCCACAGGGTGGTTCCTACCCGCAAAACCCGCGTCACCCTCTGGAGGGGCTCATCTCTCTCTGCTGACTGTGGAGGAACCTGAGGATGGTGGGGCCGCTGGCAGGGTGCCTGAACGCAGGTCAGGTGTGTCTGCGTCTAGGCCTTACCTTTGCTGGGAAATGAGGTGCACTCTTACCTCTGGGGTAAGGTGTAGTGCTAGCGAAGACAAGGCAGTGGTGGTGCTGATATGGAGCGGCAACAAAGGAATGTCCTGGGCACCTCTGCTTCCTGCTGCTAACTAGGCACAGCCACAGTGTCTTCTCACTCTTTCTGGAGGGCTTAGAAAGTCAGAACAGCTGCGTGACTTGTGAAAAAGCACGGGTGCCTCAGGTTGCTGAGCACCGCACCTGCAGGTTGGAGATCTCCTTTTTGCCAAGTCCCTCTTACCCAATTACGTATCCCTGCCCTACCTTTGACTCACACTTGCCGCAGCTGGCAAGATGTGCTGTGTTGCTGGCAAGATCTGCTGTGTTGCAGACAAGCCAGAATACTGTAGGGACGGGTCCTGCCCTTTACAGGTGAGCTACGTTTTTGAGAACTGTTCAGATCTCACTCAAACAGCATAGCTGTAGTTTGAGTAAGGAAAAAACCGAGCCTGAAGAGAGTAATTTGGATGTCCTGTGGACCATGACACTAGATTCATAGTATGGGAAAGGTTGGCATGGACTTCTGGAGATTTCTGGTTCAAACCCCTGCTCGGAGCAGGTTGCCCAAGGCTGCGTCCAGTTGTTTTGATTATCTATAAGGATGGACATCCCACGGTCTTTCTGCGTACCTTTTCCAGTGTTTGACCACCCTCATGATAGGAAAAAAGAAAACGCACAACTTATGGTAGCATCTGTTCTGAATTTCCCTTATTGCAAGCTGAGCCCATTGGCTCTTATAATTTCCTTGTGCTTTTCTGTGAAGGGCCTGGCTCCATCTGTTCTGTACCCTCCCATTAGGTGGTTGAAGGTGGATCAGATCTCTTTCTAGAACTTGCTTTTTATGTGGTACCTGTAAAAACTTGACCCAGGGAGGGTAGCAGGTGTGCTCTGACACATGACTTAACGAACTCTCAGGGAGGCACTTCATCCTCCTTCCCTGTGCCCCTCTCTGCCCTCCCATCTCTGCCATCACACCGTGATCTTCTGAACAAGGAATGTCTTATCATTATCTGCTTGAATAGCAGTTAGGCTGAGGTGTCCCTGGCATCGTGCTTGTTAATATTAACAAAATAATAACGTTCTGGACTAAAGCAGACTAGAATTGTGATTGTTTTTCCCTTTTTTGTTTTACAGCTGGCAAGATAGAAATCTTGAAGTGGCTCTTCACATGGCCATTGAGTTTTGTTCTGTACTTCACAGTGCCCAACTGTAACAAACCGCACTTGGAAAAATGGTTCATGGTTACCTTTGCTTCTTCTACCCTCTGGATTGCAGCTTTCTCCTACATGATGGTGTGGATGGTACGTACCAACTAAAGCACAAACCACAGCCTGGGAGAGGCAACAGAAGTGGGTTTTGTCAGCTTAGAGAAATGTGTAGAAGGTTCTACATGCGTGATTTTTTTAAATGAGAAACCTTGAGTCTGCTTCCACTTCTATTAGACCTGTCCACACTGAAAGAAGAAAATTAGGGGCCAGTAGCCATGGCCTTTGAACTTGACTCAGGGATGGAATTTCACCCAGATTCTTTAACGTGGGGAAAAAATGACACTTGCACCAATTTAACACCTCCTAGTCATGCAGGGCAGTGTAAAGAGGCCCTGACCCTAGTAAGAATCTGTCCTCGGTAGCTTTTACCTTTTCTTGGAGCAAGCAAGCTTGAGAGACAGAGTTGTGAATGATAACACTTTGAACTCAGCATGAATAAAAGTACAACATTCAGCCAAATTGTAGGACAGCTACTCTAGTCAATGGGAACTTAATTCTACCTCATTATCCTAAGGGTAGAAGGGGATAAATAAAAATGAACACAAAGAAGTCCAAGCATAGTTGGCCTGTTCACAGGGGGGAAGTTTTGTGGACTGGCTGGATCATTGAGCCTGTTAGCTTGCTGCAGGCCTCATTAGATGATATGTATAGGTGAAAAGTGTAAGTTGTCCTCGTTAGGCTTACAGTAATACTTGTGTTTCTTTTGGGGCAGTCTGCACTCTTGGGCAGAATCAGACAATGACGGGGCATTGGCATCAGGAGAGGGTCTAACAGGGGAAGCCTGGTTTTGGGCTGCTGCACTTGCGATGGAGTGCACAATTCATGGTCTCTCTCGGCATGGGGCCCGAAGAGCATGGAGATACCTGCCTAAAGCACTGGCCACTGCTTCCCTGCTGGGAGAGGGGAGGCACCAAAAAAATACTCACTGCCTTCGCAATTTGTTCTTGTACTAAATGCCAAAATGAGAATGCCAGGCTTTTCCCTGCAAACTAATCAAAGCAGTTACAGAAGAGGGGGTTTTATTTTGTTTTGTTTTCAATGACCCATGTCACCCTGAACAGGAAATAGAAAGTTACGTGTTTTCATCTGCGAGGATGAGGTGTTCTTCAAGAAAAAAGCTATCCCAGCTTTCCATAGCTGAAATACCAGAGCCCACAGGATCACTGTGCTGCTTCTAACATGTGGTTCACATTTCTTGGAGGATGCTGCAGAGAGTTCAGAAGAGCCATTAAATGTGGCTAATAGGAAATGGGAATCATTAGACAAAGGCATCCAAAATTCAAAAATATTCATTAATTTGAAGAGCACTAATTTATCATAGACTGCATAGCAAAGGAAAGAGGAAATTAAAGGTATCTCCTCTCTGCCAATGGGAATTGTTTGCAGTCACTTGGGGATATGTCCCTGCATATGACATTTTCGTAGTATAATGAACCATGAGGTTGTTTTAGTGTCTGCTTAGCTATTATTTGTATATAATAATGTCTGCAAACTTCAGCCAAGATCAGGAAACCGTTACACAGGGTAGTGGGCCACCATATAGTCTCTTTTCCAGGTTAGTGTCAGGAAAATTGTGGATGAAAGGTGTGAAGCAGCTAACCAAAGAAGGTCGATAGCAGGTCAGTGCTGTCCTCTGCCAGGTGATGAATATACCAAAAAAGCCTGTCACTGCTTCTCTTTAAAGAAAGTGTGAGTTTGCACTGAGCAATAAACTGTCTCACGGTATCTTGCAGAATTGAGCCAAGCTGGTCTCTGATTTTAATTAATCTAAACAGCTTGACAGTTTATTTCCTCTCCTTAGGTGACAATCATTGGCTACACACTGGGAATTCCAGATGTGATCATGGGCATCACTTTCTTGGCAGCTGGAACCAGTGTGCCGGACTGCATGGCAAGCCTTATCGTAGCAAGGCAAGGTAGGTTCGTCACAGAGGTGTCATACTGCTATGGAAGTGTTCCCTTGTGTCCGCTTCCTCTTCAGGTAGTACACATGTGTCCTGAATGTGAAAACATACAGAGCCTTTTTCCTGAGGCTGAAATTTAGAACAAGAACAAAGGAAATTAATTATATTGCTATTGGAAAGCAGCTAACAGGTTCTTAATGACCGTGTGGAACAAATTGTCAACTATTGTCAACTTCAGGCCTTCCCCAAAAGTCACAATGTTTTTCTTAATTTAAATATCGGTGGTGTAGAATTGTTTAGAACATGGCATAAGGGTCTTCCAGGTCACTTTCCAGCTTTTCTCCACAGTCATAAGGACTGGAAAGATACTACTGTTTTTAAGGAAGACTTTTTTTTTCCCCTCTCCTTGTGACTCCAGCAACAGGTGTTTGAAGAGAAAAAGAAAGTTGTCAGTACTGCTTTGGGAAACAAAAACAGTGGCTCTTCATTGAAACAACCGGCTACTTATTAGACTACAAGGAGACCTAATGTAATCAGTCCAGTTTAGAAACTCACGTGTCCTGGTTACAGTGAAGCATCAAAAGCCCCACTGACCATGGCACAAGAGTGCCGGCAGGTCACAGCCAGCACAGCCAGTGGCCAGGGTCCCCACAGCAGCAGAGGATTAGCTGGGGGAAGTTCTCAGATGATCCTAGAAGGTGGATTCAGCCCCTTCAACCCTGCTGGCCTTGTACGATGGGGAGCGGAAAGGGAAGGGATGGGGTAAGGGGAATCTCCCTTAACTCTTTGCCTTAATCTGCGAAAATTGTTGTGATTAGCTCAGATTAATGTATTTTTGTTTAAAATACTTTTCTGAGACATGTCTGATTGTACAGGGTTTCCATTCCTGCAGGTATGGGGGATATGGCTGTGTCCAACTCTATCGGAAGCAACGTTTTTGATATTTTAATTGGCCTAGGCCTCCCGTGGGCTTTGCAGACTCTAGCAGTGAATTATGGATCATACGTAAGTCCTACATTTGTTCGCATGATTCTTATTTATTTATTTATATAAAACTGATCTATTTAAGAAAAAAAAACTCTAAAATTCTGTGGATTGGATTTGAAGAAGCAGATAGCTTTGCTCTGTTAAGATTTGGGAGAAGTAGCAACTGTCAGTGGACATTCCCCATCTTTTGGAGCACAAGTACTTTAATTTCTTCCTTAAAGGCAGCAGTCTGTGCTGAAATAAGCTAACTCACTAGAGTATACTGTATTTTCACACGCTTGAATATATTCCTAATAAGGAGAATGATCCTGTTTTTAATAAGACGGGGGGGATAAACACATAGGTGGAAAGTAAAGTTGGGAGCAGACCTGTACGGCTTTTGGTAAGAAAAGTTAAAGCATTACTAAGATGAAGGAAGCTGTTAAATAACTGGATATTTCAGAATGTGACCATCATCAGGAAATACTGCAGAGCTTTCCTATTTGAGAAAACCTACCCAACACCAACAAAACCGTCCTTTACTTCCCAGATGATGAAAGAGCCACCCTCCTGCCCCCAGAGTTGTTGCAAGCTCCCTTCTGAGAAGGAAGAGCAGGAGATGCCATGAAGTCCCAGGGGAAAGTCGCTGTTGCGATGACTGTTAGCTGGACAACACTCAGAGAGCAGTGTAGGGCAGAGGAAAGATTCTTGATTACAGTCACTGAGTGAATGCAAAGTTAAAAAGACTGGAGGATCACAGAATTGCTGAGGTTGGCAAGTAGCTCTGGAGGTCATCTAGTCCCCAACCCTCTGCTCAAAGCAGTGTCAGCGAGAGCTGGATGCTTTGGACCATGTCCAGCTGGGTCTTGAATACGTCCAAGGATGGAGACTGCACAGCCGCTCTTGGCAGCCTGTTCCAGTGTTTACTCTCACAGTAAAAAAAGGTTCTTATGTTTAAATGGAATTTCTGTATTTAAAATTGTGTGTTACCTCATGTCCTTTCAATGGATACCGCTCAGAAGAGTCTGGCTGCACCTTCTCTATCCTCTCCCATCAGCTATATACACATCGATAAGATCCCCCTGAATCTTCTCTTCTCCAGGCTGAACAGTCCCAGCTCTTTCAGCCTCTCTTTATATGTCAGATGCTGCAGTCCCTTAAATCATCCTTGTGGGCCTTCACTGGACTCGCTCCGGTAAGTCTATATCTTCCTTGTACTGGGGAGCCCAGAACTGGACCAAGCACTCCAGATGTGTCTCACCAGTGCTGAGCAGAGAAGGATCTTCTCCCTCTACCTGCTGGCAACGCTTCTCCTAATGCAGCCCAGGATGCTGTTGGTGCTCCATGCCACAAGGGTGCATTGCGGACTTCAGCCTGGTGTCCACCAGGATCAACAGGTCTTTCTCTGCCAAACTGCGTTCCAGCTGGTCAGCCCCAGCATCTACTGATGCATGGGGTTATTCCTTCCCAGGTGCAGGACTTTTCATTTCCCTTTGTTGACGTTCATGAGTTTCCTGCCTGCGGATTTCTCCAGCCTGTCCAGGTCCCTCTGGATGGCAGCACAACCCTCTGGTGGGTCAGCCACCCCTCCCAGTTTTGTATCAGCTGCAAGCTTGCTGAGGGTGCCCTCTGCCCCATCATCCAGTTCATCAATAAAGACGTTGAGCAGTATTGACCCCTGGGGGGTAAGCCACTAATGACTGGCCTCCGTGGACTTTGAGGGCAGCGATTCAGCCAGTTATCAGTCCACTCCACTGTCCGCTTATTTAGTCCGTTCTTCCTCTGTTTGTCTCTGAGGATGTTTGAGAGACAGTGTCCAAAGCCTTCCTAAAGTCAACATAAACAACATCTGTTGCTCTCCCCTCATCCAGCAAGTCCACCTTATCATAGAAGGCTATCAGGCTGGGTAAACATGATTTCCCCTTCAGAGATCTATATGTCTACTCGCAATCACTTTCTTGTCCTTCATATGTCTAGAAGTGGTTCCCAGGATTATTTGCTCCATCACCTTCCCAGGGATCGAGGTCAGGCTGACTAGCCTGTAGCTCCTTGGATCTTCCCTCTTCTTGAATATAGGAGTGACAAAAGGAAGCAATGCTGTAGGAATAAAATCCCTTTCTTTAAGGAACAGCTTATCTGTAGCTTATCTGTATTTTTGCGGAAAAGGATGAAAACAAGTGGCTGAACAGAAGCAGCCAGCTTTCATGGAGGCATAACAATGTCACTACTGTTTTGCACACCCAAAATGTTCATGGTACAGTGTGATCACATGGGTAGAAAAGACAGTCTTGGAAACAGCCCCACAATTAGCAAAGAGAGTTTCCTGAGTTTTCACTTGCAGTTCCTGGATTTCTCTCCACATCCTTGGATAACTGGACGTCAAAACAAAACAAGCCACCACCCATCCCCCCCGTTATTAGTAATTAATTATTTAAGTATTACTAAGTTGCCAGAAGAGGCTAGAGTTAGCTGGGTCAAGTGTAGCCTTGTGCCGGCATTAAGAGCTGCAACGTGCTGTTTGTTATTCAGGGAGCCCTGCTGATGTGCCTGCGCTGGGGTCAGCAGGGGCAGAAGACGAGGAGCTCCTGCTCCCCGAGGTCCGTAGGGCTGAGCCTCGGGCTGCTCGCACAAGCAAGGCCTGCTCGCTGGGTGGGGGCTCACAGGCCCAGGCCAACCTGCTTGTCCGCTAAATGTGACTGTGAGTCAGAAGCAGTAGGCAATTCTGAGCCAAGAGTCACAATTTAGTACTGCTCCTTTGGTATTCGGCAGGATCCAAATTTGTCTTTGTAGCATCTCCTCCGAAAGAGCAACTCCTCAAAGCCATCGTGATGCCCCTGTCTTATGTACAGAGGGAAGGAGAGATTTGTAAAAGACAAAAAAAAAAAAAAAAAAAAAAAAGAGCTTACTTGATCATGGTTACTTTTGCATAGCCATCCAAAACCATGATTGCGTCCCCAGAATGTTTAATATAAGAGGACTGTGGCAAAGTTAAGCTTCTGCTGAAAGTAGAGAGTAAAGGCATTTTAATAAAGAAGCTGTTAAGGCAGTAATAGTTTTTGTGGAAGCCAAAAAATGTAGACTGTGTGATTTGAAAGTTAAGCTTTAATGCAGAAGAGCCTCCTAGAAGGCCCCTCCAGCCTTATTTTTCTGGAAGTTTAAACGCTCAGAGCTTTCTCCAGAGTATGGTATTCCTCTAATATCGTACTCTGTAAAATCCCTATGTATCTCTTGTTCCAGGCTGCCTGACTCAGAATCTCCTGTGGCCAAATTTTGTTCCCTGTTAATGCTGGTGTAAGGAGTTCTGGCATGTTACTGTGCAGACATAGAGAAGAGGATCTGCTCCCTGGTTCTTTCCCTTTGTCTGCCTCCGAGCTGCAGTGCGCCCATGCGTGTGGCAGCGTGGGGCCCTGTGATTATGCGCGTTCTGAACTCTCTCAGCCACATGCGGTAAAGCGGCTTCACGCACTAACCAGCCAAGCAGCTGCTCCCAACCAGGCGGAGATTTATGGGGTTTCATTCTGAATGTGAAGAGCGGTCTCACTGCTAATGGCACTTTCAGCTGCTGTAGCACCCTTTGTAGGATGAGCTTGTGTTTGAGCCTTCCTTAAACTAAGGGCAGGTGGGTGTTTCAGAGCCCATTTTACAGATGGTGCATTTGGTTTGAGGTGGGCAGAGAACTTTGCATGAGATGCAGCCTGCAAGCTTGTGGCTGGTTGTGAGACATCGATATATTGAAAGCATTGTCCCGCAAGGTCCTGGTTACTGCCTAGTTTTGTCATACGCCTGGCAGCAACCACAAGCAGCCCCATGCAGAATCAGGACTTCTTGTTTAAACAAGTTCACTCCATGAGACAGTGCCTGAGGGGGAAAAATAGAGCTTGTGACCTAATAGGTAAGACAGGAAAAGAGCAAGAGGAGACCTGTCAAAGAGACACTAATGGGCTTGCTGGAGGTCACACAGCAGGCTAGTGGCAGAACTGGAAATAGATGGTGAATCTCTTGAGACACATCCTGGTGCTGGGTTGCTAAATTGCAATCATTTTGATTAAACACCTCTCTCACTTCTGATTGCCCCTTTCCCAGGCCCGTTGTCGATGGATGTTTCCGCTTACTATCTATTTTATTCTTTCTTTCTTGCTACAAGAAAGGCATGGAAAACCATCTTTTGCTTCTCAGGCTGCATCTTGGAAACATCTGTCACCTGTTCTAGAGAAGGAAGTTCCCCTTCTCTTTTCCTACTTCAGATGAAACGTTTTCCTGTAGGATGTGGGTACAGCGCAAGTGGAGACTGCAGGGCAGCCACAGCCCCGGCCTGAACAGGGGGGTTGCCCCCGCGTGATGTGATGTAGGAAGCTGGCACACCAGGCAGCGCCTTGCAAAACCACCGTGTGCTCCAGGGCACCGGTCTCCGATATCATTCACCCTGCCTGGCCTGTGTGTATCAGTTACCACGAACCAGGTCTGTCTCAGTGTGATCATCAACGTGCAATATTGGATTTTTATTCTCTTCCTTCCAGTGCTGACTGGAGTCAGTCCAAACCCAACCCAGAGAATGCTCCATCTCATGCTTCTCCAGGAAAATGTTAGTGTTGGTGCAGAGAAGAAAAGGTCCTCCTCTGCTTTCACCCCTTGCCTTCTACTCAGTTGTCAGTCCCGCAGTCCTTGGTTTGGGCCAGGCCACTGGCGCTTTTCCTGTAAAAAGGCAGATCTAGTCAATATCAAACAGCTTCCACATTGGATCCCTTCTGTTTCTACAATGTCTAGTCTCTGACCCAACTATATGTTTATTATTTTAAGAGTGCTTGTTGTTTCTGGACGCCCATTAATGTCCAGGCACTAACTCTGCCTTCCTCTGTGCTTCCCACTGGAGCTTCTAGCTCCACTACTCAGAGGTCACTTGGCCACCCTCCTGCTGCAGCTCTGGCCTTCTGTTATCAGCCATAGCTAATCTAGCATGCCATCAGGACTTTCGGAGGAAAAGCAGCATCCCTCTGGACCTAGAGAGACCTTTGAAAGAGTTCACTTTCTCATCTCTTCCAGCTCTGAGTCCTGGACACGTTGCTGAGTCTGTAATCCTGTAAGCATCCTTCCCCAGTGGCCCTGGCCAATCCAGAGTGGAAGGACATTTGCTCCGTGTCTTCTTCCATCCAATTGCTTCCCTCCGGAATCTTTTTTTGGATGTGAAGCTGTAAACCAGGCACCGGCCAGGAGTATTTTAGAGAACAGGAATTTTAGCCTAAGGATAAACAGCCAGGTTCATTTGTTCACATCGGCATTTGGGAGTATAATCATATGTCTGTCCATCAATCCTCTGCTTGATAACTTGCAGCCAGTTTCAGTAAAATTTGACAGTAAGTTAGAAGTCTGAGAGACATTACATTCCTTTCATGCAAACAGGCAGCTAGAGGGAGAAGGACTAACCCCAGTGTGAGCCTCGTTAGACATCAGAGAATCCAGAGGGAAGCGGGCACTCGAGAAACGCAAATCGAGACGGCAGGCGTCGCTGATTTGCTACTCGCTGACCGGCTTGCTATTCACTGTTATAATTCCAAGGAACTATGATGACTCTTATAAGAACAAAGCTGGCCTTCCTCTCCTCACAGCCAACATCTGTGTATCTGTTCCCTGCCCCATTCTGGCCCAGGTATCCACATACAGACCACTTTAAATAGGAGGGTAGGTTCAATGGATCCATCAGTCACCGGAGCAAACGTTAAGGTCTAGGATAGCGACAGGGTGGTGACTCTGAGTGTCTGCAGGGGTCCCCGCTTCCCACAGCATCACCCTTCACTTCTGTGGATGTTATTTCTCCTCCTGCTCTGGGGTGCCAGACTCCTTCCAGCTGTCGCATTAGCATCTGCAACGTGAGGTGCTGGTATCACTGCAGCAGCAATATGCAGCTTGGCAGGTATTAATAGATTAATTTAGTGGCTTATCCCAAAAACCTATGGATGGGCATAGCAGCAGGTGCACCCTGAAGCTACTGACTAGTCCCTCCAGCTTCCTGGAATAGTTTGCATGTATTGAGTGCGTTTATTCCCTGGTTTCATGACAGGGAGACTGGGATGATTATACTGTAATAGAGCAAAAGTGTCTGATCCCTTCCAAAGCTCCTGACAATACAGGAATTCTCTCCAACCATAAACCCTGCATTTCTTGCTTAATACCTTGAGTGTCTATGTGCAGCACTCCAGGGTGTGTACCCTCTTCAGAGTGAATTGTGTGATACAGAGCAAACCAAGGATGTTTTCTTAGGAGTCTCAAAAAAGGTCCAAGAAGGAAATGCCATTGAAACATGCAGGAATGCAGCACGTGTCTGAAAATCTAGTTTGTTGAGACTTCTGTCTCATGGCACGACCTGCGGAAAGAAGGATTTACACTGAATTTCCACTGCTAGGCAGGGACTCTTCAGGAAAAGGATCCCCAAACAGACAGAGGACCTGCAGCTTTTTCAGACAAGGGACCGGAAACATAACAGAGTCCTCCTAATATTCCTGAATGAGGTAATTCCTCTCATATTTGGACCCTGGAGCAAAACCAGTTTGGGTTTTGGCAATAGCTCCTTGTTTTTCCCTTCAGTAACGGCTAGAAAAGAACTGAAGAATGGAATCACTTACTTTGTTTCAGTTGTTTTTCCTCTGCTGTTTAGCTTCAGCCTCGGTTACTTGTTGCCTGCAGGAGCTGCATGGGAATAGCTGGAGCTGGTGGCAGCATCTTTGTATTTGCTACACAAGGAGCAGCGAGATAGCCTCCATTCAAATTGAGACAGAGTAGATTTTGAACTTGGAAGACTTTCATCTGTGATCAGTCAAAACGGAGCGTTCTTCTGGCTTGCTTTAGCCACTAGATACAAGCCAAACCTCAAAGGAGAGTTTGGGAATGTTGATTTTTCCTCCTTGCAGTATGAGCGAGTGCTTCGTCTGCAGACAGTTCTCTCCTGGGAAAGAAGCATTTCCTATTCTTAAACGAACAGAGAACTGAGCTTTTCCTTCTATAATTAAGAAGACTCCAGCTGAGGCCCTTTTTCTGCTCTTTGCTCAAACCTGAAATTATGTCCTCCCTTACTGTGAGTTTTTAATGTTTTGCTAGTTTTGTTTTCCCTGAACTTGCACATTGTCACATACCCTGAGAAAGCCTGTTCCACTGTCTCTTGCAGGAAACACCACTTGTCTCATGAGAAGGCTGCTTGACTGATTTCTACCCTAATTCAACAGATCAAGGACACATTTTTCTTAAGCTTTTGTACCAAATTTCAGAATCTTCTGAGCTCCTATGCTCACAGTTAGAAGTCACAATAAGAAATAGGGCAAGCTACAGTGATAATCAGCGAAGTGGGAGTAGTTCGTCAGTTAAAACTGTATTTCCAGAGCTGTAGACTTAGGGGAAATTTGTGAAACAGCAGCAGGTAGTCCAAAATCAAATGCAGAAGAAGAAAGGATCCTTCAGGCAGGTGGAGAACTAAAATGAGCGAAACGAGAAATAAGTGAACAGTGGCTATTCAGCCTAGTTCAGATTTAACTATCTCAGAACCACTGAGCAGCACTGTATAAAACTATTCATGGTTCTGTATGATTACTTTTTGAGATAGATAGGTGGGCATTGGATTAGAAAATGTTGAAAGGCTACCGGAGCTGGAGAGAAGGTTAAAAAAAGCAGCATGCCTACTTGTGTGGCTGTTGTGATTCTAGCCATTGCTGTGGGCAGAATAGCTGTAATGTAGACCTGGGCCAAATAGGAGGGGGTTGTAGGAAAACCTTTAGCATTAGCAGGTAGGATAAAACAGTAGGAAGCAGTTATACCTGCCTTTTTGTTCTGATGAGCAACCCCTCCTGTGTGCCAGTTAGTGCAGTACTGTGCAGAGTTGCAGCAGACTTCGAGCAAATCCGAACCTGTCTCCTTTGAAACCATGTGTTCTCTTTGTTGGTGATAGATAAGGAATAGCAGTGTTTGCTAGAATGAAATGTTCCCGTTTTCCTTAATATATGGGGGTTTCCATGATATTTTCAGAGGACCATTTCCAGAGCTAGGCATAGTCTAGCCAAGAGCTTCGGCAGCAGTCCTCTGGTTACTCTTAATGCAAGAATTAAATACCTCAGTGCCCAGGAGCAGATTTGATAGAAGGGAATAAGTGCTTATACCCCAAACAATGTGGGCTATTTGCTCAAGCCTGCCTCCCTCAGCTGTGGTAAATGGGGAGTGCTCTAATGTGACTTCTGTGTCGGGGAAGTCGCTGCTGGCCGATCTGACACTGGAAACCCCTTATACCACCAGTGCAAGGTTTACTGGAGAACATCTCTCCAAATCCTTAGGCTGCAGCCCTCCCCCCCCCCCCCCCAAATGCTTGGCAGTGAATTTCATCTAGCTCCAGGGAGACCCTTCTTTGTTGGAGTGAGAATATTTAGCAAAGAGCATTCCTCAAAGACCAGACTACCATTGCATTTTGGACCTGAACAAACCCAGACAGCTTTCATTCTCTTCTCAATGTGAGCTATAAAGTCTGCAAGAATCTCAAAGCGCTGTATTAGTCCAAGGAACCTTTGCAGTAAGAGGTATCTGGGCAACAGGCTTAAACAGGAATTATATCTACAATGAGGGAGATTTCTTACTGGTGTAAATCAGTTTGCTCCAGGGCTGTCTTAAATAACCCAGACAGCCTGGGCACGGTGCTTGAACGTATGCCATTCTCCACATGTGCAAAAGTCCGTGAGGTCAGACTTACTGCATGTGCCAGAAGAGCAATGCGTCGTACGCAGCTGGGCTCCCTGCACACACCGCGCAGAGCTGCTCTCTGCATAAGCAGCAAGCCAAATTAATTGGACTGTTTGTGTGCACATAGAGTAACTCCACAGCATGTATACTGCAAGTCCAGTGCATCTGGAATTACAGCCAGCACCCGTCTCCTAGCTGTCCCACGGCAAATCTGCTTTGGGGACAGGCTTACATCAATGTCACTTTGTTCCAGCTGTCTTTCTGTTGTTTTTCATCCGCTTCTCATTGTTTTATAGCCCTTCTCACCTGTCGTCTTTGTCCTCTCTGTCCCTTTCCTGCCTGCTCCATGGCATGGCAGGGAGATGTCATGCATGCATCACCTCCTGAGCCCCAGTGGCAACGTCTGGAATTCTGCACAGCTTTTATAGTGCTTTGAGCTCACCGACAAGGCTTTTTTACCCAAAGAATTGCACTTTTTCTTCCAGTAAGTCCAGCTGTGATATGTATCCAGTTCAGCCAAATGAGCTTCCTGACAAAGTGCATTCCACAGCTAGCATTTGCTCACCCAGGGAAACCAACCTCTGCTGCGTACATGGAAGGGTTTTAATGCTGCTGTCCCATGGCAGAGTGAGGTATTAGGCGACGACCTTAACAAATGGTCCGATTTTTTGCGGAGCAAAAAGCACTGGAAAGTGAAAACTGCATTAGAAAACACCCCGTCACCCTTCCCAGGAAATGCTTTCTTTCTATGGGAATAGCGAAGCCTCGTAAAGGAAAGTTCTTGTTATTTAGGTTGATTAATAGCTAATTGCTTTGCTCAACAGTGGGGGCTGGGCTAGATCCCAGACCAGGAGCATTGCTAGTGAAGCCCGAGGTGAGAAGTGTTAACCTGGAGTGAAACTCAAATATTGTAATGCAATACCACTGCAAGGGAAAATCGGTGCTCGTGCTGCTGAAGGGGTTGCCACGTTTGCTTTGCCCATGTGGGGTCAGCATGATGTGGGTTACTGTTATCATTCATAAAGCTGTCATAAATAATTAGCATACACTTTCTCCTTTTGAATAATCCTTATTAGCAACTTTTGTTCCCCTGAATGACCTCCAAAGAGGAGTCTTGCAGATAGTCCAAAGAAAGCAGCCCCAGACACCTCTATTTGGAAGCACTGTCCTCAGCAAATTAGACACAGAGGCCTTTGGAATGATCTTCTTTCCAAATGTCTGCTGGTTTTATGGAGGCTAATGATGTAACTGAGAAGCACCGTCTGCACTTTAGGTTGAATTCAAACATTTTCCATGCTAAAATAATTCCAGCTGCTTCATTTGCTTCCTTTTCCTGTAGATTCCTTTCCGATTGATGTATTTCATACTGACAGTTTTTACAGATGCTGGCACTGGTCAAACAGAATTCCTGACGGAAATCCAGACAGGAGTTTATTGTAAAATAGTATCTGTCTTTCCTAGCCAGCCGCTGCGCATTTGGGGTAGCAGGGAAGGTGGTGTTAAATTTGTATTTCAGTTACACAAAGTTAGTTTCGGGTTTTTTTGCATTTTAGAATAACTAAAACGGAAATCCAGGTTAGCTGTCGTGTATGGACCATTCAGATTAGTGGAAGCAGGAGAAGAGGAGCGGATGCATGGGAGTGAATGAAGTGCAGTGGACCAGTCCGTCTCTACAGGCAGCAGTACTGTGTGCCCAGAGCCCCCAGATTAGCTCGTCCTGGCCCCGTAGTGTAACAGATATGCCGCAGGGTATTGGGGAAAAAGGTCTTCTGGGTCAGAACCTGACGGTGTCTCTCATCCCAAGACAGCTCTTGTTTCAGCAGAACTTTCAGGTTTGCTCGGGACTGGTGATAGAAGCTGCAGTGGCCTTAGAGACTTCTTCCATAGCTGCAAAAATACACTTCCTCCTGTCCGCCCCTTGCAACCTGCCGTTTACATTAACAGTGGGATCATTACATTTTTCACCTTCAGTTATGCAACCAGTCCCAAAATTGGCCTTCACGCTCTGAAGCAATCCAAATCCTTCATTTCTTTGGACAGTCTAGTGAGAATATTGTATTTTACATGTAATGGCCGTAGGAATATAATGGTCCCGCTGTACATACATATACTTACAGCTTATGTCTTAAAGAAATGCTGTAATACCTTTAAGAATAAATGATCATCATGGTTGTAGCCTTTTTTACGATGGCAAAAATCAGTAAAGAAGGAAAATGTGCCATTTGTGTAAGCCAGTATTTTAAAATACATGAACAGCAAATCTCAGGCAGCAACAGAGCTCTGCAAATTGGTGGGACGCTTGTGAGTACAAATGCTGTAACAATTCCAGCGCAGAGTAGCTGTGCAAGACCTATTCATGCTTATTACAGTTTATTAGAAGTACAGCATTGCGTTGTCATGCTGAATCTTGAGCATGTACAGGAGAAGAGAGAAATCCTTCCAGGACTGTCTTTTTGCAGCATGCCTGACCTTGTCTCCAACGTGGATTTGCATAGAGGATCCTGGGTGTACGGAGTTCATTGCAGGCTCAGGTTTGCAAAATGTCAGAACCAGTAATCCTTTCCTTGACTCTGGAAGTCAGACTCTCCCCTCAGTTGTCCTTGGGGAATGAAGCTAAGTCATTACTCTGGATTTGGGAGCAGTATTTGGGTGAGAAGTTTTTCCTGACTGTGATGCAAAATGATACAAGTGCCTCAGCGGTCTTGCATTCATGAAATTGTAGTGCAGCCTATCATCAAATTAGCAATACCCACTTCTCTTGCAAATGGGCTTCTTTATAGTCTAACTGGAAGGATGTGAGCACTGAGAAGTGGCCAGTGATACACTATGTACCATTATTTTCTGTATTGACAGTTGAGAAAATAATATCATAGCACAGAAGTTTAGTTTGAATTGTTTATTGGACTAAAAACAGTTTAAAAAACAAGAAATAAATCCAGCTGTTAGAAAAAAATGTGTTGTTCGAGGTGGATGAACTTTCATTCTGGGAACTATTTTCTTGTCTGCAGATCATTTGCAGCAATAGACTAATGTTTTTGCTTTTCCTTGTATACAAACGTAGAACAAGCCGAGCAATTACCATGTGGATATCGGCCCATTTAAGGAAGATCACTGTATTTAGTTTTGCTGTTTGACCTCAGCAGCAGAGTGGTGCGACTGAAAACATACCTGCGCTGCACAAAATCAGTCTACTAGATAAGCAATAGCAATGTCCTTTTCTAAAGCATCCTTGAAAAATACTTGTACATAATTTCTTGCTAAGATTGACTTCTGCTAGGAAACTTAAATAGTCAGTTACTACTTTAAGTAGTAATCGGTTTTGGTGACTGTCAGCTGAAACTCAGCTTCACATAGGGTTTTGTTGCACAGAAGGCGCAGGGAGGAATACAATGGGCTGTGTTACCTTATAGTGGCCTTAAGATAATAATTGATACTAGGTGGTCCGAAGATTTAGAATTCAGTCACTGATGGCACCCACCCCGCAGCTTCCAGCTGCCCCGTTGCTTCCCTGGAGGAGCCGACCTTCCCTGGTCTCCCTCAGACAGTAGCCCCTGCAGAAATGCCTTGAGAGGCTCCACCCGAGTGCTCTCTTGACGATACTGCAGGTGATACCGTTTGAGAAGATCAAATAAAAATGCCCAAAGGAACAACAATTAAGCTCCCCAAGAGAAGAATGGGAAACTGAGGAGAAGCGTGATCCTAGCTGAGGCACAGGACTGGAGAGGTAGCTTTACTCCCTGTAGCCCTCCTATGTAGCTTTAGGTTTATGTCACATAAAATCATGTTTTTAAATGTACTTAGGGCTTAAAGATGCAGGCGAGTGCCTTGGGTTAGACCTCAAAGCCCCTAAAAATGGCAGTTAAATAGCTCCCCAGCTTTGAGGACCTGTATCTCGGTTCTCCCCTTGCACAGTGGAAGTAATTGTGGCTCTGCCATCAGAGCCTGTGCCTGGATACCATAGTGATGATACCTCTGCACAGCCCTGCAGGCAATGAGTCCTCTCTTTGCCTTATTTGCCTCAGTGCTAAATAACGTTCAGCCTGTGCTAGCGTGCCACGATGCATTGATATCGATGGTTTTCAGCAGCTGAGGTTCAGGCCATGAAATTACTGACTTGTTTCCTTCAAGATGAGTCAAGTAGGGAAGAAATAATTTGTTTGTGTGTGTCCTTGTTCGTTTCCCTGTACTGTGAAGCATTAATTGGTGACTGAATGCAAAATTTCCTTTCCCTAGTTTGTTCTTACAGGACTCACATAGGAGTTAATTGCCAAAAATAAAATTTCATAACAGTATAAGGGATGACAAAGCCCATGTTGGGGTGGAACAGTTTGAAATGCTGTCAGGTCCTAAGGACACTACTCTAATAATACGCCTTCTTTTTTGGCGATAGGGAGTAGGCAAAATAACCTGTGAGGTAATGGTCTGACTTGGCATTTACAGCTTGCAAGCCGGTGTTCAGCAGCTCAGCACTTTAGGATTACAGAATTATCAGCAGAGAGAAATATCGTTGCTTGAAATTGTGACATGGTTTTATAAACTTCCTTCTTTTACAGATTCGGTTAAACAGCAGAGGACTTATCTATTCTGTTGGTCTCCTGCTGGCATCTGTTTTTGTCACAGTATGTATATAGTCTTTTGTTCTTCATTTCCAGAAGAGTGATTTTTATAGACGTTTTCTTCACCTCTTCCTTTCTCACCTTCAGCTGCAATAGCGGTTGCAAAGTCGGTTGTTAAGGGATAGGAATGGTCACTCCTACTGTAAACTTCCCAAGACTTTAATCTGGCGTGTTGCAGAAGCTATCGCTGTCACAAGATGGCTCATACTTGTATATTTTTCATGGGAGAAGTCTGGGAGATCCATTAGTAATCCTTAGTTATTTCTCATGCTAGAGTTGAAGCAGATCCCCTGATGTATGATGAGATCCAGTCTCCTGTTGGACAGGTAGACAAAAAGCTGTACAGATTGCTTTGGCCCTCTGTAGGAACCTTCTGAAATACAACTCAGACCAGAACGAATGGTGCCTGGACATGGCAGTGTTTCTGTGCCTCGCATTCCCTGACCTGTCGAGGTCCAGCATAGCAGATAAGAAATGATAGAGAGAAGAGGATTTATGTGGCGTTTTCCAAATCTTGAGACCAGCTGCCATAGGGGGTCCTCCAGTGTGTTGCACACCAACACAAGTCCCACATACGCAAGACTTGAATTTTTTAAGAGGTTGGTGTGGGAGCAAACTAAGCAAAGTCAAACAAGGCCTTAGACTGTGTGGCTCTAGACTGAGATGCAGAGGGCCCCGTGAAGCATTTTGTGTGAAGAAAAAGGAATCTGGCCTTTGAAAACATTTCTGATTGAATTAAATGGGACTGTTCTTGCCAAAATGAAATTCATTGCAGAAACTTAAGGCCCTTAGGCCAGGACTCGAGGTGGTGTAAGTCAGCGTGGCTTCAATGACTGCGAGGGGGCTACTCTGATTTACTTCAGCTGTGGTCTTCAGCCCACTTGTTGCAGTACTTGCATTGCGATTGCTTCCAGGTGACCATGATCAGTATGGGGACAGTCATCTTCGTGCTCCTGTAATTGAGAAGGGGATTTACCCCTTTATTCGAAATGCTCCTGCTGTGGTGGCTTACTCTGTGTTTATTGTAGGTTTTTGGCGTCCACATGAACAAATGGAAACTGGATAAGAAGCTAGGGTGTGTGTGCCTTTCCCTTTACGGCATCTTCCTGTGTTTCTCCATCATGACAGAATTCAATGTTTTCACTTTTGTGAACTTGCCAATGTGCAGAGATCACTAATGCAGGTGGCAGACTGTCGGGAGGAGCTTCCTTCTTACCTGTGCAATACAAACCACGGCTGGCATCTCCTGAATGCGGTGCACCTCCAAGTCGTGACGTATATCCTGTTCACTGTTCATAGGACCCGTGGCCCCGTCTAGGTCTGCCCTCTCCCTGACCCCCCGCAACCTGGAAAAATCCTGCATCGATGTGAAGATTATTTTTTTCAACATTCATGTGATTTCCTAGCTCAGTTTTGAACAGTGTGACTGGGACTCTAGATGAACTGGCTGCTAACTGGCGTCAAGCCAGGCAAAACTGGTCTGCTACAATTCCTTCTTTTTTTTAAGTTATTTGATGGAAGACTAATCTAATTTATGACTTAAGACTATTGCTACAATGCAGAAGAGGGTACATCGTACAGGGGCTGATTTTCAAGGAGAATCATGGGAATTTTTTTGGTTGGTTTTTTGGGTTTTTTTTAGTTTTGTTTTTTGGGGTGTTTTTTGTGGTTTTCTTCTTTGGTTTTTGTTTTGTTGTTTTTGGATTTTTTTTTTTAATTGCCAGAGATCAACATCCTCTCTTGCAGCCTCTCCTTCCGAGAGCTGGGTCTCCTGAAACGATCCAAAGGTCACAGGGCAGTGTAATATGGGAATACAATTCAAGGTACTCAGCATATGAATGGATTTACTGCATATTAAAAGAAGATTGCCAAGGCAACAGGCGATGACTTTTTACCGTAAATAATGAATCTTGTACAGGTATGATGAGGAACGCAAGGTAAACGTGGATTCAAAGGGTAAACACTGCTACCGTTTTACTGCTAATGTTGGAGTTTTATTACTAGAGTGTTTATGGTATTTCCAAGCAATAGTTTGATCGCCAGCCCAGGAGGGCTACCAAGGAGGTGTCCTGGTTTTTAATGATCTGCACATGGAAATGGAAGGCCAGAACTTTCTCTGCTTCATCAGATTTCTTGGTTTGGGGGGATTCAATAGTTCATGTCTTCTTCGTTCTGAGAAGGACATAAGTACATGTTGGAACTTTTCTAAATGAGTTACAGACACTGGTTTCTTTAAAAGGAAAGAGGCATATTTTGCACAGACATAGTTACTGAAGTCATAATTTGCCACTCTTTAAAGAATACACTGGACCTGGCCAGATATTTGTCGTCTTAAGCAGTTGAACTTCTCTGATAACAGATCATGTGGATTCATCACCCCTCCTTTGGGAGGGAGGAAGACACAGAGAGAGATGGCACTTTTTAAAATGTGGAATATCTTCAATGCAGACTCGCTCACAGATCTTAAGTTATTGTGAAAGTTTAGCTATTCATTGTTCCAATATCCCTGCTAGATTTTGTATAATTCTGTATTAATATGCAGGCAGATTCCACCCCATGAGAAACGCCATCACAGCTTCATTTGTATGTATTGATACTGTGGATTCTTGCCAGTGCTGGCTCTTGTATTTACTTTAAGCACTGATCACTTCTGATTCATTTGGTATGTTTTTTCCTCTTTCTTGTATATGTTCTACTATGAAATGTATTAAGATACTACCAGCTAGGTGAATGTTTTTGTCTATGGTACAAACAGTGGCAAATATCGGTAGTAAAGGCACAGCAAACCCTATGTAAAAGAAAGAAAGGAAAAAAAAAAAACACAAACCCAAAACACCAAACCCTAAACTATAGCAGGAAAAAAAAAACCCTCCAACTAAAAGAAAGAAGAGGAGCGTGCCCCGTTCACAGACAGAAAGCCAGGTTTTATTTCATTTGCACTTTTGGAAGTGATTTCTTTGGCTTAATTTTCTTTGGGCAAAATGTTGTAAATCCAAATATTAACACCGTGTGGTTTCCATTCAGCTCGGCACTTGATTTTCTTTCCTTGTCACGCTAAAAGTGTGGAGGTCGCTGGCAGCCGTTGCGCCGCGCGTGTCGAGGAAGTCGAGTGGAAAAAGCGGTGTCCCGCTGGCCCCGGTGAACAAAGTGTGCGTGTGGATCCCCGGCAAGAAGAAGGAAGGGTCCGGGGGCGGGCAGCAGGGAGAGTCGATGATGTGCCTGCCTCCTCATTTTTCCTTCTGGAAAACAATTGTGTTGCTACTTGTTGAGCTATGCAGCCTGTTCGAGCAGCCTTCTCGTAGCTGTGCCCGCTGGAAGTCCTCTTGCGTTAGGAAGCCCGCTGTACCTTCCCGTTGTTGTTTTTTTGTTGCTGTTCTTTCTTTTTTTGTTGCTGTTAAGGAGATTAATAATAATAATAATAATAATAACCACTAAAATGCCTAAAATACTTCCTTAAATCAAACAGTGTTAGCAACAATGTGGCACATTTCACTAACCACCACCACCACCACCCCCCCCAAACACACAGCTATACTCTCGTAGCAAGATGCAGTTGCTCCTAAGCAGAGTGTTTCCTTGCTGACAGAAGGGACAGATCTGGGGAAGGAAAAAAAAAAAAAAAAAAGAGAAGTTTCACATCAGGGCCTATTATTACTTCTATTTTGAATATTTATACTGCTGCTCCAATGGAGCCAGTTGGATCTATTTCTACGAAATAGCCATTACCTATCCCGTGGCACAGAAACCGCATGAGTATTTTTTAGGAACTTTTCCTATTGGTGTGCATTAAATACTGTAGTATATCGTAGCTTTGCATTGTGTGTAAAACCTGAAATACCTTGTTTTGACACTTGTATGTTGTGCAAGAATGTTCTGCAAGTTGTTTGTTCTAAGCAGAAGCAAAAAGTACATTGAACTGCCGTTATCTGTGCCATATATGAATTGATAAGCACTTCCTATATTGACGGTTTCAGCAAGAGGTGCTTACAATTTGCAACCAAATCAACCAGTGCAGACCTGGTTTGGAACAGGATAGACCAACTGAATGTGTGCATTCTTGGTTTTGTCTCCAAAAGAGAGAGCCTCTCAAGTTTGTTAGCATAATCAAAGCCTGCGGAAAAGTCCCCAAAGCAAAAATCTTGAGCAATTTTTAGCATCCTTCCTGTACGACATCTCCAAGTCTCACATAGACAGTTATATTCAAATGCAGTGCATATTAATAGCTTTACTTCATTGAGCCAAGCCGAGGACTGAGTCTGAGGGGTTCTCTCCTCCCGACGTTAGATTCTGGAAGCTGCCGGCGGTACGTGGGGGGACAGCCCTCGCCCGGCTTCGGCCTCCCGGTGAGAGAGAAGCTCTGCAGTGCCCGTTGCTGTCCGAGCCGCGGGCGTTCATTTTGGACGCGGGGCCGCGGGAGCCCCTCGAGGGCGGCCGCTCCCTGCCCTGCACGGGCGGCTGGGCTGGCAGAGCCCCTGGAGGTGTGGGGCGGGATGGGGCCGTGGTGGGGTTGGGGCTCGGGACCGGGATGGTGGGGTGGTTGGGGGCGGCTGGCTGGGGGGAAGGAGGGAGCTGGGGCACAAAGGGGCTGGGGAGAGGCCCGGGGTTTGGGGGGCTGGAGGAAACCAGGGGTGAAGCCAGGTCGGGTTGGGTTTTTTGAGTGTGGCTGTGATTCATCTGTGTTTTTATTCTTCTGAAAGCAAGGGTCACCTTCACGCCTGAGGCTGCTCTGGTCTTTGGACCAGTCGACTGTTTTTGTTTCCGTTCCTAGTGGTCGCAGACAATTCTTAATGAGTATTTCAAAGGGAGATTAAAGAGCCTTTTCCGCAGCGGAGAGCACTTCACTGCAGCTCTGACTTTGACCTGATTTAAATATGTGATCCCTTGCTAGTTTCAACTCTGTTCAACGTGTGGATGGCCTTCCTTTGACAGCGGTTCACAGGCAGAAGGATAGGATAGGATAGGATATGAGGAGGTCTTAAGACATGCTGGAAAAACTGCTTTTGTCCCTACCAAAGGTGAATTTTATGCTTGCCTTTTTTTTTTCCTTTTTCTTTTTTTTTTTTTTTCCTTTTTTTGGTGTACTGCACTTTTTGGTAGATTGTTTCTGCGATAGGAACACCAACCTGAAGTGGGTGGGCGAGAGGAGATTTTCACTGGTATAATTTGGTTTTTTCCTGTGATGCTACGTGCCTGCTTTGTTTTCAGCTTCCTGTCCTCAGCTGTGTCAGTGAAACCAATTGATGAGCATGCTTTGGGTTTGTGGTGTCAGTGCTTGTGAAAAGGAATGCTCGTTCTTAACGTTCAGATAGATGCGCGACTGGCTTTTTTTCTTGAAAAAACAAATCAGGTAGAACAGCAATCTAGTTTTAGAAAAACAACGTTCGCTGTAGGTGGAGCAACCTGAGGGTAACATTTAATATCCTCCTGCCAGAACGGGAATTTTTATATGCCTTTTCCAAATAACCGTATTAATACTTGTGAGATAAACTGTAGACTGAATATTGTTGGATAACTTTTTAGAAAACCATAACTTTCTGCTGATTGACAAATTTTTCTTACATCAAGATTTTTTGGAATCCCTAATCCTTTCAAATGAAGCTCACAGAGACGCCATAGCGTAAGGTTTATCTATTTCAAAGTTGCACCACTGGAGCTTTAAACTTGTTTAAATATATACTTTAAAAATCAATCTCAGTGGACCATGCTTAGCTGGATTTAAATCTGCCCTGCATTCATGAAGTTGCACTTGATCAGTAGCCACTGTCAGTTAGTCTAAAATAGACTTAAATCCAGGCAAGAATGTCCATATTAGGTTTGTACAACTTTAACTGAATCAGTTTAAAGCCATGCTTTTAAGGAAAGCGGTGGAAGTCTGAATATTTGGAAGACCTCAGCCACTTCACATTTGAGGAACTGCAGAGTTTGGGTGTGCTGAGTGGGTGTACCAAGGACAAGGCAAGGCTTAAAGGAAGAGAGTTTTCAGTATTCGCTGACTTGAGTGAAAGTTGACCTCTATGGAAATCAACGGCGAAACCCCAAGGATTGTTTTGTAGGGACAGTGTACATGTTTGCAGCAGCGAGTCCTGAAAAGGACTGTTGCACTTTGTTTTTTAAAGATGAATGAACTTTTTATTTTCTTATCTGAATAGGTAAATGAATAACTATTCATACGACTAGGCACCTTTACGGGAACTTACGTTAATATTCTGTTAGCACTTAGTGGCCTCAAATCTGAAGCGTATTTCACAAATGCATCTACTTCCACCCAAACTGCTCTGACTTGTTTGGCTGAATCTCCAGAATCAATCTCAGGTGTGGGCAAACCCATGCCTTTTGGAAAAGTTTTCTTTACTCGTGGGAAAGCAATGGCAGTTTGTTTCATTGTGCACCAGGGGATATAATTTGGCTGTGAAATCTGTTGTTCACCGCCCTGAAACAGCCTGAGATCTAGGCCAAGTTATCCAAGTTTGGGCAGAAGCATCTAATTTCAGGAAAGCTTCTAAAAAAGCACAATTTATTTAAAGCAACAGATTTTGTAATGTATTTATATAGTCAAAATGACTTTATTGTGGTATATTTTAGGTAGTTTTTTATTTTACTTTTTCTAATAGCCTTGCAGAACAAGCTTTAAACTTTCCACACCAAAACAACCTGACAGAAATCTTGTCAATATAATCCTCATCTGCCGGGTAGGATTTGACTGGTGCTAACATGATAATTTTACAGCAACAGTTTAACATAACCTTTTTATTGCCACGTGAGGGAAAACATAACATTGCACACCTGAACCTAGGAGCGCGGTTGTAGTTGATCACAGATCTGCTCAAACGTTGAGCATTTGCCTCTGAGGTTTTCCATCGGCGTGCCTGGCGAGCAAAGCAACGCGCTGGGATTCCCAGAGGAGCAATCCCTGTTGCTGGACATTTTGTCTGTCTCGTGCTGTAATGGAAGGAGGGGGCTGCTGGTGCACACCACCCCTTGGTTACTGCCTGCTAGCTTGGAGTGATACTTGCTCCTTTTTCACAGTAGAAACACAGATTTCCCTTAGGACCAAGTCTTACCTCGATTCTGGTCAGTGTTGTCTTCTGGGCCACAGGCGCTGGAGTAGGCGAGGAAACAAGCGCTCCATTCACTTCGTGCACGTAGACAGACGTTTGGTTGCAGAAGGAGTTAACTGCAGAAATGTTTTGTGGAGAGAGAGGCCCGTAACTTAAGCAAGTTTTAGGAATCAGAGGGATACGAAACTGCCATTAGGAATGAAAAATAAAAACCTCTGCACTCGTGCAGTGAGATCTACATGTGCAACTGGTGGGGCCGTTTCAGTAAAGCCGTCCCCTGGGCAGCAAACCCCCACGTCTCTGAAGGAGACCTGCTGTAACAATTCCTGTCGAAAAGTGGTACCATCAGCGTACAGGTACATGGCTACCATACAATCCCTGTCACTTAGTGAGTGTTGGCGGGTCAAAGTTCTAAAAGGGAAATAGCCGTGGGATGGCAGGAGCACCCATGTCCTCCGTCTCCTCTGGGACGTGTCTCCGTTCTGGGCAGCCTCTGGTTCCCGTGGCCGGCGTGGTTCCCGAGGAGGCTGAGCCTTGGGCAGCTCTCGTCCCAGCTGTGCCCACGGCCGGCAGCGCATTGTGGGAGAGGCTGTCGGGGTAGCCACAGACCACGCTGCCCGCAGCCCGCGCCGTGCAGCTGGGGCGTACTGCTGAGCCCAGCTCTCGCAGCATCTCGGGGCCACCCAAAGTGCTGCTCCCGAGGGGGGGAGCACGCTGCCTCTGTTCCTGGGTAATACCCACCCCAGTGCAAGGGGCCGGGGGCATTTGCGCCTCTTCCCTGGCCTGATTCAAGTCCCGGCACGTTTGGGCAGCCTGCGCTCAGGCAGGCTCCTAAGTTGCAAGTCCAGAAAGTCGCAGAGCCCTTGCTTAACTTGAAGCACATACCTTGTTGTGCAGAGTTCCATGTACCGAAAGCTAAGCACATGCTGAAGTGTTTTGCTGAGAAATCTGGTTTAGTGAGTCCAGCTCTTTGGCAGCGGCAGGGTTTATTTAAGAGCCCAACAAAAGCAGCACATGCCGTCTAAGAGGGGGGGCTGTGGTAGGGAGCAACTGCAGCAAAATGTTCCCGTTGGAGGCGGGGGGCAGGCGGAATCCTGTGTGGTCAGCGAGCAGATGGCTCTGGTGAGAGCCCATAACGAACGTGCCCGGGCTTAAAATAAGGGAAGCGACTTTTAGAAGACTTTGTAGAAGTTTTATAAACTGTTGACTGGGAGTCAGCTACTGAGGTTTTTACTATTGATGCTATTTAGGAAAGTAGATTTTGCCTTGAGGTGGTCTCTCGCTTTCCTGCATGCCTTTCTAGAAGGCAGTAGCCCGTGTTAGTAGCTCTCCTGTGCAAACAGGAGCTGATGCTGAGCTTCCTGAAGTTAAAAGCAAGGTTTTCTAGCTGAGCTAGAAGGGCTTTGGATCGCGCCCGAGCCCGGGGCAGTCCGCCAGTGGGGTTGTGCAGTGTGCCTTCTGCTGCAGCCTGCGGGCGGGTGCCCCGCTGGGCTGTTAACGGCCCACGCCAGCGGCGGGGTGCCCCTCTCGCCTTGCTTGCTCAGCAGCTCCTGCTAGCACAAAAAGGAGAGCTGGGCAGCTCCTCTGCCTGCCATATGCTAGTTAAGTCATTTGCTGTTCTCTTACGTTTCTGAAGCGTGCGCAGGGCTTGAGTGGGGTCTCTTGAATTTGAGGATCCAGTTTGCCTTTGGAAGAGATGGAAAAAGAATTTTGCATTGCAAGCTTTGGGCTAAGATACCGCAGCAGTCGTTCTCTCCCACGTCCCAGCTTCGTGCAACTGCATCTGTAGGCATAAAGATGGTGGAGGACGAAGGGTCACATCCAGGACCCTCAGATGCTGCTGGCTACTCTTGAGCCAGCACTTGAAATTAAGTTGAAAGCCACGTTACAAAAACACGCTTTTACATCTGGACTTCGAGTCCTGGTGCAACTTGTGTGTAAGTAGGATTGATTACTCTTGGCAGGACTGTGGTAATGAAAGACAGTTTGCAGGATCTGATCCTGTATTAGCATCCATGTCACTTTTTCACTTCGTGTTGTTGAGGACAGCCTTTGTTGAGAAAGGGTTAAGTGTCTATAGGATGGCTAAGTAGGATGCCACATGTGGCTATAGAAACCAAATGCAGCCCCTAGTAGAAGGCAAGCCTCCTTCCTGGCTGTTACAGCCTTAGAACTACATCTTGTAATTGTCTTAGCAAATGCTAAAACAAGGGTAACTAAGCTGTTTGGGAAGGGAAGGGAATGAGGCTGGGGGAAGGCAAGAGAGAAGATAAACCCTGCAATACTGTAGTTTGTGGTCACTTGAATGAGGAGGGCTTGAGTTTTCCTCATGCTATCTGCAAATACAGAGTGCACCCTCCATCCCGCTATCAGGGGCACAGGTGTGCAGACAGATGTGCTCTGGCTGCAGCTGTGCCAGATGAAGAGGTACTGACCCTTGTACACCCTCTACAGCGAACACCCTTATCTCTTTGCTGAAGCTTACCGTCGGCCTGTGCGATTGTGCGCTGATCATGTCCGAACAGTGGGAGCTTGTTTAAGCAGCTCAGTGGACAGCTACTTGTAGGAGCACGGCTGTTTTGGGAGGGCACGTCTCTCTGGGACCTAAGATGCTGTGTATAGGAGGACTTCTGATAGAGATGAGATATGCAGACCCTCTATAAACGTTGGGACGCACCATGAAATCTTTTTCAAAAGCAGACATCCCTGTACACCCAACAGCTGCCTGCTTGTTTCCGTAAGATTTTATCTTGCTCCTTGTGTTGCAAGGATTCAGGATTTGCTTCCGCTTTCTATCTCATAAGCTGAATCCCTCTAGCTTTGAAGGCTGACCCATGTCCTTCTTAACACAGATTTCGTGCACTGGGCTAGCAGAAACAGGATGTAGTTTTTGATCCAGTAAATTGGTGGGAGAAAATGCAAGGAGGTCTTTGCTTGGCACACCAATCTCAAACGACCCGACTCCAAAGCGGTGTAAGCCTACTGTCTGCCTTTATCATGCCCCCAACCACCGAACTAACCAGTCGTTACACAGTACACGGGAAGGCTTTCCACGGGATGTCTTCTCAAAGACTCGTCAAAGGGAAATCTGCGCCTGTGAGGATACTTTATATCCTGAGTGGCTTCAAAATGAATTAAATGGACACAACCCTGCTCCGTTCCGGTTGTGCAAAGACACTCATCATACAATAAACATAACAGATCTGATTAAGTGATTATAGATCTGACCTGGGCCTTTTACGCTTTACGAAGCCAGACTATACAATACTACTTTTACTGAGGGACTCAGTCATAAGTTCATATAAATTCATTGGCAGACTTTTGGCATTATTTTTTTTAAGGTGTATGAACATAGATTTATATTCAAGCCACATTATATATATACATATACACTTTACCTAGTATGCCCACTGTTGTTAAAATGAAGCCCTGCAGTAACCAGCTGCCATCTGCATAGGAATAAAGCCCTATCATGGCAACTGCTAAGATGCTAAGTGTATCAGTATTTAAGATAGTCTTACACACATCTATTTATAAATGCAAGAGATGGTTGCTAGCTTTTATTTGTTTCCGCATTGTATTAGCAAGGTATTGTGAGTGGTGCGTGGCAGTTGCGTATCTATAATATAGCAGGTCAAAAGCTTAAACAGCTTATCTTTGTACATTCAGTAATATTTCTAGTTGTAATTGTTGTTAGTCATTTGAAATTCCAGTTGCATTTTCTGAACATAAAGACAGCTTTGAAAAAGAAAAAAGAGCATGCTCAAGGCATTGAGGAGGTCAGGAAATTCTGCACTGAAGTATTTATACATCTTATTTATTTATTTATCGTACACTAAGAGCTGAGCCCCTGGTTCAAGAAAATATTTCCCCATGCTGGCAGAAGATGTAGGCATTTAATTTCAGTCCCCACCTAAAGGTAAGGCTAGGTTTTCCTGAATCAGGGACCAAGCAGACTAAGCCATTAAAAGCATCGTACTGTCCTTTTGAGCGGCCGCAAAAAGTGGCGAGACTTTCTCGGATTCTTCTTGTAACTTGTATTAGTAGAGAAGCTGAGGAACGCCAAGAGACCCAAAGATGCTCCTGCAATGCTCACCTCTTCATCTGTAAGAGCAGAGTTATATAAATAGCAAATACTTGTTGCACTCTAATGTTTGTAATATCACTGTCTCGAGGTACCATTTGCAATAATTAAAATTCACATTGCGTAAGATACCAACAAGTAGATTTTTTTTATTTTTTAGGGTTTTTTTTTCTTTTTTTAGTAATCTTCTTTTAGTAGGGAAGTAATCTTCCTTTGCCTAGTCTTCCCCAGCTCCCTTTAACAGTAAATGGCTCTGGTTAAATGTGAAGGTCTCTCTTCACAGCGGATGTCAGGCACTAGCAAATGCTGGGGTGAAGCTGACATTTATTGTCCCAGCTTTATGGCAGGGTGGTTACTGTTTACGGCGGGCAAGGATCTCCACCTTGAAATCCTGCAGTAAAAATGGTCCCACCACTCGCAAATGCGATACTTCCCTATTTCCACTGGGTTGTGTTGGTTTCAGGTAGGTCAGCAGATCTCCACCGTAGAAGAACATATCACATCACTGCTATCGGTGTGAATTACAGCAGGGCTTCTTGTTGGGAAATACAAAAGCAGCGATGGAGTCATTTTACAGACAATGTATTGGCGGGGAAAAAACTGGAAGCCTGTATTTCATCAGCACTTAAAGACTTGGGGATTTTTCAGATTAGAAAAGAAAAAAAATTGGAAGATAAAGGCTGATTGCAGAAAGTACTCTGTCAGTCTTTCATAAAGGTTTGTGTAACGTTCAAGATTTGCATAAAGTGAGCTTCCACATTCTGGCAAGCACAGAGCTCAGCCGAGTTGTTCGTCCTAGATTCTCAGAAACAATCCTTTTCTTTCAGTAATTCTCACTGGTGAGTCAAAACCTGAGTGTAACATAGATTTCTGTATCTCAGAACTGTGTTGTGACATCGCACAATGCTTAGGTCACACGAGCAAGCGCAGAACTTGAACTACAACAAGTTCTTGAAAGAAGCCAAAGCAAGATGTTTGTGGAATAACTTTGTTCTTAAGGGTTTTTTTTAAGATGGATGACAGAAGCAAAGGACACAAAGTATGATTCTGTAATTATTCAGCAGCCGTGGAGAGCAAGTGCAAATGAGAGTAATACGGCATCACAAAAAGCTGGTTATTGTGCAGTTAGTTAGGATACTGGCAGGTTTTGCGGGGGTTGCATTTATGCAGAGGTTTGCCCGAATACCATTTGGTCTTTACAACTCGCCCTCCCGATGAAAGGTATCTCGTCCCAGTGAGAAATACTGCATCCCTTTATCAGGAAGAGGGGGAGAGAGATGCCAAAAACCGACGTCTCTGACTCGGTTCTTATCCTAGCGTCACAAGTATGTGTTTTATCTGTTACAGAAATGGTTGCGTCAACATGCTAGTAGCAATCTGCGTATCTGAGAGAGGAGCTGGTCTGCAGTGAACTTTGCCATGCATTCAAGATTTAGGGACAAATGTTACTTAATGTTCCCCTGAGGAGTAGTTTGATTGACTTCACTGTCCTTGTAAAGCTGAGAATCATGACTAGGCCCTTAATGTAGGCAGGTAGTATTTGTAAGAGATGACTAAAGGAATGGCAGATTACGTTCATCCTGACATTCAATGTTTGTTTTCAAGACTGAAACCAAACTAGGAAGATATTTGTTTTGGTTTAGGGGATCTTGGGGGGTTTTTTTTCTGTCTGTCGAAGCCCTGTGCAATCTGAAATCCCTCGGTAAGGTTTGGCAGTGGTTCGGGTGTATCCGTCGGAGCTTCAGCCAACAGGGGCGTGCAGGAGGGCAGGACTGGTGCTTCCCTTCAGTCCATGGTTCCTCTGGTCACAGACACGGGTGTGTGGCGAGCAGCCCCGCAGGGTGAAGTTCACTTCTGCCTACAACCCCGGCACAAGCGTGGCAATGAGAATTCATACGCTGGTAAATCAGGATTTCACTAGAACAAAAAGGTGAGCAGACAGACTCCTTAATCCTCAGGTATGTTGCACAAGCTTCAGGGCCCCTGCCCTCCCCCCATCCTCCTCCTCCTCTGGCTCATCTAGCATTTTTTTGGACCAGGCTTTCATTAGCTCCGCACTTCTCATAGCTCCCATTTATGCACTAAAAAACATGGCTGAATCCTCAGAAGCGTGGGGCCCCTGCTCGCCGCTAAAGGGCAGTGGGTGCTGTTGGGCGCAGGCTCTCCTGAGAACCTTCCCTTTGTTTTCTTTTCCTTGCAAGGGCTTTGCCCACCGGTGCCCCCGCGGTTGAGGCGAGTTTGCAGGTACGTACCTGTAAGACGGCGAGTCAGCTGGTGTAAGGACAGCCGGCTTCTTTGCACATGGGGGCCACTTCTAGCCCCTTCCCGCCTTTTTCAGAGCCAAGCCCAAACTGTCGCATTTACAGGGCGCTGTCCCTGACCGAGTAAGCCCCGTCAGAGCCAGCCTAGGTCTGCACCCTGTAGTCAGCTTTGCACCACCAGGGCACGCAGGGAGAGCCCCAGGGCCAGCAACTGCGGGGGGAGATGTGTGTTTAAATCATCTCGTGGCCCAGCAGTTAGCTATTCAAGATCTGATAATTTCGTGGAGCTGTTACGGAAAACTTGGTTTTGCACCAGTACTGAAGTCTTAGAGCGCTGAATGCAACCCCTACGGTGGCTTGTTCCAAAACAGACTGTGATGAAACCATCCAGATTTCTTTGAACTGTGTGCGTGATGAGGTTTCTACTTCATGGTGCAGTCACGGCATCAAAGCTATAGGAAGCACAGCAATAAAAGTGACTGATACGAGCGCCTTTTGTTTGATTTGGGATCAAACGACACTGTCTGGGTTCCTTTTCACGGAGTGGGAGGATTCTGTGATGCTTCTAACCGTGAGGAAGAAAACGTAGGTGGAACTGAGTGCAAATGCACATATAATGCATGTTCATTTACAGCCAGCCAGAAAACAAAATAATCAGTGGTTTCTAGTAATACAATTCTACTCAAAATAGCTTTTTATTCAGTCGGCTTAGAAGTGTTAAAATGGTGGAGCCACAGACAAAACATTTGTTACCTTTTGAAATGAGTTACAATGGTTTTGCCATACTTGTACAAGTATTATAAGGTCAGTCTTTCTGTATGTTTGTTTTACAGCTTGTTGTAGAATAGTCTTCTATGCATAGCTGTTCCACTTGCCTGTGTAAGTTACAGATTTAACAGAAATGAAAGCATGCATTTTTCTCTGTTTGCTGGTAACCTATGAAATTAGAAACTTGTATTTCTGTGGTTTTTAATGTGTTATACTATAAACAAGATTCACAGCACTATTGTCTATGGAATATCAAAAAGTTTTATTAGAATGAATTACTTTAAATGTTTTGTCATTTGATTTAATAATGTGTCGGACATCTACACTAAGACAATATAATGTTTATCAATAAAAATATCCTCTCTTTGTACTAACTTAACACTTCAGGGTGTGCTTGGACATAGGAGTAAAGCACCCCTGTGGGTCACAATCCCAACGATTTAGTCATTTTTTACTTCATTCTGACAATACTTTGTACCACTCGCTTGACCTGAGCATTGAATTAGGGAGTGAAGGAAGACAAAAAGAGAGGTTTTATACTATTTCATCCGCCACTTAAGTGCATTTGCTGTAAAGGTGTGTGCACCACAGTAGCTGATGTAGAAGTCAGCGGGCTCGTGAGACCTGTACGTGTCGGAGTCCATACAGAAACATACACGGAGGGAATTTTATTTGCTCTCATATAACGAGTCAAATTCTGCTCTGTTACAGCAATACAGATCTGAAATCACTGCACTGAAGTCAGTTGTTCTCTTCAGACACAGGGCAGCGGGAGCTGCTTGTCAGTCTCCCAGCTGGCAGGATTCTGTGCCTGTGACCACTCAGCGTTGGCAGCTGTGGTTGTGAGACCCAGCCCTCCCTCTGAAGTTATTCCTGGAGTAATATTTTCAGTAATGCTTGGAATAATAATGAGGAGGAGTTGCTATTATAGTGGTTCTGATGTAGCCAGTTTCCATTGCAGAAGGCTGCAGAAAACCTGTGGAAAGGGCTTGTTAGAAGGCATACTTGTAAAGTAGTAAAATACTTGCGCTGCTTTTATGCTCTGCACCAGCTGAGCAGAGACTGCAGTTTTCCTACTAAATCTGAGCCTGCCTTGGTGACAGGACTCTCCTTGCTTCTGTCTCGTCGCACGGGAAGGCTGGGACACTTCAGCTGACCTCCCCTCCCGTTCTACTTTCTCTGAAAGAAGGGCTTGAGATCCTTGAATGAAAAGGCATGGGATTGGGACTGGCTACCTCACCTAAAATACCTTTGCTTATGTCTTTGTAACAGCCACTGCCAAAGTGATATCTTTCTTCTGAAGTACCCACCGGGTCCACGAGAAGCAGTGGCATGTCTGAGGCAGAAGAGGTTAGTTATGTACACGTCCGCAGCTATTTCCAGGTGCAGAAGAGTCGTGCGGTGCAGAGAAGGCACGCATGCTGATCCCGTGTGTCTGTCCATGAGTACGGAGATGAGGTGCAGCCTTTGATGTTAATGCAGAAAATGTCTTTCATCAGTGCAAGCACAGCAGTTGTCTTGAAAATATTTTCCATTGGTTCAATTGTTTGCTTTCCAACTCTGTGTGCTGGCAACCCAAAAGGTATGTTGGAATCCGTACGGATGCCGTGCCTCTGTGGAGACTTCCCCATGACTAGTTTTCTGGTTCAAAGATAATCTTGCTTTTCGTCACAATTTGGAGCTGTTCCAGGTGGCTGTTGGACTCCGAAGATACTCTCACTCCCTACCCCCTGCCAAGGTGATATGCCAAATATGCATCTTCTTTGATTCAGCCTTGTGATTACTTCACGTTAGAAAAATTATGGGTAACTTACAGCCTGGAAAGTTAGAAATTGGTTTTCAGAGGTCAGGGGAGTAATTGAATTTCTAGCCGCTTTCATTAAAGCTAGGAAAATCAGCGTGTTAAGGCAAGCCATCATTGCTTTTGCTGGAGGAGTTATTGAAGAGTATGTATTTTCATATTCATGTATTCACTTTGCCTTTTTTGGAAGCTGTTGCTGTGTCATCTTTGCAATTATTCTTCAGCCATCACAAACCCTGCCTAAGCAAAGATGTGAATTCTTAGTGCAGAACAAAACATGAAACATCAGAGCAGGAGTACAAAGTGGTGAAAAGAAAACTAACCCTCCTCTCCTACCTGGCCATCCTTATCCATCATAAAGATGCAAAACTAGGGCACAAATCCTATTTATTTTCCCTTTGGAGGTCACTTCTGGCTTGCTTTACAGAGGCCCAACTTGTGTCTTTGCCACCCCAAAAGCTACTTGCTTTTTGAAATACCGCTGCCAGAGATGAGAGGTCTTTTCTCTGTAAGTTGCAGATAACAATCTCCCTCCAGGCTCTGCCCAATTGATTTTGACCTGTTTATTACATCCTTTGCTGCTTGAACAAAACTGCATCTGCCTGTGTTCTCAGCATAGTGTCCTCTGATTGATAACTCTGAAGTCTTCAGTCATCCCAAAATCATGTTTGCAAGAGGACTGATTAATGGATGTCTCTGCTCCTGAGGGAAATTTCTTCTTGGATTTAATCTTTGGAGTAACATCTTAAAAAAAAAAAAAAAAAAGAAAACAAAAAAGAAAACAAACAAAAAACCCCTGAGATGCAGGTTTTGTAGCTGATCTTTCCTTCCCTTTATACCAAAAGACAAATTATACTATATCTCCATCTACAATACGTACCCTAACCTGTACCAGAGCATCAGACTAATTTTCCTTCCAAAATGTTATTCTCAAAGCCAGGGAAAATCCGGCGCCACACCCTGCTCCCTAAGCCTGCCTTGACCTGCCACAGTGCAGCTGACGGTCCTGCTGCACAACCGCCCGCATCAGCGCTGTGGACTGCAGCATCTGAGGAACCAGAACTTTTATCTCATGCCTGAGGAATTCAAGCACTTGCCTTCCTTTCTGTTAATCTAGCGAACGAGGGAGAGCTTGGAGACAAGCCTCCACCCGAAATGTGGGTGCTCCAGCCTCTGGGTGCTGCAGCGTCCCAGGACACGGGCTACAGAAAGAGCATGTGCCTGCAGAGCAGGACGTACTGCCACCACCGCTTAGGCGTCCCAAAGGAAGTGCGATGCCCATTCAGTTGCGAAGAGCCGTGGACAGAGCCACCTCTTCAGAGAAGAGATGAAGTTATGCATCCCAGAAAGGCTGAGGCATTTCCATACAACTCTGCCACAGCCCTGGGGGTTCGGCTGCAGGCGTCTCCCAGCTCAGTGGGCTGGCTAGTGAGGCTTCCCACCCAAGGCTTCTCCCCATCCTTGCATGGGGTGCCTAGACATGTTAAGCACACCCTGGAGAATGAGTGCTTAACGGTAAGGGCTTTCAGTGCCAAACTCCTTTGTTAGACAGCCTTCAGGTTGCTGGTGGGCTGCACAGCTCCTTGAAACTGCAACTCCTGATCCTTGGTGCTGGGCAGTGGATGCACGCAGGTACTCCCAGCACATCGTGCTTTCTAGAAAGCTCCTGAAGCAGAGGCAACATATGGCTGTGCCTCGGAAAGAGAAGTATGCAGACACAGGACTTGGGACAAACTGCAGGTATGTTGATTTTGTGTGTATTTTTCCTCCCTGCTGCGATGGTAATCAGCCCTCTTAGCATAGCTGAGCATCTGCCTGCTTCCCCTCCCAGCTGCTTTAAGTGGGCTGCAGCTAGCGTTCAGAGAGGAGAAGGCTCGTCTTCAGCCTCTGCCTGTCGGAACAAATGGCGCTCTGTAACTGGTGTGAGCCTTCTTCACAGTGCCAAGCAAATCGCTGGAGAAGAATAGCACAGAATAAACAAAAACAATTAAATACCAGAGCCTGGAGAGAGCAGGTGCAATGAAACCACTTCAAACCAGAGCAGTTGCTTACTGCAACTGCTCGCACAAGAAGATTTTACAAGTGAGCCTTTAAAGAATGAATAAAAAAATAAAAAAAAGTGGCATAATTAATCTGTCAGCTGCAGTGGAAATGTCTCAAACAAGTAACGTTAAAAAGAGAACTCTACTATTATCTTTGTGTGTGTGAACTTAAATCAACACTTGTCCTGCCTAAAATTCTTCTGTGCTGGCTGCAGTGAGAGCTTGGATTTTAGAAGTATATTTTCTAATGTTGCAGAGCAATGCCATCTAGGGCATATAGACTTACAAATACCCACAGGAATGCCATCCCTCCTTAGTGACAGAGCTTGCTGAATTGAATATTAATAACTGGTTCATCATATATGCATTAGGCCTGTAGAGATTTGCTCATTTTCAATATCTGCGTCCAGTTTTCCAGAGTATGCTGTGTCAGATATTAATGGATAGTTTTGTCTCAACTGGAAAATAATGAGTTTCTGTATATACCTTATTTCCTCCGTAAATCCACTTGATAGCTTTCATCTGTGCAGCACAGCAGGGATTATCGATGGTCTCTCTAATCTTCAACTACTCAAGGACTCCACTGTGGCTGCGATTAGAGCAGCGATACGCTTAGCAGATTAAAATGTTAAACCTAACAGGCCAGATCTTGGCATCCTTATTCAAAAAGCTACTTACTCTGTTACTGAGATCCTCCCGTTCAAACCCAGCTGCCTGCAGAACACGGGTCTGTGTTAACTGACAGCGTCTCAAGAACCTGGCCCGGTTGCGGCTCTGTCCTCGCTCCTGGCTGTTGCAGCTCTCTCCAGACTGAAGGTTAAGTGCCAAACATAAGTAGGTAGCAGTCTGCTGGGTACAGTGGAGGTCCGTGGCAATAACTACTTAGGAGCCTGGACTGACGTATATTACATTTTAGGTACTATTTTGTCCTCTTGCTTCCTGCCATTTGACTTTGTAATGCTTGGCCTTTCTAAGGAACGGTAACAATATTTAGTGGCACTGTAGACCAATATTGTTTATCTCTGTATTCTTGTTCTACATACACAAATTTGCTCCCCGCTGGAGAAAAGCAGGGGCTTTAACTCTCAAATCAGTCTCAGGAGATCCTTCAGACTCCAAGGCTGCACCCCAGCTTCTGCGCCAGCCAGCTTCTGCCCGCTTCTGTAGGAGGTACGCTTGGAGCTGATTGTCCTCAGGTTATTGGCCTTGTATGACTTAGCTGTTTTTTTACAAGCAGCTCCAAACTGAAGGCAAAATACTTGACTATGACTTGAAAGCACATTGGGAAACGTTAATGCTTCCGCTAATAAAGACAAGAGCTTTTAACATAGCTACAGGCATTTTTCCCCTCCCCTTGAATAATGGCAGTCTTGTTGCTATCCCAGCAACGGGAGGGCCTGATTCTCCTCCAGGTTGGTAGTGGTCTGGTTTGGCTGCCAAGAGATAATAAAGCAAACGCCTGCTGCCGCCTTAGAATGGCGTTGCCTATGGGCACAGAAATGCACGTACACGCAGGCATAGTGAAGCAGTGGAGGTCTTGGGAAGCGATGGGCAGCTGTTAACAGTATTAATTAAGAAGCAGAAATTATACTGGTAATTACGTTTTTGTTGGATCTAGTTAAACAGTACACTGTTAAAACATCATGCTGAAGTGACAAGTAATTAGTTAATCATAGTTCTCCCTAGTGATCTGTTTTCCCATAAATTGGTGTGGCGTATGTCACTTCTCATTGAAACTGGAGATTTGAAGCACAGTTGACTTTATTTAGCAAACAATTTTATGGCCAGGCTACAAACACTGTCTTTTTCCCCCTTTTTCCTTCTTCAGTCGTGTTGTAAAGATGAAAGGATGACTCACAGTCATTACTCTCCTGCAAGTTAAGACAGTTGCGAGAGAAGGACTGGAAATGCCAGCTTGTGTTTTTTGGAAGATGATGAGAGCATGTTCTCATTTGCCAGTACCACAACCACCATAATGAAGGCAGAGGCCAGTTTGCTTGGTAGCTGGTACTTCAGGCACTTTAAAACTGATGTCCAAACCTCAGTCAACTCAAGTCACTGTGCTCCAGCAGTGGGTCCGAGACAGCATCAGTGGTTCAGAATCCAGGTGGAGGGAGGAAGCGATTACCCAAATACAGGTCCTACCACCCCTTCCCTCCTCCCCGCACGGCGTCACATAAAGAAGATACGCGTTCAGCGGTGGGATCAGAATATGGCTCTGGTTCGTCCCAAGTTCCTGAGGATTACTCACAGCTAGTGTCTGGCACTCATCGTCTCCCTGGACAGAGATCTCGTCACTACTTCCGTGTCACTTTGGCTCGGGCTGTGGAGAAAGGAATAGCTTTTGGCACGCACGCAGCTGGAATGAGCTTTCACTGGCAGCTGGAGGCTCGTTATTGCGCCTTCCCTTCTTGCTCCCTGATCTAATGAGGCTGCCGGTGAGGAGATGGGATCAGATGCCGCGGCCCTTGCGTCTTCCTTAGACGGTGCTCAGAGAGGGCAGGATCTGCGTGGTGCCCCGGGTTGCTCTCGGCCTGCACTTTGCAGGGGCTTTCTCAGAAACCTGGGGTTCTGGTCCACACGCTCTTTGAGAGCTGGGATGTCGAAGTGCTCCCACATCCCTGTATGGATATACATTTTGTTTAAATACTGTTTTCAAAAACATACTTCAAATTAAAGAGAGGGAAGGTAAAAAGTGAGTGCTGCTGAGCTGGAAATGCAGTTATGCAGCATTTCCACTTACTCGTTTCCTGGCTGTCAGGAAGACGCATGAAGACTAGCCGCTGTCGGATCTCTCATCAGAACCCCACGATGGAAATCCGTCTTGGTGTGGGAGAGTGTTGAAAAGCTGTTGGCCAGATCTCCCTTCATGGGACAACGCTGAGAGAGTTGAACTGAAGAGCACAGCACCATGAAATAATAAAAGAGTAATTTCTTCCCATGGATGTAGTGACTGCCAATCATAAACAACTTCATTCCAGTCCTTTGGTGTCAACCTTAAAGAAGGAAAAAAAACCTGAAGCACAAAGAGCGGCTCTGTGATGAGTACAGAAAATAGAAGACACACGTTTTCTCCTTACATATTGGAGGGGCCATATGAAGAAGCAGAAGTGACCTGGGTCTTTTTTGATAACACTTGTCCAGCCTGATTTTTATCCCATTTGTGTAGCTTTAGTTCAATAAATGCAAGAGCACTGTATACTTTATTAAATGGATGCTGATGCCCTGCAGTTAATGGGATGACCAGTAAAAAGAGTTACTTGTTCAGAATTGTGCAGGCAGAGCTGGGAAGGGAACCGACATCTCTTGAAAACCAGGTTAATCCACAAGACATCGTCTCTTTCAAGAAACATTCTCCAATATCATTGTCAAGCTTTTCACTGAGGGCAAGCAGGCAGCAATGGAACAAGACATGGGTGAATATGCTAGGCTCATCTGAGTACCGAGGCAAGGTTTTATGCAATAAGAACTTTATCAAAATACAGTAATGAGGATGTGAAGCAAAGTGCAGTACTGGGGAACTGCTGTATTGCCTCAGAAGGGAGAACTGGCAAGTAAGACCTAAGTTTGAAGCTACTTCTTTGCCTGGCATCGGTGTCTGTGCTTGTGGAAATGGCAAGAGGCAGCCATCAGGCAGAAGTCAAAGGGTTCAACCTTCAGCCTTCTCAAAACCCACCCTCGGGGATTAAGTCACATCCCTTTGCCTGCTCCATTCATTCAAACGGTGGCTCTGTCTGTGCAACAATTCAAACGGTGCCAAACAGCAACAAGATTAACCGCGTTCTCATTTGCAGGATGTCAGCATCTCATCTCACCGATGTCAGGCCCCAGCAAATTAATGATCAGCTCCATTTTATTCTCCTATTGGCAGGATTGCTCAGCTCAGGCTACCTGAAAGGACCAGGATCGTTGTCCTATCCAGATGCAGGGAAAGCCCTCGCCTACAGTGATATTAGGCGTTTGTCTCATTCACGCTGAGCAGTGTAACATGGCCAGGAGGTTGCTCTCAAAGGGGAAATTATCGGGGGGGGGGAGGAGGCAAGATAGCTCTGCCACATGTACCAGGCAGGCATGGGTTAGCAGTAGAGCAGGCGATGCTCACAGATAGCCAGCCTGAACAGCACCAGCAAGGCTATGTCGGAAGGGCTGCTTTTGGGGAATCCCCAGAGGTGGGAAGAAGCAGGCATGGATTGCGCTGGCCTGGGATCCAGCTGCACATCTGCACCAGCTCCGCCTCGCAGCCCTGGGGAGCTGGAGCTCCCAGCTGCCGGGACTTCTCTTGGCACTCTCCTTCCACTCAGCTTTTTGAGGTTCATCGTGTCTCTCTTGTGACACGTATGAAGTTTGGCTGGATGAAGTTTTGGAGTACGCGGCTTACAGGTTCAGGATAGCTGTCTGCCTCAGCACTAGTGGATCCCGAACTAGGAAGTACTCTCTGTGACACCGAAATTTTGATGAAGATGGAGTATCCTCTGGATCTGGAAAATGAAGAGGTGGAACAAGGAGAGGTTCGTCCTCATGGTACATAGCAGGTCATGCCTGAGCCCAGAACAACTCAGGATCCCAATACCAGCCTTGCTACAGCTTGCAGAAAAACTAGTTAGCTCAGTTCTGTGGGTTTTGTTCACTTGTCGGTTTGTGGGTTGGTCTGGTGTTTTTTTTTCTTTCGATATGTGTAAGTGTATGTCTCCTCTGCTCACTGTATGAAAAAGTCATTAGGAAAACTAAACAAAACACCTAGGTGTGTTTTGCTCTTAAGCAGTTTTTGCTGTGCCTCCTTCATGCATTTTGATTCTCGTCTCCCTCCTCCTTTGCTATAAACACAGCTGAGCGCCGATGTTGTTTTGCAAATCAGAACAAGAAATGCGACTTAGAGCCCAAAGTGTCACGTGCTATAAACTGAAACACGCGTCGTGTTTTAACGTGAGAAAAAATCACTCTGAAGCCATCGGTGAACATGACCGGGCTCTGGAAGTCGGGGGGTGATGCACCTCCGCGGCTGGGTCTTCCTGTGGCGCAGCAGCAGCGTGTTCAGCGTGCAGGAGACAGATCCCAGTAACTCATCTGCCTGTCCTGCAGAAAAGTGCTGCAGTTTCTCTTCTCCTCCTGCAGAGCTCACGGCGATGTGGCAGGCTTCTAGGATAGGAGCCACTGGAAGAGGAAAGTCTCTTGACGTAGGAATCTTGGCTACCACAAGAGAAGCTCGTTGAAGGAATTAATCGTTGCTGCTCCTCATTGCAGTTGCCAGGGCATGACAACAGTCTGTTTCCTATCCCCTCAGTATCTACTCAAGACACTGGAGATCCCACTAACGCTCTTTTCCTCTGTACTTGCAATGGAAATAAGAAACAGGTGTTTTGATTTTTAGAGCTGAAGTACATACTGCCCAGGTCCAGTCAAAACCAAATTACATGGGAAAGCCTCCCTTACCTCACCGGGCTGTATAATACAGTGATGCAGCAGCTTGGGGAGGGCTAAGAGCTATTTCTCGTCCAAACTAGTCAGATCCTCTAGGGCATCCCGCCAAAGCCTTCTGCCTACACAGTGGTCTCTGCCCTACACCCATATGATGACAAATGTAGCCCAGCCATTCAGGGCTTGGAAAAATCTGCTTTTCTGCAGGCTTACTGTATGTATAGAAAATCATGCCAAGCCTATGCTCTCAGCTGGATTGAGGGGGGGTCTCAATCAAGGATAAAGAAGAAACACAAGCCATGAAACTTCACCCAGTATCTCAGGTGCCTGAAAGTCTGTATGCAGCAAAGTCTTTTCCAGTAAATCTCCTCCAGTCCTTAGAGCTCAGTTCTGCTCCAGTTTGGCAGGACTGGCTATGTCCTAACCTGCCTCTCATTTATTGCCTCTTGTTTGCTCTTGTTTTCCTCTATGGCTGGCAGGCACCTTACTGAACTGCTCCCAAATGCTTTTGGGGGGCAGTGGTGTCTCCCCCCTCTCTGTAAAAGGCTAGCCAAGGGCTCCGACAGCTGTGCCAAGCCAGGCACTGCAGAACTGGACTTTAGTACCATCTACTAGGCTACCTGAATAAACACCAGCAGCTTCCAGAGGTAGCAGGACTGAAAAGTCAATCAGAGTATCCCTCGTGATAAATGCTTTTTAATGTCGACGTTGTGTGTGGTATGCGTGGCAGGTGGAGCAGAGAGGTTTCACCGGCCCTTGGGACGGCTTGCAGAACTCACCACTGCTTTCACAACTGGCGGGCAGGATTACTTCAGCTGCCTCCACCTCACGCCAGAAGAGTTTCACACCTCTCTGTCAAAAGACGGCTATAGGTTACATGAAAACTGCAGCAACAGAAGCTGCTCGGGTGCATTAAGTGGTTGCATCCGCGAGCCAACCAGGTCTCTTATGCCTGCAGATTAATGGCCGCTTTCATGGAAGCCGTGGGTTAACGTCAATGTCACCGCCTTGTAAATAAGACAGCGTTGCTTTGTCCTACTTCCTCAAAGCTAGGTGGGCATCCGCCCTTCATTTTAACGGTCTGAATTTTGGGATTGCTATGCCGCCTTTAAGTAGATTTTTCCACTGGTGTGTTTCGTAGTATGTGCCTAATCACGCTTGACATGTCAGCTGCTGTCTTCAGTGTGGCTGCTGGCGTTTTTAATGGGTATTCTATTTACGGAGAAAGCAGCTGCCAGACTGGAAGGAAAATCTTGCTCTCGTTGTTTTGTTATTGAAATAACTTGCACTGAAATAAACCCAATAAACTCGTGAAACACTGAGTGTTAGGATCCCGGGACGAACTGTGGAACGTGCACATCCCGACGGCATCGCTGCTGTAACTGGTTTTCCCCAGTTCATCAGCTGAAGTCAGTGGCAAGCGTGCATCGGCCGAATCCCGCCGCCGGCAGAGCAGAGGTACCGGAGAGCGCACCTTCCCAGGGAGGCCGCGCCGGGCTCCAGCCGGAGCCGGGGCTCCGCGGGCTGCCAGCCCCCGCGGCGGGGCCGCCCGCCCGCCGGAGCAGCAGTGCGCGGCGTCCTGCCGGCTCCCAGCCCGGTCGGCCCGAGGCGCGGCCGTGCCCGGGCTCCGGGGGCGCCTCGGGAGCCCGCCCTGGCTCCCCCGCCCCGGGCCGCCCCGATGCCGTTACCGGCTCCTGCTGCTGCGCCCGGCCGGGAGGGAGCCGCGGCCGGCGGGCGGGACGGCGGAGGGGGAGCGGCGCCGGGAAGCTCCCCTCCGCCCCGCTGCAGGCCCGGGCGGGGACCGCGTCGCCAGGCCGGCCGTGCGGAGCGCCCCGGGCCCGGCGGCTGCAAAGGGAGGGCCGGGAGCGGAGCGGGGGGCCGGCGCCGGCAGCAGGCGCATGGCGCAGGCGCCTGGCCCCAGGGGGGAGCCGGCTCCGGGGTGAAGGGAGGGGCGGCCCGAGCCGAGCGGCGCGGCGCGAAGCGGCGGGCACAAAGGCGCAGCCCCTCAGCCGCGGCCCCTTCTGTGCCTCGGCCCGGCCGCCGGGGGCGGCTCCCGCCAGCGCGGCCCGTTGCGGGCCGGCGGTGCGAGGTAAGGGGCGGGCGAGGCGCGGGAGCCGGGCGGCTGCGGGGATCGCGGCCCGGCGGGGGAGGGGGGGGGCGTGCGCGGGCGGGCCGGCCCCGGGGGGCGAGCGGGGGAGCGGGGCCGGCCCCGGGCGGCGGGGGGGGGGGGGGGGGGGAGGGGAGCGGGGCCGGCCCCGGGCCGAGGGGACTCGCGGGGACGGGGCTGCGGCGGCCGCCTGAAACCGCTTCCCCGAAACCGCGCGGCGGGAGCGGGCGGGCCGGGCGAAAGGCGAGCCGCGGAGCAGGCCGGGGCCACGGCGGCCGCTGGGGCCGCGGGGTGCTGGGAGGCGCCGCCGTCCGCCCCGCCGGGACGCAGGTGAGGAGCCGGGCTGCGGCCGGTGCGCGCTCCCTCGCCCCCTCCCCAGCTGGGCTGCCTCCTCCCGCGGTGGCCGCGGCCAAGGCGGGCCGGGGCGGGCCGGTCTCCCCGCGCCGGTGCCCGGGGGACGCGCTCCAGGGCCCGCAGCACCGCGGCTGGTGCTGCGCCGCTCGGCCCCGGGCCTCTGCGCAGGGGCTGGGGGACCCCGCTGCCGGCCGGGCCGCCTCCCTCCTGCTGCTCTTCCCTGCTCCGCAGCTCGGTCACGCGGGCTCGGACCGACGCTCCCTGCGTGGCCGCGGCGCGGTGCTGACCCGGCTCGGGGCTGCGGGCAGCGCGGCCGCACGCGCTGCGGGCCGTACGTCAGCCGGGCTTGAAGAAGAGTTCTCGGTCTGGGCATCTGCGTCCCTTTTCCGACTGGAATAGGGGTTCCCGGGGCCCAGGAGACAGGGATACGATGTATGTCTTGCCAGTTCCTCCTCTTAAATGTTTCCTTATAAATATTATGGTGAAAGTTTATTTCAAATCACGCAGGTCTGATTTGGTAGATGTAGAAAAGCAAAGGTGTACTGTCGTCTGTTAGCTTGATTCCTTTGTCTTTGTATCCTTCCAAGCTACTCGGCTCTCATTTGTTTTATTTGCGTATTTCCTAAAGTGTAACCCTTCAGCGCTTTTAAGTAAGGAGCATCTTTATGTGCCTTTGCCAGCACAGCTGTGTTGATGAGGACTGAGCAAAAGATGATTTCCACCTGGTATTTCTGTGCAGGCGAAAGCCCCGGGGGTGAACGGGACAGCGCTTGCAGGAGTGCCCTTTCCCCGTTAGAGCTGCTTGTGGGGAGCAGCTGCGGGGCTCGGCAAGCGGCGGGGGTTCGTCGCCTTTGCGGGGGCGCACGTTTGCCCAGGCGTAGGCTGTAAGGCTGATGAGGCAGCGCTTGGAAGGGCAGGTGCTCGGAGCTGTAGACGTTACCCCTCTGCAGCAACTCCATCTTCGATTCAGCTATGTCTGCGCTGACGCTGTGAGTAGTTCTGTGTTTTGTTGGGATAAAATATGCCGGTATAGCCGTGGAACCAAGCTCCTACCTTTCCTCAGGCCAGATCTATGTTGAGTTTCATTAGTTTCATATCTATTTAGCTCTAAAAAGATTTAATTGTTAACAGCTTACCTGGGACCTGACTATTTAATTAGATGAGCAGGGAGACTCTGGTAAATAGAGTTGTCTGTTGATCACACAGCTACGCAAGAAAATTGGGCTGCGATTCTGAAGGCATTTGTGTGGAACAGTCGCCTGTGTTGCGCCATATGTAATCATGGGATGCGTTTAATTTCGTTGAGAGGTTTTGTATTCAATCCACTGCCTCATTCTTTGTGTTAATTAAAAACATGAACTAAGTAATAATTACCAAGAATATCAGCAATATTGACTGTTCTGAAAATGGTGATGGAGCAGCTGTGTGGAACAAGATCCTCGTGTGTTGCTAGGAATGCACTCACCAAATGGGTTTAGAGGCGGACTTTTTTTCTTCAAAGGATTTTTGTATGTTTCAGTCTGTTTATATTTGGTAAACTTGTAAATGTTTGGATTTCTTTGTTTGTGTTTGCCCCTCACCAGGTTTGGGATCAGGCAGTACTGTTGGAAATGGGCTTCCAGGGTAAGGTACCCCGGTAGGTCAGTCTGTCGAGGCTTGGTTGAGCCATAGCTGTAACGTAGGTGGCTAAGGCTTTAAAAGGACAGCTAGTGTAAATATTAGTCTGTGCTGAGAAATTGATCCTGTTAAGCTTCAGGATTTCAAGGTTGCTTGAAAAACTTCTGATGGCTTGAGAGACTTTTGTGCTGAACAAGGTGCAAACCCAGGAGTGCATAATCTCTGCTATTTGGAGTACAGGTGGCCCAAATGTGGTGTGGTTTGGTTTTTGTTTTTCTTTTTTTTCCCCCCAGAAGTTCAAATTCTCTTGTGTCAGGGCTATGAGTGGTATGAGGCTGTGGTGGCCAGGGGTCTGCTGGCAGCCTGTGCCCCTGGCACAGCTGGGTAAGGTGTGTTGGGGGCTCTCGTGGCTGACTTTGGCGGGTTGCCCTACCGCCCTGTTGCACTCCCAGCCAGCTCGGTGTCCCTCGCTCCAGCTCTGAGGCCCCGCTGGGAGGTCTGGTCGTGGTCTCTGTGCGAAACGCTGCTCCAGCGTCCCCCTCCCTAGCTTGCCGAAGCATACAGGGTGCGATCAGCTGTGTGAGGGTTTTGGTGGCTGGCGAACAGGACCGGGAAAGTTGGCTGCTGTTGCTCTCAAGTATGTCTAATGTAGAAGATGACTAGCTCTTTTACTTAAGGCTCGGGGGCATTTTTTGATTGTTTCTAAAGATAGATCAAACATAGTAGGTACCAAGGCACTGAATGAATGGTGTGGTGACTGAATTTTTCACAAGGGAACCACTGCTTTTAAAGAGAAAAAAAAGGCAGGACAGTGCTGTCAATATAGCAGTTAAAGAGCTTCTGTTATCTACTAGAAAAACGTAGCTTTCACATCATAGTGGTAAGTAATGTAATTCCTGTCCCATCAGCGGGAGGGAATTGATCGAGTACTCTATGAAGTAGATATGGTCTCAGTCCTTTTCTTAACACACGTTACCAAACTGCAGTCACAGCTTATTAGCCCTGTAGGATCACAAGGGGCCCTGGTCAGGAGCTGAAAGGGGTTCAACAGCAACAAACAGCCTTACCTTCCAGACCTGGTGAATCTAAGTGCAGAGGGGAGCACCATACAGAAAACTGGTTCTGTGGTCATGTGTATTGCAGGCTCCATGGTTGTGCAGGACTTGCCTGTGGCTCTAAATACTTGGCATACCATACAGATCTTGAAAATAAGAGGTTTACATACCTCTAATCTGCAACTGGAGATTTATCGAGATGTGTCTCAAAAATGTCTGAAATTCCTTACTTAAGAGTTGCTTGGGGAGAATGCTAAGCAGAGTCAAGTGTTGCCAGTTACACCGTTTGTTTTGTTCAAGTCCCTTATCATTCAATTGGTAGTGTGTATCGGGAGAGGGGACAGAAGTGTAGCTAAGTGTTTGGCATGCTGTGGGTGGTGGGTTGACCCTGGCTGGACACCAGGTGCCCACCAAAGCTGCTCTGTCGCTCCCCTCCTCAACTGGACAGGGGAGAGAAAATACAACGAAAAGCTTGTGGGTTGAGATAAGGACAGGGAGAGATCATTCACCAGCTACCGTCACGGGCAAAACAGGCTTGACTTGGGGAAATTAGCTTAATTTATTACCAATCAAATCAGAGTAGGGTAATGAGAAATAAATCCAAATCTTAAACCACCTTCCCCCACCCCTCCCTTCTTCCCAGGCTCAACTTTACTCCCACCTCCCCCCCAGCGGCGCAGGGGGATGGGGAATGGGGGCTGCGGTCAGTTCATCACACGTTTCTGCCGCTCCTTCCTCCTCAGGGGAGGACTCCTCACCCTCTGCCCCTGCTCCGGCGCGGGGTCCCTCCCACAGTAGACAGTCCTCCACGAACTTCTCCAACGTGAGTCCTTCCCACGGGCTGCAGTTCTTCACAGACTGCTCCAGCGTGGGTCCCTTCCACGGGGTGCAGTCCTTCAGGAACAGACTGCTTCAGTGCGGGTACCCCACAGGGTCACCAGTCCTGCCAGCACACCTGCTCCAGCCTGGGCTCCTCTCTCCACGAGTCCGCAGGTCCTGCTAGGAGCCTGCTCCAGCGCAGGCTTCCCATGGGGTCGCAGCCTCCTTTGAGCATCCCCCTGCTCCAGCGTGGGGTCCTCCACGGGCTGCAGGTGGAGATCTGCTCCACCGTGGACCTCCGTGGGCTGCAGGGGGACAGCCTGCCTCACCATGGTCTTCACCAGGGGCTGCAGGGGAATCTCTGCTCTGGTGCTTGAAGCACCTCCTGCCCTCCTCCTACACCGGCCTGGGTGTCTGCAGGGTTGTTCTCTCACACATTTTCACTCCTCTCTCTGGCTGCAATTGCACAGGTTTCTGCCCCCCCCCCCCCCCCCAATACGTTATCACAGAGGCACTGCTGCTGTTGCTGATGGGCTCAGCCTTGGCCAGTGGTGGGTCTGTCTTGCAGCTGGCTGGCATTGGCTCTCTCAGACATCTTCGAAGCTTCTAGCAGCTTCTCACAGAAGCCACCCCTGTAGCCCCCCTGCTACCAAAACCTTGCCACACAAACCCAATACACTGTGTTAAATTGAGTCATTGCGTAACAAAGTGCAGAGGTGATGTAGTAGGAATGGGGTGAATGAGGCTCAAATTTCCAATACCTGTCTTAGTTTAGAACACTGAATATAAATTATTCCTGACACATAAAATGCTCCAGCAAGAGGCTTAATGCCATACAGTTATCCCATGTCTTCTTGTGGAGCCCATTATTGAGAGCTGGAAAAGATGTCATGTCTACTTCTTAGCATTTATGGTGCTTATGACCTAGAATAGGACTACTTAGGGTCATTAGTTTTATCTGATATTCTGCCACTTGGAGTTACCCAATCCTAAGGCACGCTGGTTCAGCCTACCATACTTGAGTCTGAGTATTTGCAGTTTGAGCAGGACAAGGAGAAAGGGCTGGCAGGGACGTGGAATTTTCTTTGTCTCTTGGCTGCTGTGAGCCCCAACACGGTTTGTTTGTGGAAGGGTGGCTGCTACCGCTTTGCATTCTTGGCTGCGGAGTCTGAGGTGCTTATGTGGTCTGATCCTGCTTTTGGTCTGGGCCCCGTGTGATACTTATCTGTCAGGAGGGACGTTCTGTTCTGTAACCCAGCCTGTTTTAATTTGGGTTAGAGGGCCTCTTGTAGATGGACCAAGACAAACACATACAGTCTTTCCTCTACCGCCTTGTTATGGAACGCTGCTGCAGAAATGAAAGGTGGTGAAGGACCTACCAGGCGTCACGGCTAGTCTCAGCCCATGGCTGCCTCCACACTGGACCTCCTGCCCTGAAAAGCACCTGCTGACGATGTGGTTGGCGAGAGGGAGACAAAGGTTCATGCAGCGTGCAAGCACGAGTCCTTTCCTCACCCGGGCGCTGCGCTGCTTGACCCGGTCATGGCAGCCCTCGTGAAAAGCATGCGTGCAACGCGCGCTGCTGCTCTGCGAGCAGGTGGTGCACGTGGAGCTGCCCCGTGAGAATGCAGTAACAGGGAGGCGTTCGTGCAGCACAGGCCATTTTTGTGAGATGTCACCCTGTGGCCTGCGGTGCTTCATCAGAGAGGATGAGGGTCGACTCATTAAGCAGCAGGCATTGTCCTGATGGGTGTGCTCCTCTGGCCTGCCCAGCCGAGCAGCTGTGGGGTCGGCTGGTGGTGGTGGAGGTGAGGGTCTCCCCCTCTGTGGCGGCGGCCTGTGCCCCCGGTGGTCCCTGGGGCGTGGGCAAGCATGGCGGGCCCTGGGCTGGCCCCACTGCTCCAGCAGCTCTGGCCCAGCCTCCCCTTTGACGCCCTTTTTGCGGAAGCAGGCCTGGTCTGCCTTTCCCGTTCATAGGGTGTCGTGGCTGAGAAGAGCTCCTGGCTGGGAGCTGGGTGAGGAGGAGGAGGAGGAGGGGGCTGGTGAAGGGGCTGGTGGCCGAGAGAGGAGGCGTTCGGCTCCGCAGTGGGGTGACTCCACAACCTGCACCTGGTGCCCGAGGCGGCGGAGGAAGCAGGCAGGAGTCGCAGCACAGAAGTGTTGGTAACTGCCTCCTTTCAGCCAAGTGGTGTTGCCTAAAGTTCTCAGGCAAAACAAAAAGCAGGATAATGTAGCATAGCACTCCCAGGATCTCTAATGCTTGGAAAGTCCGTTGTTTGTGAGGATCATTCTTCAGTCGACAGAGGGTGGGCCTGGTTCTCCTCTTTTGACAGTAAGTTTTATACTTTGTTAACTTCAAGGGAGTTGCTCCTGAATTTATGCTATTAGTTATGAATGCTGAATCGGGCCCAAGAGCTTGGTTTTATTTTTCTAACTTTTTGTTGTGTTTTGTAGTTATATGAGCCTATGTATGTAAAGCCCATGCTTAACTCTTTTAAATAAAATTGACAATTTTGCACGATGGCTAAAGCCATGTTTCTGTCCCTTTTGTTTTTTTCTCTCACGTATCATTTATTGAAAGTTTGTAGAAAGATTTAAATATGTTCTCTAATAAAAGTGACTAAAATTGATTGTCTTGTAATTGCAAGACCGATAGTATATCCGTTCGTTGCGTGCTTAGGAGAAGTTGGGGAATGTTTGGTTTCTTGGTTTTTTTGTTTGTTTGTTTGTTTTTTTGTTTGTTTGCTAGTCAGTCTAAGTTAGTTTGATTTGCAATTATTTGAAAATGGTCATCCGTCTACTGCAATGCTTTGCAAAGAAGCTGGCTGGTAAAGCAGGTGTGGATTTTTGGTGGTTTTGCTCTTCTGCCTTGAGATCAGCAGAGAGAAATCGCACGTGAAGGAAAAGAAATGGTGGAGCTGCAGTCACATTCTCTCGGTAGGTTCGTTCTGCTTTTTTTTTGGAAATGCTGTTCTAAACAATTAGCTCAGTCGAAAATTACTGAGCATTAATGCTATGCTGTTCTCCTTGAAGCTGGTAGGGATTCTACCATCAGTGTGAATATGGGAGAGGAGTACGAAGATCTTGCCGTGATAGAGTGAAAGTAGCAAAAGGAAGTTACTGGAGTCCTACCAGTCCTCTGGCAGGAATAACAGTATTCTGTGATATGTAATTATCATATCTGATTTGGTATTAGCGAACCCATTCGTGTCGGGTGTTGCATGAAAAGACTGTCGATGATGCTGTGCCATGGAGGATTCCGGTCTGTGAAGATGATGTGTAAGAAGAGGGTAGGATGAGACAAAGGAAGTCTGGCATTTTTCCGTCCGATCTTGGAAGGGGGTTTCCGAGATAGCCTTGCAAATGAAGGTTCTTGGAAAATGCCTTACCTGTGACTTGTCTCTGAAGAGTAAAAGCCCTGCTTTGCACATAAGCAGGTGTTGTCTTCCTGAGTTCTGAAAAGTCTGAAAGCGCTGAATTGTTTTGTATGGTATTTAAAAACTAAGGGACAAATCCTTAGCTGCAAATTACTGTTGCTTCATTACAACCAGCAGAGCACTGCAAATTGAGGGATGCTAACAAGAGTCTCCCCCAATCTCGTGTACACAGCCCTAGGGGCAGAAACAGCTTTATTCTGAGGGGCTTTCCTCAAAAAAAAAAAAAAAAAAAAAAAAAAAGGCAAGCTATTCTTGCTCCTCACTCCACCCGCTCCAGAATGTGAATGTCATCTGGCCAAACGCCCAGGACTAAACACAGTGCTCTAAACATGGTCTCACAAGTGGCTTGTAAAGGAAAAGAAAAAACAAAAACTTTTTGGACTTTTAAATGATTCTCTTACTTTTTTTGCATCCAAAATAATGTCTTTGGCTTCTACTTTGTATTTGCTGAATACAAATCCGTGCTTTCCAGTAATTAACTTCTGGGCTCTTTGACCTTGACTTTGTTGAAACATACTTCCAACATGAAAATAACCCAAAGTCTTACTGGTTTTCCCTTCACACGTGACATGTATTGCATATGCTGACATTCCCTTTCTTAACTTGCCTGCGGATCCGTAGCCTTGTCTTCCTCTTAATCCTTTGCTTAATAGTTTCTCTTAATGGATGATGCTTTGAGCATATGTCAAAATACGTGTTTAAATACATTTGAGAATGAATGTGTGGAAAGCAATGGAAATACTTGCTTGACTAACTTGCCTGTGTTCCTCCCTGAGCTTACTGGTTCAGGTGAAGACTTAGAGCTGTGGAGCATGCGAGGATGGCAGAAGGCAGGTCTGAATGAGTGATCAGAGCAGCACGGCGAGTCAGTACGTGGAGGAATGTTGTTTACCTTAGAGGAGTACCCTCTCTTATCTTATCTTCCTGCCGGGCAGATGCCTGGTCCGGCGCTTAAGGCAAAAAAGCCAGATGCTCTGGCACGGGGTGGTTTCTCCTGTGTGGAGCAATGGACAGAATTGCCAGCTGTTGTTTTCCACCTCAACCTGTGCCCCTGGGCCGATGTGGCAAGGTGCTGCTTTTTACTCAAGCTTCATGCCGATTCTGTAAGTGAGCCTCGTGATAACTGTGCCTTAGGAATTAAATAAGTCCCAGGCTGAGGTCTGGGTATCCCTGCTGCCAGGTTTGGATCTGCTTGTGTGGGAAACTGCTCACCACTTTTTGCAAAGAAGTTAAGTTTTTAAACTTAATTTCTTTTTAAACGTAATTTCTCTATTTTTTTTTTTATACAACCACAAAACAAAACCATAACCTTCACAAAAATAAGCATGCTTCCTTTTGCCAGCTGGGGCCTTGACAGGCTTTATGGTGTATAACTTGCTGAGAGTGTAATTTCTTAGGAAAACAGTTAGATACTGGCAACTATGAGATCCCAACACTCAGTAAATTGTAGTAAGCTATTTTGGCTATAGCTGGGCATTTAAAGATAATTTCTTCACAGTGTTCACGGTAGTTAATGCAAGATGAAAAATCATAATTTGAACACTTGGAATAGCTTGGGGGAAGGAAGCCAGGGTTCTTGCAGTGTGTTTGCAAAGGGCCACACCTGTTTGTTTGCTGTATAACCCCAGCTTTGGACGTGGGCTTCACTAGCATCTGTGTAGAGACAGCTGTTTAAAATGGTGGTTGTTTTGGAAGTTGACAAGAGTTCGGTTTTGGGAGGTGTGAGTAGAAAATGTGAATTCTCAGTCCTGTGACTTTCACTGCTAGTAGTTTGAACTTGATTGACTTCAATAGTAGCTGCAGTAAAACTCATATCCTGAAGCGTTTCCCTGAATGTCTGTTCGTCCGGGGAGTTGCTGCTGAAGTCTCCCTAAACTGCTTTTAAACAATTGAAATTTTAGAGAATTATCTTTGAGCCGTGAGTAAACTTTTTCCACTAGTTAAATCTGTCAGACTTGTAAAACTGTTCAGTTAAGTCAATTACAAATGTGGGTTGTCCACTGGCCCCTCTCCTGTGTCCCAGAAAGGTGCCGTCCCTGCCTGCCCTGCCGTGTGAGAAACAGGCTGTGGCTCCACCTTAAAGTGGGGTAGAATCCAGGAACTTTTAATACAATAAAAACAATGAACAAAAGTTATTGCACCGCAGCAATGTTTGAGTCTTCCCAACTTGTCATGAGGAGTTATGCAGAAGGCCTCGGTTCTAACTTGTATCAGTGGTCTTCATTTTATGTAGTATATACTTCTTTGCAAACTGTGTTGCTTGGAATTTTTGGCTTATTTGATCAGAGAAAAAAAATGAAGATTGACCATCAAGTGAGCAGCTAGCTTTCCTTTGGTTAATTCAAATCTTCTATTTAGTGGTTCCGTAAAAATTCTTAATTCATGTTTGTTGCACAGCTCATCCGTGTTGGCAGGAATTCCCTACAAAGATATGATCAGCTTTTGTTTTGCAGTATGTCCCTTAAAATATTTAACTTTATTGCAGCCTTTTTCTAGAAGGTATGATCTGCCAAGGTAAATACTTGGTTTGTTATAATGCAGATTCATTTTTTGATGTCTATATGAAAAAAGTTATTTCATCCCTTGGTATTTCATGAATGACAGGGCATGTGTTAGCTATCACTTACAGTGTATTTCCCATACGGTTAACAACAGCTCTGGAAGCCAGAGAAGCGGTGTAGCTCTGTCTTGCATGTCGTGTTCCTTGCTAAAGATAGTATACTAGCATGCGCGCGCCCTTTTGGCAGACATACCGGGCATCTTCCTTCACTGCTGGTAGTCGTCTGTTTGCCGTGCCGTAGTCTAGACTTGCGAACCATTGCATTTACTACTCCACGGTGAGCTGCTGGAGGCTTTTTTTTTTTTTCTTTTTTTAGTATCACAGCCTGAGAGCTATGTCTAAATTCAGCCTTTTATTTAAGGTTTATTTTAGGCCAAGGAATACGTAATATTTTCTCAATTTCACTGATGTTCTGTGCCTTGCTTTTATAATGTTCTGTGTTTTGCTTAGCATTTAAAGTTGTTTTACATGTTTTAAGGACAGACAGTAGGTGACAGTTGTCTTTCAGTAGTTACTAATGACGTTCTAATAATGGCTAAAACATTGTTAGTTTTAATGTTGACCGTCTAATAGTAATGTTCCTGGCAGGCTTTTGGTCACACCACTGGAGTATGGAAGGTAAAGCTAAGGAAAAGTCTTGAGCCTTGGGATAAGCCGAGTAGCTTGTTTGACTGAGGATTGCTGGATGGAGACACTAACTTGGAAGCAGTGAATTGAAGAAGGTAGTCTTAATATCAACACATTGTTTCATACCACCTTTTCCTTCACAAAGGCACGTGTTTATCAGTGTAGTTAAAGCTCCTGCTAGGAGGCAATGCATCAGTGGTGTTGGGAAGACTCCGTGGGTTTTTATTTTGTTGGGCCTTCCAGTTCCCGCGCGCGCGCGGGCGGACGTCGCGTTCCCTGCGCGGTTCTGTCTGCGAGGACGTTTCCCTTCCAGGCGGGACGGGCTCGTAACACTGCTTACAAGTGTTGCCTCTGTGTCGAGGCGGAGCATGCCCTTTGGGCCCAGCAGAATGGGAAGACAGCCTTTATTTCACTAGCGGAAATCTTCATTTGGAACATTTTACTGGACTCTGGTGCGTTAAAAGGACAACGAATTTAAGAAAGGTAGATCGTAGGTTCAGCTCATGCTCGGTAAGCTTTCCATTCAGCAAGGTGCTTGTACTTTTATGTATGTGTAATTTTAGCTATGAATGGTCCATGAGTTTTTCTCTGTTTGTGCTTTTCCTAATTGCCGCACTTTGTTAAATGAGCGCTAATACAGCATAGGCCAGCAGATTGTGTTTAACTCTTTAAACTATGGTAAAGGTCCTGAGAAAAATGAAACACCAAGTCTAACAACCTCCAGGCTGTATACACTATCCCTGACATCTGTAAAGCCCTACTTAGTCTGAATGTACCATCTCCAAAGAAAGATAGCCTACGTAAAGTTTTGGCAGAGTTCATTACGTATGATGCCCATAGGGTGACTCTTCCAGCATTTTATGGAATCCCTTGCTTTTATTCATCCACTGCCTGGTGGCTAGCATAGAAAGCTGGTTGTCAGTCAAAAGCTTTTTGTCTCAAGCTTGCCAGCTTTTAATTGAAGGCAATATGGTTATTTGCTTGGCTACTTAAACCTATTTCTAGGCTAGCATCTTTTCCCTGCCTTTCAAACAGTCATTAACCCCAGCAAGGCCTTAGACCTTCCTCTTTCAGATCCAGTTCAGCAAAGTACCTGCACTGGCATCAGTGCCACTCTAGTGTGTTGGTTCTTTGGTCTGTGTTGTGAATGTGTAGGCTAACTGCGAATTGCACATAAGAGGATCATCATTTAAATGACGGACCTCCCAAGGCTACACATAAATGTCTTGGGTTGTTGGAAAGTGGCTAAGTTATCATTTCCAGGGGCAGTCTCTTAAGTTCCAGCCTTGGTGGTCATGAGATGGCAAATTAAGGCCTGAATATGATACATTGGTGTCGGTTAATTTGTATGTAGGTGTGAAATGTGTGAGTGCAAGGATAGGTATGTTTTTGTGTGAATTTTCGCGTTTGAGGAGGTTGGAGAGAGGTGGTTTTTTGTGGCAAGCTGCTGAGAAGCACGGCAGCTGTTTGAAGGTGCTCATGGGCTTGGAATGCATTTCTGATCAAGAGATTAACGAGCAGAAGTTGTCAAAAGTTCACTGAGCCCGCAGGCCTCAAACAAGGAGCTATTGCTGCTGAACTCTGCAGTGCTGGTAGCCCCGGGTGGTCAGTGTTGGGTGCTGTACAAAGAAGCAATGGTAGAAAGCTTAGACTAACATGCCACTGGCAGGATGGGCAAAAGCATGGAAGGAGAAACGGAATCGCAGAATGAAACGTGATTTAGATGCTTTTAAAGCTGGATTACAATCTGCTTCTCTTTCCACTATGCATTGCTGAACAATAGATTCCCTGGACAAGAGAGGGACCGCTGCAGTTATATTCTGCAAAATATAACTTTTATCTGAAGGGGACAAGGGGATGAAAATTGGTTCTGTCCCTTCAAGCGACGAATAAATGTGGGAAACAAGAGCTGAATGCAGTCAGACTGGCGGCTGACAGCAGCTGCTTCTGTTACACTTTGGGCTATAAAGGCACGCGAAAGAGCTTTGCTCCCGCCTGAACCCTGTAGCGGCACTAGGAAGGCCAGCTGATTGTGACAGCCCCTCCGGGCTGGTGACGGAGGGGATGGGAGGAGCGGACCAGCGGTCCCTCTGGGCTTATGCTTTCCTGCTTGTCAGGGGGTACTCGGCATCAAATGCCAGCTAATTACTGGGGGGGCGGGGGGCGTTGGCCTCAGCAGGGTCTCTCCGGGCAGCTCCAGCTGTCCTGTGTGCAGACCTCGGGGGAAATAATGCAGCATGCTTGATTTCTGTCTTTAGGAGGAAGCTGATACCAGCTCCTTGCTGGGCGTTGTTCGTGTTCACCTCCTCCAGTAGGTGTTGGGGTAGGACTTCGTGAGTAGGAGGAGACAGAGGACAGCGATCCTGCCCACATGAGGTCACGGTCCATGAACGGTGAAAGAAAAATGTTTATTTCCTCCTTGATTTGCCTTTTGGTGCTATGGTTTTGGAAGGAAGGCAGAATGGGAAAGAAAGAATGAGTTTTAGGGGTGAACTGAGTTCCCCTAGCTCAGTCACAGCAGGTCAAGTTACTCACTTGAGAGATCTGTGACTCCCCAGAGACGTGGGTTTGTGTTTGTGCAGGGGATACATCATAGCTGAGGTACAGAAGAATAGAGAGAAATGAACTTGTTGGTGTTTATTTTAAAAGTGGTTGATAGACTTTGAAAGGGTTTTTTTTTTTTCATGTTGCTGAATTTATACAAAGAAGCTGTATAAAAATAACTGGCACCAGATGTAGAAGCAATAAAATAATGCCGTGTTAAGTCTTGAAACTGTGGTATGTAACCACAAGAACTATTTTCACCCGTTGGCAGCTTTCTCTTTATTATCTGCAGAAAGAGAATGATGGAATTTGTTAGCTGTTAAACAACTTAATTTTTCATTTGTAAAAGGACCAAGTAAACCTGCATCCCAGTATGCTTAGTCCCAGCTCCCCATACGCAATGGTTGCCAATGTTGGTTGCTAGCAGTCATGGGAATCTTCTGGTACCAGCGTGTCAGCAAGAATTAAACCTAGAAAATACCTTGTCATCTGACTGCTGCCTCACTTTCTGGGTTTGATAGCGTTTGATTAAGATCAGAAAGAAAAAAGCGACACTAACAAACTCTTTATCTGACCTATGTACATAACATACCCCCTGATACAGTAAACATGCGGGGTCACCAGCGTGTTTTACTTCAGAATGGTCTGCTGTTGTCAGTACTTTGACCCAGTTTCACATTGCAACAAATGAGGCGTATTTTCTTCTAAAACACTTATTTCGAAACACTTTGTCCCAGGAGAGAGAAAACAAATTGTTTACACAAGCAAACTAATAGTGGCGAATTAAACACCCACACTTCCTTCTTCAGGAGTTCCCCTGCTAGTAGTTTCTACGAACTCATAAATCCAGCGAGGAAAGAGAAACTTTCAGTAGTAATCAAACGGGTCTTGATGTGACTGCTGATGCTGCTGAGGAAGCAAAGTTTGGTGATGATGATATTCCCTATACCACTGGGGGATCAAAAAGAGGTTGGACAGAGCAGGGAAAACTGCTCATCCCAAAATCTAGGGAGGGGGAGGACTGTCTTTCTTCCTTGTCTGGATGAAGACAGCCTGGGAGAGGCTTTAAGCCTTTCTCTTTACTGTAAGAGCCAGTTGGTGGCTGTAACATCAATAGCTCCCTCTTTATATATGGGAGTGCATATGTCCTGGTCTTTTGAGGGGCTTGAGGAAAGAAGCAGATAGGTGAGTTATTGGGGTGATGATCTTGGATCACCTTCTCAAATACAAATGCGATGTTGGAAGAAGGGGGAGAGATGAGAAGGCTGCTCAAAGCTGTGTAAAATGCCAGATCTTGGAGATGTCGTATAATATGAAATAATCTGTCTTTCCAGGATCCTTATGGAGATGGCTAGGGAGAAAGGGGTAGAAAAGGAGAAGAGCTTTAGTAGGAAGTAGAAAATAGTGAAAACTGCAAAATGTGGAGAGAATTGAGTTGGTGGGTGGAAAACTTGCAGGTGCAGGGAAGAAAGCTGGCAAGGTAGCGGGGTTTCATCCCCAGGGATTCAGCTGCAAGAGGGAGGGCAAGTTGGGCTATACCCAGCTGGCTGGGGTAGGAGAGACGGGGGCTGGTCAGGATAAGCAGAGTGAAAGAGGAGAGCTAGTGAGGGACAGCCTGCTGGAAAAAGGGAAGGCGGCCAGGAAAGCAGCAGTAACCTTTGCATTGTTGATGAATTGCAAGTCAGCAGCGACGGAAGAGGGAGCACTAAGATGATGGAGGTACCAGAGATTGTTATCAGAGGGAAGAGTTGTAGGGAGAGGTCAGAGGGAGCAATTGCCCTCTGAAGGGGGATCACGAAGAGCGGCGTGAGGGCAGGAAGCACGACCTGTGTGTACGGCACTCGGCAGCCACACAGACGGAGGCCCGAGCCGGGAAGCTTGGTTGGGGCTAACGTTGTCGGTCCCATGGTGTATATATAAAAAAAGGAAGAGGGGTGGAATTAACTTGGGACAGATATTTCAACAGCCTTCAGCTTTGAATTTCCTGGGTTTCACTGGCGTGTGTCATAACCTTTTTGTCTTCACTATTTAATTTTTTTTTTCCCCATAAAGAAATAGGATGGGAGAAGAAACAATAAACAGTGTTTATCAGAATAGTATGCCATGTTTGGCTTCTTTCATTTATTTGGTGAAAGTATATTTAGAAACTAAATTGTAGATTCTAAATATTTGAGTATGTGGAACTCCCTTGTCCCTCAAAAAGAAAGCATCTCCCAAATGAATCCTCCCAGCCCCCCAAATAAGAAGCAGTTCAGTTATATGAAAGAAACATAACTAAAATAATATTTCAGAGCATAGTTGGTCAAAGTTGTGGGTGAATTTTCTCATAGAACAATCACTCTTTATAACCAGTCTTATAGTCTTGATCCTTATGGGAGAAATGTACAGATGCCTCAAATGATTTTGAGGATCTAAACTTCCTTCCTAATTTTTCCAGATAGGTCAGGTGGGGGCAATACCTTGTATTATGCTATCTGCAGACTTTGTTCTGAGGAACTGTTCGATCGCCCTATTTATGCCTCCCCCCTGTCCCCAACCAGATCCTCAAACAAGCGAGAAATAAAGACTGTTCAAATTAAGTTTGTTTTCTTCCTGGGATCTTGTGTGCGTATGGATTTTTTTGTTTTGGTTTTGTTGGTTTTTAACTCCTAATAACATTATGAAATAAGTCTAGGCGTTTAATCTCCTGTGATGTGTGTATGGCATATCTGAAAGGACAACGAGAACCCTGTGCTTTGGTGATTATCCTGCTTGCCGTGTTGGCACGCTCGGACGACGGCGAACTGACTCACAGAGATGGCTCGGTCTGTTTTTTCCACTCTGTATAGTCAAAGTGTGGTTCGGGAACAAATTACACATTCTGAGCTTGGTGGTAGCTTTCCCTCTACGTAACACAGGTTAGCAGCACTGTGTTGTAGTAGCGCAGAAGGTCTGCAGTCTCTAGTGGGGCAAACCCAGTTCACCGGTCTGTCTCTCTAAAGCCAAGACAAACAGTGATGCAAGCTTTCTACATCAAGTAGCTTTATTTATGGCTAGTGGATCCTAACTAGGTTAGGTCAGTGAACACTCCCTGGTATAGGCATGAGTGTTTTGCTGTCCGGTATATTTACATGGGAGGTCTTTGTATGGAGAGCGATGAGTTTGGTTTCATTAAGTGAAAGATTTTCTTGCAGTCTTTTCTGCACAAAACAAAATAAATGGGTCAAGGCATAAGCAATGTTCTTTAAAAGTTTCTCTAGTGAAAATATTTTCTTTTGTTCATTGAGAAATAAATCTTTTACTTGGTACTCCACAGTTTGCCGTGTTTGTGCGCTGATTCTACAAGAAGAGTTGGTAACCGTTTTGGAAGTGCGCTACAGAAGGTGGTGCTTAAAGCAGTTGGTTCTGCAAAAATAAGTAGTGAGTGCTCAGTGAATAAAGAAGCAAACTGTCTTTAATGTCTATGTGTCTGTGGTGTGCGGGTGTTTAAAATGAACAGCGCAACCACAAAAACTTGCATGTGATTTTCCTCATATAGGCTGTTTGATTACATTAACCTCTTGGTCAGAAAGCAATAGTGGAAATGTAGCTAGCGACGTGCAAATACAGTTGTTCTTGAACACAAAGCAAATCCACAACTGCATAGCTTGAGTCCGCTCAAGATAGTGACTTGGTGCTGACCTGGTGTAGTTCAGTATGTAGGAAGCTTTACTTTCTTAAACAGGCGTGTTGAAAATTGATCCTTTCAAGATCCAAGAATTCCATCAGGTTTACACTAGCTGACCCAGAACACTTAGTCTACTTATTTTAGGAGGGAGAAATGAAGTTCAATCGCTCTAATTTTTTTTTTTTTTTTTCCCATATATTTAACTGTCCTGGTTTTGGCTGGGATAATTTTTTTTTTCCCTAGTAGCTGGTATAGCGCTGTGTTTTGGATTTAGTATGAGAATAATGTTGATAACACACTGATGTTTTAGTTGTTGCTAGGTAGTGCTTACTACCTTGCTTTAGTCAAGGACTTTTCAGCCTCTCATGCCCTGCCAGCGAGAAGCCGGGAGGGGGCACAGCCAGGACAGCTGGCCCCAACTGGCCCAGGGGCTATTCCATACCGCATGACGTCATGCTCAGTATAGAAACTGGGGGAGCTGGCCGCGGGGGTGGTGACTGCTGCTCGGGGAACCGGCTAGGCATCGGTCGGTGGGTGGTGAGCAGTTGCATTGTATATCGCTTTTGTATATTCTTTTATTATTTTTATTATTTATTATTTTCCCTTCCTTTTCTGTGCTATTAAACTGTCTTTATCTCAACCCATGAATTTTAATTTTTTTTTTTTTTTCCCCCGATTCTCTCCCCCATCCCACTGAGGGGGGAGGAGTGAGTGAAAGGCTGTGTGGTGTTGGCTGCCTGCTGGGTTAAACCACAACATTAATGTTAGATAATGTTCACATATTACTCACTACGTGAGCTGCCAATTTTTTGTACGCATTTTCCAGGGATAGATAAATAACAGTTGTAGTTTGTTTAGTCAAGTTGTCCCTGTAGAAAAAGGACATCCAAACTTTTCTTCCTCCTGCTGATACATAGCTCCAATAGCACATTAAGACAGATGTCATCTAACTCGACTTGTGCAAAGCACTTGACGTTGTCCCGCACAACATCCTTGTCTCTAAATTGGAGAGACGTGGATTCAACGGATGGATGACTCGGTAGGTAAGGAATTGGCTGGATGGTTGCACTCAAAGAGTTGCAGTCAATGGCTCAGTGTCCAGGTGGAGATCAGTGATGAGTGGCGTTTCTCAGGGGTCAGTATTGGGATTTCACTGCTTAACATCTTTGTCGGTGATGTGGACATTGGGATTGAGTGCACGCTCAGCAAGTTTGCTGATGACACCAAGCTGTGTGGTGCAGTCAAGACGCTGGAGGGTAGGGATGCCATCCAGAGGGACCTTGACAGGCTGGAGAGGTGGGCCCGTGCGAACCTTGTGAAGTTCAACAAGGCCAAGTGCAAGGTCCTGCACATGGGTCGGGGCAATCCCAAACATGGTTACAGGCTGGGCGGAGAATGGGTTGAGAGCAGCTCTGAGGAGAAGGACTTGGGGTTGTTGGTTGATGAGAAACTCAACGTGACCCAGCAATGTGGGCTTGCAGCCCAGAAAGCCAACCATACCCTGGGCTGCATAACAAGAAGCATGACCAGCAGGTCAAGGGAGGTGATTCTCCCCCTCTACTTTGCTCTCGTGAGACCCCACCTGGAGCACTGTGTTCAGCTCTGGGGCCCCCAACATAAGAAGGACATGGACCTGTTGGGGTGAGTCCAGAGGAGGGCCACGAAGATGATCAGGGACTGGAGCACCTCTCCTATGAGGACAAGCTGGGAGAGCTGGCATTGTTCAGCCTAGAGAAGAGAAGGCTCCAGGCAGACCGTATTATAGCCTTCCAGTACCCAAAGCGGGCCTACAAGCAAGCTGGAGAGGGACATTTTACAAGGGCATGTAGTGATAGGACGAGGGGTAATGGCTTTAAACTGAAAGAGGGTAGATTTAGATGAGATACAAGGAAGACATTCTTCACTCTGAGGGTGGTGAGGCACTGGAACAGGTTGCCCCGAGAAGTTGTAGCTGCTCCCTCCCTGGAAATGTTCAAGGCCAGGTTGGATGGGGCTTTGAACACCCTGCTCTAGTGAAAGGTGTCCCTGCCTGTGGCAGGGGGGTTGGAACTGGATGATCTTTAAGGTCCCTTCCAACCCAAACCATTCTGTGATTCTATGAAATTGTTTGCTCAGAGTTTAGAGCTTTCTGCACCTGGAGATGTTTTCTCACCCAGCCTATGTGTTTGTATACTCAGGTGTGTATCGTTTGCTAATAAATACAAAGCTAAAAGTCTTATTTAGTAATTATTTAAGCTGATATGCTTTTTGATTTTGTGGTTTCTGTCGGGTTATGCAAATGTAGTAATTCCTGTGTGATGAAAAGTACAAATGGGGTTTGGAGGGGTGGGGGGATCCCACCCCTGTGAGAAACTGAAAAAGGAAAATAATGCTTTTCCTCTGATAACTTGTTCTTTCAGAACAAGCAAACAAAAAAGCAAAAAAAAAAAAAAAAGTGAAGCAACCTGCTACACAAAGTCTTGTACTTGATTTTATTATTTTTTGTGTATTAAACAGAAATTCAAGAAACTACTCCAGTGATAAAAGGGAATACACACACCTTTATGAAGTCTTGGCAAAAACCAGAGGTTGGAAGGGGCCTCCGGAGGTCAGCTAGTCCAGCCCTCCTTCCAGTTAGATCAGGGTGATCAGGACGTTGGCCCACGGAGTTTTCAATATCTCCGAAGATGGAGACACCTCAGCCTCTCTGGGTCCCTGTTCCAGTGTTTGAACGCCCTTGTGGTGAAAATCTTTTTTTCTTACGTCGAGTCGAAAGGTCCTGCCTTCCACTTTGCCCTTTGTCTCTTGTCCTTCTAGTAACGCGCTTTTGAGAAGAGTTCGGCGCTCTTCCCTATGCCCTCCCATTAGGTAGTTGTAGACAGCAATACAATCTCTGCTAGCAGAACGTTACAGAACAAAGAAAGCTTCATTGAAGTGAGCCAAATGGGTGTAGCACTTCTTTGTAGTTTGGGGGTAATGTGTGTGCGTGTGTCTCGGTGGAAGTGAGTGTCCTTCACGCGCGCTTTTGATACTCATTTTATGTGGTCTCTTCCTGTTCTTCGTGGTATGTCCCACTGCTCTGATCATACCTTTTTCCTCAGTATATGCACTCGTGACAGTAAAGGGTTGTCATACGTGACCCCCATCATTACAGTGTCTGAAACTCTGGCGGTGCTAAGTGGTTTACTCTTTGAAAAAGCCCTGTGGGCAGTACTGTTCCCAGTTGTCATGGCACACACAGACTAGTTAGGTATCAAAGTTCTCACTGAATCCGAGACCGGTTTCTTAAATATTGAGAGTGCATTAACCCCTGGGACTTCTTGTCTTAATGGAACCGTGCATGGGGTCAAAGAGGGCACATAGGCTTCCTGAAATCACAAACACGTCTTTCTCTTTTTAAAGATGATGCCACGCAGTTTAGATTTGTCTCATTTTAGATACACGTGTAATCTGAAAAGTGATTCGAATGCTCCCCTCGCTGTTGGACTAATTCTTTTATAAGTGGCCGGAGGATGAGGCATCAGCAGGATTTGCGAAGCAAGCCATCCTGGGGTGCTGGCAGTGTGAGTGTGAGGTGCTACAGGACGTGATGGCGGCTTTCTCCACTGCTGCAAGCCGTGAAGGCTGTCGCTTTTGCACTGATGCTACCTTTTGTATTGTTAAGGTAACTTAGTCTGCTGGCTAATAGGTAATCACATAAGCAAGGACTGTGAGGACACTAATGTTGAGTACAGGCTTGCACAGCTATGGTATCCTGTAGGTTGTGTGTCTTGGGATGTGTTATTGTGCAGCTCCTTGATACGGTGAACATAGTTTTTTGGTATACAGCCTGAGTATATATGGTCCACAAAATTACTATTTCATGTAATGTGCTAATAGCTTGAATAAAGAAAAAAGGGTGAAATTGTTCCTAACTAATACTAAGGGCTAAATTGAGAAGTGGCCCAGGTGGTTACATGTCTTCACAGTTTGTACCAAGAAATTCAAATATTAGCCCTGACCGTGGACTCAGCTGAAATAAAGCTACTGTATATTTAACTGCCTTAACTTACTACACTCAGAGGAAGAGCCGCCTGTGTACTGAAGGGTGACAGCTGCTGTCGCTGGGAGCGATCTGAAAAGCAAGGTGTCAGTGTAGTACGTTTCTGATGACCTGGTTCCATAGCTAATGGTAAAACATTAGATCGGTGGGGGTCCAATGGCACAAGTTACATATTTTCTTTTGAATGCGTCACATGGAAGATGAGCCAAAGCTCAACACCAGAATAAGAAAATGCTGTTTGTTCCCTAGTTAACCATTGCCTTGACGTCTCGCGCTGTGCTGAAGTCGAGGTGCACAGCAAATGATGCTCTCGGCGTTTGTGTTCGACGGTCTCAGAGTGAGCAGTGCAATCTTCTAAGTAGAGCTTGGAATAACAGATATGGTCAGTGACTTACGGGTTTCTTGCAGACTCTTCTTGCATGCCGTTTAGTGTGCTCCATACTGAGCATCATTCCAATACTTGTGGACATCGATGGAAATCTTTCTATTGATTTTATGAAACATAGGATGTAGCTTCTTAGGCATTTGCTGTCTCCTGAACAACAGTTTACTTCTTTTAACTAGAGTTGAACAAAGAATAATCTTTGCAAAACATTTCTTAGGGAATAATGGAACAGTTGCTTGCAATTATAAAATAGTTATTTTCTTAGAGGGAGAGATCTATTAAGCAAAGCAGTGATGGCAACAAACACAACTCGAAAGTGCTGTTGCATTATAACTGAAAGAAGCTATGTTTTGTCATCGTTAAGTGGCATACAAACTATTTAACGTTTGATTTTATTTTTTTTTTTCTTAATAGTGAAGAGCCTAAAAGATATTTAGGGTTATCTATTAATTGAAATTAATATCTTGCAATCCATGGCTAATTTTTACTTTTAAGGTCAAACAAACAACTTTTAGTTCTGTCTCGTTCCCTCCTTCCCCCCCCCCCCTTTTTTTTTCCCCTTCTGTGCGCTGCTTTGGATAAACAAATGGAATCCTTTTCCATGAATTGTATGAAGAAGAATTTTTCAAAAGCAATTTGTTTTGCCCTGTCTCTGAAAATTGAATTACTTTTACTGGAAATCAGCTGAAAGTTACTGCTCAGTATTTCTGAAAACACTGAGCAAAATGAGCAAGAGCTTTGATGTACGTAATACTCTGCTGCACTGGAGAAATGTTTTAAAATGGGAGTCATGCATGTTTTAGAGCGCTGCGGAAATTTAGCCATCCGACATATATAAAACGGTTGGGACCCGATGATGAGCGCTAGAAATGCAGTCTTTATTGCTTATATTAACCTGAGTAATGTTATAGGACGGTACACATAGTCTGTGGTGCCTGTTTCACTGCCTCTGGTACCATACACTGAAAGTATGTATTAGCATTTGATGGACCTGAGAGGAGGTTGGGCAAGTGCAGAATGCTATAAACAGCGTGCTTGACTGTGCAGAGAGTTGTGCTTCTGTTATCAGACTAAGAAAATATGTAAAATTAATTCCTGGCTGTTGCTCGTAAGTCCCCGAGATAGTTCAGCAGCATATGGGGAGTTTGAGATTGAAATTACCTAAAGAAAAGAACATTTTGCATGTGAATTATTGATGTCCAATGGAAGAGGGTGTGTTGGGTTTTTTTTCTTGAGGCAGGTGAACACTGTGACATTTCAGATATGTTTTGCGAGGTTTCAAGTTGCCCAGTGAATTTAATGTACCAGAAGTCAATTTTGGCTTAAAAACAGTTATCTTAAGCATGGAGCATCAGCCACATCATCCTGGCTGTTGCGTGTGGCTTATTCTGTTGAATTTAAAAAGGTTTGATATGTACCTGCTAATCTTTCTAAAGAGCATCTTTGTGGTTTAATGGAAGAACTGGCAAAGGTTAACTTCAGCCAGGGCAGCTTCTGTCCCTGGGCTTTCCCTGTAGCCAGGGAGGGGAGAGGCAGGTTTAGGGCACCTCTGTTAAGCGTCCGTTCTGTGCCCTCCTCTCCTCCCTTTCTCCGCTGACTGAGGGGCACCCAACAGAGGTTGACCCTCTCTGAAATAAAGGTAGTCCTTGTTAGGGTCTACTGGTGCAGTACAGAACTCTGCAAACAAGGAAAGTAGAGCATGTATGGGATTAATCCATCAGAGGAAAGACCCACGAACTCTGGCGAATAAATGGTAAACTACAAGGCTTCTTTCCATGTCTAGTACTGAATTTGTCATTGCTTCAAACACGTATACCTTAACCATTAGGTAAAGATACCTTGTACGCAAGAACCCTCTTGCCAGAGTATGAATGTAAGTTCAAGTTTGATCTGCTGTATTACGGTGTTGCAGGATTTCTTTTCCTGTATATTACAGATTCACAGAATGGTGATAATGGAGAATATTGTTCATGAAGTAGTCCTAAAAATTTACAAGTCTGGAGAACAGACAAATACCACATAGTAGTTTTAAGAATGTCGGTGTACGTTTTGGCAAGTCCTTAAAAATGTAGGTGAAGGTGTCCCTTTCCTTCCATCAGGTTGTTTATTTTAGCAGGAAAATCTTATTTATACTTTCTCCCCTGTCTTCTGAAGTTCTGCATATCTACAGATACTGTGCATGCATTTAATAAACAACGACGTATAGTTCAGGTGCTGATTTTCAAAAGCATGCTGCAGTGTCCTTACCTGGCTTTCAGTAGAGTCAGCACGCCTGTATTTATTTTTTTTTTTCCCAAACACGATGGAATAGAAATTATGGTGTATGTCAGTAATTGTTAGGTACAAAAGAGTAAATTGTAGGAAAAGATGCTGTACTAGGTGCAGCTATCTAATACCAGAATAAGCATATCTAACCACTTAACCCTAGCTCATGGAAACAGCTGAGTGGATAGAAGTGTGTAAGCTATTGAAGCAGCAGTAGGTCAGGTCTCTCCTTCCCCCTTGCTGGATGGAGGAATGTTATCCCTGGCAGTGGTATGGTCAGAGCTTTGCTGGGCGCCTCTGTCGGGCGAGAAGGTAGGAGTTATGACATGAATGCTGAAGCCCTCATCCTTCTCTGGGATTCGTGGTAGCAGAGATAGAGCTGCTTTTCCCAGGTGTGTAAAATAACCCACAGTCAAGTCCAGCAGGTGGTTGTCTTGTGCATCTCCATCTAGATGCAGGTGCTGTAACCCATCTCTCGGCATTTGACTTAATGCTTCATTATGAATTCCGAAGCTTCTCCAGACCTTGAAGCTGTATTGTAACTCAAGCGATTACCTTTCCTTGCTTCTTCCAGGAACCACAGCTCAATGCTCAATGTTTTTTAAGAGGTTTGAAAGCATATTTCTAAATGCTTTCACTGTTGTTATTCACTGGTTTTGGCAGGAATAACAAATGGAAATTGCTGAAATACTGCAAGAACTTCTCATTTTGTGAGATATCCAGGCCAGGGAATTTGGGAAGAACATGAACCTTCTGAAGGGTTATCCAAATCAAAGCCAATCTTGTAAATGTCTCTGACATGTCTAGAGGCAAAACAAGACATGAATGTATCGACGTACAATCGTTCTCTTATAAAAGAGATGTGGTGGTATCCTTCACGATTAAATGCTGTGCCAAAGAAAATGACTTGGGTTTTTATTCCTTTTCAGTAATGTGGAAAGTATGCCATGGGAGCAAGCAGGAAGACGTTGTTTGGTGGAAGAGAGGAAGAAGAAACTGTTTTGGAAGGGGTGCAGAGAGACAGCACTAGCAGCAAACATAATCCTCTTGGTAGCGTGCCATGCTCAGCAAAGCTTAAGGATTAGATTTTCCGAGGCATTCAGTGTTTGCCTAACTGTACGCTCCTGTTGGAAAGAGTGATACACTGTCTGCCCGTGTCAGCGGGAGCGGAGTCAGGCCAGCTCTTGCGCGCTTTTCAGATGGGATTTTCAGATGCTTTCATTTCTGCATTTGTGACTTCAGCATAGATAAAAGAAGTGGGTAGACAGCTGTGAGTGAGACAGCAGATCTATCAAAAAATCTAACGGGAGCTAAAACCTCTCTTGAGAGTGCCATGCTGAAACAAGTTCAGAGTAATTCCTCTTTATCCTTTAGTCTCAAAAGGCTGCCAGTAAGTCGGATCTGGAATCAAGGGGAAAACATAAGCCTGCAGGCAAAATGTTGGTTGAGGTAGGAGTGATGACTAGCTGAAACCAGATGCAGAAAGATCAATGTATAAGTTTGGCAGTGATGTTCCCATTCAGGTTAAGTGAGATAAATATACTGAGCCTGATGCATGGACTGGTTCACAGCCTCTGAAGATCCGAGTCTGTCCAGGTAGTAGTTCCTTAAGCAGTTGCTGATATTTTATGGCGTAGTGAGGTGAAGGAGTCCTTGGCAAGATGGCTGTGATTTTTAACGGCAGTGTTACATTAACCAGGATGAGGAGCATTGGTACTTCAGGATGCAAATACAGGTGTCAGAAATGATCAGCCAAGGAAGCTGAAAACAGCTGTGACCTGTAATAAATAAGCAAGTTGACAATGTTGGGAGCTGAAGAGTAACCTTTGCATGATACAGTTTGGTATCTAGGAGCTATGAATGGGGTGGGGTGGGAGGAGGGCAGTTTGCCAGCTTTTTTTTTTTTTTTTTTTTTTTTCCTTTTTTTTTAGGAAAGAGGACTACTAGGAAAAGAGCAGTCATACTGCAGCCAAGCGTGGGTCCATCTAGCCCATTATCCTCCTGGTTACAAGGAGGATACGAGGTTATGACCCTGCAGACTCTTCACTGCACTTCCAGATGCTACACCTTGCTGCTCAAACTCATTTGCCGGTTCTTAAGGCTTCACTTCTGCCTCCAGATTCACAACTGCACCACACCTTCCCCTCACTCACGTGAGCCAAGGCTGTGTTGGGCCCTGGCGAAGTTCTGGCTGTCCCCAGGGAGGTGGCCACTGGTGCTAGGAGCCCCAAAAGCTCGTCTGCTTGAGCAGATCTGAGACTTCTGCAGGCTCTGGGGCCGCACTGCTGGCTGGGCTCTGGCCTCTTGACTGTCCAGGCCTCCAACAAGTTGAGGAAGGCCCACATGGCTGGGGCTGCCAGCTCAGGAGTGGGCAAGGGCTCGGAAAATGGTATGTCAGCAGCTGGGATGTAACTGAACCTTATTTCACTGGTCAGAATATTTGCACATCATTTAATTCTGCTGGTTGCCTTTAACTACCTCGTATCATCTTCTTTATGGGAAGAGTAATAATTTCCTTGGAGGAATTGGTGAGGTGTGTAACTGGCAGTAAATTCAGTGGCGTTGCATTAAGAGGCGCTTTGGGGGAGTAGTAAGCACAGTTCACCTGTGATCTGCTCGTTGTTTTTGAAAAGTTAGTGTTGCATATTTCTGGTTCCTTTTTAGTTTTTCAAAAGAGTACTGTTTCTTGAAAAGAATTGCAAGCAGTCATTCATGGTCCTTCTGCCTACGTGTGTAGTGAGCATATATCTTTCGAAGATTTTTTTTTTTTTTTTTTTTTTTTAGCTCATTATGGGCAGCAATACTGTTGTTAGCTGACTGCATACTGCTGGCAACCAGGCTTTCTTCAGGGGAGTAGCTCACACAAACTGGTTATGTTCAGGTAGCAGAGATAAAAGTAAGAACAGTGCTTGAAGAAAAAGGAGGTTGATCAGGGAATGTTTGTTATTTCCAAGCTTTTTCAAACTTTTTAATTATATTGACAAAACTACAGAAATATGACACTGTGTAAAGAGTGACTTGTCATTTTTGCTGCGTGCATTATTTGTTTACTACAAGTAATGTGCTCTCGCATTATTTGAAGAAAAAGACCATAAACCCTTTCTGCAGCCAGAAGACTGATGGAAGTTGGAATCCTTTTTGCATAATCCCCTCGCTTTTTGCTTGTGGATACAGCTGTGCTAACACAATGCAACATTTGAGTTGAGAGGTCTGCAAAATCCTGGCACCAGCGGTAGTTTTCAGACTGAGGCTCTTATTTGATAGATTTTTCAAAGTGATACTGTGCTCAGTTGTATCTCTGTGGCCCTGGAAGTAGGCTTTCAGTTAACTTCTCAGAGGAAATACTTTCAAAAGGAAAAGTTTAATTTTGGCAAGAATCAGATAAGGTCAGAGTAATTAGACAAACGAGAGCTTTGTAGGTTAGAGATGAACACAGCCCTCTCCATGGGGCAGTGCAAACGTGCTAGGAGAACAGGAAAACATGAGGATACTTAAATTTGCTGAAAGTTCTGTGTATATCTCGGAGCACGTTCTCAAGTGTAGGATTGCATTTTAGAAGTATTTTTTTCACATTTTTTTAAAAAAAGTAAAATGTATTTATCCTTCCTGTTTCTGATTTCTGGTTTAACCCACCAGAAAATGGGTTCACTGAATTAATTGTAGATTTTTTTTTTTAAATACTATATATTTATAAATTGCTATTATAATTTGATTGTAATATGGTGCTAATTCACCATGGGTTTTCAAGTACATATGTAGTAGGCTCTGCCTAGCTTGCATGCATTTCTGTTATGAGAGAGTAGGGATTGTATTTCAGCTCCTGTACTGTATTTCAGCACCCCGCTACTGGCAGAGTGGGTGGCCTAAGGGCTCCATTGACGCTATCGATCAGCATTAGTCTTCGGACATCGGCTGACCTTTGCCAGTTTATACTTGAGGTCTGGACTGACATTTTCTCCTGTTCTTCCTTGGCTGCAGTATAGTAAAACCCTTTTTTGTTTGCCTAGAGTAGTTTCTGTGTGTGTCTATGCTGAGTGGTTGCATGGCCTTTACAGATTGATAATGAAAAAGGACGGCTAGTCCCTTCAGTGGGATAACTTAGGCTTAAAATACAAAAAAGTGGGTTCTGCTAATTCTGTTGGTCAGCCAGCAAAAGGAAGGCTGCAGATCTCTCTTCTTCCTTCAGGGACAGCGTTAATGGAGTCTCTTCCCTCTGTCCTTTTGTAAACAGAGACTCTTTTCCCCAGTCAGATCTTGCTAGGTTGGCCAAGAGATCAAAAATCATAGTTAGGAACTAGGGAACAGAAAACCGGTGCAGGTGTATAGCCTCAGTTCCTTAGGAAACTGAGTGGGGTAAGAAGGATTGTGGGCAGGGACTTTAAGTTCCCCAGGTCGCTGTGGCCTTTGCTTTCCAGCTCAGGGGAGGTGTACAGGCTGTCTCATCTTTGCTGGGACTTTTAGCTAAAGAAAATGGGATGTTTTGCCTTGGAATGATTGGAATGAGAGGATTAAAGGGAAGGATCCTGAGAAGTCCAGGAAGACAGCGATCGGCGCTACTGCGGTTAAGAACATAATAAATACCAAATAAAATTGCAGGAGAGGGAGGGAAAGTAGGAGCTGTTTTGACAAGAAGTCAGAAGTCTCGGTTACGTCCAGGTGCCCGAATGGTGCTCTGGCATTCCTGTGTAAATGAAAACGAGGAGGAGAAGGGAGTGGAAGAAAAGATGAAAAGCACCAATTTTTTGGAAACATACAGCTTGCAGGGGTGCCAGCACCCGTGGAGTAGCATTGCATTTCAGAGAAACCGGCCAAGCAGACGAATCGTTCCTTTTCCCTGCCCTGTCTTGTCCTTTGTCACGAGCTTTGTCCTGGCTTTGCAGAGCTGCGGTGAGACAGGGCTGCTTCCAGGAGAGGCTGGTGCTGCTGGGAGGGAGCCACGCGACCATGGGAGCAGCAGGCAGGGCTCCAGCACCTGCTGCCCTTTGAGAGCGAAGAGCTAAGTAGGTAAAGCCCCGACTGCTTAAACACAGAAAAGGCGACCTTCCAGGTCGCTAGACAGAAGGTCACATTGAGTTATGCAGTGAATTGGCTCCTGCAGCTTGATAACATTTTCAGATGGGTTTCTGAGCAGTCACCCAGGCAATGTCTAAGCAAATCTGTCTAGACTCTCTGCCTCAGTCCTTAAAACACAGAAGAAGGAGAAAATGCTCGTCTCTGGTATCTGCAGAAGACGACATGCTTTGCCATCTTTCTCCACCCGGCTTCCCAATCGAAGAAGGCAGATTTTTCCTTTCTGACGGCCTCGTACTGTCCGAACGCAGCAAAGACAACTTCAGAGCAGTGGTTTTTCAGCCTGTTTTGGATCTGAATAAGCATCAAATGTGGACAGCTATGTAGAGAAATGAAACCTCCCGACAGTAGGTCTGTTTTTCTGCGGTTGTTTCTGTGCACAGTGTGGAGGTGCCTCTGAACGCTGAGGTGGGCGACAGGTAGGGGCCCACCCTCAGGTTTTTAGAGCGTTGCACCCACCCCCAGCCATCCGTTTTACCAGCGGGTCTTAAGGTCTGCTTGCGTACTAGGTGGCCTAAAAAAAGCATACGCACCAAATAAAAAAAATATGCAAAAAGCCAACAACAGTGTTTCCCACTGTGCTGTTTTTGATCAGAAATACTAAAAATGACTCCCAACATGGAACAGTATTTAGGTTACCCTAAGTCAGTTTGAAATGACAGTGTAACCACAACGGGTACCGTGGATTGATTCACTGGCTATGTAGGGAGCCGAGAAGAGCAAGGACTTGAGCTCAGCTCAGGCTCGGAGTTATGGTCATACAGATAATAATATTGCATAAATAGTAACAATAATAGCAGCTATGGAAAAGTCCAGAGCTTCAGAACCTCTTATAAGCAAAATAAGCAGTGGTCTTGTCTGAGGCTTTCTTCTGACTTAGAGTCACGCTGCTCTTCGAAGGGCAAACTGTGTATTTGTATGTTTGCATTCTTCTGTATGTTTGACCGTGGAAGCTTATAAACTTTGGTTCTGTTTTGAAATAAGACGAATGTAAAAATCTTGGCATGGTCTTATTTTGGTAATAGGGTTGCATGCAGACATCCTTGTGGTTAAATTAAAAAAAATTAAAAACGTTTTATTTCCTGTGAGGGGGTGGTTGTTTGCAAATGGAACGATTAACGACTGAGACGAGAGATGCGAATACAACTGTATGATCTTGTTCATAAACCCCTTATGTAACTCATTTAAAATCTCTGGGATTTTTCTCTGGACTTGAATTTGGCAATGTCATTAAGAGGATAGCATCGGCTGGGTAAACTGAATTTTTCTTCTAATTCCTTTTTGGGTTTCTTGGGTCTCCCTCCACCTTGAGTCTTCCAGGTGCAAATTCCCTTTTCAGAATTCATTGAAATCAAGAAACTCTTGTTATATGGCAACCTTTCGATCGTTTCGAATAGCCAGTATAAAATACCAAAACTCTCTTTAAAATGTCTGATGCTCCCCAAGTGGAACCGTTCTGTACCCTTCTGCATGTGGCAAATGAGGACATGGAGCTCAGCTGATTTAATAGCACCTGTAAACCCACCCACTTCACTGGACTTCAGTCTCTTACGGGATCGGTGCAATCAAGTTATTTAGGCAGACTTCAAGTAAAGCAACACAGATCGCAATGCTTTAGAGCCTTGTCAGGAGTGTATTCCTTTAAATATGCTGAGTTACAAAGAAAGTTTGGTTTTGTTTTGTTTTTTTTTTTTCTTTTAATTCTTTTTTTCCAGCACTGTTTTTTGTCTTCTCTTGGTCATCCTCTAGTGTTTGGCTTTCACAAGAATTCAGAATTTTTCTTTCAACCTTTAAAGTCTGCAAACTCTGTCTGGAAAACAGGCTGGTTCCTGAGCTTCCCGGCATGGCTGCTTTTTAACAAGAATCTGAGTGGAAAAATGTAACCTTTTCTACTGCTCTTGTGGTATGACCTCTGGAAAGAGGGTAAACAACTTAAAGCTTCCCGCTACATGTTAAAACCAAGAGAAAATCTTTTTCTCCTGCTTCTACCTCTCGCCCTTTTCCAGTACTTGTGCTTGCCAGGGCTTTTCATTTAACCCTTTTTTCTTCTAAGCTCCTCCTCCCTCCTTGGTCCTTCTTACCCTTGTCAGGCATTAGAGGGAAGCAGGAGCCTGTGTCTGTACTCAGGGCAGGGTATGTGTCAAATCTGCTTTTTTTAACTCTCGGCGTTCTCTGTCCCAGCTGCTTTGTTTTGCTCAAGCTCCATCTGCAGTCAGGCCACTAAACTTGTTTTTCACTGCTGCTCACTGCCATTTATATTTTAATTTCTGCTGTATCAAATCAAAAGCTGTGCCTCTGTCTCAGTCTGTGAGGTTTTGCACCTGCAGTATTCGCCACTTGGGTAACTGAAACTTCCAACATAACTACCTGCTGTGTGGTCAGAAACTGTGTGAGCAAGGAGAGGAGTTAGGCCACTTAAATGCAATTATAAGCTTACTGTTAAAAATCCCAGAAGGACTTTTTAGCCGTGGAACTTGGCTCCTGTTTAGTTCAGAAGTTTGTTCACAAATTACTGGTGTGAATCGGTTGTGACTTTAGAGGAACTCTGCGAATCAGCGGGAGATCGCCCCATGATATTTCTCATTACGTGCCTGTGTTCTAGTAATGCATTACTGTATTCTTCTGGGTGTTAGGCCGTTCATTCGGTTTACCTGATAGTGGAAAATGCAAGTTCTTCCCAGCTGCATCTTCAGCTTCTCACTTGGACACGACTCTCAGAAGACCTGGTTGCATTTGAGGAACTTCAGGCAGGATTTTTTGGGGGGGTGTTTGGGGTTTGGCTGGTTGGTTTGGGGGGGGGGGGGTGCCTTTTTTTGCCTTTTTTTGTTGTTTTGTTACATTCATGGTAATGTGTTTTCTCCCTTGTGGGTGATTTGTAATTTTTTTTTTTCCCCCTCCTGGTCAGCCCCGTTAATACTGTAATATTTGAGAGCAGATTGTAGTGACATCTAACGTTTTGTTCTATTTGTACTTCATGCTGAGGTCAAGCAAACAAACAAAGCAATCGTTATGTTTTAGCATTCTTTTTAACGAGCACATTAAGATCTACTCAGATCAGCTGTGTGAAGGGAAGGGAGAAACATGGAACTCTGAGTAGCACTGTCTTTTTTTTTTTTAAGCAATTTATGGAAAAATAATAGACTAAAGGGATATGTAAGGACTGCGGTAGGAAATGAATGGCACCGAGTTGTTGACGGAAAGGGTTTTGGCAGAAGGCTTGTCACGACTGTTTCTGTGGCTTAGAAAGGAATTTCCTACAGACTGGACTAACCATTAAAAAATGTTTCTACTTTTAGGAGTTCAAGGCATACAGTGGAGTCTTCCAGGGGAAGATGTCGTCTTTGACAATGAAAGCCCGTTGTCTGGACAAAAGAGGAAGTTTCTTTAAGGTAAATGGGATATTTATACAGAGCATAAAGCACATGGTTTTATGTGAAACGAGTGCTGCAGAATGCACAGTATGGTCTGTGGTAGGTAGCAACACTCCTCTGTAAAATAGGAAGCACTTCATTGAGCATCTCTTTTTGCAAGTGGTATTCGTGGTTAGATTACCATCCAGTTATTTCACGTGTATGTTGTTCTTCTGTACGCTGAATAGAATGTTTGGTGTAAAACAGCTTCTAACTTTCTTTGCCACTAATGCTGAGAACGTAGGCTTTATTATGCATAGGCATAAAATTATTAGAGCTGTCATAACCTGTATTTGTGTAGCTTAAAGTTGCAGTACAGGTTTATAATTTCCATTATTGGATTGAAAATCGTTTTCGTTTCCTTGCCTATTTTAAGAAAAATTGGGGGGGGGGGGCTCCTTGTTTGTGTGTAATCTGAACACTCACAAAAATACTGTGTTTGTATTCTCAATGTATATTTCAGTCCTTTCTGTGTTTCCTGTGTTTGCTTTGTTTGTGGGTTTTGTTCGGTTGGTTTTTTAAAGCCTAAGCCATCTTGTTTGAAATGAACAAGAAGCTGGTGCTTAGCTCACTGCCATACTCTGAAAAAGCCAGCAAGGCAGAGGGCTGTGCCTTCGGGTGCCTGCATACCTTAAAGGAGTCGAATGCTTCCTCCGTAAGATGCTCAGCCCAGCTTCCTGACGATACAGGCGCCGAGCGCCAGCGGCCCCGTTCTGGCATGGACGTGCTTATAGAGGGAAGACAGAAATAATTCCATTTAGCGTTTCTGCGTGCTGGGGGCTGTTTTGAGATGTCACGTGGCTTACAGCACACCCAATACAGCATATTCCAGTGAGAAATACGTTTCGGGTGGGAGCCCTTCTGTCTCCGCCCGATTCCATTCCATGACGGAATGGAGCCCATGCGTGGCAATGTACAAAAGGGGCCAGGAAGGCAGGATGCAACACACGCTCGCTTCTGCGCATCTTCGTTTCTACGTAGTTATAAATCACTTCTGTCTCTGGGAACTTCTGTCAAGGATTAAACTTGATGACTCCATTTTGCTTTTTCCCAGTATTTCCTGCAGAGTTAACTTGCACGATTGGCCCCAGATTTGCTCAGCAGTGGTAGCTTAGCTCAGGCGTGAACAATCACACCGCAAAAGTAAGCGTGGGTCACCACGTCCTCTCTTCTGCCTCCTGCCCTGTGTGAGGTTTGTTAAGGCTTTGGGGGATCAGTCAGAGGGCTTTCAGGGCTGCAGTGAGCTGACTGTTTTCTAGGGGAATGTGGGAACATGTTTTGGTCTTTTTATATGGCAGAGACAGACTTTATGCAGTGGAGAGACTTTGGAGAACTGTCATCTTTCAGGTTGGCATCACAAAAAGCAGAGGTGCAGTAGGAGTTATCAGTACGGTTTTCAAAAGATGACTGAATCCCGTTAACTGTATTTTATTTATGTATAATGGAGGAGGTCTGGAGGCGGTGCTGAAGTTAATTGTAGAGAAGGCTGTAGTTAACATTTTCTTCCAGAAAAAAAGATGAGTTGATCTGAAATGGAGCTAACAAAGCCTTCGTGTGCGCTGTGTGAGTACAGCTGCGAACACCATAAACCCCTAGAGAGCAGGACGGAGAGTAGCGTCCAGGCAGTGCCGCTGTATTGAAAGCATGCTGACCTATCAAACTGTCGTGTCCTGTCACTGGCCAGGAAGATGGGTGTATTTTTCTGATCTGAGGAAGAGAGTAAATTGTCACATAGACCATCTTGGGATCAGGGTTAAATAAAACAGAGTTGAATTTGTTCTGGGCTAGAACTTTGCTTTTAATATAATGCCAGGCTCACAGTGGCTGTCTTGCTGGGCAAGGCTTTGCTCTAAGGAGCAATCAAAATTTACAGGTGCTTCTGAGCACTGAATGAACTTGCCTTGATCACTTCCCGTAGAGTATTCATCGCCTGCTGTAGCTTCTTCCAGTGAAAGATGCTAATACTCGCTGCCATCTCAGCTTATATTAAGAAAAAGCATGCTGCTTTGCTTTTTCTCGTGCCGCAGCAAATGCGACTGACCAGCCAAAAGCTCTACGTGGTGGCAAGCAGCTGCCGCTTTACTGGCTGTTCCTAGCTGCCGCCGCCTCTGCCGCTCCTAGCGCACTGCGCTCGTCCCGTGCCGCCCGTTTCGGGTGTTGCTGTTGCCATTCCCTCTGTTCCTCTGGGACAGAAACACCATTCTTTCGCTGCCTGAATCTGACCCTGATGCTTGGGGGAGTAGGGGCTGGGGGCGGCTGTTCTAGCAGATGGTAAATACACGCGTGATAAGCAACAGGCAAAGGAGAACCAAGCAAGTGGTGGCTGGTGCCTTTAGCACACGAAGAGCTATGATGACCGCCGGTGCAGTGTGCAGGACCAGTTTCTGTGTCAGCAGCTTCGTAGTACTGTTGCAGTGACACACATACACATTGAAATGTTTGTTTTGTGTGTTGCATGTTTTCTTTATCGTAAGGCAATCTTACCGGGCCAATCTTTAGGAAACAAACGGTCAGCGCTGCAGTGACAGTGTGTTTTCCCCTTTGGCTTGCCCAGAGTTTCATGTGGTCAGCAGTAAACAGGGTCTTCTGGGAACAGGAACCGCGTCTCAGTTTTGCAACACACTTTTGTTACGTCTCACATCTCACAAGCACAAACATCAGCCGCCTTTGATGGCAGTCCACGGCCATATAGGGAGAATGGTCATATTTTCAAATCAAAGCAAGAAACTGTCTCACTTGTGAGGAGTATTTCTAGGTTGTCACTTAGGCGTGTGCTGGGGGAATCACGATGTCAGTGGGATCGTAAGCAAGTGCCCCTGTCGTTTTCTGCAGTCCTTTGGTATCTCCTTGTGTAAGTAATTCTTGTGTGGAAAATAGATGCTGGAATAGCTATTCTGTGCACCTCCTGTTCATGATGTCGTGGTTGTAGTCACTCAAAAATTATTAGGAATGCAGCACGCCCGAGCAGTTTAAAGACACCGGACTCTTAAGGCCATAGGAAGCACTGTCAATTAAGAAACTAAGGTTTGTTCTAAATTTTCCTAAGGACAGCCTGGCAGGGGAACGGCCTGAAGAACAGTGGGAATAAAAGATGCCTCAAAGCTACCTTCTCAGACCTCTCACCATCCCTGGGAAGCTGCACTGTCGGACCGCTGCTACGAACCTACGGCGTCGAATTGGAAACTGCAGGCAGGCAGTGTGTCCAGCCTGTGTGTAGCGTACCCGGTGCCTGTGCGCTCCAGCGTACGGTGAAATTACTTGCTCTGTCTTTCCCTCCCCCACATCGGTAAAACTGTGAAAGCAGTTACGTTTGCTACAGCTGGACAGGTGTTATTGAGCAAAGAAAACACTTGGCACATCAGATTTTTTTCAGTTTACGTTATTTTAATTTGCCTTGTCTATCTGTGTTTAGGAGACCTTGTAATTAAGATACAGCCTTTCGCCCGTGCTGACCTGTCCTTCAGAATGCTCTCCCAGATGCACAGGCTGCGTAGTGTACTTCTGCATATGGCTCTCATGTTGTGCCTGTTACTTTACAGTTGCCCAAGAAACCTTTAGCATGCTGACATGCAGTTTCTCAGGGCACTTAAATCCTCATAGAGTATCTTACCGTTCTCAGCAACTTTTATGAGAGAATTGATTGACAAATACCAGCGGGAAACTCCACTTTACTTTTCTTTCTGGTTCTTAAATAGTTCCCATTGCTGTAGTGTCTAACTGTCTCTTAGGTTTTTTACGTTCATTCTTTTGACTGTTAGTACACCAGGAAAAGAGTATTGTCCTGATTTTACAAAGAGCAAAGGTCCGTAGTTTTATAGGCTAAATTGAGTTTTTATACCTTGCAATTGGTGACGGCTCAGAGCCATCAAGTAGTAAAAATGAAGCGAAGATGGAGTTAGGCTTGGGTAATTCTGGGACTGAATAGCTTGCCAGTGGTTACAGAGGGGAGTCTGTGGTAAAGCAAGGAACTGAATATATGTCTCTGACAAACATCCTTTCTACTGAACCATCCTCCTCCTCATCGAAATGTTCCAGCCTTTATTGAACTGGCATCAGAGGTTTTACACCACTGAAGCTTTTCTGGCTGAAAATCAAGCATTGGGTAAAACTTTGTTGCTTACTGATGAATAAGACACTGAATAATGTTAGTGGTCTTGGGAATTCATAGCTCACTGTGCAAAATAACCAGAAATTGCAGCCGCATATCAAAATATTTAATTGTATTCAGACATTTGGACAAGTCCAGAAATAGCGTTCCCAGTTTGGCTCGTCTCTGGCACTTTGCCACCTCGTCACACAGGGTGCTTTTTGAGGGCTGCTACGCTCTGCTTATCAAAACAGGAAGGAAAAGATGTGATGCCAAAGAGGATGCAGATCTCCAGAAAGAATGAAAAATGAGATGCTGGCAGGAAGGGGGGGGTGGTAAGTGCTGAGGCTCATTTGTCTAGTCCGATACTGATCCTTGCTGTCTTCAGCCCATGTTCCTTTGCCAGCTTAGAAGCACTGATCTTACCTTTTCCTCTTTAGCTGTTGTAAATCTCAGGGCTTGGAAACATTCTGCCGTGGTCACCTTGGCTGACTCTTCCAATGCGCTCTCAGAAAGAGGCGGTTTCATTAATTCTCTGTACAAGCTTATTTACATTTCAACACAAAACCCAGGAATTCAGTTGCCATGCAGTAAAGGATGAATGATTTTTTCTAAAAATGTCCTGAAACAGGTATCAAGTCAAAGCCACCTGTCTTCCTCTTGGGACTGGGAAACTCTTCGTGAGTTGAATGAGTAAGAAGACCTGTAGCTATGCTTGGCTTCTGAGAGAGGCACTGGTATGTGTCTGGTCCTGGGCACGTGCTTTCCCTGATGCACAGCAGTGATGCGCGTGTAGACAGAGCAGCTTCAGAAAGGTGACTGTAGCTCCTTGGGAGTGTGTTGCTTCTAGCGAACACACTTGCTCTGATTTTTGCTGCTTCTATGTGTCACGGACGGAGCGAGAGCGCGCTTCACTCGTAAGAGAGAAGCAAAAAAAATAAACTTTATTGATAGAAACCAGTGAGTTAACAAAGTTCCGTGGTGAATGCAACAGTGGTTTAACAAGATTTGATGGCAAGGTACACTTGATTATTTACTGCATAGAGGACAGGTCAGACAAAACTGTCAGGGAGTCTCTCCTGTTGAGTCATGAGGTTCAGAAAGGACCCCCTTGCTTTCTAAACTCCTCCTCAGAAGAAGAGTCTAGGTGTGGCTGGATCCAATCCTGGTCCCAGACTTGATCAACGGTTTATGTCTACAGGATTATATATGCCCAATCAATCCTTTATATCACTTTCCTAAGATTTCAAAGTTTAGCATGCTATTAGTCACTTACTGAGGATCTGTTGTGGCAAGGAATCTCTCAACTTCGAGGGATAACCTTGAGAGACATCCCTACTCAAGGGGAGATCCTGGCGTGCAGCCCGCTGCCGTGCAGGAGAGCTCAAAGGGCTCTTGGGCTGCTCACTATTTATGGGAGTAAGATGATTAACTCAGTCATATTTACATACCAACTGCATATGTTTGTTTCTTCCAAATTTGGCTTGAGTCGGACATTGACCGGCACTGCGGTTAGGTGGACGCACTGCCATAAATTAGCCCTTGGCTGTTGCGTTGTTATCTGTCTCCCCCAAACGCACTTTGAGCTGGATGCATCCATCACGACCACCACTGGTGATTATCGCTTGAGCAGGGTTATGGAAAAGGTCGGGGCGGGGGGGGAGGAAGAAGCACACCACCACAGTATGACATCCTGAAATATGTAAAACACAAAAATGGAATATATGTGCTCTGGTGAGAGAGCGCTGGGGAGCTGTGATGAGTTATGTTTGTGGTCTGTATGTAGGAATTACATTGTCACCCCTGCCAGCTTTTAAAAGCTGAGATCAGTCCTGTTGAACAGAATCGGCTGACAATAAGCATAGCGTGATACGTTATGAAAGGAAATGTTGTGATTTAAGATGTTTGCATTTCATTATTTCGTTCGTGGATTTTAGGAATGTAAACAGTTACAGTACATAGGTATTTGTGGCAATCTAATGTTTAGGATAGGTTTGGTTAGCGAATACTGTACTGGGCTGCTATGTGAATCCATGCTGTCTGAGCCTGTCCTGGTTTCGGCTGGGATAGAGTTAATTTTCCTCCTAGTAGCTGGTATAGTGCTGTGTTTTGCATGTAGGATGAGAATCATGCTGATAACACGCTGATGGTTTAGTTGTTGCTAAGCAGTGCTTACGCTAAATCAAGGGCTTCTCGGCTCCTCATGCTCTGCTGACTGAGAAGGCTGGAGGTGCACAAGAAGCTGGGAGGGGGCACAGCCAGGGCAGCTGACCCAAACTGGCCTAGGGGCTACTCCATACCACAGGACATCATGCCCAGTATAGAAACTGGGGGAAAGCTGGCTGGGGGGCTGCTGCTCGGGGACTGGCTGGGTGTCGGTCAGTGGGTGGTGAGCAATTGCCTTGTGCATCACTTGCTTTGTATATTCTATTATTATTATATATTCTGTTGTTGTTATTATTATTACTACTACTACTTTATTGTATTTTATTTCAATTACTAAACTGTTCTTATCTCAACCCACGAGTTTTCTCACTTTTACTCTTCTGATTCTCTCCCCCATCCCACTGGGGGGTGAGCAAGCGGCTGCGTGGTGCTCGGTCGCCGGCTGGGGTTAAACCACGACAGAGTCATAATTATTATTTGGGTTTACAGTGGTCGTATTGTAGTTTCTTTTTAACTTAGAGAACAGTGCTTTATTAGCAGTAAGCTCCAAAGAAAAAACATTAGACAGAGAAATGGCTATTTATCATGTTATATAAGGTCTCCTTTTTATTTTGGGGGTTTTTTACTGTTAAATAATTCACCACCTGAGAAAACATCATACTTTTCCAAATAAATTTCTTTTCATGTAAACCTCTTCTTTCTGTAGCATAGCAGGCTGATATCTATTTTATAGTCCTAAATAATCTGCAACAGAATTCTTCAGATTACTCTTTTAAGCCTTGGGGCTGATGTGTGTTGTTTTACACCAACAGAGGCCTCTGACAAATATCTCCATCCACTTCAGCGGTGTCTCCCTTTGGAAGCTGCCTCTTATGGTCTTGATTTCAAGTCTGTTGAAACCAATGGGTGAGTTGACCCATTATTTTCAGCAAAATAGGAATCGCACTCTTTGCGAACAGCAAAATCTTTTTGAAGAATTCAAATGTTCTGAGCCTTCTGCCAAGAAGGCAGCCTTCTGCTGCTGCTTGTTTTCGCAGGGTTGGATCTAATGATGGTACGCACCCAGGATCCTTCCTGTATTTTGTAGAAACGTATTATTAACGGCTCATCTTGTGTAATGCTAATCATGCAAGCATCACATATGCTGCGTAATGACCAGAAGTTTAATTGATCCTAAATACTTCAGAAAGGATGTCACAAAATCATGAGTACACCTTATGTTACTTGACAGAAAATAATGTCAGGTGCTGTCGTAACAGTATGTGTCAGTTAATTGCAAGAATACCCAAATGATGCAACTCCAAAAGACTTTTTTAAATCAGGAGAAGAGTAACCTTTTTTCTTTTAACATGAAAAAAATTAAGGAAAATTGGTTGCCATTTGCAGGAAATAGTGGCAGTTTATTTTTAAAAAAATGAGGTTTTTATTCCTAAAGATAAGTGTTTTAGTTCAGGTGCAGTACCTGCTGGTAGCTGAAGAGTCACTGTTTGATTGCCGAGCGTGTCCCCTTCTGGGGGTCTGTAGGCCAGGCTCGGGTTTGATGCCCAGCACCTGACCTAGTGTCCCCGTCCAGGGTGTACGGACCTTTCGTAGACCAAGGAAAGACTGCCTTGTGTCACGGAGGATATGTAGTATACCTGAGAAATTTGGCCTGTAGAAGAGAACGTGAGCATAAGGCTGCTTGAAACGTGCCGTTTTGTTTGAGTTCTCTTTAGAAAAAGAAAAAATAAAATCGCTAAAGACAGAAAAATTACTCTCAGGAAAGACAGTTTCGGTCAAGTTCTCTTTCAAGGCAGACATACAAATTAAAAAGCATTAAGATTACAGTGTCTTCAAGATAAAACTGTTCTGCAGTGCTTGCCTTGTGCTATTCTAATTTAAAGTGTTTATAAGTTAAAACTCATTTTAAAATGTCTGTTTTCAAAGACTTTAAGCAAGTACCTTTCCCAGACAAAGATGTAAAAGGCAGTTGTGTTGGAGGCTGAACGTGGCAGCCGTACAAAAATGACTTCCAAAGATAAACTGGATATTGGAAAGCATCAGAAAACATACTGCCATGGTTAGCTTTTAGGTATAAGTGAACAAAGGAACTAACCAAGGAACTGCAGTGTAGGAAGGTTATACAGTATTTAAATCCCTTTGCATTGTAGATCCCTTCCATCTTCTGGAGTCAAACTGACATATGAAATGATAGCGTGAAGCGAAGAGCGTCAGCTTGAATTTTTGAGCATGTTACTGTGCTGTTAGTACAAGTTGGATTAGAATTCTTTGCTGTAGTGCCCAGAGATTTTGTTTCCTGGGAGGGAGTTGTTTCATGAGTTTCTTTGGGCTTTTTGGTTTTGGGGCTTTTTTTCCCCACTGTGGTCGAAGCCAGTTAATGAACAGCCAGATAACAACGGAGCAAGGCAGGTGTTGAGGCGGGGGCTGAAAGCCCATGGATGCTTCTGTGGAGAGCTCCTCGTATTGGGTACTTTTCAGGGAAAGATGCTGAAAATCTCTTTTGTTGTGCAGACCGTTGGCCTGTGAGCCATTTGCTCTCTGTAGATGTGTCAGAGCGCAGGGCACACTTGCTACCGTGGTGGTTCTTTATGGCCACAATTGGTCTTGTGGGTGCAAAGACTAAGGTGATGTCGCCCATGAAGAGGAGCTACTTACGCAGAGCTGAATCATCCTGCCGTCATGTCTAGCAGCTGGTTCACGGGGAACGGCAGCTTAGCTTTCATGCAGTTACCAGTGTAGAAAGTTTTGTAGGGAAAGAAGTCTGGGCTGTGGTGCTGGCAGCTTATGATTCAAAAGCAGCTGCTAATGCAACAGAGGGTTGCTCCACTTTGCTTACCGTTTCCCCTTTCTGTCTTTGAAGCAGAAGCACGTGCTTCCCATGCCGCTTATCGCAATACCTGGTCCCCCCATGCCTCCCACCAGCTGCCAACATCTCCCCCTTGCCGTCTTTACAGCTTCTACCCGTCGTTAACGCGCAGATCCGCTAGCTGCAGCTGCTGCGGCGGGGTGTGCAGTGGGCGTCAGGCTGGCCGCCCGTGCCCAGCCTGCAGGCTGCCGCTGGTCCCGAGCATCTCGGCTCCCTGCCTCTCCGGGAGGGCAGGTCCAGGGAAAGTAAACACGGGGCAGACTTTGAGGGTTGGGTGGAGCATTGACTCGCCCTCCCCTTATTGCTGATCAGCTTCTCTGTATGGATGGATGATTTCTTTGAAGAAGCCAGGGGATTGCCAAGCACTGTCTCCCGCTCGGCTTGAATCTTAAGGGAATAGCTGACATTTGAAGGAAGACTGTTGAAGGAGACACATCTGTTGCCAGGCAGAGCTGACATAATCCCTTTCAGCGGTTTGACAGTAATCCCTTGAAAACGAATAGATGGTCAGTTCCAGCTTGATTATTCTGAGGTTGGCTGTCTTTAAGATGTTTGCGTGATTGGCCTTAGGTTTCGCCATGCTCTATGCAGTGGAAGGAGCTGGGGGTGGGAGCGATTCCTCTGGTTTCACACTCTCCCTGGGGCCTTTGCGATTTCCCCCTCCCTCCACGTTAGGCCCTGCAACGGGGGATCAGACAGGGTGACCAATGCACGTAGCGCTGGAGTAGAGTTATATTGCTAATTCAGTGAAAAGGCTGCTCTGCTGACCTTATTCAATACTGCGTGTAGCAGAGCTCTTACCTACAGTAGGTCCGTTTCATTAACAGATTAAATCCTTGGATAGCATTTAATAATATGTTGAGCTTCAGGTAGTGATTTCCATCACGGGTTCATATTTTAAATGGTCAAAAATCTGATGGCAGATCATTGTGAATCAGTTGCCATCTATAATAAGACTCCAGGCGCTGACTCGTGTTGTGTGCTGGTAGCTGACTAGTGCCGCCGTCCTCCTGAGATGGCTCCAGGCAAGCCGTGATGGGGAGCCCTAATATATTCACAGCTGGCTAAATTGCTTATGTTTGTGACTGCTTGGTGCTTGAAAAACTTCACTCTCACGGCAAATAGGAAGCATCTTCAGGGAATGCCGTGATTTAAAACTGAGTCTTGCTTCATCCATTAGAAAAGTTAATTTTTTAGCCGTTACTGCAGGATGAAGCACATCAGGCGGTTCTGTTCCTGACGTGGCTGCGTTCGTGACTCCACAGACAGTTTTAGAGCCTTTGTGGCTCGCTGGTGGGAAAAGAGAAAAGGCTGTAATCCGGTCAGTTCAAACAATAATTCAACTCTCAGTTGCGTTCAGGTGCAACTTTGGAAAGGTTTTAACAGCAGCAGAGAGTTGCTGCAGCAAGGAGGGGCTGCATGCTGCCTTATTGAAGCAGTTGGGAGGTTAGGAGATCTGAAAATACTAGGAACGTCACAGTAGACAGAGAATGAATTCCACTTCACTTTTCAGCTGCCGGAGAGGCTGGGAGGATTTCATCTGGGAAACCTGCTGTTTGGAGGCTAATACGGAAGGTGGAAATGTAGCGCCCAGTGCAGCTGGGAGGAGAAGGATATTGTCTTAATTTCAGTCTGTCTGCTTCTTAGTCTAAAAGTTCCATTTCCTGGCACTGAAGTAAATTAAAATTTGCAAGTCTTGTGTTTGCGTACTTGAAAAAGGGGCTAAGTTGAAACATGTCGCTCCTGAATGGAGGAGGGCAGGGAAGTGGTGAGATGTATGCCAAGATGTAGGTAAAGGTGTGAAGGGTAAGGGAGTAAAAAAAGCAAACAGAAGACTGTGCTGTGCAATTACGAGCTCTTTTAAGGAATTGAAATGAAAAGCGTCAGCAGAACCAGAAGGGATAACAAGGCTACCAAAGCTGTAGAGACATAGTAAGACTTGCATCAGCAGTGTATATCTTATTTAGCAGTAGCAACTTGTATGGTTGTGTTTGACTACCTCATTGCACTTAGCAAACCTCATAATGAATGAAGACTGGGGAAATTTAGCAGGTACTTAAAACTGAGTATTTTTTTGCTTCTGTTTTGACACTGGAACTTCTTGTCTTTATTAAACAAAGCCCCTTGCCTGCATGTTCCACTGTGAAGCACCACAGTTATGAACTGTGATTTTTTTAATCCAGGAAGAGGAAATCCTAATTTAAGTAATTGATTTTATTTATTGATAAAATATAAAAAATAAAAATTAAGTAATTGATAGGCTGTAATTAAACCTGGAATGGATTTTGTTCACTCAAAGGTGTGCTCTGTTTTTTCCATATACTTGTCACACTCCTTATCTAAAAATGATAAATTGTATATTTCTTTCTGAACCATGTATTTCTTTCTGAATATGTATTCATCAGGGTTTTTTGACTTGCATTCCGTACATCTTGATACAAATAAAAAGTCCATTGCATCAGTATTTTTAGAGTGTCATTAGTTATTTAGAACTAACTTTAAGATGGCACATTCATGTTCTAAACTATTCAGTTAGTTTCAAAGAGTGTAGCTAGAGACTGTAATGAATTGCTCATCAGAGATTTAGGCGTAGTAGAGCTGATCCTTCCACTTCTACTGCTTAGTCACAGCTTGGAAGAGAAATGCAATTTTTCTGTCTTCTTACACTTGTAGTCAGCTTCTCTGTTTTGAATTAATTGACTATTGAACTGAATTAGTGGATCTCTCTATTTTACAGGTGCAGAAGGATTACTGTACAGAAGGATTGCTGTTAAAAAAATTGGCTAAGTGCATCAGCTGTAGCTGATTTGTAGCCAAAGACTTCCGTAGATCAATGGCTTTCTTTTTCTTGTAAAACCTGAAGAGCAATCCACATGATTAAAAAATTTATTTAAATTTTGTTCTTTTAATGGCTGACTTGAAATCTTGGCATGGCTTGTCATAATTTCAGATGTTATTTTAAAAAGAAAAATATTTTATTAAATATCCTGGGAGTTGGTTTTCAGATGGTCATGTGCACACACCCTCTCCAAATACAGTGCGTGATAGGGGTGTGCAGCTTTTTATTCCCCGTGGAGGCTGGTAGTTATTTGTTTCATTAGTCAGCGTCAGCCCAAAAGCATGTTTGCTGCTGCTGAGTGGAAGGCCTTGAGTGGTCTCAGCTCCAGAGGTGTCCGGGTCAGATTGCAGAGGTTTGGGTGGCTGATCCAGTTATTGGCTTGTTTGGGGTGCCTAAACTGGGGCGTGGGTTCTCTGTTCCAAGGTCAGCACAAACAGCCCAGAACCCTGGGCTATTTGCTGGGGTGACTGAGCAACAGGGCATGATTTCACACGGGGGCCGACGGGCCCTAGTGACTTGCTGAAAGGGGCAGGCGTACTCCCAGCCTGGTGCTGTCCTCTGTTTTCTGGTGTCTGCTCTGGAGCTTGTCTGAGACCCCCTCGGAGATTAGGTCCAGGTCATTAAGCCAGCAGAAAACAAACCAGAAGACAAAGTGAAAAAGTCTTCCAACCTTTCAGCAAGCTGAACCAGCTAACAGGGCTGGATGAAGGGAAGAAGTGGAGCCTCGCTGTTTGGGGGCAGCACACCATAGCATGAAACCCCCCCTCCGTCAGCTCAATGAGAATTGCAGCTATATTGCGTTTCAGAGGATTGCAAGAATAAATGTATTAAGGATGATGATGTAGGGTAGAGGCTTTAAAAGAGAAGAAACAAAGCAGTGTGAGCTGCAAGATGCAGTCAGCCGTGTACTGGCTAGAGCCTGGTACTGCCCTCTGAGCACCCATAACCACTGTCAGACACGCGTGATGATGCCACGGCTTTCTAGTGAGGCTCCTCCGACAGCAGTGGCACGTGTATTTTTCGCCATGTAAAGCCAGCATGGGGGCTGGATTCATCCCTTGTGCAAAAGGAGGAATGAATGTCTCTGTGCCTAGCAGCGCACTCGGTGGCTCTTTTTGGGAGGTGCTGTTTCGTAGGGGCGCCGAGTGCTGCGGTGAGGTCCGAGGCCGCTCCGTCAGGACGACGCGGGTTCCTCCTGCTGCTCTTTCTCACGGTCAGGAAGGCATTGCTTACATCTCGCCACGGTGACTCAGGGGGTGTTTGAGAGCCAGCAGGTGGAAGATCTTTGTAAACTGTAATGCCAGTGGTACAGTATGGCGGGGAGCTCCGACCTTGACAGAAAGAAGCCTATGGTATGGATGTAGTGTGTGGTAATTCATTCTCCCTTCAGGTATGCTTAGTGGAGTTGGCCTGTTGTAAGCGGAGACTGAAACTTTTTTTGAATTGATCAGAATAATGCTGCACAGCAAAGGAGGGTGCAGAGGTCTGAGGCAGAGGAAAACGTCCAATGGAACAGTATAGGAAAATGTTGCCTGCAGTTCTTTGAAAACGCTGCTGTACTGAGCTACCCAGCACTAGTGGGAATCAGGGTCCTGTCTCGTGGCCGACTATGAAGACTGTTCTAACTTGGACTAGAAAGCTGTTTTTACTTCATCTGCCAGGGTTTTTGTTTGTTTGCTCTGAGGTGCAGGGGTTCTGGTAGAGGAGACGGCATCGCTGCAAACCTTTTCGTTAGGTTTGGCTACAGGCAGGAGAGGAGGAGCACTGCCAGGGTTTACATACTGTCATGGTGCGGTGCGTCAATCAAGCAAACTTGATGCAGTTGCTGCAAAGAATGTCCAAGACAGCGTGCCTTGCGAACTTCATAGTTGGTTTCTGCTGAACAACATGTTTCCCAGACATCTGGCTAGCAAATGCTGTATTTCTCAGGATACAGCCCTAGTGCTAATCTTTAGATTACTTTAAAATGAGTTCTAGCAATCGTGTCCAAAATTAGGGTTGTGTTCCACCTGAGCCGAAGTGTTACAAGGCAGTTCTCTTTCAACTGAGCTGTTCTGTTCAAGTCCAGTTCAAGACCTAATGTGAAAATCAGCTGCCCATTTCTCTCTTGCTTTGTTACTTTTCATCCACCACAATATCGTAATGCTGGCTTAGTGTCCCTTCTGAAATAACTCTTGCAGACGGAACTCTCCTAATTATATTTTTTCTTTTTATTTGAGAAAGTAAATGCTACAATCAATCAAATCATTTAGTTCTTTTAAGCTGTTGTATAATATGTTGAGGCTGCAGATTTAATATATTTAAATAAAAAGCTAGCCAACGTGGAAGGTTTTGTACTGGCACAAACCAGGAATTATTCTTCCTCCAAGAGCGATTATAAGTGGCCCCAACCCTTACTTTTTCCTTTGCAAGGGGAAGTCCAAATAGGATGCGATGTAAAAAAAAAAAAAAAAAAAAAAAAAAGTTTGTAATCTCTGGTGACTAAACTTGCCCAGGCTTCTTTTCCACGCCTCTTCCACTCACTTGACGTCATACTATTTTTGTCCCTTTCTAGCTCATTGACACAATTGCCTCAGAAATCGGAGAACTGAAACAGGAGATGGTACAGACAGATCTCACAGTGGAAGATGAATCTGCTGATTTGCGAAGGTGATTAAAATGTTTATTTTCATAGTTCCTGGAGGTGTACCGTAACAGCAATGTTTTCATTGTGCTTTCTTCTTGGGTGGCTTATGTCCTAGCGCTTTTCATCCTAGCAACATAGGGGGTGTCGGTAATCTTGCTCTTGATGCAAGGAATTTGCCTTTGCGCAGGAGGAGCGCCCAGAGATTCAGTTGTTCTGTGTATTTGCCTTAATACTTCTAAAAGTAACTGAACTTCACTTCTACTTCCTTGTTACAAACCTCGGATACTGATGAATGTCTAAAGCAGGAAACTACTGCTATTATTCCCATTGTCTATGGCAATGAGCTTTGCTTTCACGCTGTAAAGACTAAAAATGTCCACTGCTTCAAGTGGCTCTGTGAAGATTCAATATACAATAACATGATTTATTTATGTTCTTAGGTTAGGAAGTAAAGTATTGACTGTTACGAGCTGACACTTTTGTGGGTTATGTGTTTAAGTTCATTTATATATATCTTGCACGTTAAAAAAAAAAAAAAAGTTAAGTAGATGGGGGAATTTCCTTAACCTTAAAATGATTTGAGATGCATATTACAGTGCAGATAAAAATTCTGGCTTTTTAAAATAGATCATGCCATGTACATGTGGACTGTGGAAATTTGTAATGTTAAACTTGTACCTTTAAGTGGGCATAGTGGGACCCCAGCATTTTGGCTTTGCTATGGCTGTTGTGCTTGGTTGGTAATGTCTGTTAAATTGACATCTGGAGGATGTTCAACATTTTAAGCACTGTGTTAACAAAAGAACACATTTTTGTACTTAGTGTTGAAATATTTGTTGCAAGAGGAAAGCAAAAAATGCAGGCGTTCTGTTTTATCTGACTGCACAGTCTGGGCCAGCTCCGGGGCTGGTGGGCTTTGTTCTTCAAGGCGGTGAGTTAACGAAGTGGTAATAGGTTGGTTTTTACAATTACATCCATGGTTTTTAGCTTTTTTTTTTTTTCTTTCTATAAATACTTTTGAAATGTGCTAAAACTTACTTCAGTATCTATTTAAATTATTTAAATAAAACTTTGAGCAGCATCTTTGTTGCCCAAGTGGTAAAGAACATAAGACAGCTGAACTAATTAAAGTCCTCAGCTATGTCCCTGGTTGCACATTATTCAAGTTTTAAAGCTTTTGAAAGCACAGTTCTTTTACAGGGGCAGAAAGGATACTTTCTCCATTTCGGTGGACTCGGCTAATTAATTTCAATGATCATTAGCTAGTTTTCAGTTAAGAAAAGGCTTCTTGTATCTTTGAATACACTGTATGCATGAAAGACTAAGATCTACTAGTTCTAAAATCTTGGTGGATACACTTAGCTGGAAACAGTCAATTAAACCTCCCCGTTTTACAGATCCAGAAGATTTTTTTTTTACTGATTTTTTTTTTTTTTGTGGATTTTTTCAAACTGAATTTGTTAATTTTGAGAGCAAAATATATTTTAAAAATATGGAAGTAAAGCTAACATAAAAAGTCAGTAATGCCATTTCCATGACTACTTAACTGAATTCAATTTCATATTGAAATAATAGCCATCCAATAAAAAAAGGAATTTGTTCTTTTCTGTCACTTTTAAGGTGATAAATGTAAAATATGAAATCTGAATAAATGAATTAAGGTCAATTTTTGTATGACTACATCATTCTGAACTGCGTGCTTCTATGTAAGGAAGAAGTTGTATCAAAGTTGGTATAAATTATATAATTAGTTGTGCACTGATACCTTTTGTTTATATAGAACTACAGAGCAAGATTACAGTAATTTCAACTAAGGGTTTCCGGAGTTCTTATTTAAACTAGACTCCCCACAAAGATGTGCTTACTATCATAACTTTATTTCTTTGTAGTTAATTTAAAACTTTGTAATTCATGTCCGTTGCTTTTATTATTGTGTGTTCTGCTGTTCAGAAGTTGGTATCTTGGTGTGGCATTTGGATTAGCATCTAGAGAAATTTGAGCTAAAAGGAACGTCTATTTTCCATGCTCGTTTTTCACCTTAATTTATATCCGCACGCACCCAGAACAGTTTTAGAAAGGCAGCGGTTGCAAGACCTCTCAACTGTACGGAGAAAAATAAGTACCTGAAATCGTGTGTCTGCAACTTTGTGGTGTGTGGGTTTTGTTTGGTTGGTTTTGTTGTTGTGTTTGGGGTTCTTTTTGTGGTTATGTGGTGACTTTCAGAATTACACTCCTCTCCCCAGTTATATTTTGGACTTGTCTCCCCTTTTTACATCTGTGGCCCAAGTAATATTGAGAACGATTCAAGTAACTGGGCCTACAGCTTTGGCTTGTAAGCATGTAACAGCCAAACAAAAAAGAGGCTTGTAAAAAATGTTGTTTTAAGTGGGACGCTCACGTTGTGTGTTTCAGCGTTCCACGGTGTTTGACGCCTGGACTTTTTCCCAGCACAGACACATATCTCAGTAATCCAAATGAGCGGAGTTGTCAGAAAGGGGCATAAATGGGATAAATTTCTGACCTGTGCTGTACTGGTGACCTTTGAAAGGGTAACTGGAGAGCTTCTGCGTGCGATGGCAGCCCAGGTCCACGTAGGGTGGGGGAGCACACCCGACGTGGCTGGTGGCATCCAGGTGGTCTCTTAGGAGGCGCTCAGTCTCCCTCGAGGGCCCTAGGACCCCTGCATGTCTGTTGTCTTTGTGAATGACAGTGAGGGGAAAAGCTTGCTGCTGTCCCTCTGCGGGGAAGGCTGTAAAGCCCCAGCCTTCCTGGAGCCTTCGGTGCCGCTGAAATGATTCAGGGATGCTTTGCTGGTGGTGGCAGCTGCTGCAGCTCATTCCCTTCCTGCTCTGTTACCATGACAGAAAGAAGGGCAGAACGTTGCTCTTTCCCCCTCATGTTTTGCACTGGACAGCCCTCGTGCCTGTGCCTTCTACATTTTTCCACAGCAGTTATTAACTGAAGTGGAGCTGTCTTCTGTGCTTCGCATGGTGAATTGCTTCTGTTACTGTTGACAGGTAGGCAAGTATCCAGCAACCTTTTCCCCAGCAGCTTTGTCCTGTCCCTTCAGCTGTAATGGGGTGGAGAAGAGACAGTCCAGCTGCTGAGGAGTGGAGGTAATGTTCAGCAGAGGCTTTATGCCCGCTCCCAGCTGGTGCTCGATATGACTGTATAGGCTAGGCTGGTGCGATTAGGGCCTGGTAGATTGCAGGATTTACAGAAATCCAGGCATTTTTGCAGTGGGGAGTCAAACTGGGTTAACTGTGGGGAGCCTTTGGTGGGACTGGAGCAAGGTTCACGCTCATCTGCAGTTTTAGGAAGATTCACTTTACCTGCCTGTTGCTGTTCTCTTTGCCCTTGTGACTGGGAAAGAAACAAGGAATATTCCTTACTGCTGAGTAACGGTGGAGTGGGACAACGATGAATCTGGACACACAGGTGTGTTTTGCAAACCTTTGCACTGTGGCAAAGAGTTGGTAGCAAGGCTTGTTAAGTTGCATCACTGGGGAGATGCTGAGCATCCTACTGCCATGGGCAAAGAGCAGACCTCCTCTTCTCTCTCTCTCTCCCTCCCCCTGGGTAACATGATCACGGTGTGCAAGTACCCTAAAACCAGAGGCGAAAAAACCAGAGGCCAATCCAGGCAAAAAATGGAGTGAGGAAACGTGGACACGTTCAAGTGCAAGTTAGTCCTTATCTTCATTATAGTACCAAACCTGGTCTCTCGCTATGACCTTCCTCCTGGCTAGTGAGTGCATGTGGGACGATAGGCTAAACCCAGGGTTACTCTTTTATTTGGGCTGATAACCAGCCTTCTCCACAGTGTGGGAGCAGACTGAATCCCTCAAATGCTGATGGTCATCTAGGTCCTTCCTACAACTCCTCTCATGCCCTCAGAAAGGCGGGTAAGTTCTTCCACAGAGGGGTGGGTGTGTGCGTGTGGGTGTGTAAATCCTACAGCAGCTGGCTTAGTTTAATTCAACACAGCAAACCCATGGAACAGCGTTGGTCATTCTGTTAGGACGTGCATGCAAGCTGGATGCACCTTTGCTGTGTACGTAATTCCAAAGAGAGGAAAGTCCATTCCTCAGGCCAGCGTTTGTCAGTGCAGGAGGTTGGGGAGGTTGGCGGTAGTTTCAGAGAGCGGATAGGCTCGTTGTCCCAAGTCCCACAAAAAAATGGGAGAAATGTTGGAAGTTTAGGTTCTACAAGGTTAGATCAAGAGGCATAGGTAGGATTTGAGAGACTAAAAGAAAATTGCTGAGGCGAGCGCGAGGGCAGGAGCATTTGCTTCGTAGATGTGTGATCGAGGTGTATGTTACAGCCCTGTGGGTATGAGAGAGAGGATCATCCTGGCTGCAGGCTTCAACCTGTTCCGTCTCCTTTTTACTGTGAGCTGCGTAACCAGGATGCAGCACAGCATTGTTTGTCTTTGCAGTTACCTCTGTTTACTTCCCATGTGCTTATGGTTTTTCTCAAATCTAAGGAAACTTGCATGAATCGTGTATTTTCTTTTATTCATTGTGAGTTGCATTGAAATTCCTCTCCCACTGGAGAGGAGCCAGTGTAGTACCCCTGCATTAAAATAGACCATCCATGGAGGTTGATTTGTGTTTCGATTTTGAGTTTAATGTGACCTAGTCAGATTGTCTTTTATTGGGAGTCATGGGGAAGGGAGAGGAGAGGAGAAAAAAAAAAAAAAAAAACAAAAAAAAACCCACCAAATGCCCAAAAAGTAAAGCCAGGAGAGAGATTTAATTGTTGCATAATATACAGCATGTTTTGCTAGCATTTAGGTTACAGCGACTTCTTATTCTGTACACTTGAATTAATCAGGTGATCATGAGGAATTCACATGGTTCTTCTTTCCATGCTGTTGTTTCCAAAGAATTACGCACGCATCCCAGTCCCAAATAACTTTACAGTCTCAGGTGTGACAAATTTCAAGAACTCACATGTGTCAGTGTTTGACGGTATGTGTAGTGCCTGGATCATTAATTAAAATAATTTTAAGAATAAAAAGAAACTCAGACTGTGATGCTCAGTAGTGCTAGACCATTGCAAATAGGCTGTCAGAACAGACCAGCGGACTTTGGACTGCGTTCACCTCCTGGACCTTGGGAAGTGGCTTCTCGTAGGTTGTACGTGGTTTGCCAGATGTGGGTTTTCCAAGCTGTGGTCTTGCCAGAGTCCACCAGGTCTGATCGTTCTCTCTGCCTCTTTCTTTATTATTTGGATAGGAAATTTTTTTGAAGTGTTGTTTGTTCCTAGTTTACCTTCCTGCGGATTATGATAACATACTAGTACTGACCTAGCTGAGGTGGATCGGGGTCATTTGGAGTGGTAGTGTTTAGGAGTGGCAGAAAGTCTCATCATGATCAGATACTCGCGGTCTTTAGCTTACAGTCTTTGGTTTCCGAGGGGGCGGAAGGCGCCGCAGCGCAGGGGTGCGTGTCCGTCTGGGTCGGTGAGGTGTGGGCTCACACACGGCGTTCCTCCTCGGACCTCGGCACGTGGGAGGGATTGTGCATATAAGTACCTGGAGGTTCCAAAAACCCGACAGCTCCCTATTCAAATTAATCTTCTGATTTATAATGTTTTGGGTGTGTTTGACAACATTAAGCCAGCCATACCGAAGAAGAACACTGTGACCCGATGTACGTGTGGAAACTCTTGCTAGCTTCAGGTTGTTTCACGGTAGCAGGCAGTGCCAGTCCTTACAGCTGATACCAGTCACGCACCTTCTTTTGCATGTGATGTAACTTTTGTAGGCAAAAAAAAAATTTCCCTCTCGGACATGTTCCCTCTGCAACATGTGTAGTTTCCACTCTTGACCAAGGAATGGAAATAAGTTATATCTAGTTAAGCCTGCAGCCAGCGTCGGGGTATAACTCGCACTTTGCCACAGCTGTCTTTGGTTCGTAACATTGCTAACTGGCTCTGAAGGGGGGTGGAAAGTTTCTGAGCAATATTTACTGGAGCTACAGCTCATGAAAACACTTTTGCGATTCACGATTTGACTTTTGTGGAGGTTCATACGTTACAACACTAGGTTGCGCTGGGACTGTGGTTGAAAGGGGAACCCAGGGTTCCTGTCGTGGCGGTTGCAGAGCCCTGTCAGAACTGATGTAAACGCCGCTTCCCTTCTGCACACAACGTGTTTCTGCGTATTTTGTGCCCCTTGAAGGCACGTTGGCTGTTACTAACAGCTTTTGACGCTCAGGGAGGGAGGATCGTCTGCATTTTAGATGCCTCGTGAATCTAAAAGGCATCATATCATAACTAAGCAAACAGAGAAAGAGGACAAAAAGGGAGAGGCACACAGGTCACACAGGTGATCTGGTAGTGATGATTGATCCAGGTAATGAAAAGTGTGAGTGGTTGTGCCTGTTCTTTTCTGATCATGCAGTGAATATTCTCTACCCATTTACTTTCCTTTCTAGCCCTGTCCAGAGGTGCTGCAAGTTACTGACCAAAGCTGGAAAAAAGCAGTTTGGTTGTTTGGGGTTTTTTGTTGGTTAGTTGGTGGGTTTTGTTTTGAGGTTGGGGGGGGGGGGGGGCGATTTTTGTTTAAGTATTCAGTGCTCCTGTGCTTGAGAAGCTTCTACCCACTTGCTCTGGGTACAGCCGCTAGCATAACGAAGGTGGTAAATGCTGTTAACGATGCTTACTGCCTGTCCAAAACACGAAGTTCAGATGAGCTGTGAGACAGTCTGCAGTGGGGAAATGCAGCTGAGGGCCTCTTCTGCCGCCAGAAAAGGTCTGCAGGCAGCATGCAGCCTCTGTGCCTGACATCTTCGCGGTCAGATCTTGAGCTTGCAGGGCGTTTTTTGTCTATGCTCAAATACTGTCATCAGGACGCTGTTACCAGAGTAACTGTTCTGTGGTGATTTCTAGCACTGGAAGAATCACAGGGTGTACTTCTAGCTCAAAAATGAGGAATTTGAACCAGCAACACGTGCAGTCGTACTGGGTGTTCTGTATTATATGAATGATGGCGAAGCTTTGCATAACAAAAGCAGCTCTCAAAGTATTCCGTTTATTTGGATTTTTAATGCATAACAAGTATCTGTAGCCACCAAGAGCTATACTTCAGTACTGAATTTAGCAGTAACTTGAGGTGCCCTGCCCCAAATAAATTTTAACCTTACATTAGTTTGCCACATTCACACTTATCTTAGCCTTTATTCCTCAGAAAGGAGTTGATCCAGAGCCAAAGGAATTAGGAGCGTAAATATACAATTCTTTACTTGCTTCTGATCCTGGGAAGTGTAGTACTAATACGTGAGGTAAGGACCTTTCATGGCAAAATGGCAAAAATATAAATATTTAGAGAATTTGGAGCATGGACCGTAAAAAATTTACTACCGCTTAGGACGATTTCTTAGTGAAACTGTGCCTTAGGGAGGGTTTTTTGGAGGATTTAACCTTTTTTTTTTTTCTTCTTTTTTCTTTCTTCTTTTTCTCTTTTCCTGACTGAGGTTTCTGACCACTCGTTAGCAGAGGGGACCACAGATGGGTACGCAGCTGCGAAGATGACAGGGCTGGTGGAGCAGAGACAGTGGTCTGGGGATAAGATGAAGTGATGCTAGTTTGTGGGTTCTGTTGTGGCAATAATCCGTACAAGCAAGCAGAAGAAAGTGCTTGCGTTTGGTGCAGTGATGGCCAACAGGTAGCGGGTTGCTCCATTGCCAGAGCATTGAAGAGATTTTTCTGGCAGGCAGGACAGAGGAAGATTTCTGTGGGTTGCAGCTTTTGCAGTCTATCTGGGAATAAAAATATCTGAATTGCATAAATACCTTTGAAGAGAAGTTTTTCCAAATGTGAACATAACAAAGAAAGGAGGTGAAATGTTCTAGCAGTCACGTATGCATATACACCTGTATCTGAAGTGATTGCCAAATTTCAACGAGCTAACAGAAGAATGCTAAGGCTTATCTTAAAGGTAGCTGTTAAATTGAGGACAAGTTAAAGAAAGAAATCTTACGGATAAGAGAATTTTTGTGTATACTAATTATAGTAATTCTCAGTAGAAGAAATACCAGTCCAAGATGCCAGCAGTGCCTTTAGCTTTGCGATAACTCTGCTGAACTGCATGATTATTTACAGGAGATTAGCACGTCTAATTTATTTTTTTTTAATTTTTCACAGTCTAGTAAAGGACATGGATAATGTCCCTCCTGAGAAAAATGATGTAAAAGGCTGCCCCCGGGACTCTGGATATGACAGCCTATCCAACAAGCTAAGCATATTGGACAAGCTCCTCCATACTCACCCTGTGTGGCTGCAGCTTGGTCTGAATGATGCTGAAGCCATGGAAATTCTGCAGGCCCAGCCTCCTGGGGTAAGAAGTTGTATTTCAATTTATTTGATGAACGTATTAGCTGTAAAAAAAAGTCAACCAAACAAAAAAAACAACCACCCCCAAACAAACAAAAATGCAAAAAACCCCCCACCAACACCCCACCACCATTTCTGCTGTGCTTTGGATGATCCAAGTGAGGGCTTCCTGAGCGCTTGGCAGCTGGACCAGTTGGAGTGTGACCCATTACCTGGGCTGATACACTGGGGGACTAGTTTGGGGTCCTCTGGAGCTGATAACTAGACTGCTGCAATTACAGCTCCGAAGCTGGACCTTGCTAACCAGGGTTGTACGTAACAGCATAACGAGAAAGCAGTAGATAAAGGAGAAATTGCAGCATTTTATCTTTCACTGGTGCCTGCATTAAACTTGCTGTGATGGAAACCAGGCCCTCTCTGCTTGGATGAGGCTGATGGCATGTTTCTAGTGCTGCCCGCATGCTGGTGCGGAAGGATTGCATGAATGGGCTGGTGGGACACAGGAGCACTCCACCATCAGTCTCCTCCAGACTCTGCAGCTTCACTCAAGGCTTGGGATTTGCTGTGTGTGAAACTGGAGAGCTTGGAGAAGGGCATAATGGACTTGGTGTCATCTGTCTGTGTTACACAAGGATGAGATGCTTTTCTAAATGTTCTGCTGCCGTTTTACACCAGGCTGTGGGACCTGATACAGTAGTGACCGAGTAAAATTCTGAGACGTTTTATATAGATCAGAGATCATGAAATTGTTGTGGTTCCTTTTGTCTGTGATCTGTCTCTGTTAAGGCATGTGATGTGATAAAACCATGTTCTTTTGCCTTCTCCACAACAGATATTTCTGGTCAGGAAATCTGCGAGATTGCAGAAGAAGGTCATCTCTCTGCGTCTGCCCGGTGACTGTGGGTCCTGCCTAAAGGAATTTGCAATAAAAGAAAGCACTTACAGTACGTTGAGAGTTACATACTTTTCAGCTATTTGTCACCCTGCACGAGCCAGGAGCACTCTGCATTGGGTTTCCACAGCAGAAGGTACCCAAAGTCATGCAAATAGTGTCACAGACCGCCTACAGTGCTCTTTGCGAGTGGGTCAGGCGTATCCTGGAGAAGGGAAGATATGCAGAAATGCTGAAGTCTGTGCTGGATACAGCTGGAATATCTCTTTTATGTACCTTGCTGAGTCCAGGATTCATTGATTATTATGGGTGGTGATCCTTTTCTGTGGAAACACAGTCTATGATCCTGTCTGCTCTCAATGAAATGTCCTTGCATTTCCTTGTACTCAGGGGACTATTCTTGGATGCACCTCTGTCAAGAGCTCTTTCTATCTACAAATTTCAGTGTGGATTGTTTGGGTTTTGGTTTGTTTGGTTTTGGTTTTTTGTAATGTAATAACTAGGTGGGTTTTAACCCTTTTGAACTGTTTCTGATGCATGATCAATGATCTTTGGTTTTTAATTCCAACTATATTTGTCCCCTGTTTTCTCATAGAAATAAGCAAATGTTAAGAGTTCCAGTCAGTTTCAAAACAATACTACCCTCCTCTCTTTAGAGGGAGGGTGTGAAAAATATATGTTTGAGATATAGGGATGAAAAAAGGAAGCTGCACCTGGTGAGCGTATGTGGTGCAGAAACTGCAAGTGGAGCAAATGGTTCATTTTAACAAGAAGAAAGTGAAAACTGGAGAAAATCGGCAACAATTTCAGTTAAACTTCCCTGAAGCAGAGGGCCTTGGTTAACTTCTGTTTCTGTTACTAAACTGAGATAATTTTAGTTGAGTTTTTCCTTTTTACCGCTCCCTTCCCCACCCCCAGCAACAAAATGTTAATTCTGCATGTCTGGTTTTGGTTCCAGTTACAAACAAGGCATGGCAAAGAGAAGAGAAAGCTATCAATTTTTTTTTTTTTTTTTTTTTTCTGTTTTGGTTTTTTCAGCCACAGAGTCATCTCTCTCACATAAGTGAATTAATATTTGTAGAAGGCTGCTTGACTGGCAGTAATACAGGTGTATTTAATCTGTGTGATCTAAGGCCGTGTTTGTAGGCTTGTTATACTAATGAATTCCCTCTCTCCCATCTAGAAAATAAAATAATAATATATTGTCTTTCATGAACGAAATTTTACCACAAGGGGGAAGTATCTGCTGATGTTTTTACTCACCAGTCACAGCTGAGGTTTTAATTGTAGTCAGGGATCTGAACAGCCATCTCCTCTTAGCCTGCCCCAGATCACCTGTGTGCTTAATGTCTGCATTGTTAGTGTCTCTCTTGAAGAAATCCCTTTTTCCAGGCACATAAATGACCAGGTTGACCTGTCCTTCAGTGTAAAGGCTGGATAAAAGATCAGTACCTGACTTAAGTTTTCCTCTGGTTCACGTGCAGCCTTTATAGTCGGTAGCACTGGAACCTTGTGTGGGGGAGCTGGCCTTACAGCATGGACTGCTGACAAAATCACGCCTTCGCTACTCACCGAGAGGCATTGCTGAGGTATCCAGAGCTGCTGCGTGGCTTTTGGCTTTCCCCACCGAGCCCGGGAGTCTACCTTGTTTCAGCCCAGATGTCTGAAGCGCCTGCAGCAGTGGAAGTACTTTCCTTGGGGGATGTATTTCAAAAGCATTCCTCTGCCAGTGAAACAGCAATAGTGCGCACACCACACCGGCCAGAGATTCACCCCCGCCATCCGGCTTTTCTAACTCAGGGATGGGCTGAGGCAATCACAGACTTCACATTCACCCCTTTGCAGAAATTGGCGGAGGCTGCAAAGAGACCGGCATTCTTGTACTTCAGGAACCTGTCTTAGCTACCGTTTTATTCCATAAACGCTCTTCCTTCTGTTGTTCTGGTCGCAGTCATGTCCAGAGGTGAAAGATCTAGATTGTTTCACTCTAGGAGCTGCTTCTGCTTGATCTTCGTAGACTTGCCACCGGAATCGGAGAGAGCTTAACATAAGTGAGGTGGCAATCACTTCTGTGTCATCATTACTGTAAACAAGTGTTTATATCAATAAGAAACAATGGTATGGAGTGGGAGAAGATGAAAGGCATTGCTCGTGTCTTCCTCCCTAGTTCTGCAAGGCAATGGCATGAAGCAGAATTGTCTGAGTTTCTTTTAAAGGGTTTTCAGGTTAAATGGTTTTCTTTAAGTGAATGAAAATTTACCATGTTTCATTAGGTGCTAACGCATCTGGGGAGAAGGCAAGTGAGTTAGGGTGGAATGCAAGAGGAGGAAACGAGATTTAAAATTAGGTATATTAGTACACTGGGCAAACAAAGCCTCAGTTATTGATTTATTGTCTATTAGCAAAATGTTGTGCAATGCTAATCACGCTTGATCTGTTTCCCAGGAACTAGACCATATGTTTGGAATACAAAAACAAACCCACCACCAAGACTACCAGTGTATTCTTGAAAATGCCTTTAGCAGAGACATGTACTCCTCCACACAGTTGTTTTCTCTTAACCAAACAGTAGCTAGTTCGATGGTGCAGACTTGTTAATTTTACGCAAAAATCTGAGATGCATTTTATAAAGGTTTTCTAAGAAAGATAGATGTGTGATTCTTCCCTCTTGTAACTTTCTTCGCAGCGTTTTCCTTGGAGGGGTCCGGAATAAGTTTTGCTGATTTATTCAGGCTCATTGCTTTCTACTGTATTAGCAGGTAAGATGGTGTTATGTTCTGAGTTGCATTTGCTAGACTGTCTTGAAAAAAACGAGAGTCTCAAGAGTCTTCGAAGGTAATGGGAGGAAATAAGAGATGAGAATTGGAAGCAAGTCTCTCTGTCTTATTTGGTACTGATTATTGGAAGGCTGATGTTGTTACCCACCCAACTGTAAGGTGTTGCCAAGTCAAACTTGACTATAGCTGGTTTCTTGTAATGCTTTCTTAACTGGTCTGTAGCTCATTTGATAAGCACCATAAACTATCTTGCAATGTCCATTTCTTGTAATCGCTAGTAAAAAGCATTTTTGGAGCATAATGGAAAAATGTCAGCTCACACTGTAGAATATGACAACTGAGAGATGTGTAAGTTGTGAACAACAAAAATGACCTCATCAGCTTTCCAGTTTATGGTTGCCCAACTTGTTTTCCAGGTACTATGCAGAGAAAAAATAGCTGGTGTTTTTTATCTTTTAAGTTGTTTTCAATTTTATTTTTGTTTACTGGTGAAAACTTCTAGACTGATGCTCAAGCCTTACCTTTCTCCACAGACAGGACACGGCCAAGCTGCACACCTGCACGTTTCCTGAAGGAAGGGGGGAGAGGCAACTTTGGTCCTTTTACTGCAGCCAGGTTGCCAGTTAGTGCTGACAGTGGTGATTTCTGCTGTGGGAAACGCTCACTAGGGATGCATTTAGGTTTCTGTGCTTACTGTTTTTGTTTGTGGTGGAGAAGCATCTGGACCCTCTTTGTTACAGGCTTCCATTTTGCCAAGCTGTACGTGCATGTGATGAAAGAAGCGTTTCTACCACATAAGTAATTGGTCAGCACTCAGATGAGAAATGAGCTGAAACTGCATTTAAAAGCAGTTTAATGATGAGAGATTCCTTATCTTGTCACCCTTTCAGTTCTGCATGCTAGCCAGGCTCTGGTAAATTCCCTCTAAGTGCCTACAGGGAGCGTGCAGCAAATGTAGATTGATTGATTGATTTTGCATTAGTTTGTCCCTCTTCTTTCACCGAAGGCTCCAAGTTGCTTCGCATTTACTGAAAGTAAGCCCACAAACACACAGTAGCTTGTTGCCTTGCTCATGAGTCTCATAACTGCGAGTCTCTCTGCAAAGTGGCGTTTCTTAATGGTATTTCAGTCAGCCAAGTGTGAATTTAGTGTCCTGATGAGTCAGGCCTCCCATTCAGTAAGCACATACAAAACTGCATAACCAGGCTCGTCACCTGTTTATTGTTCTGTTCCTTTTCTTGTTGCCCTTTGGGGAAGGGAAAGGAAGTGAAAAGAGTGGCGATCACAACTTGGACATGGTGTTAAAGCTTTCCTAGTGCACCTTCTTAAACACAACTTTAGCTGCAAACCCATCCACAGATACCAGTAATAAATACAACTTCAGCTGCAAACCTGTCCAGAGACTTCAGTAAATGAAGCTCGCTCTTCGACTGTGGGTATGCTTTTGGAAGCAGATGCTTATTTTCCCATTCAGTGGAGAAACATCCTAAGTGTTTCTGTTTGCCTAATGTTTCTTAAGTGGCAGCATCTACCCAGCATCCTCGTCCTCTTCAGGCAGCAGTCTAGGATTGCTGGGGGTGCAAGAGGAAAACGTATAGACTTCATAGGGAAGCAGATAGGTAGCTATTGTGAGAAAGAGTACATTTGGTACATCACAGCAAAAACAGGACGATTTCCTAAAACCAGAGGGAATTTCTTGCAATAGATACTCAGTCAGTTTGTATGAGGAGTCAAGAGTTACCTGTCTTTGTACTGAGTCCATGATGATGTTCGAGACTCTAGATTATCTGTGATACGATGTTGAAAGTGTCTTTTCAAATACTTCTTAGCTAGTCTGTCAGTCTCGTGCATATGCTTGATTTGAGTGGTGTTCTGAAATCCTGTTTTTTCCACAAGTTAACATACATGATAGAGAATATTTATGTGATAAAAAACCACTGTCTGTGCTTCCACAGGTGGTTGGCTTGTTCACAGCCTTAAAAAAAAAAAAAAAATTGTGCTGACACCAGTTGTATGTAGGATTCCTGTGCTCCATTTTTTCTCATTTACTCTTAACTACATGTGTACTTCTACTACAGATTTTGCAGTTTAGCATGCACTGTTGTTTGAGGGTTTATCGGTACAAATTGGGCGGGCAAGAGGTATACTATTGGTTGATGGTAGTACTCATACAAGATGCATACGGTTAAGTAGTTTTACCCCTTAAAATCTCTGTCTAAAGGCTTTTTACACTGGATTTGGCTTATGTTGTTGTTCGTGCATTCATGCATCTCCCTTTGTAAACATCCATTGAACTTCTAGTATGCAGTGAAGAGAAACCACATGAGAATAAATTATAAAGACTTTATTAAATGAAGTGTGCTTTCAGCCTAGGACAGAGTAGCACCGAAACATCCTAACTTAGAAATTTTTAGGGTAGTTGCCCAAGTACTCATTTAAATTTTTATTCTGAGAACTGGAATTCAACTTTGAGAGCAATCAACAGCGTATTCAGAAAATAAGAAGCTTCCTTCAAGGGTTAAGGGCAGATAACGCACTTGCATCCCACTGGTATGCTTGTAAAAGACCAAGTGTGAAAGCTTCTGCTGTAGTGGAGAAAATACTGCATGGCTCTGTGGAAATGAGCCTAAAGAGAGTCCTGGGGACTTGGATGTCATTTGCACTTCACACCAATTTCCAATGTAAAGGAGCCCTGGGGCTGGTAATGTTTTCACTGTGTGCTGTGTGTTTAAGGCTCTTGCTACCTGCCACAGCTCAAGAAGAAAATAAGAATCAGAGCTCAGCCACTGCCAGTGTTGGGAAAAAAAAATGCTTCTAAAACTGTGGATGTTGTTGTGAAAACCATAATTGTTTTTCTCTTCAACAACAGAGATGTCCTTCCATTCACCCTGAAGTTACCTCATGCTATTGCTGCAGCAAAGACAGAAGCTGAACTTGAAAAGATTGCTCAGCTTGGACTGAGTAAGTAGTTCTCTACATAGATGTCATTCCCTGTAGCATTGCTGTAAGCTTGAAGAAATAGTCTGTATCAATAAGTAGTTCATATTGGTCAGTGATGATACAGATTTCATACGGAAAAGCAGCTTCTCTTATTGGGAAGGCCAAACCTTGTACTTGCCAAATGGTGGCCTTGGTGCTCTCCCTTCCTCCTGTGCCTTCTGTGATACTTTTGTTAGTGCTGTTTCCTTCCTTCCTTTCTCCTCTCCCCTCTCTGGGCAGCCCTTGAGCAAAGCAAGTTTTACATTCCCCAGGCAGAGGTTTGATGTAGCTTCTCCAAGGGCTAATGTTGGCCGCAGGCTCACATAGGAGGCACTAGCTTGATAACTTACTGGAGTTGCCAGGAGAGTGTAGGAACTGAGGTTCACCATTAATAAAACGTCTTTCAGATTGACGCGTGATCTTAGAATGGTCATTTTTGAGATCAGTGGCTCGGTGCGGTAGCATATTAATAAAAGGAGGAGTGTATACATAGGATCTGCAGAATGTATGCATGCACATTGGTTTGGTGAAATTTTTCAAATAACGAAAGAAAATGCAAGGACGTGTCCTTGCATCGCCTGACTGCTACAACCAAATACAGGCTCATTGTAAACCATAAACCTTGAGCTTGCAGGAGACGCAAAGCCTGATGGGATTTGAAGCATGGGCTCCACCCAGATGAATCGTTGAGCAGCTCCTGCGAAGTGCTGAATGGCCTCGTTTCCTTTTGCAGGAAGGGAGGGTTGACTGTCAGCAGTCTTTGTCCCTGTAGATTTTTGAATCATCTTTGATTTAGAAACGGATCCTCACTAAATCAGTGTTAGCATGAGGCTCTCTAGAACTATTTGGTGGGACTTTGCAGCAACGCCATACACAGGGGAAGTATTGCACTGCTTTGCATTTTGGTTTGCTGTGGTAGTGATGGAATTAAGGGATTTGTTTTAGCGAGGAGACAAATGACTTCTGCACTGCTTATCTGCAAGTTTAGGTAATTAGATAGATGAAAGTATGGATTTTCATGGGAATAGAGGCAAACATGGAACTGTTGATTAGGTGAATGTTTGGACGGGGGAAAAAAAAAAAGGTTTTGTTGGGATGCAGTGTAGTGAAGACAGTCTCCCGGTGACACCTGGAAGCCCTAATGTAACATTAGGTGAGTTTCTCCATAGGAGATGATAATGGTGGTGTTGAGCAAGCTCTCCAGACTAACCACACTGTCTTTGTCCTTGGTACCTGCGAGCACCATCGCCTACTTGCTGCAGAGTTAGTCTTGCTCTTGAACAGTCTCTGTCAATGTTGTGTGTGTTGTTTCTTTAAGCTACTACATTTGAAAGCTGAAGAGGAGACTGATGGATCAGCGTCTAACTGTGATTGGTGTATTTGGGATCAATTACCTACTATACACCAGATTAAGATCACGTTTCTGTGAGCAAAAACCAACAACAAAGTTGAGACTTTGATGGAGTTTTAGGTGTCCACGTGCAAAAGAGCACACCAGGAAGTCAGCCCTTTGATGCTGCGGGCCCAAGAGATGCCTAAAAACTGCCGAGGGCCCTGCCTGTTAAGTGTGAGCTTTCCTTAAGCAACACGTAGGCACGAAACAGCCTGGTCTGAACATGGAGGGCTGTAGCTCCTGTCAGAGCGCTGTTATGCTGTAGGCTCAGAGGGAGAACTGTACAAGGCAGGTTCAACAGCATGTAGCCCAGCAAACCGCAGCAGGAAGAACCGGTGGTAAAGGTTTCAAGGCTGTTGCCAACCTGTGAGGCCTCATGTGCTGAACATGAGATTCTCTGTCTCTTGTGTTTCACCTGCAGCGGCGCTTACATCATGTGTTTGCAACAGCCCACGTGCCAGGCACACCAGCCAGTCTGCTGAGGGATCTGCAGGCAGGATGTGAAGTCATGGAGCAGGAAAACAGCAGCAACATTGCATGACTATGTAGAGAAATATGCCTGCCTACATAGGTTCTCTGGCAGTGGTCTAACACCAGGGGCCATTTCCTGACTTCTGCCCCGCAGGCAAGACACAGCCGTCACGCGTGGACCCTGTGGTGGAGTGCTTGGCATTCAAGCAGTTGGGCCCAGCTGTCATTGCTCGACAGCCCAAATGGGGCATCTTGATGCTACAGGAAAAGGGGGCATGTCGAGATCGGCAAATTTTAGCAAAATCTCCCTCCTCTGGTATTCCTCTCTTATTTCAGTCCGATTGCCGTCCTCAAGGGCTTGTCTGGTTTCAGTCTTCATACTGTCAGGAGCTGATGGGCTTTACCGTTGACTCAGTTTCACAAACGTGCTGACGCTTTGCTGGGACAAGTGCAGAGGCTGCAGCTGAAAGTTGCTGGTTTAGCACAGGTTTTCCACACTGCTGGTGTGGGACTGCACGTTCGGGCTATTTATGCGCTGCTGAGTGTCTGAAACCTCAGGCAAACTGTGTCACCATTGCCAAGGCAGGGCTGCATGCCAGTGCTCTTAAAGACACACCAGCATTTGATCTGCATGGCTAAAGATTACGTGTGCACCCACCACAGCAAAATGTGAGCTGTCTTTCATGTGTGGTTTCATTTGTTCACTATCAAAAGAAACCAAACCAAAATTTCTGTTGAGTTGCCATAAGTGGCCATCAGCTGGTGTAAATCAGCCTAACTGTTGTCTTTAATGGAGTGAGCTTATTAATACCAGCTGAGAATCTAGGCGTATTTCTCCTGACTGAGATGCTAGTGAGTAGTTTATGTTCATTTCAGTCTCAAGTTGGTAACAATTACTGTGTTACAGTCTCCGTTCCTTTCTTTGATTCTCAGTTTATTTTTAAGCTTAGTTCAGTGGGCTGATCTGGAGCTATGCGTTGGTCATGATATTTAAAAACGAGTAAGAGCAGCCCCAGGAGTGTAGCATGCAGTTATGTCTAGTGGTGCTTTAAGAGGTTCACTTGGATTTTTTTTTTTTTCCCCTTGAATTAATAAAAGCTTGTCTAAATTTCCTAATACTTGAAACTGGTGACGTTGAGCTGAATGTTCTGAAAGCCATCTGCGTGCTGTTTTGCATTCTTACATTAACACGATGATGATTTTCAGACTTTTGGAGCTCCCCGGCTAACAGCAACCCCCCGGATCCTTCACCTCCCCGTAGGCCTGTGCCTTTGGATAGCGCTTGTAAAGACTCGCGTCAGCTCTGCCTTATAAATGGAGTGCATTCTATACGAACCAGAACGCCTTCAGAGCTGGAGTGCAGCCAGACCAACGGAGCGCTGTGTTTCATTAATCCCCTCTTCTTAAAAGTGCACAGCCAGGATGTCAGTGGAAGTCTGAAAAGGCAGAGCCCGAGAACTCAAGACGTGAATGGCACAGCGAGGCCTCGCTCCCCCCCGCCCCGGCCGCCGCCACCTTCTATTAATAGCATCCTCACGAGTCCACAGCTTGCCAGGACTATAAAGCAGGCGAGCATGCCAGAAACAGTCAACCATAAGAAAGAGAGAGGCTTGGATTTGCTGCAGAATAAACCAACCCCTATTCCACCTCCTCGGCTGAAGAAGCAGGCTGTTTGCTCAGAGGTGGAAGGTAGCTCAAAGACCACGGCAGTAATTCGACCTGGCCGCAGCTCGGTGAGCGTGCCCGAAGCTGCTGGCGTTCCAGGTGAAACCCTGCCTGAGCCGGCTCCAGCAGCTGCCAAAAAGACGGTAGCTACCAGCTCTGAGTCACACATACCGTGGAATGGAGGCAGGCAGAGACTGAGCGACATGAGCATTTCCACCTCCTCGTCTGACTCGCTGGACTTCGATCGGAGCATGCCGCTGTTTGGCTATGAGGGGGACACTAACAGCAGCCTGGAGGATTTTGAGGGGGAAAGCGACCAAGAGAGCATGGCACCCCCTTTGAAGCCCAAGAAGAAAAGAAGCAGTTCGTTTGTTCTCCCCAAGATTGTGAAATCTCAGCTGCGGAAAGTCAGTGGAGTTTTCAGTTCCTTCATGACCCCTGAAAAGAGGATGATTAAGAAAATTGCAGAGATGTCCCAGGACAAACGCACTTATTTTGGATGCCTAGTGCAGGACTATATCAGCTTTCTCCAGGAAAACAAGGAGTGCCATGTTTCAAGCACTGATATGCTGCAAACGATTCGGCAGTTCATGACCCAAGTCAAGAACTATTTGTCCCAAAGCTCCGAACTTGATCCCCCAATCGAATCGCTGATTCCCGAGGACCAAATAGGTAAGAAGCACTGTCCTGTGTTTTGGGGGAAGGTGAAAATGTGTAACCTGTGTTTACGGTGATAGTCTTTGTGCCAGTTTGGAAAGCTGGGGTTGACTTTGCTAGCAGAGTTAGAGCCGCTGAGTATTTGAGTCTTAAAACAAAACAACCGCACGCCCCCCAGCCCCCAGTCACCCTAGCAACTCAGAACAACTGTGCTACAAAGTTGTTGATAAAAAGTTATCCTTAAAATAGCTGCAGTGTTGGACTTTTTACCTGTGATTGCTAGTTTTTCATTTTATTTTTTAGCCGCTGTACTGTTAACAATACAGAATCCTTTATTTGCTGGCACACATGTGTTTTTCCCTGAATTGGGCTGAAATAGTTCTCAATGCTTGGACCAAAACTGTGCCAATATTAACTCTATGAATTGTAGCCGTAAAACTGGAATTTATTCACAACCAGTGACAGTTAAGAGCAGAGACACATTTCATAGCAACCTTCTTTTTAAATAAATCTCATTCTTCCGAACATTCTCATTCACTCCTAGCAAAGCTGCACTGTCCCTACACTTGAAGCTAAATAAAAAGATACATAAGAGTTTTAAAAACCAAACAAACGTATGCAAAAGAGAGAAGGGGCTGCTAGTCTCAGGATTTCTATACCTCTCTGTTACATGTACGTGTTTATAAATGGTCGCAGATAAGCTATATGTTTGAATACATGTTTTAACAACAGAGACTTGTGTATCCACAAAAGTGAAATCATTGTTGCTGCATAAAATCTCACTGCCCCTCTATCTTGCTGAGTCTGAGCAGTATTTGTAAAAGAGCCTATAAGCCGCATTTAGGAGGTAAACATCCCTCGGGGCAGAATACTTTCCTTGTGAGCTCACTTCAGTCCTAATTTGCTTGTTTTTCGCCTGTACCCCAGTGTCCCAACAGTTGGCCTGGTGCAAAACTGGCAGATGTTTTTTTCTCTGGGACTAGAGGGTAATTTTATGTTGACGTTTCTGTCTGTCCTTGACCAAGAGGAAGTATTCTCACCTAACCTTAACTTCATTTACACAAAGTCAAGCAAAAGTAATAAGCACTGCTAAAGCAAATACAACACTACAAAGAGTGTCCTCGAAATCGAGACTCTTTCAAAGACGTGTAATGTTCTCACTAGAATAATAAGGAATATTATGTGGGTGTTATGTGGAAGAAAAAACAGCTAATTGAGCAGTGGTGCAGGCGCATTTTCGCCTGGATTTCTGCAGAGTACTGGATATTTGACAAAGCAATACAGATCTAGCTTGCTTGTAATTTTGTGAAAGCTTGGTTTGACTTGTACTTCTCATTGTAAGGGTGTGGTTAAATTGGGCTGTGGGTCTCTGAAGACTGGCAAAATGCTGTCTGCTTTTAAATGTTTCAGTACTTTGGAGTAGCATACGCTATGAAACATAACTACTAAACTACATTGGTTTTTTTCAGCAACAAAAAGTCTGGCTTTGATCATGTGATTAAATGCAATTAATTTATAAAGCAAGATAGTTTAAACAAAGGAAGAACTTGCTTTTGAATCATCTACTGCCTATGGCTCGAGCCTGCAAACAACCACAGTGGATCAGGAGCATCAGATGTTGCTGATCTAAGCAGATAGCTATGTGACAGCAAGATTTAGTCATCCCTATAGAGAACTTTTTATGATGTAGCCCTGCCTATTATCCGCTGTTTTGCTTGACTATTTCAGTACGGAATTGCAGCCAGAATTTTAACTTCGTGAGCAGTCACTTATCTTCTCTTGTCAGTTTACACTTCTGTGGTGCAGGTTTTTTTTCTCTCGGCGTGTCAGCCTCGGGCTGGATGCGTGCTGCTGGGAAAATGCTCCTCCTTTCTGTTCATCATGTACTGTCCCGCGGCGGTGGCGAGTCAGTGTCAGAGCTCAGAGGCTGTGGTCAGGTCTGGTGACTGCCGGGTTGGAGCAGGCCACAGCGGCCGTGCCGCGCCGGAGCCTCGCAGGAAGAGGCGCCGGGCGCGTTTGCGTAGCAGCGGCTTCACCCTGCGACTCGGACCCCGCTGCTGGTGCCGCCGGGGCAGGGAGGCAGCCTGTAGCAGAAAATGTTCGGGCCTCTCGGCTCCCCGGGCCAGTCCTGCCTCTGCGGAGAGGAGCTGGAGCCAGTCCTCGCCTCCCTCTCCCACCCAGCAGAACTGCGGCTGCCCGTCGCCCGTTCCGAGGCAGCCAGACCTCACCTCATCCCACGGTTGTCTCCTGAATTTCAGTATGTGCTGGAGGAGCACGCCCCCAGCCTTAGTGAAGCCCTTGGCGTTTGGGACTTTCTCCTGTGTCTGTGTAGAGACCGTGTAGCTTTTCTTGTAGAACTGCATCACAGGCTTCCCAGACTCTTGCAAGCAGAAGGCTTCTGAAGGAGATCTTTTAAGTTTCCCAGATAGGGCGCATATCAAATAGTTTAACTTCTCCCAAATCATCGGGAGAATGTGCATCAGCGTTTCTAATTATTCCCAACAGGTGCCTCCTAATCTTAGCACTGTAGGCTGTTAACCCTTCCTCAAACAATGAGATCCCCAGTGTTGGGACAGAATCAAGACTAAGGCACACGGCTTTTTATTGTTTAAGGATGAATGCAAAGTACTGTTTTAAATCACCCATACCTGAATATGTATCCACAGACTAAAGACCTGGGCTGGTCAGAGAAGACCCTGATAGTCTACAGCTGCTTGAACAGCAAATGTTTGGGAGTTTTTCTTTGTGTTTCTTCTTTGCCTGGCTGTGAACAGAAAGGAGTCAAGTTGACTGTCATCGCTTCACCAGGTGATCACCAGGCAGGATCTGACACCTGAACAACTTCAGTCTCAATGCCCGAATCTGGGCCTAGCCCAAGAAATGGCTGGTTTAAATAATTTGGCAATAAGGTGTTAACTGATCGTGTGGGAAGGTGCCCTAACAATACTGCCTGTTGTTTGTTTTGGTATTTCTAATGCGTAATCGATTTGTAAACGTTGAATGTTAACAGAGGCTTGGAGAGCGTTGGCCCCTTACTGTGGCAGGACATGCCTGGTCGCAGGGACCTGGGTCCGTACGGAGGAGTCGCGGGCAGACAGAGCTGGAGGCTGTGCGGAGGAGCGTAGCCCCTTTCCCGCGGGAGCTGGTGTGCCAGCTGCTCTGAGGGAGGCTTCTCTGAGCAGTGCTTTTTGCCTTTGTATTCCTCTTGCCGAGAGGCAACGTTTTACTTTTGTTCTTACGAGATTTTATCATGTTCACTTTAGGCGTGTTTTCCACTTACGAAGATAACTTTAAACGTGCTCTCCAAAGGACTGGCAATGCCCTTCTCCCACCCCTGCCATGATACCATATGCAGATTTTGTATGTGAACTCTCTGCTTTATCATCCAAATTTTTAATGAAAACACTAAATAGACTAAAGCCCAGGGCTGACCCCCATGGTACCTCTTTTCAGATATCTGTCTTGTTTGACAGTCAACCGTTGATAACTGGGCTCTCAGTGCAGTATTTTGTGTACCTGTTCATGCACCCATACCTTATGGTAATTACAGCAAGACAGTATTTCCCTTGTTTGCTTCTAGGAAGGTTGCATGGAATAGGGTTACGGGTCTTAAGAAGGTTAAGATACAGCCCACTCCCTGCTCTCCTCTTCTTCACTGATCCAATTACCCTCTTAAAGGAATTAGAATGGTATGCCACCGTGTCTTCTTGAAAAACTCATGTTGGCTGTTTTTTAGCGCTGTGTTACTTTTTAGGTGCTCGTACATTTGTTTTGTGTCCTGTCTCCCTACCCTGTCAACGTCCTAGTGTCCTTTCTCGTTGAGTTGAGGCTGACTGACGTGTCCCCCAGCGTTCTTCCGTTCACTACAGGAGCAGGGGGATAGGGCAAGTAAGCAGCAGCGCTAAAAGCGCTGGCAGAGGCAGAGGATTTGGTTCTCCCTTTCCCAACCATCCCTTTGATTTGCTTTGTGACTTATTCCCTGCTCCTTTATTACCTCTTCTTTAAGAGAAGACGTTTACTACACAGCCATAGCGTGAGTTTTAATTAACCCACATCTGATTAAAGCAAAACAAACTTAATAGAGAGAGTTCTGTGATTCATTGGTGTGCTTTATGTAGGTAAAACGAGGGGAGGTTTATCCTAGAGACCTTTCTTCCCTAGTTGCTCAACTTCTGCCACTGCCACTTATCCATCGCCTGCCTCAGTCCTACCTCTGTTTTCAGAGTTGTGCAGATTATCAAGGAATGTGGCTTGTATGAAGTCTTACTTTCAAGTCTTGCTCCTTCGGAGGAGATGCCCTTGTCTGCACCATGGGCTAGGTATGTCACTGTAGACATCCAGCAAGAACTGGACACTTGCTCATCCTGGCATGAGCTGTCTTAAAGTAGATGGGTATCAGTCATGCCAGTCTATGACTATGCAAGATATTAGGAAAATCCACAACAAAGCAAATGCAGTGTGGTCGGGCATCCTGCACGTACATGCCGTGGTGTTCCGAAGCAGCCTCCTGCTTTCAGCCTCCCAGGCAACGTTACTAGTGCAGGACTGCGCCGTTTTGTCATGGTTCCCAGGCTCACTCAGTCTCTTACTGAGCCCTTCTTTTACTGATGAGCGGTTGGGCTGTTGCAGATGACGAACAGGGCTCGTGTGTAAATCCAGGGCCTGGAAACTGACGGGTAATCTCAGTGCGGCAGCAACAGCTGGTAACAGGTAAACTGACAGCCTGGAAAAGGGAAGAGCGCGCCTGCAGTTTCAGGCAGGGAGGGTTGGAAAGAGGCTGCGTAAGGACACTTGCGATGACTAATATGTTGTCCTTTCTAGATGCAGACTTGTGTGGTTTGCAGCAAAACAAAATAGCATGTCAGCACAGGATACAGATGTGTTTCCACAAGTCACAACGAAACTAGCTGGCTGGCCTTTACAATTCATTTATCAAAGCATTTCCAGTTCCCATTTTGAGGCTAGAGGCTAATTATAACTGTCATTTCAGGAAATCTACATGGCGCTCAGCTCAAATGGTATTCAATTAAAAAAAAAAAAAATAAAAATCTGAAGAGTGTCTGTTTTGGTTTTGGAGTATTAAGCATCCTGGGAGGATGTTAGAAAACAGTTCGCCTATGCTGAAGTAAACAGGAATTTTTGTTGCCGATTTGGATCTGAGAAATATACAGAGATGTTAATGCAAAGGATCAGTCCTCAATTCACAACTTAGATGCCGATTTGCCTGGGAGACCCTCCTATGCTTTTTGTGGCCATTAGAAGTTAAACAGCGAAAGCTGCTGCTGGCGGGGAATTGTTTCGTGGGATCGTATCCAGAAACACGTTTCTCTGAAAGGGGCCAGTAACGGCAGTTTGGAAGGAAAGGGTAAATAGTTGGATGCTCTGATCCCAAACATGCTTATAGGTGTCTTTTGACACTGAATATTGGTCTAAGACCCAGATCACAAGAAATGCTGTCCTTCCAGGCTTTAATAATAATATAAATATTTATATAGGTTTTATATTAATTAGGATACATGGGGGTGTTTTGTTGACCATTAAAAAAAAAAAAACAGTCCAGTCCTTATCAATCTTGCTATGTTGTTGGCCTCATCAGCTTGCCAGAATTTGCCGCTTTTTAATTTGAGGGCAGAACTCTGTGGTTCTTATGTCTGTGCCAAGAATTCATAAGGGAGAAAAAAAAAATGTTGTGTGTTGTTTGGGGTTTTGTTTGGTTTGGTGGGAGTTTTTTTGGTGTGTTTGTTGTTGTTGTTTTTTAAAACTGTCATATCTTAGTCATTTCCTCATTTTCTGGCTAGATCTGTGCAAACCTGCTGCATTAAAATGACAGTTTCTCTCAGTCTACCCTTACCGAGCCGAGGCAGTTAGTATCTCCTTGGAATCACAGCTATATGTCCTTTATTTCACTTGTCTCCTATTAGCTGTACTATAGTCACTGAATAGCACTGAAGGATGCTTTACTAAATATCCCGTCCTATTTTTATTTACCTGATGGCGTTAAAAGCACAGAAACCATTAGGAACAGCCTTCAGCAATAAGTACTGGGACCCTGCGCGGAGCTTTGAGCGCAGCCATGTGAGCTATCTGCTCTCCTCCTCTGTGCTGCTTCAGATCAATTTAAGTTCCCGGAGAAACTGTGGAATGCGATCGAGTAAATTTCAAAGCAATTTCCAGGCGCACTGCTTTTGGAGCCTGTGACGAATTGCGAATATGAAAGGACGCCTCCTCGCCATCTTGCGCAGCCATGAAAATCCGTGCGATTCATCTGTACGGGAAGCTGTGGGAGTGGCACTAACTTACTAAGGGCTGAGAGCAGAAGACTTAAGGCTTCCACTTCTCGCCTACAGAAAACAAGCCTGGCCCCAACCAAGGACTGGGGCTCTGCGGAGGAATTTTCCCTCCCGGTAGCATCCAGTTCCTGTAGCCTCTGGGGCGGGACTGCTTCTGCAGCTCCCTCCATACTCATGCTGCAGGCAGCAGCTGAACCAGCTCCAGCCTGGAGCCTACAGCAATCAGTCACAGAAGCGTACTGAGTTTTCCCATCTCCCATCCCAGGCTCGTTGCTCCATCATTATCAGACCAAGGGTTCTGAGGATCCATGCTGAATTCTTCTACAATTCTTTTACAGCCTCCTGTGACCAAATGTGATGGTGACCCTGCTTTACTGAGATGAAGGCTGACACTAAATATTCATGTGCAGAACTTCCAGTGGAAGCCTGTGGGAGTTAAAATTTTATGAGGATAGAGTTCTCTCACTTTACGTAATGTTTGGCAGCACCAACTGCTTTGATTTTGACTTAAACAAGACCAGGCGGTTGGAATGTAAATTGCAGAGGTGTTCCACTTACAAGCAAAGCAGTTGGTATTTCTGCTATTTAAAAAACTGGACAGGAAGTAGAAATAAATACAGTAAGCTGAATTGTCAAAAAAAAAAAATCATCATCGGTGAATCTAGGAAGGAACTGCATGTACCCTCTAGAAATTTAGCTAGCTAACATACCCATGCATGAGATTTGTGCGTTTTTCTTGGTGGAAAACTATTTCTGCCCCATGAGCCCTGAGGATGGCTTTGATGGCAGGGAGAGGCAGTTTCTGTCACTGTGCAGAAGGGTGATGCTTCTCCTTTTCTGACTGGGTTTGGTAGTGCTGTCAGCAGTGATTGCGTGGCTCCGCCAAGTACAATAGATAAGGTTTGGCCATTTGAAATGTTGCCACTTGTTTTGTATAACTGGTGGCTCTGGTCCGGTGAGAAGCTGGATCCACCGTCCACGCTGCGTGACAGGCCATCGAGAACGCGTGTCAGACTGGTTGTGCCTTCACTGGTGGCCACAGGGAAATCTAGAAAATCAGAGGGCAAATGCTGCTCCTCAAGTTCACTCCTTCTCCCTTCCAGTAGCTTTTGCAGTCTCCATTGTGAGGGAGAGCCCAGATGCATTTAAAGCATCCAGGAATGAAGGCTTTGCCACATCCATCAGGGTCTCAGGAGGGGAAAATAGCAAGAGAAGCTACAGAAGCCCCAGCAGAATTGGGATAGGGGAGATGGGAGCTCCCAACAGAGTTGGACGTTTGGGAATTGCATGCCAGACAAACACAGAACAAATGCTACATATGAAGCAAAGGCACCATAAGAGGAGGAGTGTGTGAAGGGCGTGTTTGCGTGGGAGAGAGAGGTATGAAGACCCAAAAGGAAAAATGGCTGAACACAAGGATAAAATAAATGAAAGCATAAAGCAAAAGCAAGAAAACAGAATTAGGTAATGCTTGTTTGGGGGTGTATGTGTAAATTCCAAGCCTTAGAAACAGTCTGCAATTTTTTTTAAAAAAGGAGGGGAGGGGAGGGAGAAAAGAAAGAGACCACGGTCTAAGAAAAACACACAAGAAGAGGCAAAGAACTTGGAAAGGGCGTGAGGTTTAATTAAACTTCAATGAGTCACCACTAGTAGCAGAAATGTCCACTGCCAGCTTGTATAAATGTGTGATCTAGCAGTGACGCAGTCTCTCCTCTTTCTGCTTTTGGTCCCCGTGCTCCCCTAGTCCACCTGCCTACTCTGGGCTCCGGTCCTGCCCCACCGTCAGGGCGCTGGTGCAGCGGCCAGGCTGAAGGGTCCCCAGTTTCTTTTGTGCTTGTCGGAGTTCACTGTGGTACAAATAATTGATGGAAGCTAATTATTAATGTAAGCTATGTTGCTATAGGGACACTGAGCGGGAGAGGAACTTAGCTGAAAAAGTAGAGGTTTGCAGAGAAAATGTTTAGCAAAGAGCTTTCTCTGTTGATGTGGTCCATACTTTGAAAATGGAGAATGACTGTTAAAGGAAAACTTGAGTAGAACAAGAATAAAAAAAAACAAAGTTAGTGGTTACTGTGCCACGTGCACACTATTGCCAAACAAAGAACTTCAGACTTGATGACAAAGCTGTATATAAGCTTGCATGATGAAATCCGAAGCTGGACAAACACAGCTTGGTTTTCATTTATAGTTTAAAGCCCATAATCTGTCCAAGTTCATAAAGATCTTGACAAAGTTGAGCCAAGTTTTAGGAGACCGTGGTTGAGTTATAGTTTCTGATGGAAACTATGCAAGAAGGATGGGCTTTCATTCCAAAGCAGACAAAAGTTATGGTTTTGACTGTGTTTTGCTTTAAGTTTGGGAGTTAAAGGCTAAGCTCAAAGTAAAATAAAACTCGGAGACTTCTGGCCAACAAAAGAAAAAGTTAACTGGAGCCACAACTTGCTTTTATTTTTTTGACTTTTTTTTTTTTGTGACAGTCTGTAGTCCGTGGGTTTTTTTTTTTTTTTATTTACTGCATTGCCATAAATGAAAATGAAATACAGATTCTGCTCTGCCTTTTGTTTTCTTGTTAACAAACATCTGGAAACTCAGCTTGTATAATAAATAGGCCTTAGCAAGTAGGTTTTGCTCTCCAGTGTTTCTCTTGGGAATGGTTATATTAATATTGGCTCTGCTCTAGAGGGGGAAGTCAGCTGGACTTGTATTTTCCCGTTGCAGATGTTGTCCTGGAGAAGGCCATGCATAAGTGCATTCTGAAGCCGTTGAAGGGCCACATTGAAGCGATGTTGAAGGAGTTTCATACTGCGGATGGTTCTTGGAAACAGCTAAAGGAAAACCTGCAGTTGGTGCGGCAGAGGAATCCTCAGGAACTGGGCGTGTTTGTTCCAACACCAGACTTTGTGGACGTTGAAAAGATTAAAGTCAAGTTCATGACCATGCAGAAAATGTATTCACCTGAAAAGAAAGTCATGCTGCTGCTGAGAGTTTGCAAATTGATTTACACTGTTATGGAGAATAACTCAGGTATGGTGCTTCTCGTGGTTCAAGTTCACTGGTACTCCAAACCTGGGGTTGTCTTTTGGTGGAGGAGATCAGACCGCCTGATTCTGCAGATACGTCTCCTTCTCCTGGAGCTCTTGCAGTAACTCCTTGCCCTTGTGAGAGGGATTCTTCCTCTCCACTTCTTTCCTCATATCTCTGACGCATCTGGCAGCACAGCTTACAAATTCAGTGTGAAGCAGAGCTGGGAAGCACCTTAAAAAAAAAAAAAAAAAAAAACAGCTTTGCTTAACTGTAGGCTTTTGAAGTTGGCTGTCAGAAAGGCTGTCCTGTGAGCCTTGAATTTGACACTAGTTCTAAATGACTATTTTTCTGGAAATTGTAATAGGGGTAACACCCCGTATTTAGCTATAGTAATTCAATAGCATGTATGCAATATGACAACTGCAAGGCCCCTGTGTTAATGGGTGGAGGAAAGCAGCCTCTGATCCAGTATTTTTGGCTTGCTGTGCCTCAGTGTTCTCATTTGAACACTTTCTTTCATGTTTTTGGAACAGAAATAACATCTATTTCTGCACTGTAGCAAGAGTCCAAAAGCGATCTTGAAACGTAGATAATGAAATGGAACTACAGACCAGCAAGACCTGCCGAGTAGTCAGTGGCACAATTAAAATGCTGTGCTAGATGGTGCGAATTCATAGGTGCAGCTCTGTTTGCCTGATGTCTTATCATACACTGCTGTGGTAGGTCACAAGCTAAGGGGAAGCAATGCTGGTGGTAGCAGGAGGTTTTTTTTCCCTAAGCAAGTATAAGCTGCTGCAGGTGGTTGGCAGTTTTCTTTCTTAAGTGAGCCTTGATTGTGCAGCTGGGTCCAGTGCTGATCAAAACGCCTACTTTCTTTTAAGATTTGAGATGAATGGTGAAAGTTCACGGCTGTTAAAGACCCCCAGGCACTTGTGTGAGATTTAGGTCCGAGCTTCTGCCCAGCTTATTATTTCTGTGCAAAATCCTGCATTTTAAAATGGATATAGGAATCTTGGCCTGAAGTGCTGTAAACTCTTTTCTCCATGCTGTGTTACCACATTGAGTAAGGTATTTCCAACATGCAGAAGAAAAATATTGAGAGGCTGCTGCCGGTTAACTGTTGCACTGAGGGGCTTGGGCTAAGATGTGGCAAATGCTCCTTGGGTTGTCTTGTTTTGCCATGTGAAGTTCGTTTTTAAAAAAAAAAAAAAAGGCAGCTGTTTGAGTATCTGCTTTGTCGTGTACTCACAGCCAGATAATAGTGTAATACCTGGAGGGCATGCCTTAGCTGGTGTAACTTTAGATATCAGCCCTTCGGTCATCCGGAGTTTCACTCAAGTTTAAGTTGGCTTCTGCTCTTGGTGGGTTTAAGTGACCGTCACACCAGTTCTGCAATGAACATGGTTTGGCCAGACCCAGAGATTTGGCCACGTAGTATTTTCTAAACAGAAAGTTTAAACGCCATAAAAGTGATGGGAGCACAGACAGACCTAGGTAGAGCATAGTCTCTGTGTGTTACCTGCATGCTGCCATTGCCAATGATGCTTCACCGGCTAGTTGGGAATGGTGTGAGGCTTTGCTTACTGGTGTTTTTAACTATGCTCTGTCAAGGAACTGAGCTGAGTTTTCATATCAAATCTAATAGGCTTTTATATTCAGGCTTTTCTGCTGGGATTCAGACTCAGAAACTGGTATTTGTGGCTGGATCCTTCCAGAAAGTGGATGTCATCCCTGCATGTATAGAGAAAATGTCTGTTCGTCATCTCCTAGCCAGTGACAGAAGTGCAGGTGGAGGTCAGGCCAGACTGGCATGGCAGCCTTTTGTGAGTTGACCAGTTGAGCTGATGCCAAGGTGAGCCCAGTCTTTAAATTCCCTCGTATGCCTCAAGGTGTGCATCATCAGATTTGTGCTTGTTGGAAGTACAGGATGAAGCTGGTGTTGGTCTCCCATCCAGCGAGTGTCAGATGAGGTTCTCTTTGCTGCACGTTGGTAACAGGAGGCTCTAGAGTAATAAAAGCGTACTGGTCGGTGAAGGCAGCAAAATAATGCTTTCCTTTCCAACACTGAAACTGGTAAAAGGGTGTGGTTTGTCTGTCACTCTCTGTGTTCCCTTCAATCCAGGGAGGCTGTACGGAGCTGATGACTTCTTGCCTGTGTTGACATACGTACTAGCCCAGTGTGATATGCTGGAGCTGGATACTGAAATTGAATATATGATGGAATTGCTGGATCCATCTTTGCTGCACGGAGAAGGTAATCTCTTTATTTATTTTTACTAGAATTGAGTGAAGGACTAGGGAAGGGAGATTCTTCCTCACAGCGCAGTTTCTGTTAACCTTATTTGAGTAGAAATCCTTTCAAAGGGAGTCCTAAAATCAGTGATGTCTGTAGTGTAACAAGAGAATCTTCTAACTATTTCCGCCTTAAAATAAGAGAAAGCTGGTTAGCTTGCAGAGTGCTGGCCTGAGCGACCTGGGAATCCACCAGTGTATACTACCTTATGAGGCAATGCATTGCTTTCAACCAAGAAGGGGGAGGCATCATGACTTAGCACACAAACACATACGCTGTGCAGGTGCCAAATGTGTTTATCCTTCTGTGCCTGAAAATAACCTGCGAGTGTTTATAGGGCCACAGCATTCAGTTAAATTGTGAGACACGTAATGGGACTTGGGTTAGGTGCTTTATAAAAACTTCAGGGGGAATTACCTGCTGGGGAAGTGCTTTTGAGAATACTGCCACCCTTGATGATCTTTGCTTCTTCCCAATATTGGCTTCTCACAAAGTATTTTTATGAGCCCAAGGAATATGTTTCCTAAGGCACTCTTGAATGACAGCTGAAGTCCGCCAGAGGCAAGGAAATCTCCCTCCTTTCTGTTTTCACGGTGGTGTTTTTAACAAAGAGGTATTCTGCAAGCCCTTGGTAGGCCCCAGAATCTGCCAGTTTATGAGGAAGTTTAAAGGTTCTCGTGACCAAGCTCAGCTGTGAGTTTAAGTATACGTGTGTGTTTCCCATTCCTGCTATCTCTTTGCTTGCCGAAATTGCTGTTATCCTCTTACGTGCCAGTATGCCTGAGAGAACCGCGCCAGGATTCCTCCAGTTTGGCACCAGTCTCTTCCCTGCTTTGTGTATAGAGCATCCTCTAGTGCATTGTTCAGGAATCTTAGCATGGAAAATACTTGAGAAATGAAGCTGGAGATCATTAACATGCTTGAAAGGCAGCAACATTTACTGGACTATTAATTCATGTTGTTGTTAATGCAGCAAAAGAAGTCCGTCCGTTGGCTAGCCCTGTCTTTGGCACCAGCTGAACTATACTGCGCAGGAAAGATTGTTTAGTGCTTTGGGGTTGCGCAGGTCAAATGTAATGTATTGTCCAATTTGTCTCATGGGTCTTGCACGTGTCTTATGTATTAAACTTGTTGCAAAGCTAAAGGCCAAGAGGATGCTATCAGTAATACAGAAAATACTACTGTGAGCGTAGAATGAGTCTCTGACTCCATGAATAGACTGTGCTGCCTCGTAATTGGACCCTCCCACTCAAATAGTTTACTTTAAAAAAAAAAAAAAAAAAAAAAAAAAGAGAGTGAGAGAAAGAAATGACAGCATGTCTTTTGTTTCTCCTGGTTGTTGAGGACTGTTAGCTCCTGTTGAGACTCCTTTTCCTTTGTGACTTGCAGCTTCTTTTGTACATTGGCAACTCTGTCTTGGCTTTAATTTGTTCTCCACTCATGTAATAAAGGTGAAGCATGGAAGACTGCACACATCACCTCCTGAACTAGTTGGACATTGTGGGGAATGCTAAGAAGGTGACAAACACAGTCTTCCTTTTAAAAACAAAAGCAAACTCTTTGGGGTGCTTCCAGGGTACAAATCACACAGTCATTGCTTTATTGCCACTAAGGGTGGTTGCTTTTAAGTTCCTGAACAGTGGTAGCGTGTCTTTTCCTTTGTTTAAACAGCTATGTTTATTTCGTTCACCCTTGAAGGTCGGGAAGAAAACAAATCACTGTTCAGAAATCGTTTAGAAGAAAACTCATGTTCCAACTTCGTAAAAACACTCAGGAGTAAAGGAGTGCCGCCAGTCATTTAAGTAACCAGCTATCCCCAGCACTAGTGGACCCGGAGTTAGATACTATTGCACCACTTGATAATATGGAGCGCATGCAACCACTGCGTGTCTCACAGCAGCTGAGAACACACCATCCAGTATTTTGCAAGCCAGCGAGCTGTTTTTCTTTATGTATAAATATTTTGGCAATAGAGTTCAGGGACTTCCATATGCGTGTGTGTCTGTGTGTGTATATACACACATAAAAATTGTGTTTGTGTTTCTGACTGTGACCAGTCGGAACTAGCGCAGTGTTTGTGAGCAGTCTGAGAAGTTCTTCCCTTGCTGTCCTGCACAGGAGGCTATTACTTGACAAGCGCTTATGGAGCACTTTCACTGATCAAGAACTTCCAGGAAGAGCAAGCTGCCCGACTGCTAAGCTCAGAAGCCAGAGATACTCTCCGGCAATGGCACAAGAGGAGGACGACTAACAGGACGATACCTTCAGTTGATGATTTTCAGGTAGAGCTTAGGGCTGAAGAAAAAAACAGGGGATGATTGTTTTGTTGGAAATCCCTACTTGAGAGGTATGATTCATAACGATTCCCTTGGGGCCACAAGGTAAGTGGAGAGAAGCAGTGCTGAGAATATGGCTGGCAAATTTGCCTCTATTTCGAAGTCTTTGCACGTTATAATAGAGTTTGATTATGATGATTTAAAGAAAACACTAAGCAATGGAGCCTTCCCGCCCTCCCTTCTATTTAAGTCATGCAGAGCGAGGACAAACTGAATCATATCTTAGGTTCAGCTTCTTTGTATGCTTTACTGTTAAAAAAGGCAAATCCAGATTTCCAGCGGTATAAATCGGCACGACTCCCCAGTAGCTAATGGTGGCATACAGCAGGTAATGGAGAGGAGAGGTGGGAGAAAAGCTTGCCTACAGTTTTAAAGCATAAGCAAGGAGTAGAGTTCTATACTATGGATGTCTTCATGTTTGTTTGTGTTTTTTCCCTCCCCTCCATTTCTTACTGCCCTTTCAGGGTAGGGCAGTAACTTCAACTGAAGAATAACAAAACAGTTGGGATTACTTCGTCTTTCAAAACCAGGCCTTCGTGTCTTTCATATAGCATGCTGTTGATTGTTCAGATGCATCAGTTTGTGGACTGAAGCAAGGAGGATGTTGGAATCGAGAAGGAAAGGATTTACTCCTTTGTGTTCACTCGTTTACAGTTCATACCACAGCACAGAGTTGCCAGAGAGGCTAATGACAACCATCGATTAGTTATGTAGTTAAGAGCTTGAGAAATGAAGGTGCGGGGTCATCAGGAGATAATGAAGCCTTTCAGTTGCGGCTCCTTCTGCTTTATCAGTGTCCGTGCAAAGGACTACAGCACAACACTGAACAGGAAGGAGCTGGGAAAAGAAGCAGTCTTCCACAATTTGCCTCTCTTAGGAGGAGGAGGAGAACTGATGCACAAAGCTAGTCCATTTTACTGGGATCCATTTTATATTCTGCTTACCTGTAGTTAGGGATCAGATTCAAGTAGCTTCAGTCTTTGTTCTTTCTAGCAAAACACTACGCTGTCCATAGGAAAATTCATCACCTTGTATTTCTGCTGGATGACTAAATGACAGAAGATTCTTTCAGCAGGATCTTGTATTTCGTTTCCCCTTCTCTTCCTCAGCAAATGAACTTCAGCCAAGCTAATTGTAGAGCTGGATGCCATGCTGGATACAGGGGGGATGGGGGAAGACCTGGCACCGACTGGGTCCAGTGCTTCTCCTTCTGTTGTCTCTTTCTAAAGAGAGCCTCGAATCAGTAAGATCACACCACTTCCAGGCTACGCTTGGCACAAATTCAAGCATTTTGCTGCCTGCTCAGAATGCCAAGTTTTCCATCTCCTTTCTCCACGTCCTGCAGTCCTGAAGTGAAGCACCTTCCCTACAACCAACGTGTAACACAGCTTTAGCTCAACTCATCTTTCCCACATTGAACCAGGATGTGACCGCTGCATTTCTGTGATGCAGTCTCACAGCCTTATCAGCTTTTGGGCCCTGAAGGCCTTCATCCTCCCTCCCTCAAAAGGATGGAAAAGCAAAAAATCCCGTATTTTGATGATGATTACATACAACTGTCTGATACTGCATAAATAATTTTGATAGTATATGAGTTACAGGCATTTGTACAAACTTCAGCGTTTCCTTGAAGGAATCCTGTCCGTCTAAAAGGACGTGCATTTAAAAACAGGACTTCTGTGTGTTAACTGCATTAGAAATCAAAACTGTAGTGTGTCTTGCCTTATCTAGAGCTTTTTTTTTTTTTAATGATTTCTTCACGCTGGGTAACAAAAATAGATTAGTTCTATTCAGTCAGGTTCAGTCTCAGTGGTTTAAATGCTGTTGCAAAGCTTCAGTGTTTAGTCTGCAAGCTATCAAAAAATACATTATTAAAGACAAGAGTGTTCCTTGGAACTTAAGTCATATGAACATTCTTCTCAGTCTTAGCTTTTAACAGCTTGTTTTTATGAAATGTAAATTTTTACCATTGTGATTTAGCTTGCTTAGTTTATTCAGCATACAAACCTAGGTACAGCTCAGTCAATAAACAGGTCTTTCTTGCTGTCATTTTTTCCCACCTCCTTTAATTTTACTGCTTTTTACTCTTTAATTGCAGCTAATTTCTTTTTTAAAAAAGCACCGTGGCAGCAGGCTGCTTTGTTCATGTGTCCGAGAGTTTTTTTTGTTCCCCCCGCCCAGGTTGTTGCTTTTTCTTTTACTTTTTAAATGCTTTTTGAAAGGTAGAACTGGATTTCTTCTTTGTAGGGCATATTTAGAATTTATCCGTGTTTATCAGAGTTGTGGGCATGTGTCAATTGCAACAGAGAAAAAAGACGCAGCTTTTGCCTCGAGATCATACGGATTTACTCTAGTGTTGCAGAGTAAATTTTCTTTCTGCATCCCTCTAAGCCTTATTTAAAAAAAGAAAATGCTGTCGCACGAAACTTGGTTACGTCAGGCTCAGACACCAAATTGCCACTGGTGAACGCGATGAAAATGTCCTGCGTGAGGATGGATTACCTTTTGCATGCTGCAGCGTGAGAGTGCAAACAGTTTATCGTGCAGTAGCTTGTGGATCAACACCCTTGTGTGCCGCTGGCAGAGGCTGTTTTTTTCCTTCTGACTAACGTCTTGCGTGAAGCTTCTGCTCTCTGGTATTGACCCAGCAGTGGCAGCATCGTCTCTCGGGCCTGCTGCCTCAGACTTTCATTTTGCTTCACAGCATTTTGTTTCCTAGCAAGGCCAAACATCAAGTCGCATTGAAACCACTGGTGTTTTCCATGTGGCTTTAAGGCTGTATCTGTTCACTCTTAATTGCAGGGCTAGAATGTAAGCCAAGGAAAGGAGGACGCCGGCTTACGAATCTCTGTTATGCCCACCCCAAGCTTGCCCCAGTTTTACCACGAACATTGCAATTCACAAGGCGGCCATAATGTACGGGAATCACCGATGTGTTTCACAACTAGAACAGGGAGAGGCTTGCTGTTTGTTGCTGACTCTTCAGTTTTCAGAGGATAAGTTTTGTGTTTTTGAGTTTCTGATGTCTGTTTTCTCATTCTACAGAACTACCTTCGTGTTGCATTCCAGGAAGTTAACAGTGGATGTACAGGAAAGACCTTACTAGTGAGACCATATATCACTACGGAAGATGTATGTCAGCTTTGTGCTGAAAAGTTTAAAGTGGACAATCCAGAAGAATATAGCCTGTTTCTTTTTGTTGACGACACCTGGCAGCAACTGACAGAGGATACCTACCCTCAGAAAATTAAGGCAGAGTTGCACAGCCGTCCGCAACCCCAGGTCTTTCACTTTGTCTACAAGCGCATTAACAGTGATCCATATGGTGCCATTTTTCAAAACAACGATGACTCGGCTTCTTAAAACCAGCAACTCATCATTTAATTTCTCTTCCTTGTTAACTGTTGAAAACATCTTTGTTGGCTGCCCTCCTTAGGAGCTAAAACAGGTCTTAAAACCATAAAGCCTAATAAAACATGCGCAGACACTTCTAGCATAGCTTACAAAAACCCACGTAAACCATGCATATGGCCAGTTATGCGGAATATTCCACCAGCGTGTTTGAGTAAACAGTCCATGAGGCTGAATTTCTTGTACCACAGACTCTTTTGAAGCATATTATACTGTGGCCCTTTGGGGGTCTTTTGCTGTAGTGTGCAAAAATCTATTTTCTTACACTGATCCTTTAGCCAAATGTCATTCTGATTTAAATAGATGTACGCCAGAGAAGTATTTCAGTAAACCGGCTGGTATGAGCTGAGTTTCACCAGCATGATTTTGACAAGACTGTCCGATGCAGGGCATCAGTTAACTCATAATTACCTGGATGATTGCATCCTTTCCTAATTTTTTTTAATTGCAGAAAATCACCATGTTTTTATATATATATATATATATAATAGAAATTTTATAGCAGTTGCAGGTAAACTGTCAGGGTTGGTTTTTTAAATATTTTTTTAACTATAAAGTATTCTATAATTATGCATGCAATTTTAACATTTAATATACAAGAATAAATCTCTTGCTGGTTTTAGAGTATTGCATTAAAAGTCTCTGGTTTCTCTTCTTTTCCTGTTACAGGGGAGTTTTTATGAAACTTGTGTTATCTGTAAGAAGATTGTAACATTGGCACTGGCGACTTCAGTGCCTTTATCTGAACTTGATGTACTGTTACCTGGATTATTGTTTATATGCATTGTTTTAGACAGAACCAGGGGGTTGGAAGAGGAAATTGAAAGAAAAGGATGTAGAGGAGGGGCAGAGAAAGAATGCAGAGAACCTAATTTAGGATTAAAAGGTGTTAGTCTGCTGGTTCAGGCTCCTTGCAGAAAATAAGCAGAGGGGGGTGGTAAGGAACTTTGATGTAAGCAGTATTGTAGATTTGCAGAGGGGTCTGACAGCACCTCTCCCAGATACCATTTGTGTTAGCAGAGGATTAAATATATCAGTAAGGTGAAGGAGAACACTAACTGTTTTGTATAGTCTGTCACCAACATCAAAATGTGTCTTGGACTGAAGAATGTGTTGTAGCATTTCATGGTTCTAAGTTACGCAGTAGGCGAGATGTGAAAGTCAGTCCTACGTATGCAGAGAGAAAATGGTATTACGTGTGTGTGTGTCCTATAGGTTTGTCCAAGATAGCCGATGCCATGGGTGACGCTCTGGACCCTACTTAAGTCAATTAGGGCTACTCTCTAGAGGGACGTGGGGCTCTCCCAAGTCTAGTGTGAGCAGTGTAACGTAAGGCAGAGGATTACAAAAATGTCATGAGCAGCATGTGTATTGTTCAGACAGAGATCTGTAGCATTTTTGTCAGTTTGCCATGTATCTGAACCCCTGGCACATGTTTGTATTTCATTTTGTAAATGGTGAGTTTTGCACATAATAATACATTGTAATACTGAACTATAATTTGGGATGTTGTGTGCTGTGGTTTTTTGGGGGGGGGGGTTGTTTTAAGAAATGGTTCACACTTGAATGTTTTGTGTATTGGTAGACTGATGCTGCTGCTTTTCATACTGCTCGGCCCACTTTAAACTCTTTGCAAAGGAAGGATGCAATAACATTATTATCTAGTTAACGTGCTTGACCTGAACGGTCAGTAGAAGAAGCGGGCAGGTATCTTGACTGCTGAACTGTTTCTTGTGATGTTAAGACTGACGTTCAGTGCTAAAAAAAATTCCACTATTTTCATATGATGGCGGCTCTGCTCGGGGAGGGAAGGACTGGGGCAGAGAGACAAAGTATTAAGAAACTCAGAATTTCAGGCGTGAAATGAAGAAAAACAAAGAGTGCAAAAAGGGAAACGCGTGCCCAAACCACCTCAAGATGATTCCGCTGCCTGTTCTTGTGCAATTGTTTCTCTTGAAAATTAGAACATTTTATTCACTGTGCTGTGCAAAACACTTCTCACTTCTCATAGTGCCAGGAAACAGATGATACAAAAACTTGGGAAGGAATTTGGACTTGTAAAAATCAGCTATTCTGTCGTCTTCAATGTGAGGTGTTGGATGTTACGAAATACTGAAAAGCAAGAAAAAGCTTATAGTTGAGGTGGTCTCTATTTATTACTCCCTTTTTTTGAAATAGAGAAGTAACGGGAAAGGCTAAAGGAAATAAAGCTGAAGGTAATAAATCCCTAAATTGTACTAATAAAAGAGGCTTAACAGAAAAGTTAACGCTACGTTCAGGGATTCTTTGAATTCGCAAAAAGTACATACTGCAAAATCCTAAAATGCCACCTGCAGCAGCTTAAATCAAATCTAACTTCTTGTCATCTCCCCGTGTCGTTTTTCTTATTTTTCACGTGAAAGGCTGTCATCCTTCCTTGCAGTCTCAGCCTTCCAGGCAAGTCTTACATTCAGTGGATCATTCTTTCTCTGCTGGAGTTGCAGTGTTATCCCAAAATCAGGGTTCTTCACCTGGTCTGCAAAGAGCCGAATAACACACGGTCGAGATACTTGTGCCTTCCACGGCTGCGCAGAGATGGGTGCTAGGTGGTAGCTCCACGAAGCTGGCACGCCTTGGCTGCACACGGTTAATTAACACTGAGACATGCCGAGCAAGAGTTACCAGTGCTGTCACCGTTACGCTTCAGTCACTCGTTCCCGTTGGTTCTGGCGATGCTTCGTCCCCGCTTGAAGTTAGCGTCCTCCCTTTTTACGGCGCATGGTGCGTGAGGAAGGGGCTCTGCTGGTAGGGGCCTTCCCTTACCCGAGGGTGGGTTTTTTACTATGCTCGCTAGGAGAGTTTACTCATAGTTCAAGTGATTCTCCTTGGTCTTACCAGCGGTTTTGTTCCCTTTGCGCTTATCTTGATATTTTCTAGTCTGGGGGGCTTATGTTGCCATCCTCTTCCTTCTCCCAGGGCCGTGTCTTGTTAACTATGTACAATGGTATCCCTTGTTTTGTTTCTCGCAGCATCGCAAACCGGGTGAGGATTCAGTACCGGGGTGGGGGGAGGCCATTTCTGTAATTCCAGAAAACTGAGGAGTGCACAAAGCCTGCTGTGTGTAAATGGGCAGACAGATTAGCCTGAAATTAAAAAAAAAAAAAAAAAGTTACTGTGCTGCTCTCATAGCGCTTGCCAGGGTTGCAGAGATGCGGGCGGGGGGTAAGGGAAAGTGACCCAAATCAAGCTGCTGAAGCAGAGAGGCGGCTCTCTTTTTCGTAAAACACTGTTTGTTAGAGAGTCTGCGTGCGACCGCCCCTCCTGGACGGGAAGACGAAGCCAAGGGACCCCAGGTCTCAGCCTCTGCTGCCGGCGGTAGCTCTCGGGGGCTGCGCGTCCCGGGGCTGGCCGCGGGGCTGCCGCTGGCCGCTGCGCAGCCGCCCCCTGCCCGCCGCGGCCGGCGCCGAGCGCCTCCTGCCACCGCGGCCCCGCCGGCCCGGCCCCGCCGCAGCCGGGCGCAGCCTTCCCAGCCGCCCGCTGCTCTCGGCGGCCGCAGCCCCTCCGCGGCCGGGGCCCGCGGCGCTCCCCCGCCGCCTCTCCGTGGCGGAAGGGGCCCGCGGGCGGCGGGAGCGCCTCCGGCGCGGCGGTGCCAGGGCCCGCAGCAGCCGCCGCCGCAGCAGCGAGGACGCCTCGGGCGGGCGCCTGTGCCGCCTCTTCCGCTTCAACGGCGCGGCAGCGGCGGCCGCTGCCTCTTCACCCCCTCTTCCCCTCCCCGCCCCCGAGCCCCTGCTCGCTCTCCGCCGCGCCCGGCCCGTGGGCGCACGCCAGCGGCTCCCCCTCCCTCAGGCGCCCCCTCGGGCCCGGGCCCGCGGTGAGCGCGGCTCTCCCGCCGCAGCAGCCCGGACCCGCTGACGGAGGCCGTACCTTCCCGCTGCCGCCGGCCGGGAGGAGGCGCGGGGCCTGGGGCGGGCAGCGGCAGCCGCGGCGGGGCAGGGTGCTCCTCACCCCGGCGCCCGGGCGGGGGCTGCCCGCCCGCCGGCGGCTCCCGGCCCCCTGGCGCCCGCCGCGCCGTGGCCGGGGCGCCCGGCGGGCAGCTGATGGGCTCCGTGCACCGCTGTCGCCGTCCCGCGGCCCGGCGTCCCGGGGGGTCACAGCGCAGGAGCTTTTCTTGCTCCTCGCGTCTTCCAGACACCCAGCAGGGAAGAGGAACGTTACGCGTCATGGTCCCGGTCCCCTAACGGCTACGGGCGCCAGGCCGGGCCGGTGGCGGTCGTTCTCGGTTCGATGTCCTGGCGTCTCCGTAACCCTGGAGCCGAGTCCCTGCGCTCGGCTCTGCTCTCGCACGCTGTCAGCCACCGCGACGGGGAAACGCTGGGCTGGGGTTTTGCGTTGTCCTGGACGGGGGAGCTCTGGGCCTGGGTGGCAGTTGCTTATTTGCTGCGGAATATTCGCGTTTTTTCAGAAATCGTTCGCAACAGGACTGCTGGTTTGCTAATTCCTTTGCGGGGGGGAGGGCAGAATAACGGTCTTTGCAGGGACCTGGGAAATAAAGTATTTAACACAGTAAAGCTTAAAGCCTTTGCTGTACAGAAGGTTTCTGCGTACCTGTACGTCAGTCGCTTATGAGCGGTGGCTGATGTTTATAAAAGTACCGTGTGGAAACGTGGATGTTCATTAGTGAGCTGACACTGGTTTGGTCCTATGTAGAAAGGAGAAGAACTACAAAGCAGCTCCCCAGACCAACATCCCTTTTGTTTTTTTTCTTAAACATACCGTGTTTACAGGGCCTTAGCTTTCTATTGCCGGACCGGCAAAGCTTCCCAAGCTCTATTCCCCCGTAGTCACCAAAAGTCTCCAGTAGTTGCCAGGACGGTGAGTTACTTCTGGGCTCCTAGCCCTCCATTCCTTCATTATTTTAGTCAGATCCTGAATTCCGCTCACAAGACTTGCTGAAGATTTGCATTTGGAAGTCGCGTCTCAAACAGCGAATTTGCAAAAAAAGCTTCTTTTTTTACACTAGTCAAGAAACTGGTGTAATACTTGAACAAAATTACATTTTTTAGGGGTTGCTGAATCACTGAGTGATAACGTAGACGTCCCTGTTTGAGCCTTTACCACAATCGTTGTAACGTTTGTTTATACGCTTCTGGGTTCTTCTGTAAAGACGTATAGCTGTGGGTGGTGCTGCTGCTCCGACGCTCTGTGTGTTCACAGCAAAGGGTAAAGCGGACGGCCCTGTGGCTAGGGAAGAATGGCATGGACATGATACTGCTCTCCGTTGCACCAGAACCGTTTCAGCGGCTGCTAAATCGATGGAACTACTGGAAGAGATTTCAGAAAAGTGAGCACTATATTTATCTTTAGATTTATCTTTTAAAGTAATCTTTCTACAGACACCTGCCTGTGGCTTAGATATTTGATTTGCATGAAACAAACCCAGAATTTTCCTTTAAGTAGTGTTCTGATTCGCTGAAATTCCCCATAGTTAGAGAACAAGAATTAAAAACGTTGCTTGGTGGTTTAAGACTGCAGGATTTCTATGAAAGCTAACTTGCCAGAATGAGTAGGAAGCATCCTGAATTCCAACAGAGAGACACTGTATAAAAGGTCCTTTTCTTGACAGTAAGAGAGCTTCACGAAACATCAGCGCTGTTGCCTGTAGGGCCTCCAACATGGCTGTTCAGTAATCGTGGGCTCTGTGCGATTCCTGCAGGCACAATCTTCAACAAATTTTGTACGGCAGACGGTATCTTGGCGTACTTTCTATCTCATGCTTAGTTGCCTGTACCTGCTGAAAATTGAATTTAGCGCCAAATGAACCCACAGGGAAACGTCCTCAACTCATGCTGGTAGGGCGACCGCATTGTAGTTGGTAAAATTGGAAAATAGTAAGATGTTTCGAAAAATTTGCCTTGGGAGGAGAAGGGTTGCCTCCTGTTAGGCAACTGACTTTTGTGATTGGTTCCACCACTCCCCCCCACCATGCGCTTTGAAGGAGGCAGTCCCTAAGCCAGTGCAATCTAAAATGTGGATTATTTTTTTCTAAATCATTTCTTACGAATATGAGGCCTGCGTGGGTGTTCAGCTTGTCCTGTTCTTTCTGTTCGTAATTCTGAACCCATTGGCTGGTGTAAAAGAATGGTCACGTGGCAAAGATGGAAGGAGATCTGAGCCCATGCTGGATCTGCCCCTTGGTAAAGGAGCGCATGTTACTACAGCGCGAAAGACGTTTGATGAGCGTCCCACATCATCAGACCTGCTCGTGGTCCGATTACAAGTCCTGGGTTATTATTTAGAAATACGTTTACCTGCTATTCCTTACTGGGGTTTTTTGTTTTTTATTTTTTCAAAGAAAGGGTGGATTTTCGTCAGTCTCTTCGTGAGAGCATCAGATCAGGTGGCGGCAAGTATGTATGAGCAACTCAGCTACAGCGTGTACCGGCCAGTACTGGAGTACTGCCCTGCTAGCAGTGGAGAGCCAGATGAAGGCGCTTATGGTAAGTACTTGTTCTGCTTCAAGTTGAAGGGAAAGATTCTCTTGTTGAGGGTTCCTGGGTTTGTTTGTATGTTGTTGTTCGTTTTGGTCTTTAATGAAACAAGTTCAGATAGCTGTTGATGAATGGGATTTTGTATACTCCTTTAGATAGCTTTTCCTACTGAAGATTATAGCAGTTACAAATCTTAAGCTTGCAGTTTACAGGTTTTGTAGCATCTGTGGTAAAATAAACTACGAAACAAGAATAAATTGGTAAGTACAAAGACGCTTATCCTGTAGGTAAGATGAAAATAAAAATGCGGTTTCTTACCTAATTTTTTTTTCCAAGGAATGCTCACAACCAGTAGCTGGGCTTTTGGCTAATGTTACTGGGGGAAGGAATGACAGTGCTTTCCTCATTTCTTCCCCTAACAGGAACTTGGAACTTTGTTTTCTTAGCCGTCTGACTACAAATTGTCTGACTACAAAGTGTCAATGGTCAACAGTGGCAGAGAACTGGGTGGCATTTTTAATTTAAAAGGAAAGGAACATGGAAATTCAAGTATGTTAATTCTGTTAACAAAACTGAAGTACCAGCTGCTTCCTTTTTCTAGACCTTTCCTTTAAGTATCCTCCCCAAAGGGTTACATGGCCATGCTGTATATCTTTTCTGTTCTTGCACTATTCGTTTGATATGCTCCCGAGCTCCCGAGGTGCACGGCCCCTCTGGCAGAATCGTCCCTTCTGTTTTCACCATTGGCTGGGTGTGACAAACCCCTTCCTTTTTTGCCTCCTCCTTTCCCAGCGTCACCTTCTGCGTCCCGGGAAGAAAATCCCGCGTGGGTGATTCCGCTCGGCGCTCAGGTAATCGCGTGTCTGGGGCTGCGGGAGCGGGGAGAAACCCTTGCCGGGTCGAGGACGCTCCAGGGGCGCCACATCAAAGCCAGAGGAAAGGCAAAGCCGCTGCCCGTGCAGAAAAGCCGATGACAAATTGCAGCTGAGAGAGCGCGCCGCGTTCCTGCAGTGCTCCCTTGGCAGTTTCGGCTGTTTGCCTTCCGGGCAAAAGAACAGACTTTCCTCTAGGAGAAATGAAGAGCTGCCTGTTCCCTTCTTTAGGGTCCGGTGTTTCTCTTCTGTGTGTTGATACTAATTTTATGGGCAAGTTGGAAACAGCCTTTTGTTTTTATATGCATAACTACATTTTTATTAATATGTGCTGTCAGTAGAGTTCATTTTTGAGCACCTAGGTGCCAGTAGAAATGTAATGAATGGAAACTGATGTTTAAACTTGATTTTTTATTTGATTTTTTTTCATGAGAGTGTTGATGGCACGGTGTCCTGTGGCTCAATCCGTTCTGTTCTGTGGAGCCTTCAATCTAGAACTTCCATTTAAAATTTTTTTTGTTCCAAAAAAGGACTAGTCATTCATAGGATTCAGGTGTAGACTTGGAAAGTCTCTTGAGTACATGATCAGAATTAAAGCCAAACTTCACTTAATGTTGCTGTTCTTTGTCTTCACTTTCATTAATTTCCCCACGGCTCCACCATGTAAATGTCTATGCTACAGAAGGTTTCTGAAATGCAAAGAAACCCTGTTTATGGAAAGGATTTAAAAACTCGACCTCCCCCTCGAATCTCTCTTGCAGGTATAAAAGCACTTTCCAAAGCTGTCCCTTCCCCCTTTTCCCATCCCGCTTTGGGGCCAGTTTCCCCCAAACGGGGACTTTCCCCTGCGCGGCCACACAATTTGGAGGGGGGGAGCAACACAGTTTGGGGCTCCCAGGAAAGCCGAATCCACCTGGATTTGTGCAGCTTGGAAAGCAAGCACCCCCACCCCCCACCCCCGCTACATTTTAACGCAGAAACCCAAAAATGACCCATTGTTATGATGTGGAAAAGCGCCGGAAAACCCCAGAACTGAATATTTTGGAAAAGCAGAAACCCCCAAGTTTTGTATGATGTAAAAGAAAAAAAACAAAACAAAACAGAACAACAACAACAAAAAAACCCAACCCCCCAAAAAAACCCAAACGCAAAACCCACACCAATTTGGGCCAAATTTGGGGTGAACCGCTGGCAGTTTGAGGGGCATTGCTGGGGATTATCTGGCGTGGATTCCTTCTCCGGAGCGGACTATCCGTTGCGGCTTATCCCAGGTGAGTTATCTGCTGTGGATTATGCCGGGCGGACCCCCTGGTGCAGGTCATCCCCACCCGTGTCCCCCCGTGCACCTTTCTACCCACACACAGCCGCTGTCCGTCCGTGTCCGTCTCCTGCCCCCCGTCCTCCTCTGCCTGTCTCTGTGCCCTCCCAAGTGCTCTCCACCCAAACGTCCCCACACACAAGGTTTTTCCCCCTGTGCGGGTTTTTTTTTTTCCCCGTGACGTGCCCCCCGCGTCCCCTGCCCTCCGGTCTCGTGCCCCCGCTCCCCTGCTCCCCCCTCCCATAGCCCCTTTGCTTCTGGACCCCTGGGGCGCTGCCTGCACCCCCCCATCTGCCCATTGCCCCCACCCAAACTCCAACACCCCCCACCCGCTCCCTCTGTTGTCCGAAAGGCGGATCCTTTGCCCGGTGTGCAACGGCCCAATGACCACCCACTCGGGAGAGACATTGATCACTTATTTCAGGTCTGCGCAAAGCTGGGTGCTTGGCGATTTCCCACAAATCAGGCACACCCTCACACAAAACGGCAGTGTATTTGTCAGGTTACAAGATCGGTATAAACCTGCCTAAATTTACACTTATCGGCTGGTGATTAACATTTCATACACTATTGGTTTGCTGTACTTAAATTAGCCTTGCTCGCTATGTAAATTAGCAGGCGTGCCCCTTTCAGGTCGGGGGGCAAGTCTTTTCGGTCCTGAATTGAGTCGGCGGTCACGATCTCCCCTCGCCACGTTTACCTTTCACCCACTTTCTGCAGTTTGATCAAACTTCACGCTTCTCTGGCCACCGTCCAGTCTTTGGTGCCGAGATGCTCCCTTTTATCGGTCTGTGAGCTCTTCCTCAAGGCTGGAGCCGTTAGTTGCCCACAGTTTGTTACTTACACAAACACTTTCATCTCTTTGAGCTCCCTCCCAAATTCCATTCCCAAGGCACAAGCAGTTAGCAGTTTTACTAATTGGAAAATGACTGTTTCCGCAAGACACCACCTGCACCCTGCTCCCATCCCGCTCTCCCTGCCCCTGTGTTTTGGATTTGTGCTGGAAAAAGTGTTGATAACACACGCAGGGATGTTTTAGTCACCAAGCAGCACTTGCACAGAGTCAAGGCCCTTTCTGCTCCTCACCCTGCCCCGCCGGCGAGCAGGCGGGGGCACAGAAAGCTGGGAGGGGAGGGGGCTGGGGCAGCGGACCCCGGCCGACCAAGGGGACATCCCGCACCGTGTGCGTCACGTCCAGCCATAAAATGAGGGGGGAGGCTGGCGGGGGGCTGCGGCTCAGGGACTGGCGGAGCATCAGTCGCTTGGTGGTGAGCAATTGTTTTCATTTGTATGGCTTGTCTGCATTGGCTTTTGTTTTTCTCTTAGATTTTTAGTTTTCCTCTTTTCTGTAATGGTGGCTGTGGTTGTTGAACTGGTTTTATCTCAATCCGTGAATTTTCTCAGTTTTACCCTTCTGGTTCTGATCTTTTTATATTTTTTACTAAAATCTCTCCAGGGTCTGTTGACTCGCTGGTGTCACTCTCCCACCCCTGATGCCACATGCAGATGAATCCAGCACTCCCGGGGGCTTTTTCTGGGGGCAAAAAAGCCGAGGCAAGGCAAAGGTATTGACCAGGTTCCCTGTGCTGCGTCCCCCGGCTGGGTGCTGGGGTGGGGGGCGCGGAGAGAAAGGGCCAGCAGCCGCTGCAAGCTGTCAAGTGCAGAGGACTGAAATGCTCGAGCCGCTTGGGTGCTTTTTGGTGGCGAGGCGGTGGCTGTGGCTGCGTGGGCTGTGAGCGGGAGCAGGGGCAGAGAAGGACGAGGCTTGTGACACCCCCCGCCCCCCCGTAAGGCGGCGGCGGCGGCGGCGGCTGCGGGCGGCCCCAGGCGGGCCGGGGGGCGAGTCCTTTCTCCCCGCGGGGCGCGGTCGGAGCGCCGGGCTTGGTGTGGTGCTGCCGCCTGGCGGCCAAAAGCGGGTACTGCAGGGCGGGAGCCGCGCAGGGGCGGTGGCGTCCCCGTGGTCGCCGGTGCCGGTGGCCGGTAACGGGCATGCGACAGCGCGGTGGCCGTGGGGTGCTGCCGCCGCAGCCGTTGCTGCCTCCCGGTAAGGAAGCGCCGCTCTCGCCGCACGGGAGGCGCTTGCCGCTGCTAGCACTGCCGCGTCCGCCTCCGCTGCAGCCCCGCCCCGCGGCGTCCGCCTCCGCTGCAGCCCCGCCCCGCCGAATGCCCCGGTCCTGGTGTGGAGCGGCCCCGCCCCTAGCGCCGGGCCCCGCCCCTGGATGCCCCCGGGCAGGGGAAGGGCACCACCCCTAGCGACAGGCCCCGCCCCTGGAGACCACGCCTGCGCACTGTGTTGGGGTGGAGCTTAGCCGGGGGGGGGCGGAGCCTAGCGGTGGTAAGGCGGAGCTTTGCCGTGCGAGGGCGGAGCTTCACTGGCGCATGCGTGCTGTCTTGGGGCGGAGCTTTGCCGTGGGGGCGGAGCTTTGATGTGAAAGGCGGAGCTTTGCCGCGCATGCAGGCTGCCTCGGGGGCGGAGCTTTGCTGCGGGGGGGGCGGAGCCTTGCCAGGTGAGGGCGGAGCTTTGCCGGGTGAGGGCGGAGCTTGACCAGCACATGCGCGATGCATCGGGGGCGGAGCCTTGCCGCGGGGGGGCGGAGCTTTGCCGGGTGAGGGCGGAGCTTTGCTGTGTGAGGGCGGAGCTTCATCGGCACATGCGCGATGAGTTGGGGACAGAGCTTTGCTGCGGGGGGGGGCGGAGCTTTGCCGTGGGAGGGCGGAGGTTTGCTGTGAAGGGCGGAGCTTTCTCTGCGCATGCGCGCTGTCTCAGGGGCGGAGCTTTGCTGCGGGGGGCGGAGCTTTGCCATGTGAGGGCGGAGCTTTGTCGAGGGGCGGAGCTTCACCGGCGCATGCGTGCTGTGTGCACGGCAGAGCTTTGCTGCAGAGGGCGGGGTTTACCGCTGGGGGGGCGGAGCTTCGCCAGCACATGCGAGGTGCATCGCGGGCGGGCATCGCGCGGTGGGCGCAGCTTCCCCCCGCGGAGGGGCCAGCGGGAGCCCGGGGCGGAGCGGAGCGGTCGTTGGGCTGCGGCTGCACAGAGCACACAAAAGCTTAAAAAACCAAACCCCCCCCGGCAAAAAAATAACTCGTCCAAACCACTAAAATGGCCGACACAGTCCTCCCGGATCACAGAGAAGGTCGTCCAGACCATAGAGATAAGACAGAAAGTCGTCCCAGATTCTAAAGACTGTCCTTCAGACCATCGAGATGCAAGCGGAAGTCCTCCCGGAGTATAGGGCGGCTCCGCAGACCATGGAGATGACACAGAAAGTCCACCCAGACCATCGAGAGGGTCCTCCAGACCATAGAGAGGAGACAGAAAGTCATCCCAGATTCGAAAGACTGTCCTTCAGATGATAGAGATGCAAGCGGAAGTCCTCCCGGAGTATAGGGCGGCTCCGCAGACCATGGAGATGACACCGAAAGTCCACCCAGACCATCGAGAGGGTCCTCCAGACCATAGAGAGGAGACAGAAAGTCCTCCCAGATTCTAAAGAGTGTCCTTCAGACCATCGAGATGAAAGCGGAAGTCCTCCCGGAGTATAGGGCGGCTCCGCAGACCATGGAGATGACACCGAAAGTCCACCCAGACCATCGAGAAGGCCCTCCAGAGCATAGAGGTGAAACGAGAAGTCCCCTGGATGATACAGAAGGTCGTCCAGCCCACAGAGATTAAACTGGAATTCCTCCCAGACCATGCGCGGTGCGTCGCGGGCGGGCATCGCGCGGTGGGCGCAGCTTCCCCCCGCGGAGGGGCCAGCGGGAGCCCGGGGCGGAGCGGAGCGGTCGTTGGGCTGCAGCTGCAGGCAGGGAGGAGGTGAGCGGGGAAGCCCCGAGGAGGGCGGCGGTGCCTGGGGGGCAGCGGCCGGGCCGGCGGGAGGCACGGAGCGGGGAGGGTTCGGTGCCGTGTGGGAGCCGGGCGGGCGGGGCTTCCCGGAGCCGGGCGAGGGGGGGGCGCGCCGGGTCGGGGCCGGTGGCGAGATCAGCCCGGAGTCGGGCGGGGGCCGCGCCGGTCCGGAGCCGGGCGGTGGGGGGGGCGCCGCGCCGGTCCGGAGCCGGGCGGCGGGGGGGCTTCCGTGCCGAGCGGCGCCGCGCCGGGGCCGGGCGGGCGCCGCGCCGGTCCGGAGCCGGGCGGCGGGGGGGCTTCCGTGCCGAGCGGCGCCGGTCCGGGGCCGGGCGGCGGGGGGGCACCGCGCCGGTGCGGGGCCGGGCGCCGAGCCGCGTCGGGGCTGGGTAGTGGGAGGGCGCCGGTGGCCGGAGCCGGGCGGGAGGGGCTGCCCCGAGCCGGGCAGGTTGGCGCCGCCCTGGGTCGTTGCCGGCGGTGGGGGTGCTCGGAGCCGCGGGGGTTCTCGGCAGGGCTTCCGAGTACGTCAGCGGCGAGGGGAACGGTGTCCCCGCAGGGTCAGAAAGCATGGATTGCTGCATGGGGCTTCCGGTCGGCCATGTTGGGTCCCCGGGGCATGCTGGGAGGTGTAGTATATATGGACGTGGGTGCCTGGAAGCCGCATTGCTCTCGGGCGCTTTCGGTGCACCGTAGTCGTTGCTGTCGCCGCGGCCCCTGCGGCACTAGGTGCAGTTTTGTTGCAGGTTTTGTGTGTTTTTCTGCGGGCTTCCAGCTATGGCTACTCCCCAAGAAGCAGCGCGCCTCCCGACTCTCGGAGCTGCCGCCCGGGATCTGTGCAGGCGCGGTGCAGCCCACATGATCCACGCTGCCGGCACCGGTAACGGCAATAGGATGCTGCGGTGCCTGCGGAGTCATGCCGCTGCGCTCGTTGCTGCCTGCTGGTAAGGAAACGCCGCTTCCGCCCCGCGGGCGTGCTGTCGGCAGGTGCTTGGCGTGCAAAATGCAGACGGCAGCGCTGCCGCCGCCCGTGGGCAATCGCTGCGCGCTGGGTGCTCGCTGTTGCCGCCGACGCCGCCTTCTTCGCTGTTACCACAGCGTGGTGGCATGCCGGGCGCGATTGGCGGTGGTGGGTGAGGGTCAGGAGCACCAGGGAGGCGAGCGAGCTCCTTTGAGTGTGCAGGGGTGTCTCCTGCCTGCTGGCTGCCCGGGGGTGGTGGGACAGGAAGCTTCAACCTGCCCGCTGCGGCAGGCTCTTGGTCTGCTGGAGGCGAGCTGGGCCAGGGCAGCCCCAGGGAGTTACCTAGAAGGGAAGAGGGGAAGGAGGCGGATATCCCCTAGGCGCAGAGGCAGGGCACCTCCCCAACTCACCAGAGCTCCCCCTGAGCCTCTCCTGGCCCCGCTCACCCCGTGCAGCTGCCCCCTGCTCCAGCACCTCCCCTGAAGCCTGTCCCATAGCACCAGATCGCCCCCAAGCCCTGTTGTGAAGACCACAAGCTGGCTCTCAAGTGGGCTGGATTCTCCCTTAACGCGGGTGCCGTTACCAGCAGTGCGGGGAAGGAGCAGTGTCTCCAGAAGCCTCTGCAGAAGGAAGGGCTTAGGCCAGGGGTGATCTACGGTAATAACGGTCGCCGCTTCTTCTTTCCCTGTGCTAGAGGCCATGCTGAGGACGCGGTTGTCCATTCCTCCCGTGGGGATGCTGCTGACAGCACCTGCCTCAGGCTTGCGTGGGTTGTCTCTGCCTGACCTCACTCTCCTTGCAGTGCGGGGGTGAAAAGGGACAGGCGGAGCGCTTACTGGCTGTGGACAGGAGCTGCCGCGGCTGAAGCCGGAGAGGCTGGAGAAAGGTAAAGAAGAAGAAACGGAAGGCCATCTGGCTGACCACTGCCTCCCGCTGCAGGCAAGAGAGAGCCTGCCCCTCTGGGTGGGAAGGGATCCCTCTTTGTAGTGCACTGCAGGCCAGACAGCCGATGTGCACCACAGGGCCTGTACGCATAACCCAAAGTGTGGTACAGCCGCGTAGTGCACGAGCAAGCGAGGCTACATGTCTAGGAAACCTTGTCTCATAAGAGCTGTAAGATATCCACGTATTCTCTTAGGTGGAGGACAGCCGAGTGACTGGAGTTACAGAAGAGGAAGGGAGGAGAGAAGGAGGAAGAAGCATCTCAACTGGCCAGTTCTCCCAGCAGCACCGAGAGCGAGAGCTGTGGTGAGTCCCGGGCCCTTGGGGACCTGTCACCCCTTGTCTGTGCCCCGGTCCCTCCCTGCCCCTTCCCTGGCCCTCTCTCTTTTGCATGCTGCTGTGATTTTTCTTTTTTTGTTCTTCCCTGTACCCGTTCTCTTTTCTCTGTTTTTCTGCACTGCTCCCTTTTCCTCTCTCCCTTTATCCATCTTGTTCTACCACCCCCTGCTTTTTTCTCTCTCTGCGCCTTTGGCCTGCTCCTTCTCCTTTCTTTTGTTATCCTCTGTCTCTGTCCTGCAGCCCATTGTTGTTTTTCCCTTTTCCATCTTTTTGTCCTGATCTGAATCCATCTCTTTCTCTGTCCTGTTCCCTGATGTTCTTTTCCTCTTTGCACCTGTACATGCCGCTCTGTGTCCCTGCCTTCCTATGTCTCTCCTCCCTCCCTTCTTCCCTTCCTTTCTCTATCCCCTTGTCTTGCTCACTGTTGCTGGTTTTTTTTGTATTCCGTATCTCACTGTCCCTGTCCTCCTTCCTGTTCATCTCTTACTCTTTCTGACCCTTTGTGCTGCTCCCTGTCCCTGTTTTTTATTGCTTCCCCTCTCTGTTCCTGTTTGTTCTCATGGTCCACCTCTCTGTTGTTCTTTCTGTTGTTCTCGTTTGTTCTCCATCACAGCATCCTGCTCCCTGTCCCTCTCTCTCTTGCAGTATCCCACTTTCTGGCTCCCTGTCCCTCACCTGTTTCCTAGATCGCTCTGTCCTTCCTCCAGTCTTTCCTCGTCCCTCTGGCCTGCTACCCGTCACTGGTTTGTTCTTTCGTCGTCTTTCTGCCTTGCTGCTGTCACTCTCCTCCTCTCTCTGTCTCTAATGTTTCTTTCACCATCTCTTCCCTGCTCCATGCCCCTTTTCTCTTTTCTCTCTGTCCTCCATCTTCCCTGTAACTCTTTGTCTGTATATCTCCATAGCACTTGTTCTCCCATTGTTTCTCACTATACTGCCCCTGCCCGGCTCGCTGTCCCATTATTCCCCTCTGTTCTGCTCCCTTTTTTCTCATCCTGCAGCCCAGCGATGGTTTTTCTTTCTCCCTCTCTTTGTCCCAATCTCTCTCTCTCTCTCTTTCTCTTCAATTCCTCTGGCTTGTTCCCTGTCTTTTTGTCTCCCTCCCTCCCTTATTCCTCTCATTTGATTTCTCTCTTGATCTGTCTGTTTGGCTCCTTGCTCATCATTTTCTCTCTCTTTTCCTCTGTCCTGCTCCCTGACCCTGTTTTTCTTCTGCCATGTCCCTGCAGGGCTCCTCATCCCCTTTTTTATCGACTTATCTATCTCCCTGTCCTTTTCCCTGTACCTTTCTTTCTCTGCTCCTCAGTCCTCCCTCATTTTACTTTTCCTCTTTCTGTTCTTCTGTCCTGCTCCCTATCGTTGTATTTTCATTTTTTGTATCTGCTGCTCCAGTAACAACTGCCAACTTGTCCCAGGGGAAGGATGAGTGTACAGGCAGCGAACCCCATAGCAGACTCACTCCCGGGACTTATATGCATTAACGAATAAGCACTTGCTGTCTCCTTTGCACTCACGGCTGTGGTTGTACTCCTTTGTACTTGGTGAGTGGCTGTCAGAGAGTCCAGGGGAGCAGGTTACACGGTGGGTGTCAGGGGCCATGGCCGCAGCTGTGGGCTGCGGCCGGAGGAGCCCCAGGGGGCCCGGTGAGGCTGATGGTGATGGCCCCTCTGTGTAAAAGGGCTGCAGCCCCAGGGGATGGTGCTGCTGGGGCATGCCTGCTGGAGAATGCCGACAAGTCGCGAGGATGTTTCCAACCCACCAGTGCAACAGGCTGAAGTCAGTTGGAGTCAGGCCCCATCAGGGCAGGTCCAGGGATATTCTGAGAGCTGGTGGAGAGGATGCAGGAAGAGGGGCAGGAGATGGCTGCCCCCACCCTCTGGAAAAGGCGCTGGGTGCCTCTCCAACTCACCAAAACTCCTCCAGCCCTGCTCGCCCCAGGCAGCTGCCCCCAGCTCCAGCACCTCCCCTGAAGCCTGTCCTGTAGGCATGGACCGCCCCCAAACCCTGTCCTCGTGGCAGCAAGCTGGCCCTTGAATATGATTTATTCTCCTTAAATGCAGGTGCTATTAGCTTCAGTTCAGGGAAAGAGCGGCGTCTCCAGCAGCTCCTGCAGAAGGAGGGGTTCCTGCCTGAGGAGAGCTGCAGTCATCCCTGTGGATAATGGTTGGTTGCTTGTTCTTTCCCTCTCCCAGAGGCAGCACTGAGGACTCGGTTGGCGGTTCCTCTCCAGGGACGCTGGTGATTGCATCTGGCTCAGGTTTGTGTGGCTTGCCTTTGGCCTCATTTTCCTAGCGGCATGGGCAAAAAAGGACAGCTGGACGCTTCCTGGCTGTGGACAGGAGCTGCCGCAGCTGAAGCTGGAGAAGTCGGAAAAAGGTAAAGCAGCTGAAGAATAAAATAAAGAGGAGCCAGCCGGCAGCTGCCTCCAGCTGCAGACAGGAGGCAGCCTGCCTCTCAGTGTGAGGAAGGATCCCTCTTAGCATAGCCCTCAGCAGATCCAATTGCCAACGTGCATTGCAGGGTCCGTATGCGTAGCTGGAAGCACAGTACAGCCAGGTAACACGTGCACGTGTGAGGCTATGTATCTGGGAGGCCTTGTATTGTAAGAGCTGTAAGACACCAGTCTGTTCTCTTAGGTGGATGACAGTCAAGCAACCGGAGCTACGGGGCCAGGAGAGAGAGAGAGAGAGAGAAAGACACGTCCGAGGTGTCCAGTTCTCCAAGCGGCTTGGAGAGCGGGAGCTGCAGTGAGTCCTGGACCCTTGGGGCCGTGTCGTCCCTATTCTGCATCCTGGTCCTTCCCTGCCCCGCCTTCTCTTTCTCTTGCTGCTGTCATTTTTTTCCACTTCCCCGCACCTCTCCCTCCCTCATTCTCCAAGTCCCCCTCTTTATCTGTTGTTCTACCCCTATGTTTTCTTTCTCTCTCTGCGCTTCTGTCCTGTTCCCTGTCCTTTTTTCATCCTCTGTCTGTGTCCTGCAGCCCATAACTCTTTTTGTCTTTCTTCATCTATGTCTGTCTTCCTATCCCAACTTTTTAAATTTTTCCTCGCCTGCCCTTTAGCCCTTCACAATTCCCACCTCTCACCTCTCTGTCTTCATGTCCCTATTTTTTAATTCCTCTGTCCCTGCTCTGTATTCTAGATAGACTTTTTCTTTCTTAAATTCTCTCGTTCCAGGTCCCCGTCCCTGTCTTTTAACTTCTTCCCTCTCTGTCCCATAGCTGCTTTTTGTCTTTATCGTTCTCTCTTTGTCTGGCTCCATGTCCCTATTCTTTAATTCCCCTTCAGCTTCAGTCTTTCCCCTTCAGCTCATCAAGGTTTTTTGGCATTTCTCAGTTTATCTCTGTCCACCTCACTGTCCCCTTTTTAAAATCCTCCCTCTCTGCCCTGTGGCCCATCGCTATTCTTTGTTTTTCTCCATCTCTCTCAGGCTGATTCCCTGTCACTTCCTCCTCTCTGGCCTGTAGCCCATCGCTATTTTTTCCCCCCTGTACCTCTCCCTCTGTGGCTCCCTTTCCCTATTTTTCAGTCCCCCTTCTCTGTCCTGCAGGCGATCGCTGTTGGATTGGGTTTACGTGGCAAAGTTTTGTTAGGTGGGGCAGGGCAGGGGCTGCAGGGGGGGGTTCTGCGAGAAGACACCAGGAGTTGCCCCCATGTCAGGCACAGCCACTTCCAGCTCCAAGATGGATCTGCAGCCGGTCCAAGCTGAGCCCATCGGCAATGCTGGTTGTGCTTCTGGAACGGACATTTAAGAGGGGGTAAAAAATGCTGCGCAGATGCTGCGATAGAGAAAACGTGAGTGTGAAACAGCCCTGCAGACACTAAGGTCGGTGAAGAAGGAGGGGGAGGAGGTGCTCCAGGCACCGGAGCAGAGATTCCCCTGCAGGCTCTGGTGAAGGCCACGGTGAGGCAGGTCGTCCTCCTGGCGCCCGTGGAGGTCCGCGGTGGAGCAGACATGCACTCGCAGCCCATGGAGGACCCCGTGCCGCAACAGGTGGATGTGCCTGAAGGAAGCTGTGACCCTATGGAGAGCTTGCGCTGGAGCAGGCTCCTGGCAGCACCTGTGGCCCTGCGGAGAGGAGCCCACACTGGAGCAGAAGAAGAGCATGAGGAGGAAGGAGCGGCAGAGATGATGTGTGATGAACTGAGTGCGACCCCTGCTCCCTGTCCCCCTGCATTGCTCAGGGGTGGGATGTGGGAAAGTCAGGAGTCATGAAGATGAGCCCAGGAAAAAAGAGCAAGGCGGTTTTTAGATTTGTTCTTATCTGTTGATAAGATAAGAACAAATAAAACAAAATAAGAGAAGAACAAATCTTGTCCTACTCTTGATTTTGATTGACAATAAATGGAATTAATTTCCCCAAGCTGAGTCTGTTTTGCCTGTGACAGTAATTGGTGAGTGACCCTCTGTCCTTTTGTCGACCTACAAGTTTTTTTGTTGTATTTTGTCCCCCTGTCTTATTGAGGAGGGGGAGCCACAGAGTGGCTTGGTGAGCACCTGGTGGCCAGCCGAGGTCAACCCACCCCAGTTCCCTTCTGTCAGGCTCCCTGTCCCTATTTTTCAATTCTTGCCTATGTTTCTTGTACCGCATCGCTTTTGAAACTTTCTACTTCTCCATCCTTATTTTTTAAATTCTTGCATAGGTTTCTCAAACCCAGTTGCTTTTTAAATTTTCTTGCTACCTTTCTGTCTCCCTGACCTAATTTTAATTTTTTGCCAGTGTTTCTTGTACCCCGTCGCTTTTCAGATTTTCTTCCTACTTCTCCCTCTCTGCAGCTCCGTGTACCTGTTTTTTTAATTCTCGTGTAGGATTCTTGTGTACTGTTGCTTGTAAAATCTATTTATGTCTCCCTCTATCCATCTTCCTGTCTCTAATTCATAATTCTTCCCTCTCTGTCCTCTACCCTGTCACTTTTCACACTTTCTATATCTCCCTCTTTCTAGCTCCCTGTCCCTATGTGTTAGTTCTTCCCTATGTTTCTTGAACCCTGTTGCTTTTACAAAATTTTCTTTCTACATCTACCTCTATCCCGCTGTTTCTATTTTTTTTTTTTCTTGGCTATGTTTCCTTTCCCCTGTCACTTCAGAATTTTCCCTGTCCCTTGTCTTGTCTGTCTTGTTGTCCTGCTGGTCCCTTCTGCCTCTCTCTCCTGCTCCCTGTCTCTCTTATTTATTCCTCCATCTCTCTGTCCCTGTTCACCCCCGCAGTCTTTCTTCTGCTCTCCTCTCTCTACACAGTTGTCCTGCTCCCTGTCCCTCTCTTGTTCGCAGCATCCCGTTTTCTGTCCCACACCTCTATGTCCCTCTGTCCTTCCGCCTGCTTTTCTCTTCTCTTTTCTCCCTCTGTCCTGCTGCATTTGGGCACTGAGCCTTGCAGCCAACTCGCCGCCAAGATTTCTTACGTGCATTAATGAATAAACTTTTCCTGCCTCGTCTGTGCCCCTGGATGTGTTTGCAGCCCCTGGGTGCAGAGCCTGTGGCTGCGGAGAGGTGCAGGGGAGGGGGTGATGTGCTGTGGGGCTTTGGCAATGGCCCCTATTGCTGATGGGCTCCAGCTGGGGCAGCCCCAGGTGTGGCCAGTGAGGCTGAGGATGGGGCTGGCCCTGCTGTGTGAAGGGGCTCTAGCTGTAAAGGGGGCTGCCTGGGCATGCCTGCTTGAGAAAGCTGATGAAGGGGAATGGGCTGAGGAGGGAGTCCTGCAGGCAGGTGCCTCCTGCAAGGAACGGCCAGTCTGTGTGGCGAGGAAGGATCCCTCCGAGCCGTCCCCGACAGGGCAGACACCAGCACGCAGTGCTAGGAGCTCAGTGCCTCTGTTGGCTACGTGGGTGAGCCACCAGGTATTGAGGAAGCCTTGCAGAGGAGGAGCATAGAGGTGCCCGCTGCATGCTGCTGAATGGGCGAGGGTCCGGCGTGCAGCACTGCAGAGGAGGAAGGGGCAGAGGCAGAGAGAGAAGCGTCGAGGCGGTGAAGGTCTCCTGCTGGCACCAGGAGCTGTGGTGAGTCACGCGTCCTCTCCTCTGTATCCTGGCCCATCTCTGCCACCCTTCTCCAGATGTCTGCCTGCCTCCCTTCCTCCGTCTGCCTCTCTGCCCACCTACCTGCATGGCTCCCCAAAACTTGTTATGCTTCTGCCAACTCTGGAGAATACACCGTTGCATTTTAAATTTTTTCTATGTGTCTCTCTAGCCAGCTCCCTCTCCCTATTTTTCAGTTTTTCTGCACTGCCTTGTGGCCTATTACTTTTAAATTTTCATTTCTATATCTCCTCCCTATCCAGCTCCCTGACCCTATGTTTTTTTAATATCTCCCTCTGCTCTGTACCCCATTGCTTTTCAAACTTTCTTTCTATGCCTCCCTCTATTTGGCTCCATTTTCCTATTTTTTATTTCTGCTCACTCTTTCCTTCACCCTGTTTGTTTTAAAATTCCTTTATATGTACGTATCTCTCTCGCCAGCTCCGTGGCCTTATTTTTTAGTTCTCGCCTGTGCGATTTGTACCCCATCGCTTTTTGAATTTTCTTTCTATTTGTCCCTCTATCTTCCACCCTGTCCCTATTTTAAAATTCTTTCCTGTGTTTCCTGTACCCCGCCACTTGCTCTTTTTGTGTATCCCATTATTTGTCTCCCTGTCATTATTTCTTAACGTTTTCCTATTTGTCCTGTACCCCATTGCTTTTTTAGTTTTATTTCTATGTCTCCCACTATGCGGCTTACTGTCCCTATTTTTTTAATCCGCCCCTTTGGTCAGGGAAGGGTCTGTCCAGGCATGCCTGCCTGAGGGAGCCGATGAAGGGGAACTGTCCAAGGAAGGAATCCAAGGGAGTCCTGCAGGCAGTTGCCTCCAGCAATGAATGACCAGTGCCTGCAGCGAGGAAGCATCCCTCTGAGTGTCCCTGACAGAGCGCCTTACCAGCACACAGTGCTGGGAGCTCAGCGCCTCCATCGGCTGCACGGGAGAGCCGCCGGGAAGCTTGGTGGTGGAGGAGCGTTGAGGCACCTGCTGCCGAGGCAGACAGAAAAGCATTAGGGCAGCGAAGGTCTCTTGCCGGTGCCAGGAGCTGCGTCGAGTCGTGCGTTCTCTCGTGTGCATCCTGGTCCACCTCTGCTGCCCTTCCCCGGATCTCTGCCTGCCTGCCTGCCTCCCTGCCTGTCTCTGCTTCTGTCTCCCTCTCTGCTGGCCCACCTACCTGTCTGGCTCCCCAAAGCTTGTTATTCTTCTGTGAACTCTGCCCTGTACCACTTCACCTAGTAATTTTTTTCTGTTTCCCTCTTTGCGGCTCCCTCTCCCTATTTTTTCATGCTTTCCTGTATTTTTTGTACCCCGTTGCATTTTAATTTCTCTTTCTACATTTCCGTCTCTGCAGTGCCTTGTCCCTATTTTTTAATTCCTCCCTCTGTCCTGCACCCCATAGCTTTTAAAATTTTCTTTCTATGGTTCCTCCTATCCATCTCCCTGTCCCTGCTTTTCTAATATTCCCATTTCTTGTGCCTGATCACTGTTTAAATTTTCTTTCTATGTTGTCCTCTATCCATCTCCCTGTCCCAATGTTTTAATTCTTGTCTATGTTTCTTGTACTTAGTTGCTTTTTAAAACTCCTTCTAGGTCTCTCTCTATCAGGCTTCCTTTCTTGATTTTTAAAATTCTTCCCTCTATTTCTTGTACCCCATTGCTATTTGATGTCTCTTTCAAGAATTCCTGTTACCTGGCTCCCTTTCCCTGAATTTTAAGTCCTCCCTTTCATCTGCATACCTCCTCGCTTTTAAAATTTCCTTTCAATATTTCCTTCTATTGTCATCCCCGTTCCTATTTTTTAATTCTTTCCTGTATTTCTTGTAGCCTGTTGCTTTTAAAAATTTCTTTCTATGTCTCCCGCTATCCGATTCCTTGTCCCTATTTTTTAATTCCTCCCTCTCTGTCCTGTACCCAGTTGCTGTAAAAAATTTCTTTCTATGTCTCCATTTATTTAGTTTCCTGTTCTTCTTTTTATTTTTTTTCTGTCGATACTATCCTCCGTCAATTTAAAATTTTGTTTCTATGGCTACTTTTAGCCAGTTCACTGTCTGTATTTTCTAATTCTCTCCTGTCTGTCCTGTACCCTGTTGCTTCTTTGATTTTCTTCTTATGTCTGCTTTTATCAAGCTCCCTATCCACAGTTTTTAATTCTTTCCTGTGTTGTGTACCCTGTTGACTTTAAAATTTACTTTTATGTGTGTGTCTATTTTTTTCCCATTCTTAGTTTTTGATTTATTCCTGTCTTTCCTTAAAGCCATCACATTTTACATTTTCTTTCTACGTCAAAGTTTATCTACTTTGCTGTCCCTATTTTTTATGGTTTGCTGTCTATCCTGTACCTGTAGCTTTTAAAATTTTCTTTCTATGTCTCCTTTAACCAATCCACTGTCTTTTTTATTTCTTTCTCGTCTGTTTGCACCTAATTGCTTTTGAAATTTTCTTCCTATGTCTCTCTGTATTTTTCTCCCTATTTTTATTTTGTAACTTTTCCCTTGTCTTTCCATAATGCCTCCGCTTTTATAATCTTCTTCCTATGTCTCTCTCTCTCTCTCACCCTACCCTTATTTTAATTTTTTTTCACATCTTAATGCCTTTGCTTTTAAAATTTTCTCTCTGTGTCAACTTTTAACCAGTTTTTTTTACCCATTTTTAATTTTTTTCTGATTGTCCTTTACCCAGTTGCTTTTATAATTTTCTTTGTGTCTACTTTAACCATTTTACTGTCTTTATTTTTAAATTTTTCCGTCTGTCCTGAACCCTGTTGTTTTTTTAATTTTCATTCTATGTCTATTTTATAAAGATCCCGATCCATATTTTTTAATTTATTCCTGTGTTGTGTACCCTGTCACTTTTGAAGTTACATTTCCATGCGTATTTTAACTTAAAAAAAATTTCAAATTTTCTTTCTTCATCTCTTTTAATTTGCTGTCCCTATGTTTTAATTTTTCCCTTCATTTCCCTAATCCTCATTGCTTTAAAAATGTTCTTTCTACACCTACTTTTTTCCCTTTGATGTCTTTACTTTTAATTATTTGTTCGCTTTTCTCAGTGCCCTCACTTTAAAAATTGTATTTCTACATCTCTGTTTTAGTTTGCCGTCACTGTTTATTAACCTTTCCTTATTTTCTTAATCACCATTGCTTCTAAATTTTTCTGTCTGCTTTTATTCCAATTGCTGTCTTTATATTTAATTATTTTTTCTGTTTCGTTGGTGCCCTCGCTTTTTAAAATTTTGTTTTTGCATCTCTGTTTTAGTGCACTGTCCCTAATGCTGATTGCTTTTTAAGTTTTCTTTCTATGCCTCCTTTTATTCCGTTCACTGTCTTTATTTTGAATGATTTCTTGTCTTTCCTTAGCACTGTCACTTTTAAAAATTTCTGTCTATGTCTGCATTGTAGTTCAATGTTGCTACTTTGTACTGCTTTCCTCTCTTAATCCTTTGGCTTTTAAAATTTCTACTTCCATCTTGTTTGCTGTCGTTAATTTTTAATTATTTTTTCTTGTTTTTCCTTAGTGCCATCACTTTTTAAATCTTCTTTTCCATCTCCATTTTAGTTCACCAATGGGATTTTAAAATTTTTTCCTTATTTCCTTAATCACCATTGCTTTTAAAAGTTTGTCTGTTTTTATACCATTTCCTGTCTTTATTTTGATGTGTTTATCTTTAATTTTTTTTGTCTTTCCTTAGTGCCCTACCTTTTAAAATTTTCTTTCCACAGCTCTCTCTTAGTTTGCTTTCTTTTTCTTTTAGTTTTCTTTCTATGCCTACGTTTATCCTGTTCACTGTCTTTATTATTTAATGATTTCTTGTCTTTCCTTAGTGCCTTTGCTTTTTAAAATTTCTATTTATGTCTGTGTTGTAGTTAGCTGTCGCTATTTTTTAGCGCTTTCCTTTCTTAATATTTGGGTTTTCCTTTTTTGCTTTATCTTGAGCATTGGTTTTTAAAATTTTCTACTTTTATCTCCTTTGCTGTCACGAGATGTTAATTATTTTTTCTTGTTTTTCATTACTGCCATTGCTTTTACAATTTTTTAATTCTACATCTCTCTTTTAGTTCACAGTTTCGATTAATTTTTTCCTTATTTTCCTTATAGTTTGCCATCGCCGTTTTTTCATTTGCTCAATATGGCTTTAATCTCCATTGCTTTTAAATTTTCTGTCTCCTTTTATCCCCTTTGCTGTCTTTATTGTGCTCTAGTTAATTATTTCTTGTCTTTCCTTAGGGCCCTCCCGTTTTAAATTTTCTTGCTCTGCCTTTAGTTGGCTGTCCCTAGTTTTTAGTTCCCTCCCCTTCTCTTCCCTAATGCTCATGGCTTTGCAAATTTTCTTTCTCTGCCCACTTTTCTCCTGTTCACCATCTGTAGTTTTGAATGATTTCTTGTATTTCCTTAGTGCGTTTTTTTTTTTTTATTTCTGCATTGTAGTTCACTGCTGCTATTTTTCAGTTCTTTCCTTTCGCCGTCCTTTGGCTTTTAAAATGTTCTACTTTTATCCCGTTTGCTGCTGTTAGTTTTTGATTGTCCTTTCTTGTCTTTCCTTAGTGCTATCGCTTTTTAGATTTTCTTTCATCATCTCCATTTTAGTTCAGTGATGCTATTTTTGAATGTTATCCTTATTTCCTTAATCACAGTTTCTTTTAAAGTTTTCTGTCTCCTTTTGTTCCAGTAGCTGTCATTATTTCCCTGTATTTATGTTTTAATTATTTCTTGTCTTTCCATAGTGCCCTCACTTTTTAAATTTTCCTTCTCCATCTCTTTAAGTTCACTGCCACTATTTTTTAATTTTTCCATTTATTTCTCTAATCCCCGTTACTTTTTAAAATTTTCTTTTATGCCGTTCTCAGTCTTTATTATGCTGTTCTTTTAATTACTTCTTGCCTTTCTTTAATTCCTTTGCTTTTTAGATGTTCTATTTTAATCTGTTCTAGCCTGCTGTCTCTATGTTTTAATTTTTCCCTTATCGCCCCCTTTGAAAATGTTCTTTCTATGCTTACTTTTCTTACTTTTGATGCCTTTATTTTTTAATTATTTCTTTTCTTTCTACATCTCGGTTTTAGTTCAGTCCCTATTTTTAAATTTTTCCATTTTATTTCCCTAATCCCCCTTGCTTTTCAGATTTTTCTACTTTTACCTCGTTCACTGTCTTTATGTTGCTGTCTTGTCTTTTAATAATTTCTTGTCTTTGGTTAGTGCCCTTGCTTTTTAGAGTTTCTTTCTGCATTTATTTTAGTTCACTGTCCCTATTTCCTAATTTTTCCCTTTGTTTCCCTAATTCCCCTCTGCTTATTAAATCTTCTTTCTATGCCTACTTTTATTACCTTTGAATTTTTTTAATAATTTCTTGTCTTAGTGCCGTCACTTTAAAAATTTTATTTTTACATCTCTGTTTTAGTTTGCTCTCCTTTATCTCATAATTTTCCCTTTATTTCCCTAATCCCTGTCGCTTTTAAAATTGTCTACGTTTATTCCCTTTGCAGTCTTTATTTTGCTGTCTTTTCTTTTCATAATTTCTTGTCTGTCCTTAGTGCCCTCGCTTTTTCAATGTTCTTTCTCCATCTCTGAGTTTGCTGTCCCTATTTTTCAATTTTTCCCCTTTATTCCCCTAGCTCCCCTCTGCTTATTAAATGTTCTTTCTATGCCCACTTTTATTCCCTTTGCTGTTGTTTAAAAAATTATTTCTTTTTCTTTCATTCGTGCCGTTGCTTTTTAAATTTTCTTTCCACATCTGTTTTAGTTCGCTGTCCCTATCTTTTAATTTTTCCCTTTATTTCCCTCATACCCATCACTTTTAAAACGTTCTTTCCCTGTCTACATTTTTCCCTTCGATGTCTTTATTTTTAATTATTTCCTTAGTGCCTTTGATTTTCAATTTTCTTCCTATGTCCCCGTTTCAGTTCAGTGCCCCTACTTTTAATTTTTTTCCTCTATTTCCCTAAACTCTGTTGCTTTAAAAATTTTCTGCCTTTATTCCGTTCACTGTCATTATTTTTTAATTATTTCTCATCTTTCCTTAGCGCGGTCGCTTTTTACAATTTCTGTCTCTCTGCATTTGTTTGGTTCGCTGTTGCTATTTCTTTAATTCTTTCCTGTCTTAGTACCTCGGCTTTAAAATTTTTGTTTCTATGTCTACTTTTATCTCGTTTGCTGCCTCTGTGTTTAATTTTCTTTCTGTTTGTCCTCTACCCAGTTGCTTTTGAAATTTTCTTTCTACATCTACTTTGATCAAGCTCCCTATCCTTACTTTTTAATAGTTTTCGGTCTGTTGTGTACCCCGTTGCTTTTAAAATTTACTTTGTATGCGTCTCTCTCTTTGTCCCCCTTTCTTTATTTGGTAGTTTTTTCTTGTCTTTCCTAAGAGACGTGGCTTTTATTTTTCCGATGTCTAATTTTATCCCATCCAATGCGCTTATTTGTTAATGCTTTCCTGTCTGTCCTCCAGCCTGTGCTTCACTTCATCTCTTTTCTTCGTATGTCTCTCTTTAGATTGCCATCTCTATTTTTTTCATTTTCCCCTCTCTTTATCCCTCGGCTTTTAAAATTTTGTTTCCATATGTAATCTGGTTTGCTGTCCCTGTTTTTAGTTCTTTGCTGACTGTGCTGTACCTCTTGGCATTTTCAAGTTTCCTTCTAGGTCTACTTTTATCAAGGTCCCTATCCCTGTTTTTTAATTCTTTCCTGTCCCATCCTTTTTGAATTTTTCTCTCTCTCATCTTTTACGCAGTTTGCTCTCCCTGTTTTTAATTTTGTCTGGTTTTCCTTACCCTGTCGCTTTTACAATTTTCTTTTTATGTCTCCATTTATCTAGTTCCCTTTCCCTTATTCTTATTGCTTTCCTGTCACGTACCATGTTGCTTTTAACGTCTTATTTCTATCTCTCCATTTATCTAGTTCCCTGTCCCATTTTTCTTTCCTGTGTTTCCTGTACTCCATTGTTTTTTATTTTCCCTTTCAAATCTCCCTCTACATAGCTCCCTTTAACAATTTTTTACATGTCCTGCCTCTCTGTCCTGTTCCCTTTCTATTTCTCGCTCTGTCTTACATTCTCTAATTTTTAATTCTTGCCTATGTTTGTTGCTTTTTAATTTCTATTTCTGTGACTGCCTCTATCCAGCTTCCTGTCACTTTTTTTTAATTCTTTTTGCTTTTTCCCCCTTTTGTACTTCCCTCTATCCGCCCCGCCCCGCCGCTGCCTGCGTGTCTCTTATTCTCTCTGTCCCTCTCTGCTGTTCCTGTTGTCCCGCTCGGTCCCTTCTGTCTCTCTCCCCTGCCCCCTGTTGCTCCCTGTTCCTGTGGGATCTCCCCATCCTCCTCCTCGCTGCACTCCATTTCTCTCTCTCTCAACACCCTTGTGCGGTTCCCCGTCCCTCTCTTGTTCCCAGTATCCCGTTTTCTGGCTCCCTGTCCTACCCCTCTTCTCTACCTCCCTCCATCCTTCCTTCTGCTTTCCTCGTCCCTCTTTTCCCTCTGTCCCGCTGCCTTTGGGCACCGAGCCTCGTAACCAGCTCGTTGCTGGGATTTCTGATGGGCGTGAAGGAACAAACATTTGCTGCCTCCTTTGTGACCCCAGATGTGTTTCCAGCCCCTGGCCTCTGGGTGAGCGGCTGCGGTTGGGTCCAGGGGACGCAGTGATGTGCTGTGGGGCTGGGGTGATGGCCTCAGTTCCTGATGGGTTCCAGCTAGGGCAGCCCAGGTGGGACCCATGAAGCGAAGACGGGGCTGGGCCAAGTAGCTGGCACAGTGCTGCGGTTTGGATTGAGGATGAGAACAATGTTGGTAACGCACTGACGTTTTGTTTGTCGCTAAGTAGCGCTTACACCGCTCAAGGACCTTTCAGCTTCCCGTGCTCTGCCCGGTGCGCCAGAAGCTGGGAGGCGCCACAGCCAGCTCAGCTGACCCGCGCCGGCCGAAGCGCTGTTCCCTCCCGTGTGACGTCACGCTCGGTAGGGAAACGGGGGGTCGTTGGCCAGGAGTCAGCGATCGCTGCTCGGGGACGTGCTTGGCATCGGTCGGCGAGTGGTGAGCACCTGTAGAGTGAATCGCTTGCTTTGTATACTGTTATTGGTTTATTATTATTACTACTAGTACTATTACTACTATTCTGTTGTCTTTTCCTTCAATTGTTCAACTGTTCTTCCTTTAACCCACGAGTGTTCTGACTTCCACCCTTCCAATTTTCTCCCCCGTAGCGGCTGTGTGGTGCTTAGCTGCTGGCTGGGGTTAAACCACGACAAAAGCTTCTGTCTACTTGTATTCCGTTTGCCGTTTCCCTTTTTTAATTCTTCCTTGTTTCTATTAGTACCTTTGCTTTTTCAATTGTCTTCCTACGTCTCTCTTTTAGTTCACTGTCCCCGGTTTTCATTTTTTTCTCTTTGTTGCCCTAATTCCCGTCATTATTGACTTTTTTTTGCTTTTATCCTGTTCCCTGTCTTTAGTTTTCAAGGAGTTGTTCTCTTTCCTTAGGGTCCTCCCTTTTAACAGCCTCGGAGGGGGCGTAGCTTCCCGCTGAGGAGCGGCTGGAGGAGGCGAGGTGGTTGTCAGCCGGGTCGTCATTTAATAGTAAAGTATGAAATGGCATGTTGGTTAATCATTTCCCGTTTGGTTCTGTGGGAGCTGTGCTGGCTGCCTTGAGAATCGGCTGAGAAGTTGAGGTGAGCTGGGTGGTAGAGGGGAGGCACACGGGGCTGGCTATTTCACCCGAGCGCCACGGGAACTTTGTGTCTCCTGGCATCCTAGGCGCACCGAGCGACAGCCGCAGCATCTTTCTTGAGAACAGGCGTGGAGCAGGGGAGCAGAGCGGTGCGGTGCTTTTGAGGAGGAGGGTGTCGCAGAAGCGGTTGGCAGTAACCAGACCGATGCTGAATACCAGCACTGTGTTTTAGTTTGTTAGTGTGCTGTGGGTTTTTGGGTTGGGAGGTTTTGGGGTTTTTTGTTTTTTGGTTTTTTTGAGATGATGAAGAGGAACTGAGCGAGTGCAGGAATGTTCTAGTTAGGTGTGTGGTGGTTTTCTTTTTTTCTTTTTTGAGGGTGGATTCAGATCCCTGGCCCTCTGAAAGCTCAGTTGCGGGGTGAGGGCTGAGGAGGTATCAAGGATAGGAATTGCAGGGAGGGGTTATAAAGTTGGTGTCGGGGAGAGGCCTGTCCAGGAGCAGTCTCCTTTGGGAAGGGAAAAGGACCGGGTTACTGTTCTTAGCACGCTGCTGACGTTGGCTGGGCAGGGCGGTTCCATCCTGTGTCTGTGTGTTCTGCTTTTGCGTAGTCTGTCTTCTGTGTCTCGTACCCTGGCTTTCTCGGGTCTTGATGTTTCCGTAGCTCTTGGTGATCATGGGGCCCCTCGGTAAGCCTCCCGAGGGTCTCGAACGCGTCGCCTCATCGGCATGGCGTTTCTTGAGCCCTGCTTATCTTGCCGTCGTAGCTTAAAGCGCGGACGTGTCCGGGAAGCGTCGCGTTACAGATGTTTCTGAGGGATCGTCTGTTGTGTGCTTTTTCAGTCAGTAAGTTTTGAAAATATCTTACAGTAGTACTTGAAAAGCTTACTGAGATACTGGCACCCATACTAAAAGCGATCCAGGTCCAAGGAGAGACGTGGACAAAAGAGGAGGAATCGGCGTCGCTTTCCCGAGAAGCATTGCCAGCCTTGTAAGTAGCGACAGCGAGTCCTGACGTGGTTTTGGTGAGTTACTGCTTCGGCAGCGTCCTTTTTCCTTAACCTACAGCGTGTGGTTTCTTACTTCAGTTGGAAAGAGATTTTCCAGAATGGAAGTCTTTCTCATTCAAAGAAGTTGTGTTTTATGAACTCCCCATCAGAGTGGGGATCTTCAGAGATGATGCGCTTGGCAGTAGAAGTCAGCAGCAGCGAGACTTTCCGCTCTCTTAAAAAAAAAAAAAAAGAAAAAAAAAAAAAAAAAGAAAGAAAAGTCCGTTTGCTTCCAAAGAGCCGAGCACAGCACGTCTTCCGGAAGTCGATGGCATCGCTGGTTCTCAGGTGCAACAGCCGAGATGTCATCAACACGCGTTCCTCTGCGTGCTTCGGTGCAGCCAAAAGCGTTAGCAAATCTGCCGGTCCTTTTTGGTAGCCTTAGGCATTGCAGCCCCGGGGATTGGATTCCGCCCGCAAAGTAAAACCGTATGGGGGATCTCTTCTCTCACTGATTTTTCTACCCTAGATGTAACTTTAGGAAGAAAAAAAAAGTTAAAATTGTCTATACAAACTGCCTTGCATTGTTTCACCTGCAACTGCCAACTAGCTGTGGCGTTGTTTCAACTTTAACTGCCAACTAGCTGTGGCGTACAATTGCTTAGGTGTATTTGAGCCGTTAGGTATTTGTTCTAAACATTGACCAGGAGAGGCAACTGAACGTTACGGGTTCCCCCCCCCCCGCTCGTTTGACGGAGTGCTCTGAAGTACTTTTCTTTCTGTCTGGCTTTCAAGGGTGCGTTTCCCTGGCAGTTCAGTAGCATCTCTCTCGGGCAGCGCGGCTGGCCAGATGTCGCTCCTAATGACGTAAGGCGCAAAAAACCCCTGGTCAAATGATAACTGCGTATCTTGGAGACAGATAATCTGCTGGTATCGATTCACAGCTGTGCAAGTTAAATTAACGCAAAAGGAAAATCCAGCCCTTCTCCAGTAGAAGTATTTTTATTGGATGTCTGTAAGCACACGCACAGCTTTTTTAGTAGGAAGCGAATTGCTGCGATTTGTCCTCTGGTTTTCCTTTTACCCTCGAAAGCGTTACGCTTCGCTTCCAGCTTTATCGACCGAGCCAGCAAGATGCGCAGGAGCGCGAGGGCCGTAGCTGTTGCGGCGGATCTGTAAGCGTAGATTCTGATTGCGGTACGCCCTTGTCCTGCAGCCTCGCAGGGTTGTCTCCCTGCAGCCGTGCCGTAAGGAAGGGGTGAGACGTTTTCCAACGCCGGCAAGAGCGCGTACTTTTACGCGAAGAACGTGTTTGGAATCGTACCGGTTAGTCTTCATGCTGATTGGAAGCGTTCAGGTCGCTCTAGCTTTTAAAGGACGTCTTGTGTTTTGAGCTGACCTGCTTACCTCGAATCCTCCTTGAGCTCAACTGCTCTCCTCTCCCTTGCTCTGACTGAATTCCTCTACTCGCTGCTGTGCTATTTTTTTCACATGCGGAAATATCGCTTGGGATTTTTGTTTTTCAGGTGTCTCGTTGCAGGCGTCTCGTGATGCTCGCTAGGTCCCCCCCGGCCCAGGTTGGCCTGCCGGTCGTGAAGCGTCCCGAGGGTAAGGGGCCGGCCCCGTGCCTGGAGGCTCCTGGCTCTGTCTCCGGCGGGTGCCCCGCGGGTGCGTCAGCGAGGGCTGTCTGGTGGGGAGAGTGCCGGGCCAAGAGGGAGCGGGGAGGTTCGCTGCCCCGGGGAGCCCGTCCCAGCGCGGGAACGGAGGGGGAGCACGGCAGAGCCGAGCCTGAGCGAGAGGTGCGTCACCGTCCCCTGGCAGGCTCCCCCGCGGCGTGGGGCAGCCGCCGGCTTGCGGGACAGGGGCTGGGGGGGGCTGCAACCGTTTGGGGGGGCTGCCCCCATTTTATTTCTCTGGCGGAGCTCCCCTTTTCGGGGGGCGCCTACATATGTAAACGGCATTATTAAAGTAGCGAGCTGCCGGTCGGGGCTGTGTTCCTTGTTTTGTGCCTTTTTTGGGGGGTGATGAAAAAGTGTTGGAGGGGCCTGGGGGGTGATGATGTCATTTGGGGCACCCCAACGTCCCTGGGGGCGGGGGGTGTGATGATGAAACAGAGGAGCAGGTGAGTGGGGGATGAAGGTGTCACGGGGAGGTTTCCCCCCAGAGAAAACTCGTCTGTGTGTGTGTGTGTGATTAAAAATGTTAAAAACTGGAAATACGTGTGCGAGGCATTGCAGTAGAGGAAAATCTCTCGCCTTTATATATATATATATATATATATATATTGAAAAATAATATTCATTTCTCTCTATATATATAGAGAAAAGGATTTCAAAATACAAACCTGTACCTGCTATGTTATAGAAATTATTAAAAAATCTAAATGGAGATAGATAGGGTTTTAAAATAAAAAAGAACTTGTCTATATGTGAAGAAATAAAGGAGTTTAAAACGCAAAAAGAGATGATGTAGATGAAGGAATTGAAAACAGAAGAAAGTCTGGATAGGTAGAGGTATCTACGCTTACCGTGTGTCACCGAGTAAGCCAAAGTAGGTCGTCTGTGTAATGGAAGTAAAGGTTCTATGGAAGTGTAAACAGATAACTAAGTCTAAATAGACAGAATTGTAAGTAGATACCGAAGTCTAAGATACCAAAGTGTCAAAATATCCAAGTCCAAGAGCAAAATATCCAAGAGCAACACGGTTTGGGGCTCCCAGGAAAGCCGAATCCGCCTGGATTTGTGCAGCTGGAAAGCAAGCGCGCGCGCACACACCCACACCCCCCCCACACCCCCCCCCCCACATTTTAACGCAGAAAACCAAAAATGACCCATTGTTATGATGTGGAAAAGCGCCGGAAAACCCCAGAACTGAATAGTTTTGAAAAGCAGAAACCCCCAAGTTTTGTATGATGTAAAAGAAAAAACAAAAAAGAACAACAACAAAAAAACAAGCCAACAAACCAAAAAACCCAAACGCAAAACCCGCACCAATTTGGGCCAAATTTGGGGTGAACCGCTGGCAGTTTGAGGGGCATTGCTGGGGATTATCTGGCGTGGATTCCTTCTCCGGAGCGGACTATCCGTTGCGGCTTATCCCAGGTGAGTTATCTGCTGTGGATTATGCCGGGCGGACCCCCTGGTGTAGGTCATCCCCACCCGTGTCCCCCCGTGCACCTTTCTACCCACACACAGCCGCTGTCCGTCCGTGTCCGTCTCCTGCCCCCCGTCCTCCTCTGCCTGTCTCTGCGCCCTCCCAAGTGCTCTCCACCCAAACGTCCCCCCACACAAGGTTTTTCCCCCCGTGCGGGTTTTTTTTCCCCGTGACGTGCCCCCCGCGTCCCCTGCCCTCCAGTCTCGTGCCCCCGCTCCCCTGCTCCCCCTCCCATAGCTCCTTTGCTTCTGGACCCCCAGCTCCGCACGGGACACGGGCAGCCTGGGGAGCTTTGCCCCGAGCCATTCCTTTCCCCTCTGGGCAGCAGCGGTTCTGCCGCTGCTACAGGCAGGCGCTTTCTGGACGGGCGAGGGGCTGGGACGACCGGAGGCTGCTGCACGCTCCAGTCCGACTGAGACGCTGTTCCCGGGGGACCTGGCGCAGGGAAAGGCGAGGGACTCTCCGCGCTGCCGGCGACTCTTCAGAAGGGAACCGCGCTCTGGTTTTAGCGGCAGAAGGTGTCGGTCAGGCAGCCGCGTAGCACCGTGCTGAGCGATGTGGCAGGCGCCTGGCTTGGTGGAGTCCAGGCGTGTTTCTCGCCTCGCGGTCTCGATGCCCAACCAAGCAGGGGGTTCAGGTTCCCAAAGCCTTTGGGCGTGGGAGCAAGATGACAGCTAGGTGTCTAGCAGCACAGGATTTCAGCCGTGTTGCTTGCTGCAAATGGCTTGCAGGCCAGGAGATGTGGAGAGGGGTCTGAAATGAAGAAAGGGAGCGTGGAAGCGATTGTTTTAAGGCGGCAAATGAAGCAGCCGAAGGAGGCGAGCGGCTCAGCTGCCCCCTCGGCGGACCGGCCCCTCCAGCCTCCCGAGTCTCGCGCGCTGCAGGCGGCCAAGCGCGGGTGCCGCGCGTGCTGGCGGGAGCGGCAGGGAGCGCGGAGCTGCGCTGCCGTCCAGAGCAGCGAGGGAACTGGCAGGGCTCTACGGCCGTCTGGTGCGGCCAGCTGAGGGGCCGCCGTGCCCCTTTGCTTTCCCTGTTTCACGTCTCGTTCCTTTGCACGCCGCAGGGCAGGGCGGTAAGTAACATGGCGCAGCGTCTTGTTTAAGCGGCAAGCCCTGCGCGGGAAGCCCGGTGCGTGTGCAGGATGAGCAGAGGGCGGGCACCGCAGCAGAGCCCGAGGGGCGCCAGCGTATCGCTCGCTCGCAGATCGCGCGCTTGCCCGTGGTCTGCTCGCATGCACCGCTTCCTGATAATCGTAGCTGCCCCTCTGACGCAAAGCAGCTTTCAGTGCCTTGAGGATGCCATCGGTGTCGCTTTTATTTTCTTTTTTTTTTCTTTTTTTTTTTTTTTTTTACTAAAATCTCTCCAGGGTCTGTTGACTCGCTGGTGTCACTCTCCCACCCCTGATGCCACATGCAGATGAATCCAGCACTCCCGGGGGCTTTTTCTGGGGGCAAAAAAGCCGAGGCGAGGCAAAGGTATTGACCCAGGTTCCCTGTGCTGCGTCCCCCGGCTGGGTGCTGGGGTGGGGGGCGCGGAGAGAAAGGGCCAGCAGCCGCTGCAAGCTGTCAAGTGCAGAGGACTGAAATGCTCGAGCCGCTTGGGTGCTTTTTGGTGGCGAGGCGGTGGCTGTGGCTGCGTGGGCTGTGAGCGGGAGCAGGGGCAGAGAAGGACGAGGCTTGTGACACCCCCCGCCCCCCCGTAAGGCGGCGGCGGCGGCGGCGGCGGCTGCGGGCGGCCCCAGGCGGGCCGGGGGGCGAGTCCTTTCTCCCCGCGGGGCGCGGTCGGAGCGCCGGGCTTGGTGTGGTGCTGCCGCCTGGCGGCCAAAAGCGGGTACTGCAGGGCGGGAGCCGCGCAGGGGCGGTGGCGTCCCCGTGGTCGCCGGTGCCGGTGGCCGGTAACGGGCATGCGACAGCGCGGTGGCCGCGGGGTGCTGCCGCCGCAGCCGTTGCTGCCTCCCGGTAAGGAAGCGCCGCTCTCGCCGCACGGGAGGCGCTTGCCGCTGCTAGCACTGCCGCGTCCGCCTCCGCTGCAGCCCCGCCCCGCGGCGTCCGCCTCCGCTGCAGCCCCGCCCCGCCGAATGCCCCGGTCCTGGTGTGGAGCGGCCCCGCCCCTAGCGCCGGGCCCCGCCCCTGGATGCCCCCGGGCAGGGGAAGGGCACCACCCCTAGCGACAGGCCCCGCCCCTGGAGACCACGCCTGCGCACTGTGTTGGGGTGGAGCTTAGCCGCGGGGGGCGGAGCCTAGCGGTGGTAAGGCGGAGCTTTGCCGTGCGAGGGCGGAGCTTCACTGGCGCATGCGTGCTGTCTCGGGGGCGGAGCCTTGCCGAGGGGGGGCGGCGCTTTGCTCTGAAGGGCGGGGCTTTGCCGCGGGTGGGCGGAGCTTGCCGTGTGAGGGCGGAGCTTAACCGGCGCATGCGCGCTGTCTTGGGGCGGAGTTTTGCCGTGGGGGCGGAGCTTTGATGTGAAAGGCGGAGCTTTGCCGCGCATGCGCGCTGCCTCGGGGGCGGAGCTTTGCCGGGGGGGCGGAGCCTTGCCAGGTGAGGGCGGAGCTTTGCCGGGTGAGGGCGGAGCTTGACCAGCGCATGCGCGATGCGTCGGGGGCGGAGCTTTGCCGGGTGAGGGCGGAGCTTTGCCGGGTGAGGGCGGAGCTTGACCAGGGCATGCGCGATGCGTCGGGGGCGGAGCCTTGCCGCGGGGGGGCGGAGCTTTGCCGTGGGAGGGCGGAGGTTTGCTGTGAAGGGCGGAGCTTTGTCTGCGCATGCGCGCTGTCTCAGGGGCGGAGCTTTGCTGCGGGGGGGCGGAGCTTTGCCGTGGGAGGGCGGAGGTTTGCTGTGAAGGGCGGAGCTTTGTCTGCGCATGCGCGCTGTCTCAGGGGCGGAGCTTTGCTGCGGGGGGCGGAGCTTTGCCATGGGAGGGTGGAGCTTTGCCGAGGGGGCGGAGCTTCACCGGCGCATGCGTGCTGTGTGCAGGGCAGAGCTTGGCTGCAGAGGGCGGGGTTTTCCGCTGGGAGGGCGGAGCTTCGCCAGCGCCTGCGAGGTGCATCGGGGGCGGGCATCGCGCCGTGGGTGGAGCTTCCCCCCGCGGAGGGGCCAGCGGGAGCCCGGCTGCGGCTGCAGGCAGGGAGGAGGTGAGCGGGGAAAGTCCCGAGAAGGGCGGCGGTGCCTGGGGGGGGAGCGGCCGGGCCGGCGGGAGGCACGGAGCGGGGAGGGTGCGGTGCCGTGTGGGAGCCGGGCGGGTGGGGCTTCCCGGGGCCGGGCGGCGGGGGGGCGCCGCGCCGCTCCGGGGCCGGGCGGGGGGGCGCCGCGCCGAGCTGAGCCGTGCTGGTTCGATGCTGGGCGGGCGCCGCGCCGGTGCGGGCCGGGCGGCGGGGCAGCGCCGAGCCGCGCCGGGGCCGGGCGGCGGGAGAGCGTCGCGCCGAGCCGAGCCGCGCCGGTCCGGGGCCGGGCGGGCGCCGCGCCGAGCCGCGCCGCTCTGGGGCCGGGCGCCGGGGGGCCGCCGCGCCGATCTGAGCCGCACTGGTTCGATGCTGGGCAGGCGCCGCGCCGGTCCGGGGCCGGGCGGCGGAGAGGCGCCGCGCCGAGCCGCGCCGCTCCGGGGCCGGGCGGCGGGGGGCGCCGCGCCGAGCCGCGCCGCTCCGGGGCCGGGCGGCGGGGGGGGCGCCGCGCCCGGCCGCGCCGCTCCGGGGCCGGGCGGCGGGGGGGGGGCGCCGCGCCGAGCCGCGCCGCTCCGGGGCCGGGCGGCGGGGGGGAGCGCCGCACCGAGCCGCGCCGGGGTTGGGCAGCGGGGGAGCGCCGCGCCGAGCCGCGCCGGGCGGCGGGGGGGGACGCCGCGCCGAGCCGCGCCGCTCCGGGGCGGGGGGGTGCCGAGCCGCGCCGCTCCGGTCCGGGGCCGGGCGGCGGGGGGGCGCCGCGCCGCGTCGGCGCCGGGCGGGGGCGGGCAGCCGGAGGTGTTGGCGGGGGCTGCCCGGAGCCGCGCTGGGGGCTCGGCGGGGCTTCCACGTGCGGCGGCGGCGGGGGGAACGGTGTCCCCGCAGGGTCCCAAAGCACGGAGGGTTGCGTCTCGCGGCATCCGGGGCTTTTGGTCGGTCACGTTGGTTCCCCGGGGCATGCCGGGAGGTGTAGTTTCTAGGGCCGTGGCTGCCGGGCAAACCGCTTCCTTTTTTGCCTCCTCCTTTCCCTTGCCTGCGGGGGAGCGGCGGGCCGGCGGGAGGCACGGAGCGGGGAGGGTTCGGTGCCGTGTGGGAGCCGGGCGGGCGGGGCTTCCCGGAGCCGGGCGAGGGGGGGCGCGTCGGGTCGGGGCCGGTGGCGAGGTGAGCCCGGAGTTGGGCGGGCGCCGCGCCGGTGCGGGGCGGGGGGCCCCGCGCCGAGCCGCGCGCCGCTCCGCTCCGGGGCCGGGCGGCGGGGGGAGCCGCGCTGGGGGCTCGGCGGGGCTTCCACGTGCGGCGGTGGCGCGGTGAACGGTGTCCCCGCAGGATCCCAAAGCACGGAGGGCTGCGTCCCCTGGCATCCGGGGCTTTTGGTCGGCCACGTTGGTTCCCCGGGGCATGCCGGGAGGTGTAGTTTCTAGGGCCGTGGCTGCCGGACAAACCGCTTCCTTTTTTGCCTCCTCCTTTCCCAGCGTCACCTTCTGCGTCCCGGGAAGAAAATCCCGCGTGGGTGATTCCGCTCGGCGCTCAGGTAATCGCGTGTCTGGGGCTGCGGGAGCGGGGAGAAACCCTTGCCGGGTCAAGGACGCTCCAGGGGCGCCACATCAAAGCCAGAGGAAAGGCAAAGCCGCTGCCCGTGCAGAAAAGCCGATGACAAATTGCAGCTGAGAGAGCGCGCCGCGTTCCTGCAGTGCTCCCTTGGCAGTTTCGGCTGTTTGCCTTCCGGGCAAAAGAACAGACTTTCCTCTAGGAGAAATGAAGAGCTGCCTGTTCCCTTCTTTAGGGTCCGGTGTTTCTCTTCTGGTCGGTCGTGCTACTTTGATGGGCGAGCTGGAACTAGCCTGTTGTTTTGATACGCAGAACTAAATTGTTAGTAACATGCGGTGTCAGTAGAGTTCATTTTGGAGCACCTAGGTGCCAGTGGAAACGTAAGGAATGAAACGCGATGGAAACCGATCTTTAAACTTTAGTTTTCCTTGGTTTTTCTTTGCCATCAGAGCGTCGATGGCACGGTGGCCTGTGGCTCGGTGCACGTTCTGTTCCGTGGAGCCTTCGGTCTAGGACTTTGAAGTAACAAAGTTTGTCCTTCCAGAAAAGGGCTAGTCGCTCCTAGGATTGAGGTGTGGGCTTGGAGAGTCTCTTAAGCACGTGCTCAGAATTAAAGCCGAATTTCACTTCCTGTTGCTGCTGTTTGTCTTCACTTTCATTCCTGCCCGCACGGCTCCATTGTAAGCGGGAGCTCTGAATCATCCCTTTTTTTCAATCTCGCTCACGTTTTTTTACCCAAGGAGGTGCTACGTTTAGAAGTTAAGGAGTTTTCTCACAAACGCGTCGGTCGATGCAATTGCGTTGTGATTGTTAAAACCCCCAAAATAACACCGGTCTTACAGATCTGGCCTATTTCTTCTGAACACGGGTTCGTCGCGTGCAGATCGGGATACAGATCGTCTGCGCTTCCTGCTCTGTGGAGGACACTGTGCTGAGACAGGGGTGAGCTCCCAAAGGAAAAAAAATACAAGGTCATGGGGTTTTTTTGTTTGTATTTGGGGGCGGGGGGGTGGATTTAAAAGAAAAAAAAGAAAAAAAAAAAGAGTGGAATGTTGACTGGTGGCAGCCTGCAGAGCTCTTTTGCTGCCCGGCCTCTCCTTTTCCTCTCTTGAAGTCCTCTTTCGTGGCTGTAATTGTCGTTTGGAGAAGTTCGGAAGAGCAGTTCAGGGACTTGCCTGGGCCCGTGTGCTAGTAATACCAGGAAGGGAAACGCTTGAACGGATAGCAAAGAAGTTGGCTCCAAGTAGAGGTTCTGAAGGAAGAACAACGATAACAGGAAGCAAATAGCAAGTTACCAAAAAATGGGCGCGTGTCAAACGCCTCCGAGTTTTATTGCCGAGTGTTGTTTGGCACTATGTTCCAAACGGCTATTTTTTCCTTTGCTCGGCTGTAGCCTTCGCAAGACTTCACAAAACCGGGCAGCGTGGGACTCCTCCCCAGCTTTATGCTACAGGTTTTTTTTCCTCTCTCAGCAGAGTGTCAGCTGCCGCCGTTTCACCGTGGTCGCCCTTTCTTCTGCCGTGAAAGCGCAAGACGGACGGAAAGGCAGCGTAGCGGTCTGCGAGTACAAGGTACGTCCGCGATGCATGTCCGCGTTTTTCCTAAGGCGCTTGGAGCATGGACTTCAAAGTTAACGTCAAGAATGCGCCAGCTCTCCTTCCTTCTGTAGTTTTTCTAGGAACTATTTTAACGCAGATCCTAAAAGGAAAAGAAGGTCTGCGCTGGAGCGTGTTCTGCCTGTGCAAAGCCGACTTCCCTCCGTTTATTTTGCCTTCCTGAAAGCGCAATCTTCTGTTTCTGTGCGCTTACTAGGAAATGATATCGGGAAAATAGTTGCGTCCTAAAAGAGGAAAGACGCCGTTTGTAAGAGTTCAGGCGTTCAGAAGAAACAGGCTTTGTTTTCGTCATAGAAGCTGTGTGCTTTTTCAGTCAATAAGTTTTGAAAATATCTTAGAGTAGTCCTTGAAAAGCTTACTGAGATACTAGCGTCCGTACTAAAAGCGATCCAGGTCCAAGGAGAGACGTGGACAAAAGAGGAGGAATCGGCCTCGAAAATTCGTGTGTGTGATTAAAAACGTTCAAAACTGTAAATACGGGTGTGAGGCATTGCAGTAGAGAAAAATCTCTCGCCTTTATATATATATATATATATATATATATATAGAAAAATAATATTCATATGTATATATACAGAATTCATATATATATATATATATATAAAAAGAAGGATTTCCAAATACAAACCTATATCTGCTGTATTATATAAATGATTCAAAAATAATTTTCTGTCTTTTTCCGTTTTTTCCGTCTCCGTTTTAGTTCACCGAGGCGGGCTTTTAAATCACTTCCTGATGTTCTTAATCGCCGCTTCCTTTAAGCACTCTCCTGTCTCCTGTTGCCCCCTTTCCTTAGGGCCCTCGTTTTTTGAATTTTTCTTCTCCGTCCCTTTAGTTCGCTGTCCTGTTTTTTAATTTTCCCAATTATTTCTTGTCTTTCCTTAGTGCCCTTGCTTTTTAAAATTTTGTTTCTGCATCTCTGTTTTAGTGCACTGTCCCTAATGCTGATTGCTTTTTAAGTTTTCTTTCTATGCCTCCTTTTATTCCGTTCACTGTCTTTATTTTGAATGATTTCTTGTCTTTCCTTAGCACTGTCGCTTTTAAAAATTTCTGTCTATGTCTGCATTGTAGTTCAATGTTGCTACTTTGTACTGCTTTCCTCTCTTAATCCTTTGGCTTTTAAAATTTCTACTTGCATCTTGTTTGCTGTCATTAATTTTTAATTATTCTTTCTTGTTTTTCCTTAGTGCCATCACTTTTTAAATCTTCTTTTCCATCTCCATTTTAGTTCACCAATGGGATTTTAAAATTTTTTCCTTATTTCCTTAATCACCATTGCTTTTAAAAGTTTGTCTGTTTTTATACCATTTCCTGTCTTTATTTTGATGTATTTATCTTTAATTATTTTTTTGTCTTTCCTTAGTGCCCTACCTTTTAAAATTTTCTTTCCACAGCTCTCTCTTAGTTTGTTTTCTTTTTCTTTTAGTTTTCTTTCTATGCCTACTTTTGTCCTGTTCACTGTCTTTATTATTTAATGATTTCTTGTCTTTCCTTAGTGCCTTTGCTTTTTAAAATGTCTATTTATGTCTGTGTTGTAGTTAGCTGTCACTATTTTTTAGTGCTTTCCTTTCTTAATCTTAATATTTGGGTTTTCCTTTTTTCCTTTCTTAATCTTGATCATTGGTTTTTAAAATTTTCTACTTTTATCTCCTTTGCTGTCATGAGATGTTAATTATTTTTTCTTGTTTTTCATTACTGCCATTGCTTTTACAATTTTTTAATTCTACATCTCTCTTTTAGTTCACAGTTTCGATTAATTTTTTCCTTATTTTCCTTATAGTTTGCCATCGCCGTTTTTTCATTTGCTCAATATGGCTTTAATCTCCATTGCTTTTAAATTTTCTGTCTCCTTTTATCCCCTTTGCTGTCTTTATTGTGCTCTAGTTAATTATTTCTTGTCTTTCCTTAGGGCCCTCCCGTTTTAAATTTTCTTGCTCTGCCTTTAGTTGGCTGTCCCTAGTTTTTAGTTCCCTCCCCTTCTCTTCCCTAATGCTCATGGCTTTGCAAATTTTCTTTCTCTGCCCACTTTTCTCCTGTTCACCATCTGTAGTTTTGAATGATTTCTTGTATTTCCTTAGTGCGTTTTTTTTTTTTTTTATTTCTGCATTGTAGTTCACTGCTGCTATTTTTTAGTTCTTTCCTTTCGCCGTCCTTTGGCTTTTAAAATGTTCTACTTTTATCCCGTTTGCTGCTGTTAGTTTTTGATTGTCCTTTCTTGTCTTTCCTTAGTGCTATCGCTTTTTAGATTTTCTTTCATCATCTCCATTGTAGTTCAGTGATGCTATTTTTGAATGTTATCCTTATTTCCTTAATCACAGTTTCTTTTAAAGTTTTCTGTCTCCTTTTGTTCCAGTAGCTGTCATTATTTCCCTGTATTTATGTTTCAATTATTTCTTGTCTTTCCATAGTGCCCTCACTTTTTAAATTTTCCTTCTCCATCTCTTTAAGTTCACTGCCACTATTTTTTAATTTTTCCATTTATTTCTCTAATCCCCGTTACTTTTTAAAATTTTCTTTTATGCCGTTCCCAGTCTTTATTATGCTGTTCTTTTAATTACTTCTTGCCTTTCTTTAATTCCTTTGCTTTTTAGATGTTCTATTTTAATCTGTTCTAGCCTGCTGTCTCTATGTTTTAATTTTTCCCTTATCGCCCCCTTTGAAAATGTTCTTTCTATGCTTACTTTTCTTACTTTTGATGCCTTTATTTTTTAATTATTTCTTTTCTTTCTACATCTCGGTTTTAGTTCAGTCCCTATTTTTAAATTTTTCCATTTTATTTCCCTAATCCCCCTTGCTTTTCAGATTTTTCTACTTTTACCTCGTTCACTGTCTTTATGTTGCTGTCTTGTCTTTTAATAATTTCTTGTCTTTGGTTAGTGCCCTTGCTTTTTAGAGTTTCTTTCTGCATTTATTTTAGTTCACTGTCCCTATTTCCTAATTTTTCCCTTTGTTTCCCTAATTCCCCTCTGCTTATTAAATCTTCTTTCTATGCCTACTTTTATTACCTTTGAATTTTTTTAATAATTTCTTGTCTTAGTGCCGTCACTTTAAAAATTTTATTTTTACATCTCTGTTTTAGTTTGCTCTCCTTATCTCATAATTTTCCCTTTATTTCCCTAATCCCTGTCGCTTTTAAAATTGTCTACGTTTATTCCCTTTGCAGTCTTTATTTTGCTGTCTTTTCTTTTCATAATTTCTTGTCTGTCCTTAGTGCCCTCGCTTTTTCCATGTTCTTTCTCCATCTCTGAGTTTGCTGTCCCTATTTTTCAATTTTTCCCCTTTATTCCCCTAGCTCCCCTCTGCTTATTAAATGTTCTTTCTATGCCCACTTTTATTCCCTTTGCTGTTGTTTAAAAAATTATTTCTTTTTCTTTCATTCGTGCCGTTGCTTTTTAAATTTTCTTTCCACATCTGTTTTAGTTCGCTGTCCCTATCTTTTAATTTTTCCCTTTATTTCCCTCATACCCATCACTTTTAAAACGTTCTTTCCCTGTCTACATTTTTCCCTTCGATGTCTTTATTTTTAATTATTTCCTTAGTGCCTTTGATTTTCAATTTTCTTCCTATGTCCCCGTTTCAGTTCAGTGCCCCTACTTTTAAATTTTTTCCTCTATTTCCCTAAACTCTGTTGCTTTAAAAATTTTCTACCTTTATTCCGTTCACTGTCATTATTTTTTAATTATTTCTCATCTTTCCTTAGCGCGGTCGCTTTTTACAATTTCTGTCTCTCTGCATTTGTTTGGTTCGCTGTTGCTATTTCTTTAATTCTTTCCTGTCTTAGTACCTCGGCTTTAAAATTTTTGTTTCTATGTCTACTTTTATCTCGTTTGCTGCCTCTGTGTTTAATTTTCTTTCTGTTTGTCCTCTACCCAGTTGCTTTTGAAATTTTCTTTCTACATCTACTTTGATCAAGCTCCCTATCCTTACTTTTTAATAGTTTTCGGTCTGTTGTGTACCCCGTTGCTTTTAAAATTTACTTTGTATGCGTCTCTCTCTTTGTCCCCCTTTCTTTATTTGGTAGTTTTTTCTTGTCTTTCCTAAGAGACGTGGCTTTTATTTTTCCGATGTCTAATTTTATCCCATCCAATGCGCTTATTTGTTAATGCTTTCCTGTCTGTCCTCCAGCCTGTGCTTCACTTCATCTCTTTTCTTCGTATGTCTCTCTTTAGATTGCCATCTCTATTTTTTTCATTTTCCCCTCTCTTTATCCCTCGGCTTTTAAAATTTTGTTTCCATATGTAATCTGGTTTGCTGTCCCTGTTTTTAGTTCTTTGCTGACTGTGCTGTACCTCTTGGCATTTTCAAGTTTCCTTCTAGGTCTACTTTTATCAAGGTCCCTATCCCTGTTTTTTAATTCTTTCCTGTCCCATCCTTTTTGAATTTTTCTCTCTCTCATCTTTTACGCAGTTTGCTCTCCCTGTTTTTAATTTTGTCTGGTTTTCCTTACCCTGTCGCTTTTACAATTTTCTTTTTATGTCTCCATTTATCTAGTTCCCTTTCCCTTATTCTTATTGCTTTCCTGTCACGTACCATGTTGCTTTTAACGTCTTATTTCTATCTCTCCATTTATCTAGTTCCCTGTCCCATTTTTCTTTCCTGTGTTTCCTGTAGTCCATTGTTTTTTATTTTCCCTTTCAAATCTCCCTCTACATAGCTCCCTTTAACAATTTTTTACATGTCCTGCCTCTCTGTCCTGTTCCCTTTCTATTTCTCGCTCTGTCTTACATTCTCTAATTTTTAATTCTTGCCTATGTTTGTTGCTTTTTAATTTCTATTTCTGTGACTGCCTCTATCCAACTTCCTGTCACTTTTTTTAATTCTTTTTGCTTTTTCCCCCTTTTGTACTTCCCTCGATCCGCCCCGCCCCGCCGCTGCCTGCGTGTCTCTTATTCTCTCTGTCCCTCTCTGCTGTTCCTGTTGTCCCGCTCGGTCCCTTCTGTCTCTCTCCCCTGCCCCCTGTTGCTCCCTGTTCCTGTGGGATCTCCCCATCCTCCTCCTCGCTGCACTCCATTTCTCTCTCTCTCAACACCCTTGTGCGGTTCCCCGTCCCTCTCTTGTTCCCAGTATCCCGTTTTCTGGCTCCCTGTCCTACCCCTCTTCTCTACCTCCCTCCATCCTTCCTTCTGCTTTCCTCGTCCCTCTTTTCCCTCTGTCCCGCTGCCTTTGGGCACCGAGCCTCGTAACCAGCTCGTTGCTGGGATTTCTGATGGGCGTGAAGGAACAAACATTTGCTGCCTCCTTTGTGACCCCAGATGTGTTTCCAGCCCCTGGCCTCTGGGTGAGCGGCTGCGGTTGGGTCCAGGGGACGCAGTGATGTGCTGTGGGGCTGGGGTGATGGCCTCAGTTCCTGATGGGTTCCAGCTAGGGCAGCCCAGGTGGGACCCATGAAGCGAAGACGGGGCTGGGCCAAGTAGCTGGCACAGTGCTGCGGTTTGGATTGAGGATGAGAACAATGTTGGTAACGCACTGACGTTTTGTTTGTCGCTAAGTAGCGCTTACACCGCTCAAGGACCTTTCAGCTTCCCGTGCTCTGCCCGGTGCGCCAGAAGCTGGGAGGCGCCACAGCCAGCTCAGCTGACCCGCGCCGGCCGAAGCGCTGTTCCCTCCCGTGTGACGTCACGCTCGGTAGGGAAACGGGGGGTCGTTGGCCAGGAGTCAGCGATCGCTGCTCGGGGACGTGCTTGGCATCGGTCGGCGAGTGGTGAGCACCTGTAGAGTGAATCGCTTGCTTTGTATACTGTTATTGGTTTATTATTATTACTACTAGTACTATTACTACTATTCTGTTGTCTTTTCCTTCAATTGTTCAACTGTTCTTCCTTTAACCCACGAGTGTTCTGACTTCCACCCTTCCAATTTTCTCCCCCGTAGCGGCTGTGTGGTGCTTAGCTGCTGGCTGGGGTTAAACCACGACAAAAGCTTCTGTCTACTTGTATTCCGTTTGCCGTTTCCCTTTTTTAATTCTTCCTTGTCTCTATTAGTACCTTTGCTTTTTCAATTGTCTTCCTACGTCTCTCTTTTAGTTCACTGTCCCCGGTTTTCATTTTTTTCTCTTTGTTGCCCTAATTCCCGTCATTATTGAAGTTTTTTGCTTTTATCCCGTTCCCTGTCTTTAGTTTTCAAGGAGTTGTTCTCTTTCCTTAGGGTCCTCCCTTTTAACAGCCTCGGAGGGGGCGTAGCTTCCCGCTGAGGAGCGGCTGGAGGAGGCGAGGTGGTTGTCAGCCGGGTCGTCATTTAATAGTAAAGTATGAAATGGCATGTTGGTTAATCATTTCCCGTTTGGTTCTGTGGGAGCTGTGCTGGCTGCCTTGAGAATCGGCCGAGAAGTTGAGGTGAGCTGGGTGGTAGAGGGGAGGCACACGGGGCTGGCTATTTCACCCGAGCGCCACGGGAACTTTGTGTCTCCTGGCATCCTAGGCGCACCGAGCGACAGCCGCAGCATCTTTCTTGAGAACAGGCGTGGAGCAGGGGAGCAGAGCGGTGCGGTGCTTTTGAGGAGGAGGGTGTCGCAGAAGCGGTTGGCAGTAACCAGACCGATGCTGAATACCAGCACTGTGTTTTAGTTTGTTAGTGTGCTGTGGGTTTTTGGGTTGGGAGGTTTTGGGGTTTTTTTGGTTTTTGTTTTTTGGTTTTTTTTGAGATGATGAAGAGGAACTGAGCGAGTGCAGGAATGTTCTAGTTAGGTGTGTGGTGGTTTTCTTTTTTTCTTTTTTGAGGGTGGATTCAGATCCCTGGCCCTCTGAAAGCTCAGTTGCGGGGTGAGGGCTGAGGAGGTATCAAGGATAGGAATTGCAGGGAGGGGTTATAAAGTTGGTGTCGGGGAGAGGCCTGTCCAGGAGCAGTCTCCTTTGGGAAGGGAAAAGGACCGGGTTACTGTTCTTAGCACGCTGCTGACGTTGGCTGGGCAGGGCGGTTCCATCCTGTGTCTGTGCGTTCTGCTTTTGCGTAGTCTGTCTTCTGTGTCTCGTACCCTGGCTTTCTCGGGTCTTGATGTTTCCGTAGCTCTTGGTGATCATGGGGCCCCTCGGTAAGCCTCCCGAGGGTCTCGAACGCGTCGCCTCATCGGCATGGCGTTTCTTGAGCCCTGCTTATCTTGCCGTCGTAGCTTAAAGCGCGGACGTGTCCGGGAAGCGTCGCGTTACAGATGTTTCTGAGGGATCGTCTGTTGTGTGCTTTTTCAGTCAGTAAGTTTTGAAAATATCTTACAGTAGTACTTGAAAAGCTTACTGAGATACTGGCACCCATACTAAAAGCGATCCAGGTCCAAGGAGAGACGTGGACAAAAGAGGAGGAATCGGCGTCGCTTTCCCGAGAAGCATTGCCAGCCTTGTAAGTAGCGACAGCGAGTCCTGACGTGGTTTTGGTGAGTTACTGCTTCGGCAGCGTCCTTTTTCCTTAACCTACAGCGTGTGGTTTCTTACTTCAGTTGGAAAGAGATTTTCCAGAATGGAAGTCTTTCTCATTCAAAGAAGTTGTGTTTTATGAACTCCCCATCAGAGTGGGGATCTTCAGAGATGATGCGCTTGGCAGTAGAAGTCAGCAGCAGCGAGACTTTCCGCTCTCTTAAAAAAAAAAAAAAAAAAAAAAGAAAAAAAGAAAAAAAAAAGAAAGAAAAGTCCGTTTGCTTCCAAAGAGCCGAGCACAGCACGTCTTCCGGAAGTCGATGGCATCGCTGGTTCTCAGGTGCAACAGCCGAGATGTCATCAACACGCGTTCCTCTGCGTGCTTCGGTGCAGCCAAAAGCGTTAGCAAATCTGCCGGTCCTTTTTGGTAGCCTTAGGCATTGCAGCCCCGGGGATTGGATTCCGCCCGCAAAGTAAAACCGTATGGGGGATCTCTTCTCTCACTGATTTTTCTACCCTAGATGTAACTTTAGGAAAAAAAAAAAGTTAAAATTGTCTATACAAACTGCCTTGCATTGTTTCACCTGCAACTGCCAACTAGCTGTGGCGTTGTTTCAACTTTAACTGCCAACTAGCTGTGGCGTACAATTGCTTAGGTGTATTTGAGCCGTTAGGTATTTGTTCTAAACGTTGACCAGGAGAGGCAACTGAACGTTACGGGTTTCCCCCCCCGGCTCGTTTGACGGAGTGCTCTGAAGTACTTTTCTTTCTGTCTGGCTTTCAAGGGTGCGTTTCCCTGGCAGTTCAGTAGCATCTCTCTCGGGCAGCGCGGCTGGCCAGATGTCGCTCCTAATGACGTAAGGCGCAAAAAACCCCTGGTCAAATGATAACTGCGTATCTTGGAGACAGATAATCTGCTGGTATCGATTCACAGCTGTGCAAGTTAAATTAACGCAAAAGGACAATCCAGCCCTTCTCCAGTAGAAGTATTTTTATTGGATGTCTGTAAGCACACGCACAGCTTTTTTAGTAGGAAGCGAATTGCTGCGATTTGTCCTCTGGTTTTCCTTTTACCCTCGAAAGCGTTACGCTTCGCTTCCAGCTTTATCGACCGAGCCAGCAAGATGCGCAGGAGCGCGAGGGCCGTAGCTGTTGCGGCGGATCTGTAAGCGTAGATTCTGATTGCGGTACGCCCTTGTCCTGCAGCCTCGCAGGGTTGTCTCCCTGCAGCCGTGCCGTAAGGAAGGGGTGAGACGTTTTCCAACGCCGGCAAGAGCGCGTACTTTTACGCGCAGAACGTGTTTGGAATCGTACCGGTTAGTCTTCATGCTGATTGGAAGCGTTCAGGTCGCTCTAGCTTTTAAAGGACGTCTTGTGTTTTGAGCTGACCTGCTTACCTCGAATCCTCCTTGAGCTCAACTGCTCTCCTCTCCCTTGCTCTGACTGAATTCCTCTACTCGCTGCTGTGCTATTTTTTTCACATGCGGAAATATCGCTTGGGATTTTTGTTTTTCAGGTGTCTCGTTGCAGGCGTCTCGTGATGCTCGCTAGGTCCCCCCCGGCCCAGGTTGGCCTGCCGGTCGTGAAGCGTCCCGAGGGTAAGGGGCCGGCCCCGTGCCTGGAGGCTCCTGGCTCTGTCTCCGGCGGGTGCCCCGCGGGTGCGTCAGCGAGGGCTGTCTGGTGGGGAGAGTGCCGGGCCAAGAGGGAGCGGGGAGGTTCGCTGCCCCGGGGAGCCCGTCCCAGCGCGGGAACGGAGGGGGAGCACGGCAGAGCCGAGCCTGAGCGAGAGGTGCGTCACCGTCCCCTGGCAGGCTCCCCCCGCGGCGTGGGGCAGCCGCCGGCTTGCGGGACAGGGGCTGGGGGGGGCTGCAACCGTTAGGGGGTGGTGCCCCCATTTTATTTCTCTGGCGGAGCTCCCCTTTTCGGGGGGCGCCTACATATGTAAACGGCATTATTAAAGTAGCGAGCTGCCGGTCGGGGCTGTGTTCCTTGTTTTGTGCCTTTTTTGGGGGGTGATGAAAAAGTGTTGGAGGGGCCTGGGGGGTGATGATGTCATTTGGGGCACCCCAACGTCCCTGGGGGCGGGGGGTGTGATGATGAAACAGAGGAGCAGGTGAGTGGGGGATGAAGGTGTCACGGGGAGGTTCCCCCCCAGAGGAGGGGGGGTCACAGCCCCAAAATGCCTGAAAACTCGTCTGTGTGTGTGTGTGTGATTAAAAATGTTAAAAACTGGAAATACGTGTGCGAGGCATTGCAGTAGAGGAAAATCTCTCGCCTTTATATATATATATATATATATTGAAAAATAATATTCATTTCTCTCTATATATATAGAGAAAAGGATTTCAAAATACAAACCTGTACCTGCTATGTTATAGAAATTATTAAAAAATCTAAATGGAGATAGATAGGGTTTTAAAATAAAAAAGAACTTGTCTATATGTGAAGAAATAAAGGAGTTTAAAACGCAAAAAGAGATGATGTAGATGAAGGAATTGAAAACAGAAGAAAGTCTGGATAGGTAGAGGTATCTACGCTTACCGTGTGTCACCGAGTAAGCCAAAGTAGGTCGTCTGTGTAATGGAAGTAAAGGTTCTATGGAAGTGTAAACAGATAACTAAGTCTAAATAGACAGAATTGTAAGTAGATACCGAAGTCTAAGATACCAAAGTGTCAAAATATCCAAGTCCAAGAGCAAAATATCCAAGAGCAACACGGTTTGGGGCTCCCAGGAAAGCCGAATCCGCCTGGATTTGTGCAGCTGGAAAGCAAGCGCGCGCGCACACACCCACACCCCCCCCCCACACCCCCCCCCCACATTTTAACGCAGAAAACCAAAAATGACCCATTGTTATGATGTGGAAAAGCGCCGGAAAACCCCAGAACTGAATAGTTTTGAAAAGCAGAAACCCCCAAGTTTTGTATGATGTAAAAGAAAAAACAAAAAAGAACAACAACAAAAAAACAAGCCAACAAACCAAAAAACCCAAACGCAAAACCCGCACCAATTTGGGCCAAATTTGGGGTGAACCGCTGGCAGTTTGAGGGGCATTGCTGGGGATTATCTGGCGTGGATTCCTTCTCCGGAGCGGACTATCCGTTGCGGCTTATCCCAGGTGAGTTATCTGCTGTGGATTATGCCGGGCGGACCCCCTGGTGTAGGTCATCCCCACCCGTGTCCCCCCGTGCACCTTTCTACCCACACACAGCCGCTGTCCGTCCGTGTCCGTCTCCTGCCCCCCGTCCTCCTCTGCCTGTCTCTGCGCCCTCCCAAGTGCTCTCCACCCAAACGTCCCCCCACACAAGGTTTTTCCCCCCGTGCGGGTTTTTTTTTTCCCCGTGACGTGCCCCCCGCGTCCCCTGCCCTCCAGTCTCGTGCCCCCGCTCCCCTGCTCCCCCCTCCCATAGCTCCTTTGCTTCTGGACCCCCAGCTCCGCACGGGACACGGGCAGCCTGGGGAGCTTTGCCCCGAGCCATTCCTTTCCCCTCTGGGCAGCAGCGGTTCTGCCGCTGCTACAGGCAGGCGCTTTCTGGACGGGCGAGGGGCTGGGACGACCGGAGGCTGCTGCACGCTCCAGTCCGACTGAGACGCTGTTCCCGGGGGACCTGGCGCAGGGAAAGGCGAGGGACTCTCCGCGCTGCCGGCGACTCTTCAGAAGGGAACCGCGCTCTGGTTTTAGCGGCAGAAGGTGTCGGTCAGGCAGCCGCGTAGCACCGTGCTGAGCGATGTGGCAGGCGCCTGGCTTGGTGGAGTCCAGGCGTGTTTCTCGCCTCGCAGTCTCGATGCCCAACCAAGCAGGGGGTTCAGGTTCCCAAAGCCTTTGGGCGTGGGAGCAAGATGACAGCTAGGTGTCTAGCAGCACAGGATTTCAGCCGTGTTGCTTGCTGCAAATGGCTTGCAGGCCAGGAGATGTGGAGAGGGGTCTGAAATGAAGAAAGGGAGCGTGGAAGCGATTGTTTTAAGGCGGCAAATGAAGCAGCCGAAGGAGGCGAGCGGCTCAGCTGCCCCCTCGGCGGACCGGCCCCTCCAGCCTCCCGAGTCTCGCGCGCTGCAGGCGGCCAAGCGCGGGTGCCGCGCGTGCTGGCGGGAGCGGCAGGGAGCGCGGAGCTGCGCTGCCGTCCAGAGCAGCGAGGGAACTGGCAGGGCTCTACGGCCGTCTGGTGCGGCCAGCTGAGGGGCCGCCGTGCCCCTTTGCTTTCCCTGTTTCACGTCTCGTTCCTTTGCACGCCGCAGGGCAGGGCGGTAAGTAACATGGCGCAGCGTCTTGTTTAAGCGGCAAGCCCTGCGCGGGAAGCCCGGTGCGTGTGCAGGATGAGCAGAGGGCGGGCACCGCAGCAGAGCCCGAGGGGCGCCAGCGTATCGCTCGCTCGCAGATCGCGCGCTTGCCCGTGGTCTGCTCGCATGCACCGCTTCCTGATAATCGTAGGTAGCTGCCCCTCTGACGCAAAGCAGCTTTCAGTGCCTTGAGGATGCCATCGGTGTCGCTTTTATTTTCTTTTTTTTTTCTTTTTTTTTTTTTTACTAAAATCTCTCCAGGGTCTGTTGACTCGCTGGTGTCACTCTCCCACCCCTGATGCCACATGCAGATGAATCCAGCACTCCCGGGGGCTTTTTCTGGGGGCAAAAAAGCCGAGGCGAGGCAAAGGTATTGACCCAGGTTCCCTGTGCTGCGTCCCCCGGCTGGGTGCTGGGGTGGGGGGCGCGGAGAGAAAGGGCCAGCAGCCGCTGCAAGCTGTCAAGTGCAGAGGACTGAAATGCTCGAGCCGCTTGGGTGCTTTTTGGTGGCGAGGCGGTGGCTGTGGCTGCGTGGGCTGTGAGCGGGAGCAGGGGCAGAGAAGGACGAGGCTTGTGACACCCCCCGCCCCTGTAAGGCGGCGGTGGCGGCGGCGGCGGCTGCGGGCGGCCCCAGGCGGGCCGGGGGGCGAGTCCTTTCTCCCCGCGGGGCGCGGTCGGAGCGCCGGGCTTGGTGTGGTGCTGCCGCCTGGCGGCCAAAAGCGGGTACTGCAGGGCGGGAGCCGCGCAGGGGCGGTGGCGTCCCCGTGGTCGCCGGTGCCGGTGGCCGGTAACGGGCATGCGACAGCGCGGTGGCCGCGGGGTGCTGCCGCCGCAGCCGTTGCTGCCTCCCGGTAAGGAAGCGCCGCTCTCGCCGCACGGGAGGCGCTTGCCGCTGCTAGCACTGCCGCGTCCGCCTCCGCTGCAGCCCCGCCCCGCGGCGTCCGCCTCCGCTGCAGCCCCGCCCCGCCGAATGCCCCGGTCCTGGTGTGGAGCGGCCCCGCCCCTAGCGCCGGGCCCCGCCCCTGGATGCCCCCGGGCAGGGGAAGGGCACCACCCCTAGCGACAGGCCCCGCCCCTGGAGACCACGCCTGCGCACTGTGTTGGGGTGGAGCTTAGCCGCGGGGGGGGGCGGAGCCTAGCGGTGGTAAGGCGGAGCTTTGCCGTGCGAGGGCGGAGCTTCACTGGCGCATGCGTGCTGTCTCGGGGGCGGAGCCTTGCCGAGGGGGGGCGGCGCTTTGCTCTGAAGGGCGGGGCTTTGCCGCGGGTGGGCGGAGCTTGCCGTGTGAGGGCGGAGCTTAACCGGCGCATGCGCGCTGTCTTGGGGCGGAGTTTTGCCGTGGGGGCGGAGCTTTGATGTGAAAGGCGGAGCTTTGCCGCGCATGCGCGCTGCCTCGGGGGCGGAGCTTTGACGCGGGGGGGCGGAGCCTTGCCAGGTGAGGGCGGAGCTTTGCCGGGTGAGGGCGGAGCTTGACCAGCGCATGCGCGATGCGTCGGGGGCGGAGCCTTGCCGCGGGGGGCGGGGCTTTGCCGCGGGTGGGCGGAGCTTTGCCGGGTGAGGGCGGAGCTTGACCAGGGCATGCGCGATGCGTCGGGGGCGGAGCCTTGCCGCGGGGGGGCGGAGCTTTGCCGTGGGAGGGCGGAGGTTTGCTGTGAAGGGCGGAGCTTTGTATGCGCATGCGCGCTGTCTCAGGGGCGGAGCTTTGCTGCGGGGGGGCGGAGCTTTGCCGTGGGAGGGCGGAGGTTTGCTGTGAAGGGCGGAGCTTTGTCTGCGCATGCGCGCTGTCTCAGGGGCGGAGCTTTGCTGCGGGGGGCGGAGCTTTGCCATGGGAGGGTGGAGCTTTGCCGAGGGGGCGGAGCTTCACCGGCGCATGCGTGCTGTGTGCAGGGCAGAGCTTGGCTGCAGAGGGCGGGGTTTTCCGCTGGGAGGGCGGAGCTTCGCCAGCGCCTGCGAGGTGCATCGGGGGCGGGCATCGCGCCGTGGGTGGAGCTTCCCCCCGCGGAGGGGCCAGCGGGAGCCCGGCTGCGGCTGCAGGCAGGGAGGAGGTGAGCGGGGAAAGTCCCGAGAAGGGCGGCGGTGCCTGGGGGGGGGAGCGGCCGGGCCGGCGGGAGGCACGGAGCGGGGAGGGTGCGGTGCCGTGTGGGAGCCGGGCGGGTGGGGCTTCCCGGGGCCGGGCGGCGGGGGGGCGCCGCGCCGCTCCGGGGCCGGGCGGCGGGGGGCGCCGCGCCGAGCTGAGCCGCGCTGGTTCGATGCTGGGCGGGCGCCGCGCCGGTGCGGGCCGGGCGGCGGGGCAGCGCCGAGCCGCGCCGGGGCCGGGCGGCGGGAGAGCGTCGCGCCGAGCCGAGCCGCGCCGGTCCGGGGCCGGGCGGGCGCCGCGCCGAGCCGCGCCGCTCTGGGGCCGGGCGCCGGGGGGCCGCCGCGCCGATCTGAGCCGCACTGGTTCGATGCTGGGCAGGCGCCGCGCCGGTCCGGGGCCGGGCGGCGGAGAGGCGCCGCACCGAGCCGCGCCGCTCCGGGGCCGGGCGGCGGGGGGGCGCCGCGCCGAGCCGCGCCGCTCCGGGGCCAGGCGGCGGGGGGGCGCCGCGCCGAGCCGCGCCGCTCCGGGGCCGGGCGGCGGGGGGGCGCCGCGCCGAGCCGCGCCGCTCCGGGGCCGGGCGGCGGGGGGGGCGCCGCACCGAGCCGCGCCGGGGTTGGGCAGCGGGGGAGCGCCGCGCCGAGCCGCGCCGGGCGGCGGGGGGGGACGCCGCGCCGAGCCGCGCCGCTCCGGGGCGGGGGGGTGCCGAGCCGCGCCGCTCCGGTCCGGGGCCGGGCGGCGGGGGGGCGCCGCGCCGCGTCGGCGCCGGGCGGGGGCGGGCAGCCGGAGGTGTTGGCGGGGGCTGCCCGGAGCCGCGCTGGGGGCTCGGCGGGGCTTCCACGTGCGGCGGCGGCGGGGGGAACGGTGTCCCCGCAGGGTCCCAAAGCACGGAGGGTTGCGTCTCGCGGCATCCGGGGCTTTTGGTCGGTCACGTTGGTTCCCCGGGGCATGCCGGGAGGTGTAGTTTCTAGGGCCGTGGCTGCCGGGCAAACCGCTTCCTTTTTTGCCTCCTCCTTTCCCTTGCCTGCGGGGGAGCGGCGGGCCGGCGGGAGGCACGGAGCGGGGAGGGTTCGGTGCCGTGTGGGAGCCGGGCGGGCGGGGCTTCCCGGAGCCGGGCGAGGGGGGCGCGTCGGGTCGGGGCCGGTGGCGAGGTGAGCCCGGAGTTGGGCGGGCGCCGCGCCGGTGCGGGGCGGGGGGCCCCGCGCCGAGCCGGCCCGCTCCGCTCCGGGGCCGGGCGGCGGGGGGGAGCCGCGCTGGGGGCTCGGCGGGGCTTCCACGTGCGGCGGTGGCGCGGTGAACGGTGTCCCCGCAGGATCCCAAAGCACGGAGGGCTGCGTCCCCTGGCATCCGGGGCTTTTGGTCGGCCACGTTGGTTCCCCGGGGCATGCCGGGAGGTGTAGTTTCTAGGGCCGTGGCTGCCGGACAAACCGCTTCCTTTTTTGCCTCCTCCTTTCCCAGCGTCACCTTCTGCGTCCCGGGAAGAAAATCCCGCGTGGGTGATTCCGCTCGGCGCTCAGGTAATCGCGTGTCTGGGGCTGCGGGAGCGGGGAGAAACCCTTGCCGGGTCAAGGACGCTCCAGGGGCGCCACATCAAAGCCAGAGGAAAGGCAAAGCCGCTGCCCGTGCAGAAAAGCCGATGACAAATTGCAGCTGAGAGAGCGCGCCGCGTTCCTGCAGTGCTCCCTTGGCAGTTTCGGCTGTTTGCCTTCCGGGCAAAAGAACAGACTTTCCTCTAGGAGAAATGAAGAGCTGCCTGTTCCCTTCTTTAGGGTCCGGTGTTTCTCTTCTGGTCGGTCGTGCTACTTTGATGGGCGAGCTGGAACTAGCCTGTTGTTTTGATACGCAGAACTAAATTGTTAGTAACATGCGGTGTCAGTAGAGTTCATTTTGGAGCACCTAGGTGCCAGTGGAAACGTAAGGAATGAAACGCGATGGAAACCGATCTTTAAACTTTAGTTTTCCTTGGTTTTTCTTTGCCATCAGAGCGTCGATGGCACGGTGGCCTGTGGCTCGGTGCACGTTCTGTTCCGTGGAGCCTTCGGTCTAGGACTTTGAAGTAACAAAGTTTGTCCTTCCAGAAAAGGGCTAGTCGCTCCTAGGATTGAGGTGTGGGCTTGGAGAGTCTCTTAAGCACGTGCTCAGAATTAAAGCCGAATTTCACTTCCTGTTGCTGCTGTTTGTCTTCACTTTCATTCCTGCCCGCACGGCTCCATTGTAAGCGGGAGCTCTGAATCATCCCTTTTTTCAATCTCGCTCACGTTTTTTTACCCAAGGAGGTGCTACGTTTAGAAGTTAAGGAGTTTTCTCACAAACGCGTCGGTCGATGCAATTGCGTTGTGATTGTTAAAACCCCCAAAATAACACCGGTCTTACAGATCTGGCCTATTTCTTCTGAACACGGGTTCGTCGCGTGCAAATCGGGATACAGATCGTCTGCGCTTCCTGCTCTGTGGAGGACACTGTGCTGAGACAGGGGTGAGCTCCCAAAGGAAAAAAAATACAAGGTCATGGGGTTTTTTTGTTTGTATTTGGGGGCGGGGGGTGGATTTAAAAGAAAAAAAAGAAAAAAAAAAAGAGTGGAATGTTGACTGGTGGCAGCCTGCAGAGCTCTTTTGCTGCCCGGCCTCTCCTTTTCCTCTCTTGAAGTCCTCTTTCGTGGCTGTAATTGTCGTTTGGAGAAGTTCGGAAGAGCAGTTCAGGGACTTGCCTGGGCCCGTGTGCTAGTAATACCAGGAAGGGAAACGCTTGAACGGATAGCAAAGAAGTTGGCTCCAAGTAGAGGTTCTGAAGGAAGAACAACGATAACAGGAAGCAAATAGCAAGTTACCAAAAAATGGGCGCGTGTCAAACGCCTCCGAGTTTTATTGCCGAGTGTTGTTTGGCACTATGTTCCAAACGGCTATTTTTTCCTTTGCTCGGCTGTAGCCTTCGCAAGACTTCACAAAACCGGGCAGCGTGGGACTCCTCCCCAGCTTTATGCTACAGGTTTTTTTTCCTCTCTCAGCAGAGTGTCAGCTGCCGCCGTTTCACCGTGGTCGCCCTTTCTTCTGCCGTGAAAGCGCAAGACGGACGGAAAGGCAGCGTAGCGGTCTGCGAGTACAAGGTACGTCCGCGATGCGTGTCCGCGTTTTTCCTAAGGCGCTTGTAGCATGGACTTCAAAGTTAACGTCAAGAATGCGCCAGCTCTCCTTCCTTCTGTAGTTTTTCTAGGAACTATTTTAACGCAGATCCTAAAAGGAAAAGAAGGTCTGCGCTGGAGCGTGTTCTGCCTGTGCAAAGCCGACTTCCCTCCGTTTATTTTGCCTTCCTGAAAGCGCAATCTTCTGTTTCTGTGCGCTTACTAGGAAATGATATCGGGAAAATAGTTGCGTCCTAAAAGAGGAAAGACGCCGTTTGTAAGAGTTCAGGCGTTCAGAAGAAACAGGCTTTGTTTTCGTCATAGAAGCTGTGTGCTTTTTCAGTCAATAAGTTTTGAAAATATCTTAGAGTAGTCCTTGAAAAGCTTACTGAGATACTAGCGTCCGTACTAAAAGCGATCCAGGTCCAAGGAGAGACGTGGACAAAAGAGGAGGAATCGGCCTCGAAAATTCGTGTGTGTGATTAAAAACGTTCAAAACTGTAAATACGGGTGTGAGGCATTGCAGTAGAGAAAAATCTCTCGCCTTTATATATATATATATATATATATATATATTGAAAAATAATATTCATATGTATATATACAGAATTCATATATATATATAAAAAGAAGGATTTCCAAATACAAACCTATATCTGCTGTATTATATAAATGATTCAAAAATAATTTTCTGTCTTTTTCCGTTTTTTCCGTCTCCGTTTTAGTTCACCGAGGCGGGCTTTTAAATCACTTCCTGATGTTCTTAATCGCCGCTTCCTTTAAGCACTCTCCTGTCTCCTGTTGCCCCCTTTCCTTAGGGCCCTCGTTTTTTGAATTTTTCTTCTCCGTCCCTTTAGTTCGCTGTCCTGTTTTTTAATTTTCCCAATTATTTCTTGTCTTTCCTTAGTGCCCTTGCTTTTTAAAATTTTGTTTCTGCATCTCTGTTTTAGTGCACTGTCCCTAATGCTGATTGCTTTTTAAGTTTTCTTTCTATGCCTCCTTTTATTCCGTTCACTGTCTTTATTTTGAATGATTTCTTGTCTTTCCTTAGCACTGTCGCTTTTAAAAATTTCTGTCTATGTCTGCATTGTAGTTCAATGTTGCTACTTTGTACTGCTTTCCTCTCTTAATCCTTTGGCTTTTAAAATTTCTACTTGCATCTTGTTTGCTGTCATTGATTTTTAATTATTCTTTCTTGTTTTTCCTTAGTGCCATCACTTTTTAAATCTTCTTTTCCATCTCCATTTTAGTTCACCAATGGGATTTTAAAATTTTTTCCTTATTTCCTTAATCACCATTGCTTTTAAAAGTTTGTCTGTTTTTATACCATTTCCTGTCTTTATTTTGATGTATTTATCTTTAATTATT